>NW_028270172.1:3137500-3762500 GCF_037043375.1 Chiloscyllium plagiosum | reverse complement strand
TTTAAGACACAAAATCCCTGTCTATATAACCAATGCTCTTTATCTTTTTTTTCACTATCCTATCCCTTTATTTATGAAAAACCATCCCTCGACATGGGACTCTGCATTTCCCTTTCTCTAGAGTTTTCTCCCCTATTCTTTCTGCCTCTCAGCTAATTGTTTTATTTTAACCTCCCTCAGAAACACACTTGGACTGAAAGTCCCAAGTACTGATGTTGATATGTCCTCATTTCCCCATGTAATAATAGGGTGAGTTCCATCTTATAAACTGGCTGAATTTTAAAACCAGTCTGATTCTCAGAAAGTCTACATTCCATGAAAGGATAAATCATTAAACAGTATTCATTCCCAACTCCAGTCCCCGACCTCCATCCCCAACAAGCTTGAACTCTAGCCTTTCCCATTTCTGTTTGCCACGAACTATCCCCTAATTTTCAGGGCTGTAGCCTTCTGCTGTTAGTTCCGCAGGGGTGAAAACACAGAACAGAATAGTAATGATTTTCCTGCATTACTTTGAGCAGGACCTGACTATGATCAGGTCAGACACATTCCCTGTCAGTTTACACTCATCCCCATTTCTAATTGATAAGTTCAAATGTTATTAGGACACAAGATGTTAGGATCTCTCAGTGGCACAGGTAACTGGATGGACTATCCACTACCAGAGCCAGGATCAGGCTCCCATCTCAATTACCAGGTCACAGAGAGATGATAAATGCCAAGGTGTATGATATATTCAATAAACATACAAAGGAATTTAGGCATTTTCTGGGTATTTTTGCTGTGAAAGAGTTTGGTTAACTACAATGTAAAATCTTTGCATAGCTGTTTCAGTCAGATAACACCATGGGAAATAAGATAAATCACAAAAATAGTGTCTTAATAAATTTGATTGTGTCTTTTTCAAACAAACCTTCATGTTTAAATACTAAATGATTCAACTATGGATAGTGAATGACATTTGCAAAACCATGCATGCTGTTTGTTCCCAAGTCAGAGGTAAAGAATTCCCAATTCCATGATCCGAAACTTTAAAGATGGCTGCCCGCTTTTCCCCTCTTCAATCAGGATGGTGGTGGGGACCTGGGCTGGATTGGAAGTTTGGTCTGGTGATGCAGGGAAACACTAAGAGGCTGACCTGGTTCCCAAGGTGGGCTGGTTGAAAGTTCAGTCTGGTGGCTCTAACACTGTGGTCAAAGTTGAAACATAATGATTAAAAAAGAAAACATCTCTCCTCCTCTCTCTCCCTTCACTCTTTGTATCCTGTCCATGCCACTGAATGCTATCAAATACTCACCTCCAAGGCCCCTCAACCACATGGTGCCACCATATTTCAATTGCCCCACTTCCCCATGAATCCTCAGACCTTCTGCACAACCCTATGTCGGTCTCCCATGCCTCCTTATATATCCTATCATCCTCATGGCATGATAGCCCTGATATCAATTCAATGATAACTCATATCTCCCATCCTCCATCTTTTGTTCTTCCCTTTCTATGTCAATCCATCTGTATTAATCAAGAGGTATTATGATTGAAAATAAATATATCAGTCTTTTGGTTATGTCAGTATTGACCCAAAGCACACTCTCACTGATACAAATCAAGAATGTAATGCTGTGATACAAAACAGAGAACTGGGGATGCTGAAGATCTGAAACAAAATAAAAAGAAATTGCTGGAGAGACTCAGCAGGTCTGGCAGCATTTGGAGAGAAAGCAGAGTTAACATTTTGAGTCCAATGCCCATTCTTCAGAACTGCAAGAAGGATCACTGGACTCAAAACCACAGACAGTATTATCTAATGCAGTGAAATTGCTTCAAAAATCCCTCATTAAAATAACATTGCAATTAAGTGATCAATGACTTACAAAAACAACACATTGCTTGAGTGGTTAATACTATGTGAAAAAAAGAGTAATCTTCAAAGTTTGTGCGAAGATTTGTAGCTCGGGTGCTTGTTGCTGTGGTTCTGTTCGCCGAGCTGGAAGTTTTTGTTGCAAACGTTTCGTCCCCTGGCTAGGCGACATCATCAGTGCTTGGGAGCCTCCTACGAAGCGCTTCTTTGATGTTTCCTCCGGTGTTTATAGTGGTCTGTCCCTGCCGCTTCCGGTTGTCAGTTTCAGCTGTCCGCTGTAGTGGTTGGTATATTGGGTCCAGGTCGATGTGTTTGTTGATGGAGTTTGTGGATGAATGCCACGCCTCTAGGAATTCCCTGGCTGTTCTCTGTCTGGCTTGCCCTATGATAGTAGTGTTGTCCCAGTCGAATTCATGTTGCTTGTTGTCTGCGTGTGTGGCTACTAAGGATAGCTGGTCGTGTCGTTTCGTGGCTAGTTGATGTTCATGTATGCGGATTGTTAGCTGTCTTCCTGTTTGTCCTATATAGTGTTTTGTGCAGTCCTTGCATGGTATTTTGTACACTACATTAGCTTTGCTCATGTTGGGTATAGGGTCCTTCGTTCTGGTGAGTTGTTGTCTGAGCGTGGCTGTTGGTTTGTGTGCCGTTATGAGTCCTAGGGGTCGCAGTCGTCTGGCTGTCAGTTCCGAGATGCTCCTGATGTATGGTAGTGTGGCTAATCCTTTTGGTTGTGGTATGTCCTCGTTCCGTGGTCTTTCTCTTAGGCATCTGTTGATGAAGTTGCGCGGGTATCCGTTTTTGGCAAATACCTTGTATAGGTGTTCCTCTTCTTCTTTTTGCAGTTCTGGTGTACTGCAGTGTGTTGTGGCCCTTTTGAATAGTGTCCTGATGCAGCTTCGTTTGTGTGTGTTGGGGTGGTTACTTTCATAGTTCAGGGCTTGGTCTGTGTGTGTGGGTTTCCTGTATACCTTTGTAGTGAATTCTCCGTTCGGTGTTCTCTGTACCATCACTAGGAATGGGAGTTGGCTATCCTTTTCTTCTTCTCTCATGAATCGGATTCCTGTGAGTGTGGCGTTGATGATCCGGTGTGTTTTTTCTCCATCAACAAACACATCGACCTGGACCCAATATACCAACCACTACAGCGGACAGCTGAAACTGACAACCGGAAGCGGCAGGGACAGACCACTATAAACACCGGAGGAAACATCAAAGAAGCGCTTCATAGGAGGCTCCCAAGCACTGATGATGTCGCCTCGCCAGGGGATGAAACGTTTGCAACAAAAACTTCCAGCTCGGCGAACAGAACCACAGCAAAAGAGTAATCTCTCACAAGAATTTAAAACCTTGTATAAATAATTTTTTTATTCAATAAGCAGGCTGAGCTTCCCATTAATGGACACCTTAACATGAAAACAATAGTGAGGGAATCACTCAAGTCCTATAATAATTTTATATGGTCAGGCAGTCTGAAAAACCTGGCACTTTTTAAACCCTGCCTTTTTTAGACAGTATTTTGACAGCTTTATAAACCTCAAGGACTTGATCCAATTTTTATGCACAAGCCTTTTCATGATCATAAAGAGTACACTATCTCCACCGATAGATATCTGAGGAGCAACTCCAAAAAGAGTGTTTGTCCTCTCCAAAGGGGAAGATACATCAACATTCTACCAGCTGTGAAATGTCACTCCTGTTCCTCTCCATTGTCTTCCCGTGCCTTACTCATACAACCCAAAGCTCTCAGTCCTCCTCTCATGAACCTTCATACCACTGTGCCAACTTTGTGTCCACTTCCACCACTCTTTCGCTTCTCACCTATCATGCCAACTCATTGAATGTCCTGGATAAGTGTAACTCCACCATCACTCAGGAAGCTTGACAACATCCAGAACAAAGCATCCAACTTGATTGTTATTCCATCTTTCAACATTCACTCCCTTCACCATCATGCACATTAAATTAGTGAGGACCATCCAGCCATCTTCATCTGTTTCACCAATGACCTTCCCCTATCAGAAGTTCAGAAATGGTGATGTTTCTGATGATTATAAAATGCTTAACATCATTCATGACTCCTCAGATTCTGAAACAGACCATGTCCAAATGCAACAACACCGGGACCATGTCCAGGTTTGGACTGATCAGTGGCAAGTATCATTCATGGCACATAAATGCCAAGCAACAACTGTCTCAAATAATATAGGACGTAATCATCTCCCCTTGACATTCAATGCCATTACCATTGTTGAACCCTCCACTATCATCATCCTGGGCATTACCATTGCCAGAAAAATTGGACTAAACATATACTGTGGTTGAAAGAGTAGCTCAGATTAGGAATAGTGCAGTAGCTCACCTCCTGACTCCCCAAAACCTGTCCACCATCTACAAGGCACAAGTCAGGAGTGTGATGGAAACTCCACACTTGCCCAGGACGCGTTCAGCTCCAAAAACACTCCAGAAGCTTTACATCATCCAAGATAAAGCAGCACACTTCATTGGTGATGTGATAACCAATTCATTTGTAATTCATTTATAAATGGCCCTGTTGAATCAGATCTATTCTATTTTCACAGTCTGCCATTGTTATGGACTAGGCCAGACCACTCAAAATATTCTGAAACAGGCAGCCTAGACTATAACTTTGCTACTTATTTCAGTGAATATTACCCGGAGTAAGTTAGATAGGTTGACTACCAGGTTTTAAAACAGACAAAACTTTTCTCACAAAATTACACAATGAAACACAAAGAACAGAATAAAGAACCCCTACAGAACTCAGTCTATCCAACTAGACTTAATAGTGCTGTTCTAAATATACACAACAATCCCAATAAGCAAACCCCCTGAAAAACAATAAAAATGGACCAAATGCTTACAGATTATAATTAGAAGGGCAGAAAGAGAGAGAGAGCCTGTTTCCACACAGCTGAGCTCCTAACTAGTTCTGGACTGAACTGCTCAGCTAGAGAACTGATCACTCCCCTTTCATTATACAGGTCACTTCTAAAACATGACCACTTTGGCCTGAAGTCTCATCTGTTTACATTAAAAAAAAGGCCTCTCAACATCCTTTTCCATTTCTGTACCAAACTGTATGACGCCCTCTGAAAAACATTGAGGACGTAATATCCTTGAGGAAAGGAACAGCTTTTAGAAAAAAGGGACGAGGTTCATGACAGTCATAGATTTAGTGCTGGTCTTTTTGCCTTCAGTGGGGTATTCATACCTGCTGAAATGATAATTATGTTCGTTGCCGTAATCTAAAACTGAGACATGTAGTAGAGTATTGAAAGTTTCAATAGTCTTTTATTCCAACTTCTGGTATCGAGACATATTCCTGCATCAGCTGAGGTTACCATGAAGGATACTCCTTCTCAACCTCTCCCCTCACTTGAGGCGTGGTGACCCACATGTTGAACCACTCTCAGTCATCACACTCTCCCTCTGTAATGAGTACGCAAACCTATGGGTTAGTAGAACTATATTAAGTTTTATCTGCATATATCACAATCACGGGCACTTGCCTGTTTGCTGTCAAGCTCAGAGGCTCGAACCTAAGCTGTGACATGCTCCCCTCAGTGTGTTATGCTGCAAGAAATCTCGGTAGGATGGAGACTGAGAGCGTTATACCATCAGGTCAAAGGTAATGATACTGTAATGCCATCTTGAGCATATCTCTTAAAGATACGTTGCACATTTACTGTGAGACGCAACATAACATCTTCCTCTTTCCCAAAGCAGGATTTGCATTCCTGCATACAGACAAGTGTAATAAATTCACTGTTTATACAAAACAGGTTAAAAAACAAATAAACAAGATTAATAATTTGAATTTTGACAATACATTCTGGTGATTTAACAACCATCCTGATCTGATGATCTATACATGTTGGAAGAGGTATACAGTATTCTCAGTTGTTCTTGATGATGTGATATTTGGAAGCTGAGAGTTATGCTATTCTTAGGATCTGTCAGGTGTGCAGTAGTGTGCTTTTTACCTTCAGTAGGATATTCACACTTGATGAGGTGATTCTTATGCTAGCCCTTCGTAACATGAGTATGAGACATGGACATGTAATACTGAACAATTAAATAATCTTTTATTCCAGCTGCAAACTATACATGTTATAATCATTGACACCTGCCTGTTCACTTTCTAGTGGATCTAAACTGTGACACTCTCTCCTCAGTGTGTTATGCTGCTCAAGGTCTCAAAAGATGGAGACTGAGAGCATTACACCATCAGGTCAGAGGTCATGATACTGTAATGCCATCATGAGCATGGCCCTTAAATGGATAATGCTTTCTGGCTGTGTGACATAACACAAAAATTAGCATTACATCCATTAGCAGCAACTTCTTCCACCACCGACTCTGAGGTAGTAGCAGTGTGTTGCAAACCGCACTTCAGGAATACACCAAGTGTCCTTAGACAGCATCTTCTAAATCCACAAATATGACCAGCTAGAAGAACAAAGGAAGCAAATTCACGGAAGCACCACTACCTGCAAAGTCACTTCCAAACAACTCACCATCCCAATTTAGAAATACGTCGCTGTTATTTCAGTGTTGCTGGTCAAAATCCTGTAATTTCTTCCCTAATGGCATTGCGGGTCTCCCTACACCAAACAGACTGCAATGGTTCAAGGAAGACAGCTCAACATATTCACCATCATCTCAAGGGCAACTAGGGCTGGGTAATAAATTCTAACCCACATCCCATGAGTGAATAAAATAAATATACAAGATGATTAGTAACAACACATCAAGATTCATTCCCCAGCACCTCCCAAACCCATGGTCCCTATCACCTAGAAGGACAAGGACAGCACTTCCTGAAAGTTCCCCTCCAAACCACTCATCATTGTTAAGGGTTCCATATCATACGTTATATTTAAACCATCAATTGTCAGATTGGAAGTCAATCAAATTCATGTATTTGTTTTATTTTTAAAATGTGACCATTCCAAATATGATTTTTGAAGTGTGAGGATTTTACTTTGTTCAGGGATTGTTTAACATAATGGGTTGAATGGGATAGGGATACATTTATCAGTTCATTGGTTTGCATCTTATGGGTCTACCACGTTACTGTCAGATTGAGTCAAATATTACGCTTATGGAAGCTGTTCAATGGAGCAGCAATGCCGAGAGGAAGATGCAACACTTGGATATTACACTTTTTCTGAAGTTATGCTGTTTGAGCCCAGAAGTTGTATGTTGACATGACATATGCACAAATTAGTCAATGAGGCAAGTAAAAGATGAGAATGGGTACTTAACTGGTACTTTTCTTGTGTTTCAGCAATGAGGATTCATGGAGTAGGTGGGATTTGCTTTGCTTAGATGGCAGCATGTTGTTCAGAATAGGGAAGGCTATGGCCTCGTGGTATTAACATTAGAATACGGATCCAGACACTCACCTAATGTTCTGTGGACCCAGATTCAAATCCTGCCATGACAGATGGCAATATTTGAATTCAAGTTTTAAAAAGTCTCTGAAATTAAAAATCCACTGATGACCATTGTTGGAAAAAGCTATCTGGCTCACTAATGCCGTTCACCTGGCCTCCATGTGACTCCAGACTTACAGTGATATGATTGTTTGAAATGGCTCAGCAGACCATGTGCAGCTAAGGACCAGTAATAAATATTGGCTAGCCAGCGATGCCCATATCTCACAAGTGAATGAAATAAGTAACACTAACAGCACAGGTTCAACTCCCACTTCACCTGAGGTAGACTTAAGGAGTTAAATGGCGGCTTATGCATGAGACCTTAAGAACTAGGAGCAGGAGTAGGCCATTCAGCCCCTTGAGCCATTCAATATGATCATGGCTGATCTTATCCCAGCCTTAACTCCACTTTCTTGCCTGCTCTCCATAACCCTTCAACCTGTTACTATTTAAAAATCTGTTTATCTCCTCCTTCAGTTTATTCAATATCCCAGCATCTTCTCACTGTGGGAGAGTGAATTTCGCAGATTCATGACACTTTCAGAGAAGTAATTCCTCCTCATCTCTGTTTTAAATCTGCCATCCCTTATCCTAAAATAATGACCTCTTATTTGAGATTGCCCAACATGAGGAAACATCCATTCTATATCTGCTTTGACAATCCCTTTAGCATCTTATATTCCTAAGTTACATCTCCACTCATTCTTCTAAACTCCAGAGAGTATCAGTCTAAAATACTTAGTCTCTCTTCATAAGGCATATGCTCATCTCTGGAACCAATCTAGTGAACGTCCTCTGAACTGCTTCCATTGCTTCCCATTCTTATTTAGAATAACATTTTTTGGATAAAATATCTGCAGTAATTTTGGACCAGACAGTGAGCTGGTCAATGAGCAATGACATTTTAATGTTTAAATAATAAAATAACTTGAAATCCAATCAAGTTTTTTTTTAATTCCCAAGTCTATATCTCATCCTCTGTGACTCAATAAAATTGTTCCTATTAAACAGGGTCTGCTGAACTCCTTCCCATAAATATATGCAGTAGAATCCAATTATGCACAATTATTCAATTTCCCCCAAAAAAAACCTCAATCTAAACATTAATGAACTAGTCAATATTTTTACTTTTCTTACTAATGTTTAATGACAATTAATGAAAATGACAGCTATAACATACAGCACTCAAGACTTATACCTAAATGTTGCTGCAAATCTGGAAGGTGTAGTATAGAAGTGTCCTTGTGTAATTAATATACTCTGATAAACAGTGGTAAATTCCACAAATTATAGAAATGTTTAACAGAAGCAAATATAAAACGCATGCACTAAAACAAAATTAAACACATCATCATAGCTCTAACATTTGCCTTTAATCCCAATACTGAGGAAATAAAAATGTATTTTTATAGACAGGAGGAAATTCTCTGGTAACTATGCACAGAGAAATTGTAAACACATTTCTTTTGAGTAGGTTTGCAAGGACACTAGACATAGTGACTGGAGTAATTCATTCTGAATGGTATTAAAAAGGTATTTATTTTATCAAGATTTGCTTCAGCAAAGTGTCAGAATTGGAAAATATGTACTGAAAATGTATGATGAAAAAACATATAATATTACTAGTTAAGCTCATTCAGGAACAATAACACATAACATTAGAAGCTGAAATTAATTGCTGCATCACTGACTTTTCTATTTGTTATATGTGACTTCCTTCAATGTTGCTTTTAAATCTATTGAAAGGTCATCATATGCACTACAATTAACTACCAACTACAAAGAAATAGAAGGTATTCATATAATTTTGACATTTATGCATAGACTAAACTTATCTTTTTCCCTTTGTGGGCCATGATTGTCTTCATGAGTATTCAGTCATTTGTTCACTCATTTTCCTAGTATTAACAAAAATCTTAGAATATTATTACATATGAAAATATCAGAAGCAAAAAGGAAATGCTTGTTCTTAAGATTTTGGGCTACTTTGTAATGGAATGAGTCTTCAATTCCACTGTTTAGGGATAAAATAAATACTTTTAACTAATGTCAGAAATGGGCCTGAATTTTAAATGATAAGGACACCACACAGCATTGCACAAATGTAACTGATGATTTTCAGGGTGAATGAGGTTTTCATGAATTATTATGAGATGAGAAAACTGATTAAAAACACAGTTTTACCTCATGCAAAAGGTGTAACTTTTTCAAGTAATTGCTAAAGCATAATTAAGAGGATGAGACTGGAAGATCCTGATACTTCAATTATTCTGAATTGACTGCAGTCTGGAGTGCATCAACACTACCCCATTCGTAAAGGTATAGAATCAGTAGAAGTTGCTTTTAGAGTTCTATACCTATGTCTCATGGGTGGACACAGAAGCTCCAGTCAGTCAAGGAATAACAGTAGGAAATGCTAATGGTTTCATCATTATTGTCATGGCAAAATTCAGGCCATTATTTTAAACCGATTAATACCTCTCCTAAAAGCATTAGCCAAGGAAAATCACATAAAAGCATTTGGTATTCTTCTACTATTACTGCCATTACTTATTTTAGGTCATAACATGAACAATTTGTTTCTAAGGGCTTTTGGTTTTCCTTTTCTACAAACAGCAATTGGTATCATACCATGATGAATAGAAGCTGCAAACAGCTTACAGTCATGATAGTTAGCCCATTGAGAGACACTCGCATTATCGTTTTAAGATGTTGCTTTTAACAACAATTCCACTCCATCAAGGATTACATACACCTGTGTTAAACCTTGAGTACAAAATGCTTAACATGCCAAACTATTGCATTAACCAAGTGCACTGTGTTCTGACCAATTGTCTTATTTGTTGCTTTACTTTCAATAATTGGAAAATGAATGGACGACAATTTGAAGTCAGAGGGATTTCGGAAACCTGGTCCATAATTAGTTTTGAGAGTCAAGCCAGAAATGCTCACTCCATTTCTCCCTCCACAGTTGCAACCAGACTAAACATTTCCAGAATTTTCTGATCCTTTTTCCAAATTTCCAGCATTCTTCATGTTTTGCTTTTTACGTATGAACATACAAATATGGAACAGAAGTAGGCCATTCAACCCTTCAAGCCTCCTTCACCATTTAATAAGATCATGGTTCATCTGATTTTAACCATAACTCTGCATTCCAGCATACCCTGCACTCCCTCACCTTCCACCACCGATAATCTTTCATCCCCTTGGTCATTAAGAATCTCTCTGACTCTAACTTGAAAAGCATTTAAAGATTCTGCATCTATTGCCTTTTGAGGAAGAGAATTCTAAAGACCCACAACCCTCTGAGAGAAGATTTGAAAAATGTTGTCAGGATCCAAGGGAGGTTTAAACAGACAGTGGACAATGCCTTTTCCTCTGGAGCACAGTCTGGGTTCAAGTTTTACTTCTGGCACAGAATAGAGTAGATCATCAGTCTGTAGATCCTAATTACAGTGCTGTGAGTGGTGGAATCCCCTGATCAAAGGGCAATAGCAAACACCTGCAGTACTTTACCAAGCATAATGATATGCCACTCCAATGAAAGTCAACTGTCTCGAATGCTGTCTTAGGGGAAGTTCTCTGACGAGACAGAGAAATGAAGTGAGCAGGAATCATGGTCCAAGAGACTGGGTATATTCACCTGCACAACTCATCTTATGACCTTATCTGTTGAAAACCTCATTCATGCCTTTGCTATTCCTAGGAGAACTATTTCATTGCTCTGTAGGTTAGCTTCTGACTGTGATAATGCTGTCAGTTTAAAAAGGTTATTTTGTCCTTGGTTTTTTTGAAGACTGGTTGTAAATGCAAAGTAACAGTTTAACAATGGAAGGAGAGTGACCAGTTCTCCCAGTTCAGGATGTTTCTAGTTGTTTTTAGCAGTCACAAGATATTGGAGTCCAGAAGTGTTGCAAACCTCAGTAAATGGTTCCTCCAACTTTCTCTCTGGATGTTGCTCCCTCCTGCCTGTAAGAATCTGTGTTTGAATTTACCTTTTTGCCAAAGGGTGTGCTTATGGGATGTTGCTGCATGGGAACAGTTAATTAATTAAGTTGCTGTATTGGGTTGGTTAGGTTTTCCAATAGTTTTGTTGTTCTAAATTTGACTTTCTTTTGTATGTGTTTCAACTGTAGTGTTTAAATAAATGGTTTTGTTTAAAGCTGAATGCTTTGATCAGCTGCATCACACCTGGAATATCCACTTCACATCTGCCTTTAAAATAAGTTGTGGAGGAACCGGTGTTGGACTGGGGTGGACAAAGTTAAAAATCACACAACACCAGGTTATAGTCCAATAGGTTTAATTGGAAGCACTAGCTTTTGAAGCATTGCTCCTTCATCAGGTGGCTGTGGAGAATAATACCATAAGACAGAATTTATAACAATAAATTAGAGCTATAAATGAAAGGTGGTCAACCAAGACAGTTCCCAGTATAAATGACCATTGACACAACTGGTTCCACTTGGTTCCAAATGGTTCAAGTTTGTCTGCCAGTTCATTCCAACAGTAGTTACTTACTCACTAAATTGCATTGGCTTTTGGTTTTGCAGGAAATTCATTTTAAAATTTTCATTCTTGTTTCCAAATCTCTCCAGGACCTAATGCCTCCCTACTCCTGTAAATCTCTCCAACTCCATAACCCTCCAGCTATCCATGTCCCTCCAATCTTTCTCTTTCTTTCCAACCTGACATTTAATTTCTCCACCAATGTCAATGTTGAGATTACGAGGGGCCCGGACAGAGTGGATAGAAAGCAGCTGTTCCCTTCGTCAAAGGATGAATCATGAGGAGGCATAATCTAAAAATGAAAGGCAGGAATTTTAGAGGAGATTTGAGGAAAAGCCCTTTCACCCAGAAAGTGGTGACGTCTGCAACACACTGCCCAGGAGGTTAGCTGAGGCAAAAAACCACACAACCTTTAAAAAGTTCTTGGACAAGCATTTGAATTGTTGTAACATTTAAGGTGTGGGAAACTTGGACCAGTGCAGTTAGAGGTATATTTCTGATGGTACAGACACAATGGGCTGTATGATCCTATGTTTCTAACCACGTCTTAAACAGCCAAGGGTCCAAGTGCTGGAATACAATCCCTACACTGTTCTGCCTCTTAACTTCACTTTCCTTTTCAAGTTGTCAAGGAAAAAATGATTTAATGCCAGTTGGAAATATCAATTGATTGTATCTGATTTCCATAGGACCCAACAGATCTCAACTTGATTTAACTGAATACAACTGAATAACCAGAGAACTACAGCTAGAAATCAGTTGGCAGTTCCCTTTTGGTTTTGCCTTAATCCAGGTGTATGGTACAGGAACCAGGTGATGTTCTGAATATAACTAGAATAATTGCTACTTTTAACAAGAGTCCCAGTTGTGATTCTATTTGCCTCATTGCCTTTAACTATAATGATTTGAATCCCACTGAAATGAGTTGCCTACTGTGAGAGCGAGTTGGCAGGCAAACTGGAATCAGTTGGAATCAAGGGGAACTAATTGTGTCAGTGATAATTTATACTGGAAACTGTCCGAGTTGAAATCAACTAGATCGACTGCCATTAAGATAAAATTGCATATCTTTTATATCAAGGCAGCAATATGTTACAAAGAGCACATTGACAATTATCTTCTCACCTGTCATGAATATATCATGCGTTTATTAATGCTGTGCATTTGACCATAACAAGATTTTTTTTTCTGTTTTGGTTGCAGATAGGAGGTGGCTGTGATTGGCCAGTAGGAAAAGTGGAGCAGATAGATGGGAAGGAAGAAGGACAAGTAGGATCAGGTTAAGGGGGTGGGTTGAAGAGAGAGGGCTGGGCCTGGGATGAGATGTGGGGTGGGGAGATTTGGAAGCTGGTGAATTCTATATTAAGGCTGTTTGCTTGTAAGCTCCCGAGGTGGAAGATGAGGTGTTCTTCCTCCAGTTTGCATGTGGCCTTGTGTTGACGGTGGAGCAGGCCCAGGATGGGCATGTCAGGGGAATGGAAGGGAGAGTTGAAATGGCGGGCAACTGAGAGGTGGGGTTGATTAGAGCGTATGGACCATAAATGTTCCCTGAACCAGTTCCCGAGTTTGCACTCAGTCTCCCCAAGGTACCTTTCTCCACAGATGCTGCTGAATCTGCTGATCTTTTCCAGCAATCTCTATTTTTGTTTCTGATTTACAACATCTGCAGTTCTTTTGGTTTTTACGAGAGATAGACATATTGTTATGAAGTTCCATGATATGAAATATTAATTTAGAATGTCATTGTCTGGACTTGAACTTTTGTAAAAAAATGACTACAAAAGTAACCATGTTGGATTTTTAAGGACTAAACTACTTAGGTGGAGTCACTGAATCTGCAACACTTTAAAAGAGAGGTGGTTTCGGCTGTATGGAACTACACAGCCTCAGGAGCTCAGCGAGAGGTCTGCAGGCTCTTGGAACTATAACAAGAAAATAAATTTCTGTCAAACAGTATGAGAAGGATGAACTATAACCACTGCTGGATTCAGCTGGAAAATTGAGCTTTGACGTGATCATACAAAGAAATGAAGTTTCTTACTTGACATTTCATTTAAGAAAAAAGACCAAATGCTCACTATTTCAAAGCACAGTCGCATTGGCAATTAACTTTCTCCTATGCCTTAAGCCTTAAACCATGCTGTTACTATTGTTCATGCTGAGAAAATAGGGTCAGTTTGAGCTCTAGAAATTACCTACTTTACCCTACTTGGGTTGAAAAGCAGCAATTCATTTTACAGCTGTTTAACCAATTGTAATTAAATTATAATTTAACCAGTTAGTACAGTTTGAAGAATTGCTCTCCCGGTGAGCTCTTAATTATTGTGGGTCAATTACAATTGATTACAGCACTTTTTTTTAACTAGATATGGGAAATTGATTCCTGGAGCCATTACATCCCTCTTAGTGAAACAGTGTGGGGAATGAAGAAAAAAAGTGCAGAAAATGAAGAGAACTCAACCCAATAAGGGTCATGTTGGTCAGACTGCAGAATGTTTTGATTGAAATCTTTACAATTTTCAATAAATCAACTCCAAGAAGTAGAAACAGCTTTTTTTTTAAAGTAGTTCTTTCTACCAGAAACTCTAGTAACTTGTTTATCTTTGGAAGTGAAAATTAAGTTGGTGCAAAATGAGTTGCTGTCATACAGATCAAGTGACAGTTTCAATTAAGTCTTTGGAACAAATGACATCATTAAGTTGAATTGAAGCAAAAAGGAATACTTTTTAAAATCAATTTAAATGTGAATATAAAGTGACAATTTAATTATTTTTGCAGCTACAAAAAGCTGTTTTCCTCCAGCATAGCGTCTTTCATTAACCTGAATGGACACATGAGCCGCATCGATTCTGGCGGCAATACAGGAACATCTGTTGCTTTTCTGACACATGTCTCGATACCTGCTTTTATGCGGAATAATATTTCTGAGGAGTTCATGATTATTTGTACTTCCCTAATAACGTGAGTTAGTAACATTTTCAAATTAAATTAAATTTTTGGCTCATGTTTCAGTGTATTCCTTGCCTGTTTAGCCATTGCTGCTTATCGTTTAGTTTTCTCTTAGGAAGCTTAACCAGGTCACCTGTAGCTGGATGACTCTCCTCGTGCCTCTGAATCAAAATATTGTGGGTTTGAATCTCTCTCACCTGAACCCTGAGCACAAAAGTTTGGGCTGACTCTCCTCAGCAGTACAGAATGAGTGCTGCACTGCCACAGGTTCTATTTTTGGAAAGCAATGCTAAACAGAGGCTTCATCTGCCCTCTCAGGTACTTACAAACAACAGGTATTTTGAAAAAGAGTTGGGGGTTATCCATGGTCTTTGAGCCAATATTTATCCCTGAATCTAATTCATTCACTGAAAGGTCAAAGTCACATTGGTGTTTGTGCGAGGTTTTTGTGTACAAATTGACTTCTGTGTTTGAAACATTAAAATAAGGCAATCCAAATTATTTCATTCACTCTAAAGTTCTTAGGAACAGCCTATTGTGAAGAAAGGTGCTGTATAAATACAAGTCTTTTTAATTAGTCTCTATGGACTATTAATTCTTTAAGAATTATTCTATATGTATAATTTTGAGCATTTTGATACATCATTCACCCAATCCACCCAACCACCACCCCCCCCTCCCACAACTAGGAAATGCCAACATTTGTAGGTTAAATGAAACCAAATTAAACTGTTAAATTTAAAATCTTCTTCTCGTGCCTGGGCAGAATGGAGCTCTGTTGGTGAGTCTTTATTTAATACTTTACATTTGATCTGCCTCACATGTAATGGAGTGTTCTAGCTTCAATCTGATTTATAAATGATTAATAAATATCACCATTACTAAAAGATTTCTGTGATTATCATAAATTCAATGCCAGTATTTGTCATTGAATGAAGTTATGATTAACTACAAACTTCAAACACTACAAGGGCATAATAAGTAACTGACTGAAGTTTAGATTAGATGAGAAACCCTACAGTATGGAAACGGGCCCCTGTGTCCAACCAGTCCACACCCACCCTCCGAAGAGTCACCCACCCACACCCATATCCCTCTGACTAATGCACCTAACACTACGGGCAATTTAGCAAGGCCAATTCACCTGTCCTGCACATCTTTGGACTGTGAGAGGAAACTGGAGCACCCGAAGGAAACCCACGCAGACACGGGGAGAATGTGCCAATGCCACACAGTCAGTTGCCTGAGGCTGGAATCGAACCTGGGACCCTGGTACTTTGAGGCAGTAGTGCTAACCACTGAGCCACCGTGCTGCCCCACCGTGAGGTTGATGAGGTTTTTTTGGGAAGCATATGGCCTATTTGATCATTTCAGTTGAAAAGTGGCCCAAATTGTTTTACTGGAAAGAAGGAACAAGGGGTTTACACTTTGCAGACAATAGCAGCAGCCTAAATGTGAGCCTTTAATGTCCCAGAACAGCTCTGAAAAGGTCACTTTGAAAACAGCTGTTTGAAAAGTCCATTTGCTTGATCTGGGCACCACACTTTAGGAAGGATGCACTGGCTTTGGAGAGAATACAATATAGGTTTACAAGAAAAATTCCTGAAACGCAGGGGTTAAGATATAAGGAAAGATTAACAAATTTAGGCTATTTTCTCTAGCATTTATAAAGGGTGATGTGATCAAAATCTTCAAGATATTAACAGGAAAAAAACCAAGTTAGACAAAGATAAACTATTTTCATTGATTGGTGATTCTAGAACTAGGGTGTATAATTAAGAGTTAAGGCCAGACTATTCAGCAGAGATGTTAGGAAGAACATCAGCACACAAAGGGTAGGAGATGCTTGGAACTCTCTTCCACAAACAGTAAGGGATGTTGGATCAGGTGTTAATTATTACTCTGAGAGAGGTAAATTTTTGTTCAGCAAAAGTATTAAGGGATATGGGTGACAGGCAGGTATATGGAGTTAGACCAAAGATCCATTGGAGGTTTCAAAAGAGAGCTAGATATATATTTGAAAGTGATGCATGTAGAGGGCTACAGACATAGGGTTGGAGAATGGGACTAGCGAGGTAGCTTTTCAGGAACTGGTACAGCCACAATGGGCCAAATGGCCTCCTTCTGTACGGTAAAATTCTACGATTCTTTGCTATCAAGCATGATCTCATTGAATGGTGGACCAGAGTTTGAGGGGCTGAATGGCCTACTCCTGTAAGATAAAAGTGTGTTGGCTTTTCAAAAATAGCTAATTAGCATTTTTACCTGGAAACAATGCCCTTGTGATTAATGTCATTGTGGAGATTTGATTTGGGAAGAGTAGAATTTGTAAGATCTCTCTGAAAGCCCATCGACACAAGCAGTCTGCCAATGTCCAGGAATGGGAAAACAGATACAGACATAAAAGTAAACTTTGAGAAAGATATTAAAACATTAAAAGAGTTTCTACCTCACCCTCTAGCATTTGATATGAGCCATTCTGCTGAGATCAGAACCTGAGGCTAGTATCATTCCCAATACTAATCTGAAAAACAGACAAGAAAATGCCTGGTGACCCATCAAATCCCAGGAAAGCATAAGGTTCAAACATAGACCTTCTTCTGTTCCTGGAGATGCTAAATCAGGTGGTCCAGGAGCTGTTACATGCTGTTTATTCAGTTCTCACCTCCACAACTGTAGGTAGAGGCCTGAACACACCCAAAAACTTCCTTGGCATCTCTTTCACAGCATGAAGAAATATCAGAACTCAGCTGGAATTTTCTTTTAAAATTCAGTCTCATGAATTGCAAATCTGTTCACAGGAGCTGAGCAAGAACATGAGGTGACTGCCCAAGTATCCAGTTCCTAGGTTTTTTGCATCCTTTGACACATCCTGTTCACATTCTCCTGGCCGGCGATCTCAGAGCTGGAGTATTCCACAGAAGAGGTGAATAATGCAGAGTGCCGGGAGATAATGATCGATTGGATGTCTTTGAGGACATTTCTTTTTTGTAATTCATCTGTAGAGTCATCAGGGAACCATAACTCGCATCTCAAACATTGACTTCAAAGAGCAAAGTAGGGGTGTGTGTGTGACTGCACAACTGTATGTGAAGTTGTGACAGAGTGAGAATTTGTGCAAGAGTGCACAAATGTGTATTTGAGTAAGTACATGAGCACATGAGAGTCTGTATTTGTGTGGGTGCAACATTGAATGAATGAATGAGTGTGAAGTGTGCACAAGTAAGTGAGTGATGTTTACATGAGATGAGCTTGTAATTCCAGACTTGAACTCATGTTCCCAGAGTCTAGATTAGAGTGGTGCTAGAAAAGCACAGCAGGTCAGGCAGCATCTGAGCACCAGGAAAATCAACGTTTTGGGCAAACGTCCTTCATCAGGAATGCAGGCAGGGAGCCTCTGGGGTGGAGAGATAAACGGGAGGGGTGTGGGGCTGGGGAGAAGGTAGCAAGGAGTACAATAGGTGGATGGTGGTGAGGATGAAGGTGATAGGTTAGAGAGGAGGGTGGAGCGGATAGATGGGAAGGAAGATAGGCAGGTAGGACAGGTCATGAGGGTGGTGCTGAGCTAGAAGGTTGGAACTGGACATCAATGTGGACTTCACCAGTTTCCTCACTTCCCCGCGCCCCCACCTTACCCCAGTTCCAACCTTCCAGCTCAGCACCATCCTCATGACCTGTCCTGTCTGCCAATCTTCCTTCCCATCTATCCGCTCCATCCTCCTGTCTGACCTATCACCTTCATCCTCACCGCCATCCACCTATTGTACTCTTTGCTACCTTCTCCCCACCCCCACCCTCCTCTAGCTTATCTCTCCACCCTGGACACTCCCTGCCTTTATTCCTGATGAAGGACTTTTGCCCAAAACGTCGATTTTTCTGCTCCTCGGATGCTGCTTGCCCTGCTGTGCTTTCCCTGCACCACTCTCATCTGGACTCTGATGTCCAGCATCTGCAGTCCTCACTTTTGCTTATGTTCCCAGAGCATTATTCTTGGTCTCTGGGAATAGAGCGAGTGACTGTATATGCATTTTGAGTGAGTGAGTGAGTTAATGAGTGAGTGAGCAAGTGAGTGAGTGAAATGTGTATGCGTATGTGTGAGTGAATGCATGTGCATGCACGAGTGAGTGAATGAATGTGTGAGCATGCATATATGTGAGTGAATGTGTGTGTGACTGAGTGAGTGAATGTGTTTCTGCACATGAATGAGTGGTGAATGTGTGTGCGTATGTGTTAGTGAATGTGTGCGTGTGAGTGAGTGAGTGAATGTGTGTGTGTGAATGAGCGAATGTGTGTGCGTGTGAATGCGTGTGCATGTGTGTCTGAGTGAGTGAATATGTGTGCCTGTGTGAATGATTGAGTGAATGTGTGTGCGTCATGAGTGAGTGAGTGAGTGAGTGAATGTGTTTGCATGCGTACACAAGTGAGTGTGTGCATGAGAGAGCGAATTGCATATGTGTTTTAATGAATATATGATCAGATGGGTAGTTGTATTGCAATGTCAATTTCTGAACTCATTTGTCAAAATGCTAATATGATAACAGTTCTAGTTTACAGCTGGGAAAATGTACAGTGTCTTGCTCAGGCAACTTGACCGATTTGGAAAGAGCTGATTCCAAGGAGACAGCAGGAAGCTCTTTCAGGGTTAGTCACATTGAGATAAAACACATTGCATGAGTTACCCACTGCTTTAGCATAGAGCAGCATTAATTAACCTCACCATAGTAACTTTATATTGTGAATATAAATGTTCTTCCTAGCTGCACTCTTTGGGTATGTCTTGGATCATGGCCACTGTACTGCAATCAGCAGAATGTATTACTGCTGTTAGGGAATGGGGCATTGCTTTCCTGAGGTTTCTGAACTACCCTTGAAAATGATGATGCTCGATTGCCTTAGCTCAGAAAGCTCAGAATTGTAGGCAGTGATGTTGAAGAATCATTTTGCACAGCAGTTACCTGGACCTGAAGGTATGTACTATTTCTTAGCCTCTCATTGACAGAAACATTATCCAGCAGCAGCTGAGAGCTCAGTCTGTAAATATGACAGTTCAGACTCAGCAATTCCTGTGAGATTGACCTCATGTGATGTCTGTGAGCTGTAAACATGCTGTGCTTCCATCCTAATGCATCAGTGTATGGTCATAACATGACCTTTGTTGTTATTTCTGAATATTTGGTAGAGTTTGAGATGCCAATTACAAATCAAGAGCATTTTGAAATAATAGAGAATAATTTATGATTTTCTTATTGGCTTTATTGAGATAGCTAATTCAATTTGCTTCTAATTGTCCATTTTAATCATAATGAAAGTGAATTAGTCTGAAACAGATGTGAGGTAAGAAATTGAAAGGAAGAATCTCAAAGGTAGTAATCCCTGGATTACTCCTAGTGTGACGTAGTTGTGAGTATGGGAACAGAAGGATGGAGCAGATGAATGTATGGTGGGAGGGATAGCTCAGGAGGGAAGGATTCTGAATTCTGTGAGTGATGGAGCTGTACAAATTGGACACATTCATCTGAACTGGAGCAGACCAACATATTCGGTGGGAGTGAAGGCGAGGATGGGATTGGAAGTCCGTTTGCTAATGCTGTTGGACTGAGTTTACACTAGATGTTCGGGGATAAGAGATCCTAAGGAGTAGCCCAGAACAGCGAGAAGCGGAGATGGAATTAGAAATTAAAACAAAGAATCAAAGTGTCTGGAAGGCAGAGGAAATATACGCACAGCATGATCCAAGTTGCTGATGGGCAACAGATAATAGCCAGAGATCTTGACTGTGGCACAGAGGAGCCAGCTCATAGTGAAATGGCAATAGATTACAATTCTTGCAAAATCTACATGTTATGTTAAGAAATAAGACATCAGAATGGAAGCAAGGCCATTCGGCCTATCGAGTCCACTCTGCCATTTAATCATGGCTGATGGGTTTTTCAATTCCACTTACCCGCACTCTCCCTGTAGTCCTTGTTATCATTGTGACTCTCAGCAGATAGAAGAGGGCAGGTTTGTTATTCCCATAATGCTCATGTTACATCAGTTGTTGAGACTTACATCTTTTGCTTCCTTTAAGATGTTTCTAAAGCTTATCGCTTGGACCAATATTGCTCAAATATTGCCTTAAGTGTTTCAAAATATCATTTCCTCTATAGTACCTCAGGCAGTTTATTACGATGAAGGTGGTTTGCAAACAGATTACTGTAGAGATCTTTTGTGGACAATCATTTTTAGTTGAATTAACTTTGTTCTGTCTTTAAGTTTTAGTCTGAAGTCATTTTTTGCAGATAGTATCTTTGATGATTTGTGAGTTCCTGAAGCACAGCTTAGGTCTTGAGTTTTTGACAGGACACATAACCAATTCCTGAGTTTAATTTGGCTGAACAGAGATCGAAATGCACACCTCATGCTTGTCATCTAGCCAACTGAGCTAACCAGTTGCCCTGAAATAATTACAATCTGTTAGGATTTATTCACTCTATTTGTATTGATAACTGGGTCTCATCACCTCAATGTCTCTGCAAAGTTCAATGATGATGTTTGACAATGGGATTTGCTGCTTCACTAATAGCTCACTGTTACATTATCAATCTTGTTTGGGATATTTTGGTTTTCTGGGGCAGATGATAAAAGCAAATTATCACTCTCATTGTTGTTCAAAGGGCTTGATGCACCAAAAGCTCTCGAACTGTCCTGCCTGCAATAGAAAGTGTCTCCTCAGGTAACTTGTGAAGCTTTAGTCCAGTCATATCTGTGTTGGGATCCTTCCCATTTGTGTCAGGGTTTCATGGGAGCGGTTCTTCCCACAGTAAAATACATCCACTACAGTCCTCTGCATCTTGACAAGTGAACAATGGAAGGTGCCCTTATATGTCCTGGCACCAATGGCATAATTTCAACACCATGATTACCCCGTCTACCAATTTAATTCTTTTGCTCATTCACGGGATGAAGGCATGAGTGTGGTGCTGGAAAAGCACAGCAGGTCAGGCAGCATCCGAGAAGCAGGAGAATCGACATTTTGGGCATAAGCCTTTCAATCAGGAATTATGCCCAAAACATCAATTCTCCTGCTCCTCAGATGCTGCCTGACCTGCTGTGCTTTTCCAACGCCACACTCTCGACTCTGATCTCCAGCATCTGCAGTCCCTACTTTCTCCATGGGGTGAAGGCATATTTGGCCATGCCACCATTCATTGCACATTCCTAATTGCCCAGAGGCAGTTAAGAGGGTGTCAAAAAGTGTGTTGCTGGAAAAGCACAGCTGGTCAGGCAACAAAGGAGCAGGAGAATCAACATTTTGAGCATAAGCCCTTCATCAGGAATGTGGGGTGTGCCCAAGGGGGCTGAGAGATAAATGGGAGAGGGTGGGGCTGGGGGGGGGTGGGAGGGAAGATAGCTGGGAATGTGACAGGTGACAGGGAATGTGACAGGGAGTTGAGGGTGATGGTGATAGGTCAGAGATGAGGATGGAGTGGATAGGTAGGAAGGAAGATGGACAGGTAGGACAAATCAAGAAGGCGGTGCCAAGTTAGACGGTTGGATCTAGGATACTGTGTGGAGAGGGGAGATGAGGAAACTGGTGAAATCAATTTTTCATGTGATTGGAGGGTCCCAAAGTGGAAGATGAGGTGTTCTTCCTCCAGTCATCGGGCGGCTAGGATTTGGCAGTGGAGGAGGCCCAGGACTTGCATGTCCTTAGAAGAGTGGGACGGGGAATTGAAGTGGTTGGCCATAGGGTGGTGGGGTTGTTCAGTGCATGTGTCCCTGAGATGTTCCCTGAAACATTCTGCAAGTTGGCGTTCTGTCTCCCCTGTGTAGAGGAGACGACATTGAGAGCAACGGACACAGTAAATAACAAGTGTGGAATTACAGGTAAATCTCTGCCACATGTGGAAGGATCCTTTGGGACCTTGGACCGAGGTGAGAGGGAGGTGTGGGCACAGATTTTACACCTTTTATGGTGGCAAGGGAAGGTGCCAAGAGTGGAGGGTGGGTTAGTGGGGGACGTGGACCTAACAAGGGAGTCACAGATGAAATGGTGGCAGTTAAGAGTCATCTACGTTGCTGAGGGTCTTGAGCAACACATAGACCAGATCAGGTAAGTTTCCTTCCCTGCAGGACATTAGTGAACAGATGGTTTTTTTTCAACAATCGACAATGAATTCATGTCATCATTAGACACTTAATGCAAGATTTTCTTATTGAATTCAATTCTCACCATCTGCCAGGCTGGGATTAGAACTTAGATACCCAGAATATTAGGCACTGCTGGCACTGTGCAAATGTGTGTGGCTTGTATCTTTCCTGGACTCACTATCAATCTCACCTGAAGGTAAGATCAGCCACAGAATCAGTAGATAATCCTCATTCCTTAAAAGTCAGCCATATTTTTGACCCTCTTGAAAGCATTGTATAAGTATAAGCTGCTGAAGACCTTGTGTGTAACTACTTTACTGTTCACTGCATCAGCCGCATTACAGACAAACTAGACAAAACCGGTCCCATGAATGGAAAGGACATTTTTCTTTTCCACAGCTTATTTCTGTAAGCATTTGTATTAAACATGGAAAAATAACATTTGGAAAAGTCAAACATCATTGATGAAGTCTTGGATAAAATTTGATTCCTGGATCTCATGATCGTTTTGTGTATTTTTTACATCTAAATTTCTCCTTGTGGAAGAATCCTGGCTTCATTAAATATTTACGAATGGCGAGCAAACTGCTCATGTCTCTTCAGACAAGACTTAGAGTTTCCAACAGTCTGAGAAGTTGAATATTATCTCGGGATTGTGTCAGTTACCTTTGATTTAATGTCATTGTTAGACATTCAAACACTGAAACATAGGAGGTCCCTGACAGTTATCGTGTACAGACTGATTCCAGAAATGTTGTCACCTTCACAGCCTGGTGACTGCGAACATTGACAGTTTCACCCACACTGTAACTACAAAACTCAGTTGAACATCTTTGTCTAGCGACCATGATCAAATATTAACTGTGCTGCTGAGTGATCATATGAACAATGTAACACTGTTATATACTGCAGCTCATTGAAATGGGTCAGCTGGGTCTAGTTTTTATGCAAAACAGTTCCTGACAATGGTCAGCCCTCACAATTACAATGGGTGCTTATTGGTGTCATTAGACCCTCTCTGTTATCTTCCAAAATAACCAGGAAGATTCATATTCTCCCTGTTCAAGGCATTAACCTTGAAATTGGTGTCAGTGTCAAACAGGTCATTTTACTGAGTTATAAAGTTAATTTATGGCCCAGCTTTCTCCTAATGGACATCAACATTTGTATTACATTTGTTTTGTGGCCATTATTTTAGATTGGACCATTCCCAAAGCAGGCAGATACTCAAAACTCAACAGAACTTCCTTTGCAAGTTTGACGTGGGATTCCTTCAGTTTCCACAGCATATCCCTGGCTCTCCTCACTGGGGCACAGCACTAGGAATTCCCAACATCATCACAAAAGTTAAAAAATGTCACCAAAGAACACAAAGCCCTAGTGTACATGTTGGATAGATTCAGGTTAATTGAAAATATGGACCAGGTCTCTGTACTTAACAAGAAACACTTTATTTGACAAATTAATAAATTCTAACCACAGTTAAAAAGTTATGAACTGTTGTCACGTGACTTTACGACTTAAAATGCCGAAAAATGTGTTGCTGGAAAAGCGCAGCAGGTCAGGCAGCATCCAAGGAGCAGGAGAATCGACGTTTCGGGCATAAGCCCTTCTTGAGGAATGAGGAGGGTGTGCCAAGCAGGCTAAGATAAAAGGTAGGGAGGAGGGACGTGGGGGACGGGCATTGGGAATGTGATATGAGAAGGAGATTAAGGTGAGGGTGATAGGCCGGAGTGGGGGTGGGGGCAGAGAGGTCAGGAAGAAGATTGTAGGTCAAGAAGGCGGTGCTGAGTCCGAGGGTTGGGACTGAGAAAAGGTGGGGGGGGAGGGGAAATGAGGAAGCTGGAGAAATCTGCATTTCTCCCTTGTGGTTTGGAGGGTTCCTAAGCGGAGGATGAGGTGCTCTTCATCCAGGTGTCGTGTTGCCATGGTCTGGCGATGGAGGAGGCCAAGGAGCTGCATGTCATTGGCGGAGTGGGAGGGAGAGTTAAAGTGTTCAGCCACAGGATGATTGGGTTGGTTGGTGCGGGTGTCCCAGAGGTGTTCTCTGAAACGTTCTGCAAGTAGGCGACCTGTCTCCCCAATATAGAGGAGACCACATTGAGTGCAGCAGATGTAGTAAATGATGTGTGTGGAGGTGCAGGTGAATTTGTGGCGGATATGGAAGGATCCCTTGGTGCCTTGGAGGGAAGTAAGGGGGGAGGTGTGGGCGCAAGTTTTGCATTTCTTGTGGTTGCAGGGAAAGGTGCCAGGAGTGGAGGTTGGGTTGGAGGGGGGGTGTGGACCTGACAAGGGAGTCGCGGAGGGAGTGGTCTTTCCGGAACGCTGATAGGGGAGGGAAGGGAAATATATCCTTAGTGGTGGGGTCTGTTTGGAGGTGGCGGGAATGACGAAGGTTGATACAATGCATCTGGAGGTTGGTGGGGTGGTAGGTGAGGACCAGTAGGGTTCTGTCCTGGTGGCGATTGGAGGGGCGGGGTTCAAGGGCAGAGGAGCAGGAAGTGGAGGAGATACGGTGGAGAGCATCGTCAACTGCGTCTGAGGGGAAATTGCGGTCTTTGAAGAAGGAGGCCATCTGGGTTGTTCGGTATTGGAATTGGTCCTCCTGGGAGCAGATGCGGCGAAGGTGAAGGAATTGGGAATATGGGATGGCATTTTTACAGGGGGCAGGATGGGAGGAGGTGTAATCTAGGTAGCTGTGGGAGTCAGTCGGTTTATAGTAAATGTCCTTGTTGAGTCGGTCGCCCGAGATAGAAATAGAGAGGTCTAGCCTGCTTGGCACACCTTCTTCATTCCTCATGAAGGGCTTATGCCTGAAATGTCGATTCTCCTGCTCCTTGGATGCTGCCTGACCTGCTGCGATTTTCCAGCAACACATTTTTCAGCTCTGATCTCCAGCATCTGCAGTCCTCACGTTCTCCTACTTAAAATGCCCAGCCACTTCTAAAATTCCCTCATACACTCATATAAAAAGACACAAATAGATTTTTAAAAACACATCGGTGTTACAAATGGAGAGTTAAAAAATACTGAGGAGCAATTCAATGGCTTTAGTCTCATGGGTTCATTGACATGATTCTATTGCTTGCCAGAACTTCTGTTCTTCAATCTCTTTTCTCTTGGTTCTAATCACTGCTTCACAGGAGGCACTGAACAATTGGCACTTTAACTGTAAAGTCTCTTAGTTATTGCTTAAAGGTCACAGCTTACAGTAACTGGTAAGGGAGAATAAACTGGCTTTATTTAGGCTTTTGGTATTTTATTCGAGCGTGGGAGATGCACCATCTTCACTTGTAGCAAGTCTGTAAGCTCCTACTAACTTGGTTCACACTCTCAAGCTGTTCACCTCCCCAGAAGCCAATCAGACAGCTGTTGTCAGGCTGCAGGCCTCTGGATTCACATCTGACAACAATTCCACAGACCAATCAGCAATGTGTTGTCAGCCAAATCTCACTTTGTAATATGCCCCTGATGCCAGCTTCTGCAAAAGGCCTTCCATATGGTTTGAAGAAAGCATCAGTGTGAACATGACTTACAATGAGCTTTGGGAGCCTGCATTTTAAAAAGGCAGCAACTCCTTCTGCAGTCATTGTTTTTTGACAAAGTCAGAAGTGACACGACACCATGTTATATTCCAACAGATTTATTTGAAATCACAAGCTTTCAGAGTGGTTCTCCTTCCCTAACAAAGGGGTTACATTTTGAAAACTTGTGATTTCAAATAAACTTGTTGGACGATAACCTGGTGTCATGTGACCTCTGACTTTGTTCACCCCAGTCCAACACCAGCACCTCCACATCATGTTGGTTTTTGAAACAAGCCTTTTTCCAATTTAGTGTATGATTAAAAATATTTTAAAAAAAGATACAGGGTATAAAGTTCCATTGATGTGGTTAAACAAACAGGCTAAAATCCATTTCTGCAGGCATTTGGCATGAGTCTGCTCCCTCCCCCAACTCTTGCCCTCACTCAATTCTTTGACCCACTAAATGTAACATCACAAGTGAAGCAATTATTCAAAATGCAAATGGAAGAAAGGCAGAAATGTGACCAGTTACGAGTCAGTTCTTTTGAGGTGTCATTGTTTGATTTCATGTCCAAACAGCAAGAAATGAGATTAGGCTCCTGGGTGGAGAGCAGGTTGAAAAAAAAGATGGGATCACATAAGCTGCAGAACATTTTCCAAATTAATTATCCAGTTGCATTTCTATCTCCTGTACTGGACCATTGTTTATAGATAGCTGTTTGATATATTGGAAGCTGAACAGCATTTCTTTTGCCCCATTCAGTTCAGAAGATCTTTGATTGTCATTGCACCCTACAAAATAGACCAACTTGAGTTCCATTTGCACACTGCAGAAGTTCAAGTTCCACATAAACACAATTCAATTTGCAATAAGTCTGAGATGAATCTGAGGTCACTGCTGTAGGCTATCAGTGTTCCCCAGGCACTGGCACTGCATTAACCCTTGTTCTTCTCATTGATAATGGTTCACTGTCTGGGCATGTGTGCTGAAGCAAAGGTTCACATATGTGTGAATGGCAGTTTGGTTTTCTACTGAAACCTGAACATAAGAAAACATATTTGTCTTCTAAATGTTTATACAACTTCCAACTGAGCAAGAAATTGTTTGCTCCTGGATGTGGAAATGCGAAAAATCATGTTCTCAGAGTGTGGTATATATTTTCAGACTGGGAACTGGAATCAACATAAGTCATGGACTCCCCCTGGGACAAGTGCTACAACAGAAGTCTAAACTATTCCATCACTGACCACTGACTGTTCGAAGAAGCACTGTCTTCAAGGACAATAGCAACAGATTCAACACATACCTCGCAGAATGGAATGGGATGGATTTATGATTTAAAAAAAAATCTTGGAGCTTAACTTCAGAGTAAAGGAAATAAACTTGAAACTTATTTCCAAAAACAAGTACAGAAGTGATAAAATGTATGGTTTCCTATGTTGCATCACTCTATGATGCTTTGAACATCACTGATGTCATTATTGACTATTCTTAAACTCAGGAGAAAGTGAGGACTGCAGATGCTGGAGGTTAGAGTCGAAAAGCGTAACACTGGAAAAGCACAACCGATTAGGCAGCATCCAAGGAGCAGGAAAATTGACATTTTGGGCATAAGCCCTTCATCAGGAATGTCTTCATCAGGTATGTCAGACATTTGCCTGAAATGTTGACTCTTCTGCTCCTCGAATGCTGCCTGACCTACTGTGCTTTTCCAGTGCCACACTTTTTGACTCTAATCTTAAACTCAATTAAGTGACTGCTCCAGTATATTACCCAAACACAAATTTATTACTCACACTGCATGAATATGTAAACGATTAACTACATTAATTGTTGTATGAGTTTATTGTATAATCTGTCCTGTTTCTGATTGAAGGAGATTTGCCTTTGTTTCCAGTTGGGGGACACTTCAGTGACATTTGACCTCAGATCTTCAGGTGACCATCCTCCAAGACAGATTTTGGGACAGGCGGTAGCGAAAAGTGGCCAAGCAGAAGCTAATAGTTAAGTTCCGTACCAATAGGGAGGGCCTCAACCAGGACCTTGGGTTCATGTTACACTGCAGGTGACCACCATTGCATTATACACATACACAGACACTCCTACACACACACACACACACACTCTTACACATGCATATACACACAGACACACGTATACACAGACACGCACACTCACACATGCATCCTTTCACAGACTTAGACACTTTACACTCACATACACACACATATACACTCTCTCTCACACTCACAACCCCCCCACTCCAGACAGACAGACAGACAGACACACACACACACACACACAAATCCACATGCACAAATATACATATACGTTTGTGTGGGGTGAATTTGGGTGAAACTATCATGGTATTCGAACAGATGAGAGACTCAACAAACAATCAAGGTACTTTTCAATGTATAATTTCAGTTACATCACACTGTAAACTTTTTGCTATAAATTCTATGCCTTACATTTGTGCCTCCACAACCACCTGATGAAGGAGCGTCGCTCCAAAAGCTAGTGCTTCCAATTAAACCTGTTGGACTATAACCTGGTGTTGTGTGATTTTTAACATTGCTTTTGTTTCTGATAGTTAAACTTCTGATATTTCTGTCAGCTTCACCCAAAATGCTCTTGTGACCCCCTTTTTCATGAATTCTCTCACCGAACACCAAAATGATTCTTGAAATGTGGTTCCTTCAGACCAATTCGGCAAATGTGAATGTACTGTTCATCTTGATAATAATTTTGCTCAGCATTTCACCTGATCTCTCTGGTGACATACGGCAAGGATGTTTGATGAAAATGTTACTGAATTTCCACTAACGACTTGGGAACATGACCACCTCCAAGTTCCCCTCTAAAGCACTCACCATCCTGACTTGGAAAAATGTCACCACTCCTTCACTGTTCCTGTGCCAAAATCTTGGAATTCCCTCCCTAAGGGCATTGTGGATCTACCTGCAACAAGTGGACAATAGCGGTTCAAGAAAATAGCTCACCAACACTTTCTCAAGGGGCAACTAAGGAGAGGAAATAAATGCTGGCCAGCCACAGACTCTTACATCTCACAAGTGCACAAAAATAATTTCAACAGCAAGTTCTGAATCTCACTAATGATTGATGACTAACTTATTTCCTTGCATTTGCACTACATAATTAACTAACCTCAGTTCTATCCAGGTCTCAATTCTTTGTCCCCAGGAATCTAGACCATGCCAATTCCTGATCTGATATATCGGGGTTTTGCAGACACCGTGGCTCAGTGCTTGTTTCCTTGGGCCTTTATCCAGCTTCGTTGTCACTACCATTTCCCTGGATGCTCCAGGTGTACTGATGGTCTGATAGCAGAAAAGAATAGGAGATAGGCGGCACTGTGGCTCAGTGGTTAGCACTGCTGCCTCACAGCACCAGGGTCCCAGTTTCAATTCCAGCCTCAGGCGACTATCTGTGTGGAGTTTGCACATTCTCCCAGTGTTTGCATGAGTTTCCTCCGGGTGCTTCACTTTCCTCCCACAGTCCAAAGATGGGCAAGTCAGGTGAATTGGCCATGCAAAATTGCCCATAGTGTTAGGTGCATTAGTCAGAGGGAAATGGGTCTGGGTGGGTTACTCTTCGGAGAGTCGCTGTGGACTGGTTGGGCTGAAGGGCCTGTTTCCACACTGTAGGGAATCCAATCTAATCTAATCATACCCCAGCCATCACTTATGGATAAAGCAGTGAGTCGTTGATTGGACGAAAGCACCATTGTTCCTATTCACATTCAATGTCAATACAAATCCCCATCTGATAATTAGATGCAGATGTGATTGATTTTATGGGACACAGAACAAATTCCAACATCGAAACACACCCAATTCTACACTTAGAATGTCAATCTTATTGATCTCAGAAACCTATAAAACTTGAAAAGGATTAGACAGGATAAATACAGGAAGGATATTCATGATGAGTAGAGCATCCAAGACCAGGGATCACAGCCGAAATATACAGGGTTGGCCATTTAGGATCGAGATGAGGAGAAATTTCTTTACCACAGAAAGCAGTTGAGACCAAAACATTGAAATCTTACAAGAAGGAGGGAGATATGCTTTGTAAGGTTACAGGGATCAAAGGGTATGGGGAGAAAATGGGAACAGAGGACTGAGTCAGATGATCAGTCATGTTCATATGGCAGAGCACACTCAAAGGGCCAAACGGCCTACTCCTGCTCCCAGTTTTGATGTTTCTATGTAATCGGATGAGATAGATACCTGGAAATGAACTCACCCTAGATAAGGAATTAGAACAACTACCAAATATTTGGAATCTGGAAAAATGTATTGTCATTTATTCAACACTCACCATTTAAAGTATAAATGAAGATTATTTACACAACAGTATCATGATGCTTTCAATGCAAACAAAGATAAATTGAGAAAAGCACTTAAATTGACATAAAATGGCTTTATATTCAGAATTGTTTATGGGTTTTCTGTAAATCTGATAAGAGCTATTCCAGTGTTGTCACTGAACACAATGTGAGAGGTGCAATCAGCAAATTTGATCATTTAAGTGCAGTGAGTGGAAATCTCAAAAGAACCTACAAAACCTGCAGTAACAGCAAAAAACTGTGGGCGCTGGGAATTTAAAGTAAGACCAGAAAGTGCTGGATATAACTCAGCGTGTTATGGTGGGACCTGTGGAAAGAGAGCCAGAGTTTCTGGGTAGGAATGTACCAGGCCCTGAGCAGCTTGCTGATGTGGAATATGGTAAGGATAGTGCAATCAGATTCCCAGCATTGATGTTTTCAACTTTCCCCTGAAGATTTCAGCAACAAGCTCTGAGTTTCACTAATGAGTGGTGATCACCTTGCTTCCATACATTTGCACTGCATTTTTAGCTAACTTCACTTCATTTCGATACAGCTCCCCTTCTCCTCTCCTTCTCTGAGAAATGAGGCTGCGCCAATTCTCATCAAGACAGAGGGAGGTTTGACTGACATCACAGCTCACTGCTTGTTCCTCTGGGCCTTCATCCAGCTTCACTGTCACCACCATTTCCCTGGATGCTCCATGGGTACTGTCCTCTTCCACCCTCCATCCACACATATTGCTATCTCCAAACCAGCAGCCTTACTACACCATTCTAGCTGCTCCTGGGATGGCTCACACTCCTTCAGGATGTCACCTCAGAGCTCAGTCACACATACCACTTCTTGTCATCTGCCAGTTCACTTCACATGCAAAAACGCGTACAAATCTAAACCTCCTCTAATTCTAAGATGCTCTTGTTTTAATTTGGTTATTTGAAAATGAAAGGGCCATCAGAACTAAAGTTGAAACCTTGCTGGACCGAGACAGATCAGCTCATGGTAAAGGACAGCATATGGGAAATAACAATGATTATCCCAAGCAAAGGTTGCCATCAAACTTTTTGAAATCCCCCAGGGTCATACGGGGTTTTTCAAAATGAAAATGTGGAGAGATGTTATGTTCGGTGGCCAGGATTGGATGCAGACATAGCGAAATTGCTGGGACAGTGCCCAGAGTGCCAACAAGGGCAAACATTACCACCAGCTACTCCCACACATCCCTGGGAATGGCCAGGTAAATCCAGGACTCGGGTACACGTCGACTATGCAGGTCCTTTCATAGACTCAGTGTTCTCAGTCATTGTGGATGCCCGCTCAAAGTGGTTAGACGTGCAGAGAGTTCATTCGTCAAACATGGGACAGGTGGTAGAAAAACTATGTGCATCTTTTTCAACTCATGGACTACTGGAAGTGTTGGTCACAGATAATGGGCCATTGTTTACCAACAAGGAATTTGGTTATTGCTTAAAGTCATATGGGATTCAACATAGATTCAGAGAGTCATAGAGATGTACAGCGCAGAAACAGTCCCTTCAGTCTAACTTGCCCATGCCAACCAGATATCCTAAATTAACCTAATCCCATTTTCCAGCATTTGGCCTATATCCCTCTAAACCCTTCCTATCCATATACCCATCCAAATGCCTTTCAAATTCTGTCATTGTACCAGCCTCCATCACTTCCTCTGTGCCACCCTCAGCATGAAAACATTGCTTCTTAGATCCCTTTTATATCTTTCCTCTCTCACCATGAACCCATGCCCTCCAGTTTTGGACTCTCCCACCCAGGAAAAGACCTTGTCTATTTACCATTTTCCATGCCCCTCATGATTTTATAAACCTCTATAAAGTCACCCCTCAACATCTGATGCTTCAGGGAAAACAGCCCCAGACTATTCATCCTCTCCCTGAACCTCAAAACCTCCAACCCTGGCAACATCCTTGTAAATCTTTTCTGAATCCTTTCAAGTATTACAACATCCTTCCTATAGCAGGAAGACCAGAATTTCAAACAATATTCTAAAACTGGCCTAACCAATGTCCTGTACAGCTGCAACATGATTTCCCAACTCTGATAACTCGATGGTCTGACCAATAAAAGAAAGCATACTAACTGCCTTCTTCACTATCCTAGCTACCTGAGACTCCACATTCAAGGAGCTGTGAACCCGCCCTCCAAGGTCTCTTTGTTCAGCAACACTCCCCAGGACCTTACCGTTAAGTGTACAAGTCCTGCTCTGATTTGCCTTTCCAAAATGCAGCACCTCACATTTATCTAAATTAAACTTCATCTGCCACTCTTCGGCCCATCTGATCAAGATCCCATTGTAGTCTGAGGTAACCTTCTTCGCTGTCCACAACACCTCCAATTTTGGTGTCATCTGAAAACTTACTACCCATACCTCTTATGTTCACAACCAAATAATTTATGTAAATGATGAAAAACAATGGACCCAGCACCGATCCTTGTCGCGCACCACTGGTTACAGGACCCAGTCTGAAAAGCAACCCTCCACCACCACCATCCTCTCTCTTCTACCTTTGAGCCAGTTCTGTATCCAAATAGCTAGTTCTCCCTGTATTCCATGTGATTGAACCTTGCTAACCAGTCTCCCATGAGGAACCTTGTTGAAAGCCTTACTGAAGTCCACATAGATCATATCCACTGCTCTGCCCTCATCACTCCTCATTGTTACTTCTTCAAAACACTCAATCAAGTTGGTGAGATATGATGTCCCACACACAAAGCCATGTTGACTATCCCTAATCAGTCCTTGCCTATCCAAATACATGTACATCCTGTCCCTCAGGATTCCCTCCAACAACTTGCCCACCATTGCCGTCAGGCTCACTGGTCTATAGTTCCCTGGCTTGTTCTTACCATCCTTCTTAAAGAGTGGCACCACGTTAGCCAACCTCCAGTCTTCCAGCACGTCACCTGTGAATATCAAAGATACTAATATCTCAGGAAGGGTCCCAGCAATCACTTCCCTAGCTTCCCACAGAGTTGTAAGTTATGCCTGATCAAGCCCTGGGTATTTATCCACCTTTATGCGTTTAAGACATCCAGCACTTCCTCCTCTATAATATGGACATTTTTCAAGATGTCATCATCTATTTCCCCACATTCTATATCTTCCATGTCCTTTGCCACAGTAAACACTGATGCAAACTACTCGTTTAGTATCTCCCCCATCTCTTGCGGCTCCACACTTAGACCAGTTGCTGATCTTTGAGGGGCCCTATTCTCTCCCTAGTTGCCCTTTTGTCTCTAATGTATTTATAAAATCCTTTTGGATTCTCCTTAACGCTAATTGCCAAAGCTATCTCAAGTCCACTTTTTGCCCTTCTGAATTCCCTCTTAAATCTGCTTCTTTCTGCCTTTATACTCTTCCAAGAATTTACTCAGGCTCTGCTGTCTGTACCTGACATATGCTTCCTTATTTTTCTTAACCTTAACCACAATTTCTCTCGCCATCCAGCATTTCTTACATCCACCAGCCTTGTCCTTCACCCTAACAGGAACATACTGTCCCTGGATTCTTGTAATCTCATTTCTGATGAATTCCCAGTTTTCAGCCGTTCCTTTACCTGTGGATATTTGCCCCCAATCAACTTTTGAAGGTTCTTGCCTGATACTGTCAAAATTGGCCTTCTTCCAATTTAGGACTTTAACTTTTAGATCTGGTCTATCCTTTTCCATCATCATTTTAAAACTATTCAAATCATGATCACTAGCCCCAAAGTGCTCCCCCACTGACACCTCAATCACCTACCCTGCCTCGTTTCCCAAGAGTAAGTCAGGTTTTTCAACTTCTCTAGTAGGTACATCCATACACTGAATCAGAACATTTTCTTGGACGCACTTAATAAATTCATCTCCATTTAAATCCGAAACACTATGGCAGTCCCAGTCTATGTTTGAAAGTTAAAATCCCCTCCCATAACTACCCTAATATTCTTTAGATATCTGAGATCCCCTTACAAATGTTTCGCAATTTCCTTTGAGTATTTGGGATCTATAGTCCAATCCCAATAAAGTGATCATCCATTTCTTATTTCTCAGTTCCACCCACATGACTTCCTTGGACATATTCCCAGGAATTGCTTCTCTAATACAGATGATTAGCTATTCCTTATCAAAAATGCCACACGCCTTCCCCTCTTGCCCTCTTTCTAACTTGCCTGCAGCATCAATACCCTGGAACATTAAGCTGCCAGTCCTGTCCATCCCTGAGTCACGTTTCTATAATTGTTATGATACCCCAATCCTATGTTCCCAACCATGAGCTGAGTTCATCTGTCTTCCCTTTTGCATTGAAATAAATGCAGTTTAATTTATCAGTCCTACCTTGTTCTCTGCTTTGTCCATGCCTGCCCTGACTGTTTAACTCGCTTCTGTTCTCAACTGTACCAGTGTCAGATTGATCTTTTTCCTTATTATCTCCCTGGACCCCAACTCCCCACCTTACTAATTTAAATCATCCTGAGCAGCTCTAGCAAATCTCCCTGCCAGTATATTAGTCCCCTTCCAATTCCAGGTGCAATCTATCTTTGTGTACAGGTCACTTCTGCTTCAAAAGTGATCCAAAATGATCCAAAAATGTGAACCTTTCTCCTCTTCACCAGCACCTCAGTCATACATTCATCTGCTCTATCCTCCTATTCCTGCCCTCACTAGCTCATAGCACAGGGAGTAATCCAGATATTACTACCCTCAAGGACTACCTTTTTCAATTATTACCTAACTTCCTACATTGTCTCTTCAGAATCTCATCCTTTTTCCTTCCTGTGTCATTAGTTCCAATATGTACGACATCCTGTTGGTTTCTCTCCCCTTGGAGAATATTCTGCACCCTGTCTTAGATATCCTTCATCTTAGCACCAGGGAGGCGACACACCATTCTGTTTTCTTGCTGTCAGCCACAGAAACATCTGTCTGTGCTTTTGAATAGAGAGCACTGTAACACAATCGATTACTTGGAACCTGACTTACTCCTTGTTACTTTAGAGCCAGTACCAAAACTTGGATGTTCATGCTACATACCCCAGAGAGTCCATCACCCTCTACATTTTCCAAAACAGCAGTTTTGTTTGAGTTGGGGATAGCCACAGGAGACTCCTGCACTACCTGCCTCCTTCTTCTACCTTTCCTGATGGTAACCCGTCCACCTGAATGTATCTGTGACTTTTCTCCCTTTTTAACTGCCATAAATCACACCCCCTCACTCCTCTAAATTTTTCATTGCCTCTAACTGTTGCTCCAATCGATTCATGCGATCTGGTAGGATATTTAACCAAACACACTTCCTGCAGACATAATCATTAGTAACATGGAAACTCTCCCTAGTCTCCTACATCCAACAGAAAGAGCACATCACTCTACTAAAGGCCATCTTTGCACTTTAACAATCTAAAGTATTCCAGGCTAACTTAGTAACTATGTTTTATCTTTTAAAATTTTAATCAAGAGACAGATCTCAATAAAATATGCAACCAAAAAAAACTCACTCTACTCATTATTTAAAAAGGACAGCAAGGTTACACTTAAAAACAATGCACATATCTGCTCCTGTGCTGAGATCGCTCCATTTATGTTCTTCCAGTTTAGCTGTGAATTTCGCTGTTTGTTAATTTTTCTTCGACACACTCCGATGTCCAGAAATACTTGAACTCAAACAGCAAAGGCAGTAGCTGTGCAATGTACAGCCGGGTAGGTTTCTTTCTTTCTCTTCCTCTCTCACTGACCATGTGATCTCTGTTTTTATCTCGCTTTCTCCTTTTAAAAGTGCCATTATTTTGATCCTTTTTCCACAAAGTTCCAAAACAATGAAACAACTTATAAAACAGCAATTACTGCTCCTGAAATTCAAGGAAATCAGCTCCAATGCGTGAAATACCTCAAAACATGAGCAGCTCTTACAGCCACAACATTTTCCCATCCTCCATCTTGGACTACCCAGAATCCTTAGACAGTTCCACACCATCCGTCATCCAATTGTCTGACAGAAAGAGCCAGACAAAAATCTGAAAACTGTTTGAAGAAACAGCCCACAGCATCACCAGATACTAACTGTCCTGGCTCCTATTTGTTTACATTTATCATGCAACTATAGGACTAGCTCCAGCAGAGTCGCTGATGGGGATATGATTCCATTCCAGATTAAATCTGATCTTCTCTGACCTAGGGGTGGAAGGTGAAATGGCGTCAGGAATGCCAATGTTGGACACAAAACTTCACCAAGGGAGAGAACCAGTTTACCTCAGGAGGTGAAGTTTGGTGTAAAAATCATAGAAATGAACCATGTGGGTAAGAGGCATAGTTGACCTGAGGTCAGGTCCAGTGATGTATAAAGTTCAGGTTGGTTCAATGGTCCTGAATGAGCACAGGGTCCATATGAAAGCCACAAGTTTGCAAACAGTGCAGGGGAAAATTGCATCCTGCCCTTCAGAACTGTTGGAAAGATTGCCAGAACTCATGGGTTCACCCTCTCTGTCAAGCATTATCGAGTGCTCAGAATCAGAAATGGATATGATGAATGGAGCTGCCTTGGCGCCTTTGCCATCAGAACAAGAAAGTAAATTCTACCGTGTAGCTGTGGCTGAGCTCCTGCACATTACAAACCATCTGCATCAGACGCTGACGTGGAGGAACCTGATCCAATGTTTAAAACACTTCGGGAAGCTCTCTTAGAGAAAGGACCAGCCTTTGTCCTCAAACAGCAAGGGAGAGGGATGTAGTAATTGCAATCAGGTCAGCCAAGTGGACCTCATAGAATATGAGCTAATGATTGAAGCTGTTTATCTGTTTCAGGCTGGGAGACCTAGCTGACATAAAAAGAGATTTTGGAATTCTGACAACTGACTCTGGGGAGGCAGATGCAAAGTCAAGGACTGTTAATACATGAATAAAGGATGACTTATTGAGGAATACAGGCCTCTGTGGAGTTACTTCACCTGGATCTGATGGTATGGTCTCGTTTGCTGGTCAGTAAGCCTGGAGGATAGGTCTCCTCTCTACCACCTCATTGAGCAGCACCTCCAGACCCTGTTGGAAAGCAAGGTCAGAGATTTCCCTTCCACATCCTCAGTGATAATAGTCAAACAGCTCAGAGTAATGGGCATTCCTCACTTGGCAAATCTGACATGCAATGGAACTGAACTTTAAACGTGATGGTCACAAAGTCCCAGCAGCAATGACCTGTCCTATTGGACAGCTCCATGAGCTAGATACTGAAAGGTTGCATAATTAATGAGCTGAAAGGCAGATGATTGCATGAGCAGAATCAGCACTGAATACCCTTCACCCAAATGGCCATGTCCAGAGGTCAAAGGGATCTTGTCTTCACTGGCATCACTCCGAAAACAGTATTTCACCAAAAGATGAAAATATTCTGCTTGCTGGCACAGATTCAATCAGCAAAGAGCCTCTTCTGTTCTGTATGACTCTGTTTCAACTCAAGAACATTTCTCGAGTTTCTTCAAGTTAATTTCTATCTTCCCTCTTGCCTGTCCCCAAAGCCACTCAGTTCTATATCCATCCACTGAACCAGGGCCATTAACCCATTTTTACTTTCTCTTGTTTGAATTCGCCTCTTACCAGTCCAGCTGAGGTATCCTGATTATCTCACTCACTAACTTATGATTTGCAACAAAATAGTAGTATGTCCTAAGCACAAAAAAAAATGCTTAGCTCAGGAATTTCATGAGTTATCAGCCCAAATACCCTCGCACTTCGTCTGTTCAACTACCTGATTCCCACAGATTCCTGGATCATCTGCTTGACCAACCCTTGATGGAATTCCCTTGGGATGTCCTGGATATTTCTCCTGTTCAGGGTCGTATCCCACATGATCGCTCAGAACCAATCCATGAAAAACATTTTGCCGATGGATAAAGATGACAGTAATTCATTTGATCAGTGAGGTTATAGTACAGATATAAAGCTGCACTATACCCAGAGCTGAAATAAAGCCAAGGCACGCTGCATTAAGATTAATAGAACAATTAGTGTTTTGAACAACAGCAACCAAAAGCATTTGTATTATTCTTTATAGATTCTGACCTTTCAACTATTTGCCTAACCTTGAGTCACTTCATTTGGAACTGAACAGAAGTAGATTAATAGCTCAAAGGAAGGAAGTTTTGATTCCCTATTAAGCACTTCCACTGTCCTTTCAATGAACACATGTTTTGGTCAGTCTGTTGTTGTTGGAGGATCATTCTGACACTGTTTATGCAAGTGTTCAACAAATGTGGAGCTCAATGTCAGTGGGTTGGGAAGTGAGAGGGAGGGGGCGATATATGAATTTTGTTCAGCAAAATTCTTAAGGGATATGGTCCACTGGCAGATATATTGCACTAAGTAACAGATCAGCCATGATCTCATTGAATGGTTGAATTGGCTCGAGAGGCTAAATGCTCTCCTCCTGTGCCTGTGGGACAATTAGAACTAATGTCATTCCTTACATAGTTCCAATACAGACTGTGACCACAGTAATAGTGGGATCTGAAATTCAGAGCATCACACCATCCTGGCTGAAGGAAGACAATTCACAAAAAAACCTGCTGAACTTTCCAAGAGCCTCACTTACAAATTGCTGAGAATGGAAATTTACAACGGGGTCCTGTATTTGATTTTACAGATGATCAAACCTAAATGGTTAGAAAATTACACACATATTATACCTCTGTTTTCAGTGTCCCTATGATAGGAAACCCTTCCTGCCATCAGTGTAATCTCATGAAATTGCCTGTAAGTGTCTAGATATATGCTGTGTGTACTTGAAATTTTTTGCACACATTTAAATATGATATATAATTACAGCAGTGTCCTGGTATTTGCCCTTTAATCGACTTCAGGCAGAATGCAGATTTTTTATGATGTCCTCACTAATAGAGACACGACAAAATAATTTCTTCAATGAAATATTACATTCTATATACTTTGCAGTCTCAATTGTAGAAAGGACTGCTACAAAAATAATTAATTAAAATGTTTTAAGTTACATTTGATAAAGATTCTTTGAGGTAGAAATATAAATGTTTTGTTGTCTTTTGGTGGTCAGAATGCATTTTGTTGCTTTTAGTTTCTGAAAAATACGAGAAACGTATGTAGATGATATTTGAATTCTTTATCTTGCAGCTGATTGCTTATTCTGTATAATTTATATCAATTATTTTGGGAATTAGTTAACATACAAGTTACAATTTGTTTATAGCTCCAGTCAATGTGACTGGAATAATTCAGATGGAACTTTCAGATATTCATGTTTGACTATCTGTTTCCCCAGAAAGCCATTTCTGAGATATTTGCATTAGGCAGGTCAGGGCAGGTTATTGCGCTAGTCTCCTCACTAATCCTCCTCCCAGGAATGTAGTTATCTTATTTTTTGCTTGTTATCTGGAAGCACAGAATTATGATGATGCAAAAGAAGGCCATTCGGCCCATTGTGCCTGAACCAGTTCCATTCCACAGTACCAATCTCCTGCTGTTTCCCCATATCTCTGCACATCATTTCTATCCAAATAATCATCCAGTCCCCTCTTGAACATCTCAATTAAACCTGCCTCCATACGCCATGCTTGCCTTCAAAGGTCACGGTATTAGGTATAAAAGTTGGCAAGCCAAGCTGCAGCTGTATAAATATTGAGTTAGGCTACAGTTGGAGCCGCGTGTGCAGTTCGAGTTGCCACATTATAGGAAGGATGTGGAGATGTTGGAGACGGTGCAAGAGTGGTTTACCAGAAAGTTGCCTGGATTGGAGTGTTTTAGCGATAAGGAGAGAGTGAACAAACTTGGATTGTTTTCACTCAAGTGTTGGAGCTGAGGGGTACCCTGATAAAGCATATAAAATTATGAAAGGCATGGATAGGGTGGATAGTCAGAGATTTTTTCTCAGGGTGGAAATGTCAAATACTGGTGATATAAATTTAAAGTGAAAGGGGAATATTTAAAGGTGATGTGATTTGGAGGAGCCGGTATTGGACTTGGGTGGACAAAGTTAAAACTCACACAACATCAGGTTATAGTCCAACAGGTTTATTTGGAAGCACTAGCTTTTGGTGTGCTGCTTCTACACAATCACCTGATGAAGGAGCAGCGATCCGAAAGCCAGTGCTTCCAAATAAACCTTTTGGACTATAACCTGGGGTTGTGTAATTTTTGACTAAAGGAGATGTATGAGGCTTGTGTTTTTGTCACAGGGAATAATTGATGCCTGGAACACAGTGCCAGGGAAGGTGATAGGAACAGACACAATAAATCCTCTGGATCCTCATGTTTGTGACATGCAATTTTGTCTATCTGTTCCAAAAACAGCAATGAAATTTAGCATCTGCAGGTAAATTTGCCTTTCTGCATTTTTAACCTATTTTTAAAATAATCTGCACTCATTAATTTCATCATTCCTAGGGTTTCCAGAAACAGAAACCTCATGCATATGGTAGAACGATTGTAAGTTAGCAATTTTTAATATGAATTTAAACAGGCACATGAATAGGCTGTAAATATAGGGATATGGACCATGTCATAGAGTCGTAGAGATGTACAGCATGGAAACAGACCCTTCGGTCCAACCTGTCCCTGCCGACCAGATATCCCAACCCAATCTAGTCCCAGCTGCCAGCACCTGGCCCATATCCCTCCAAACCCTTCCTATTCATATATTCATCCAAATGCCTCTTAATTGTTACAATTGTACCAGCCTCCACTACTTCCTCTGGCAGCTCATTCCATACCTGTACCACCATCTGTGCAGGCAGGTGGGATTAGTCTAGAATGGCATTACAGTCAGCACAGACCTAATGGGCCAAAGAGTCTGTTCTTATGCTGTACTGTTCTATGTTCTATGTCACATATGATTATTGATTTAGTTGTGTATTAGAATTGTACATTCACTGAATAACACAGCACATATGGAGATCATTTGACCCAAAGGTTTTGTGCTTGATAGAACTATCAATGAACTCGATTCTCCTGTTGTCTGTCCAAAGTCCTGTATTATTATCTCCTTTTGAGTATTTCCACAGATTTGATAGCTGACAGCTATGAAAGGTTCGGTTATAAAGACCAATTTAGCAAGGAAAAGGTTTGTACTTCAGTTCTACATATTCTAAGCATTTCTTTTCTCTTGGTTTGCCACATATAACTGTAAGGGATATCGATTATAAAACAGGACATGCCTATCAAGCCATCAGTCAGTGTAATGTGTGAAGTTGGCTTCCAAGTCACTATTGACCATTTTAATGCAGCCCCTAATGTAAGCTTTTACCTCAGTAATTCTTTAACACATGACTGGTTCATTTACTATCCAGTGAAACAAGCAAATTGCCTTAGCATTCCCATGCACCAGTGACTCATAATCCAGAGACAAATAGTCAGGAATGACTTGTTTTATCAATAGATAGAAGACACCAGGGAGTAGCATATAGTTCTGCTGAGGTGCTTTCTGCTTGAATTGACGTTGTTTGCCAACAAGCATTTTGAGACAATCAATCTGCAGAAAGTGAATGTCTGGGACATTGCATAATTAAATAGAGCTAAAAGCTCAAAGTGAATACCTGATGTAACTAAGCTGCCATAATCAGGAACCTGACAACTCCTTACAAAATAGTCAGTGTTTACAACAGCAGAAGGATAGTCATTAAATATTTCTTTTCATTTGAGCTTTATATTCAAAATAGCATCTAGAAACTGTCAACTGATCATTTTCTCAGTGTGTTCTCTTATCTCTTCTCTTTATGTCCAGAATGTTCCGCTAAAGGAATTGGAGAAGTTATCCATCACTGGCATATTTTACTGGCATGTTGGGATCAGTCAGTGCAATTGACAAGTGGCTAAACTTTATTCCCTGGTGTGGAGGAAGGAGAGAATAGAAAGATTTTTTTAAAATGAAAGAAAAATGAGAGGAAGGACAATTACAGAAAAATAACACAAATTAGAAGGGGAGCAAGGTTCTTTTTGAACAGTTCTCAATGCATAGATATCCTTTCCACAATGTCTCAAGGTGAAGTTATTTTGAGCTAAGTGGAATGGATCTATTTATTTTAAATGGCGCACATCTTTATTGCTAATTTATGCATCTCATTTTGTTATGTACCCTTGAATTTCAATATTGGCAACTTTTTAAGAAGCCACATCCATTGCTAACAAAGCAATTAATCATAATATAAGCAGTAGAGAGGCACATTAAGTAATGACGTGGAGGACCCGGTGTTGGACTGAGGTGTACAAAGTTAAAAATCACACAACACCAGGTTATAGTCCACAACCAGCTGATGAAGGAGCAGCGCTCTGAAAGCTTGTGCTCCCAAATAAATCTGTTGGACTATACCCTGGTGCTATGTGATTTTTAACTTCTTGAAAACATTCAGTATTCTAGCCACAACCACTTTATGTGTCAAAGAATTCCACAGACTCCCCACTCTCTGAATGAACACATTTCTCCTCATCTCGGTCTTAAATGTATCCTTCGATGATGATCTCTAGTTCTGGATTCCCCAGACATTGGGAACATCCTTCCTACATCCATCTTGTCTAGTCTTGTTAGGATTTTACAGGTTTCTATGAGATCCACCCCCTCATTCTTCTAACATGTATTTGCTATTGCATGAATGACAATACCAAGTACAGAAAAGGAAAACCAAAACAGTGACAATAAATAATAGTGCCAGCAAACAACACTGACAAGAAATGAACAGTATTGTAGGGTCTTTTTCTGCAACACCAGCAAGAAAAAAGAGCAAATATTAAAGAGGCTTTATCCTTATTGTCTCATTGAATCAAATGTTCAATACAGACAAAGCATTTCGGAGATTTGCTCATGAATAAGAAAGCACATCAAAGACTACATTATTTCTCAGCTTCCTTCCAGCTTATTTTGCAATTTTTTTGTCCTTTCTAAATGCTACAAATGAGAAATGGAAGAAAACTGTGCATATAATGTTGTAGGCGAAATGATTTTTCCCTACATTGTTCTGGGATACACTGCATGGTGTTAATTATACACATGCAGGATATACAATAACAGGAGTCAACAAAAGTAATGTTGTGATAATCAGAGCTAACTCTCTGATGACTTTTGTGAAATATCAGATTTTCTGGCACTCTTGTGCAGAAGTTTGGAGATTACATTCTGTGATTCAGATCAGTTGTAATCATGTCCATTGGTTTAAGACAACAATTCTGCTTTTAATTGCATACAATTACTGACACTCCACAAAGTTCTCATCAATGATTTTAAGATAGCAATCCATGCTTCATCATTTTATATCAAAACTGCAAATCCATGAACTAAGGTATTTGTCAACATTAATGAAACTTTCCTAACAAACTGCCAAGATTTCCTACTTATTTTAATTAATATTTGGACTACTTAGTGAATTAAAATATTGTCATTCTATGGAATTCTAAGAAATATAAGTGGACCATTCAGCAGATCCACTGTCCGCCATCAGTTAATGTGGGTGCTCTATTCACTAAGTTCCACTTTCCTGCTCTTCCAATCTCCTTCATTTCCATTGGTGTTCGAGCATCTATTAATTGAATTCTGAATAGATTCAGTGGCAGCAATGACAGTCCTCTGTGGTAAAGAATTCACCATCTTTGAAATGGAAAGAAGGTCTCCTCTCCTAAGCCTGAAATGATCACCTTCATTACATTTGTTGAGCTTTTATGGGAGGCAGATGTTGCAGGCTGGAACATCATTTATTGTCCATTCTTAATTGCTCTTGAGAAAGGTGGAGAGCTGCCTTCTTGAACCACTGTAGTCCTTGGGATATAGGTACACCCCAAGATTGTTGGTGAAGGGTTTTCAGGTGTTTGGCCAGTGACAAGGAAAGAGCAGTGATATACTTCTAAGTCAAGATGGTCAGTGGCTTGGAGGGGGCCTTACAGGGGCTGGTGTTCCCACACATCTACTGTCCTTGTCTTCCTGACTGGTAGAGGTTGCAGTTTGGAAGATTTGTTGAGTGAGGCTTGGTGAGCTACTAAGATCATGTCACTACTTATAGAGTTACAAAGTTGTACAGTACAGAAAAAGACCCATTGATCCAATTCGTCCATGCCAACCAGATATCCTGAATAAATCTAGCCCCATTTGCCAGCATTTGGCTCATATCCCTCTCAACCCTTCCTATTCATATACCCATCCAGATGCCTTTTAAATGCTGTACTTGTACCAGCCTCCACCACTTCCTCTAGCAGCTGATTCCTCTGCGTGAAAAAGTTGCCCTTAGGTCCCTTTTAAATTCTTTCTCCTCCCACCTTAAACCTTTGCCCTCTAGTTTTGGACTCCCCCACCCCAGGGAAAGGACCTTGTCTATTTACCCTATTCATGCCCATCTTGATTTTATAAAGCTCTATAAGGTCACCCCTCAACCTCTGACACTGCAGGGAAAACAACCCAGCCAATTCAGCCTCTCCTTATAGCTCAAACCCTCCAACCCTGGTAACATCCTTGCAAATCTTTTCTGAACCTTTTCAAGTTTCACAACATCTTTCTTAAGAGGGAGACCAGAATTGCACGCAGTCTGACAAAAGTGTCTGAACCAGTGTCCTGTATAACTGCAACATGACCTCTGAACTCCTTTGTACTCAATACTCTGACCAATAAAGGAAAGCATACCAAACGCCTTCTTCACTATCCTATCTACCTGCGACTCCACTTTCAAGGAGCTATGAACCTGCACTCCAAGGTCTCTTTGTTCAGCAACACTCCCTCGGATCTTACCATTATGTGTATAAATACTGCTAAGATTTGCTTTCCCAAAATGCCGCACCTCCCATTTATCTAAATTAAACTCCATCTGCCACTCCTTAGCCCATTGACCCAACTGGGCAAGATCCTGTTGTAATCTGAGGTAACTTTCTTCACTGTCCACAACACCTTCAATTTTTGCGTCATCTGAAAACTTACTAACTATACCTCTTATGCTCGCATCCAAATCATTTATGTAAATGATGAAATGTAGTGGACCCAGCACCGATCCTTGTGGCACTCCATTGGTCACAGGCCTCCAGTCTGAAAAACAACCTTCCACCACCACCCTCTGTCTTCTACCTTTGAGCCAGTTCTGTATCCAAATGGCTAGTTCTCCCTGTATTCCATGTGATCGAACCTTGCTAACCAGTCGCCAAGTGGAACCTTGTCGAAGGCCTTACTGAAGTCCATATAGATCACATCTATTGCTCTGCCCTCAATCCTCTTTGTTACTTCTTCAAAAAACTCAATCAAGTTTGTGAGACATGATTTCCCAATCACAAAGCCATGTTGACTATCCCTAATCAGTCCTTGCCTTTCCAAATACATGTACATCCTGTCCCTCAGGATTCCTTCCAACAACTTGCCCACCACCGAGGTCAGACTCACTGGTCTATAGTTTCCTGACTTGTCCTTACCACCTTTCTTAAACAGTGGCACCACGTTAGCCAACCTCCAGTCTTCCGGCACCTTACCTGTGACTATCGATGATCCAAATATCTCAGTAAGAGACCCAGCAATCACTTCTGAAGCTTCCCAGAGTTCTCGGGTACACTTGATCAGGTCTTGGGGATTTATCTACATTTATGCATTTCAAGACATCCAGTACTTCCTCCTCTGCAATATGGACATTTTTCAAGATGTCACCATCTATTTCCATACATTCTATATCTTCCATGTCCTTTTCCATAGTAAGTACTGATGCAAAATACTCGTTTAGTATCTCCCCCCGTCTCCTGTGGTTCCATACAAAGGCCGCCTTGCTGATCTTTGAGGGCCCCTATTCTCTCCTTAGTTACTCTTTTGTCCTTAATGTATTTGTAAAAACCCTTTGGAATCTCCTTAATTGTATTTGCCAAAGGTATTCTCATGTCCCCTTTTTGGCCTCCTGATTTTTCTCTTAAGTTTACTCCTACTGCTTATATACTCTTCTAAGGATTCACTCGCTGTTGGGCTGAATGGCCTGTTTCCATACTGTAGGGAATCTAATCTAATTAATATCAAGCATTTGATCCTGTTAAATGTCCCAAATAAGCTCAACATCGCAAAAACAGGTACTTGGTGATTCCAAATAATCTTCATGTTGAACACCTTTCAGTGCATGCTCCATGGGCACCGGCCACGCACAAACTTTGGAATTTGCCTCATATCAGCCTCTGAAAACTGTCATAGAATCGTATAGTACAGAAGAGATTCTTCAGCCCATCGAATCTATACCGCCAAAATGTTCCTATTTTCCAGCAGTGGGTCCATAGACTTGAAAGTTAACCCTCATGTCACATTTACGATCCACTGACAGAACACTGCCTCAGTGCTGCCCCTCAAGTAACCCTGATAACTCTGCGGCAAGGACACTGTGTACACAGGGACACCCCCTCCCCTGGGTCAGGGAGTGCCCCAGGCTGTATCTATGGGATCTCCCCTTACTGTCAGAGCGCTCCCTCACTCTGAGCTGATCCTGATGCTCACAGTATCCCTGCCTGGCCTTGCCTTTTTGTGTTTTCCTCTCTCAGCCTCGCCCAGCTGTTCAGCACAGACACAAAGCCAGGAAGCCTGTCCTGGCTGTCAGCAGGCCACAGCCAAGTCAAGGGGAATAGCCATCGCTCAGGGAGTCCCTGCACTGTAAGGCAGGGGCAGCCTCTAATCCCAGTCCAGGGGCTTGGACACGGTCAGTCAGCTGCTCAGGGCAGTCAGAGTCAGGATGCTCTCTTCGTAAGGAGTGAGGAGCTCAATGTCAGGTAGCTCCCCCCTCCCACCCCCATCTGGGCTCTTCCTGCCCCATTGGGGGCTGTTTCCCTCCTGGAATGAGAGAGAGGTGGGTATGAATGGAGATGAAAGTGGGGGGCACAGCTGTTACTGTCAATCCTGGGAGGGGGGTGGGGTGGTGGCACGCTCTGAGAGTGAGTGAGAGGGCAGCACAGTGGGAATGTAAGGTAACCTTTGAACTACTCTTCAGTGATCTTTGAACAATGTTGAAAGGGCTAATGAAAACCTCACAAGAAAACTCAACATTAGTCCATTGGCAGGTTTGTACATATCCAGCTCTCAGAAAAACTAAGTGAAATGAATCCTATTTAAAGTTTAGAAGAAAATTCAATGTATCTTTGGTACCACATAAACTGATAAATGAAGGCTAAACAATGAGTGAATGATAGAATTATGACATTGTAATGCAACCTAGTGTTTTGATAAAGTCAGAAATTGGAGAATCAATCAAACAGAATCCTGAGCCTATATTGTCAATATCATGCAAGTGAATTTTTGTAGCTTATATTTCCACTGCTAACTGTAATTTTACTTTGTCATATTTGACATTCAAGTATTCAGTTTGTGGAGTACTATCTGTTAGCTCTCTATCTACTTGTGACTCTGTAGTGTGCACTTGAACATCATGCTTCATTTGGTAAATAATATAAACACATCAAACTCTATTTTACTGAAGGAACATTGTTTTGTAGACCTTTGAAAGTCTTGTTTAATGTCTGCATGCAGCCATATGTTCTTTGACCATTTAAATTTTCTTTTCCATATATTAAAACAGCAGGACATCAAAGAGATCCTAAACATTTTATCAGCATTTTGTACTCATGTGTCTTCACAACGAGCCCTCTCTTGACTCTATGATCGTGTGAAATAGGTGATAGTGAATCAGCAGGCCATTTTATATCTCACCACTTTTATCTGTCTTGAAATCAACTGGAAAGAGAATACAAGAGGGGATGTACAAGGGTTTGTCGACTGTTTTTCTTCATTGTTCAAAGGCAAAATTACTCATCTTCATTTCCCAGGCATACTTCTTGACGATGTTAGGTTCAATCATCCAAAATGAAAAGTAATGTTCAGAAATGGAAGAAGATAACAGGTTTTGCTCTAGAACACAACACATACAGTTATTTTTCTTTTTGTTTACCTTCACGTCCAGGGTGCTTAGGGCTTCTGAAACCAAGATAATTCATTTGAAAAGTCTACATGCATGTTGTAATATAAAAGAGGAAATTATTTTATAAATGTTGACTTAATGACAGGGTCACCCAATAGCCGCAGTAAACTACGCTAACAAAGAATCAACTGTGAATGAGATAATATTTATTACTTTGATGAATTAACAATGGAAGGCTGGATCTTATTTTTGGCTAAGTATGAGTTTTTAGATTGATTTCAGTTGCAAGACCAAGTGAGATTTTTTTGTAGTCTCTTACTTAGCTTGTCACATTCACCACCTACTGTGTGGCATGTTTCATGTCTGATTTCAACTCCAGAACAACTCAGCACTGCCAGGATATCCCAGAATTTACCAGATTTCCTCTCCCTTGTACTAGCACCATCCTAAAATGTGTGTTATACCTCCCAGGACAGGTTTTGTGGGTCTGGTTATACCCCCCCTCCCCCCAGCCAGGACAGGTTGTGTGGGTCTGGTTATATCCCCCCCCCACACCCCCCCCCCAACCAGGACAGGTTGTGTGGGTCTGGACCCACCTTGCACAGTCCCTGACCTTTACCCCCGACATTGCAGACGGGGGTTGTCACCATCCCACTGTGAGGGCAGGAACCTGGAACTTCTACTGGATGGAGTGGTGCTGAGGTGGGACTTCCTCAAAAGTGCACCAGGTCAGGCAGCATCCAAGGAGCAGGAGAATCAGTGTTTCGGGCAAGAACCCTGATGAAGGGTTCTTGCCCAAAACGTCGACACTCCAGCACCTCACTCTTGACTCTGATCTCCATCATATGCAGTCCCCACTTTCTCCTATTCCCACCAATTCTTCTCTTTATATTGGTTTGGAAAATCTTGAAATGTGGTAGAGATAGGTTCAGTTGAGGCATTCAAGAGGTTATTGATCCATTAGTGGGATGGAATTAGTGTTCAGGGATTTGGAGAAAAGGCAGGAGATTGGCAGTAGGTAATAGAACAGGTATAGACATGATGGGCCGAATGACTTCTTTCTAAACAATAACAATTCTGTAATTCTGTTTGAATAAAAGCAGAAGAGTTGCCTGGGGAGTCGCCTGACTAATAAGATGATGGACTTGTCTCAAGATCCTCTCAACAAGATGCAGTTTGGGCATTTTTAAAAAAAAAACCCATTCAGAGTTGTTAGGACACACTCTACGGCAGGTGGGGCATGAACCCAATCTTCCTAGCTCAGAGGTAGGGACGCTACCACTGCACTACAAGTGTCCTCAAAATGTACTTAGCTGCATGACAGCAATAGGTTAAAGTTAAATTGTCTGATTAGGCATGATTACAAGGGCTACCCAGAGTCAGGGATGATATATTTCACCCTATCAGAGTCTACAGCTGGATAATCTGCTTCTCTACCCAGGACTGTGTATCATCACAAAACTGGGTAGAGCCTAATGCTCTCTCCAAACATCAAATCTTTAAAGATGCAGCATGGTGCAGGGAGTGGGGAGGGTGTGGGAGGGGGGTGGAGGTGGGAGTGCAGATTAGGTGGGTTAGTCATGGGGGATGCAGGGTTACAGGGACAGGTGGGTGTGGGTGGGATGCTCTTCAGAGGGTCAGTGTAGGCTTGTAGGGATTCTATGATTTTGTAACCTTTAATACACTTACAATGGTTTAGACTCCATTCTCTTTGAAATAAAGGTCAACATTCTATTTGTCTTCCCCATTACTCATTGAACTTAGATGCTAGCTTTCATGATTTATGCATGGGTCCTCCCAAATCCCACTGTGTTGTAGCTTGTTGCAGTCTCTCCCCATTTAATTAACACTCAGCTCCTGCATTTCTCCTGCCAAAGTGCATAACCTCACATTTTCCCACATTGTATTCCACCTGCCAAAGTTCCATCCACTCACCGAATCTGTTCATCGCTCTCTGTTGTGCCTTTGTGGCAGCTTTGCAACTTGCCTTTCCACCTATTTCTGTGTTATCCTCAGACTTAGTTACTGTAAACTCACAATACTCATCCGAGTTATTAATATATCAGAATGCACAGTATCTGTCTTCTGTCTGTTAAATCTGCATGACTCAGAGTTCCTTCTGGTGAGGCTGAGTGGGAATAAACACAAGTTTTTGCTTCGATCATTTTGGAATTAGTGCAGCTTTCTTTCTATGGAAGCTTCACAAATTCTAAATTATTAATACATTTTTGGAGTCCCAGCAATAGCCGTGAAAATAAAAAAACAAATCCCTTGGATTTTATTAACATTTACTCTTCCATTGACCTTTTGTTTTCTGACTAGCAATATATAAAACAAAATAACTTCATGTCTGAAAAAATGCTGTTTCTTTATACTCTTGAATTAATCAGCTGCATTTCTTCAAAGAAAGTGGTGCAGGTTCCTGGTAGAAGCTGAGTTCATTCTATCGTCACTGGAAAACTGACCGTGCAAGAGGTATTCAGCCTCGCAAGAGGACCATTTATGAATCATGATGAGGAAGAAATGATTTAGATTTTGGATTACGGAGATAATTTTGACGTTGAAGAGTTATAATAGTGACATTGGCTCAATGTTTCTGTCTAATTTTTATCCCTTTGGTTTTACACTTGGTCTGATGTCAAAGCGAGCCCTTACATTAAAGCACATCAACTGCAAGGATTAGCACTGACTAATGAATAAATTATCAGATTTTTCTTATTTGATTGTTCACCTGGATGAATGGTAAAAAGATTTTAATTAGCAGTTTCTAAGTCTATAAATTTAATGTGGAAAATAAAGTGAATCACTTCCACTAAGAGGTTATACTTTATGAATATGTAGCATCAGTGAGCTGAAGGATGGTATTTAAAGAATAATGTTGGATCATCTAGTGGATCATATTGCCATTTTTAAGAAAAGTGGTGTAATAATTCACTTAAATATGGTTTTCACTTCACTAAGCCTAAATGGAGTTCATTAATTGGAAAATGTGAATGGATTAAGATTCAAACATGGTGATTGAGTACAGTAATTTTAACTTCCATCCAATTTAACGCACATATACTTTATCTGCACTATAGATTTCTTGTCTATGGAAATTCCTTAATAGCACATGTCAGTACTTTAAATTTTTTGTTGTTACATACTCTTACGTGCCCTTTCACAATTTTTTATTCAATCATTCCTCCCTTTCATCTTCTCCTGAATCCTCAGTGCTGTCTGGTGAAGCTCAATCTCCTACTCCTGCCAACAACAAGTAGAGGCAGACTGCCAATTCTCAAAGCAATAATGTTTCCAGATATTTCAAGTGTCAGTGCATTTGTTAGCTTGCATCCAGCAGCGGAGATACTGTGCAAATGTTCCAAGAAACATGCATCAACATCCCTGAGGTACAATACTCTGCAGCCCTGCTGTTGTGAAGCTCTGTGCCACTTGCAAAGCATAATCAGGGGTAAGATTGGGTCAGGAAATTGGGGTCACAGACTGATACGTGCATGCACAGCTTACTGTGGGCTGTGATTAAAAAAATGGCAAGCAAAATCAAGTCAGTGCTTTCAGTATGTCAATTGTATTCATGAGATCACAAGCTGAACTTTACATTATTCAGCTCGGCTCCACTCTCAAATTAGCCCGGGACAGTTTGCCTGACTAAGTCTGCAGTAATCGACATTTGACTGTTGGATTTCTGTAGCAATTTTTGATACTTAGCGTGATCTCATTCAGAATATTAATAAATATTCTAATAAATTCCTTGATTCCAACTTCCCATAAAATGATGTAAATCTTTACCTTCATGTTTTAGAATCCTTACAGTGTGGACACAGGCCCTTCAGCCCAACAAGTCCACACTGCCCCTCTGAAGAGTATCCCATCCAAACCTATTCCCCTACCCTATTACTCAACATTTACCCCTGACTAATGCATTTATTCTAAACATCCTTAAACACTATGGACAACTTAGCATGGCCAATTCACCTAACCTGCATACCTTTGGATTGTGGGAGGAAACCGCAGCACCCGGAGGAAACCCACTCGGAGATGGGGAGAACGTGCAAACTCCACACAGATTCTTGAGGCTGGAATCGAACCCTGGTCCTTGGCACTGGGAGGCAGCAGTGCTAACCACTGAGTCATTGTGCCACCCCATTATCAAATCTCTTCATATTCTAGTGGACTTTGATTATGTCCCAATTCACCTGTTCTTTTCGAGAGAAGAGAGCTCCAATCTGTTCAGTCTTCCTGATTGCTGCAATTCTCTGTTCTGTTAGAATCCCAATAGATTATTTCATACCTCATCAATGCTTGCATATAATTTTTTAAAGTATGAAGTCTAAACCTTTGCACTGTACTCTAACTCTGGTCCAACTAAGATCGATTCAGGTGAGAAATTACCTATCTTTTACCTTTGGGAATGAACCTTAATTTGTTCAGTAAATTTTAATGCCCTTAATAACATAGAAACATAGAAATTAGGAGCAGGAGTAGCCCATTCAGTCCTTCAAGCCTGCTTCACCAATCAATATGATCGTGACCGATAGTCCAACTCAGTACTCTTTTATGCAATAAATCTTTGGTCCCTTCACTCCCTTTCCTGTTTTGGCCTCAGCTGCTGCCCATGGCAGAGATTCCACAGACTCCACACTTTCTGGGTGAAGACATTTCTCCTCATTTCAGTCCTAAATGGCCCACCCCATATCTTTAAACTGTGACCCTTGTTTGGGATTCCCCAGTCATTGTGAACATCCTTCCTTCCTTTACTTTGTCTTTGTCCATTTCCCCTGTGTTTATATACATCCCTATTCTTGATCATTTGGTGGTTGAGAAAGACTGTTCGTTAGGACACTGGGAGAACTCCCATGATTTTCTTCAAAGATGGCCATTGGATCTTGTACTGAGTTGTGCCTCATATAAAAGGTGGCACCTATGATCCTGCAGCACTCTCTCACTGAGATTATCATTCAAATCTTTGGAGGGAGATTTGAACCTACATGGGTCTGACACAGAGGCAAGACTGTTGCCCATCTTTGGGACTACCTTCTTCTGTAAGAAATCAGCAGCATATGCAATGTTACTCCAAACTACAACATGCAGTAAGTTGAATATTGTGCATGTAAGTTGTAAATTTGTCTATATAGTCTGTGAAGTAGATGCTGTTGGGCTGTGACAACACTTGGACTTTTTCCTGGAAATGCAAACAGCCAAGATCGAATGATATTCAAATAATAACCCAGAATTTTCTGCTCAATTACTCTCAGGGATTATGGGGAGTTTCAAGAGTACCTTATTATTGGTTGTGTTATTTGTGTGTTGTGAAAAATCTGAGGAGTTGGAACGAATTAGCAGAGAGACACGATTGTGAATACTCAACATGGTCTTTTTAAAAAGAGTGGGCTTAATGGAGCAAATAACCTTTTCTTGTTTCGCACAGTCTTATATTTTCATGTTCTTAATCATGTCACAGGCAATTGGATGGAACAACTTGGAGCAGCCGGTAACCATGGGGATACCTTTGTTAGAGTCGCTTTGGTGTTAATGAATATTAATGAACCCCTCAAGGAAAGCAGCTATAAGAGAAGAGATTAGCAAACAGGGAAAGTTCAGATAAGAAAATAGACAGAGATATATGTTTGTATGGGTGAGAAAAAAGAAATCTGGTTCTCCATTATACTAGGTTTTCAAGTCTTTGCCCTCAGCTCTGAAACCATGCAAGGAATATATTTAGCCTAGAACTAACTGGACAGGTAACCCCCGCTATCCGAAAGTAGAGTGATCCTAGGAAACCTGTCGTCAGCCGAAAATGGCGTAAAGTGAAGGTGCATGATTTCTTTGGAAAAAAGTATCGCTGTTTTTCATAAAAGCAAACATCCTCTTGGATTCGCGAAAATAACTACTAATGTAAGTCTTTCATAAAGGTGAAATTGCAGAAAGCAAACGTTTGAAAAGCAAGGGATCCCTGTATTATCTTCCTGGGGTTATTCAAAAATGCATCTGCTCTGATCATCGCTAAGGTCTTAGAACTTTGAATATACTTTTGCGGTCCTGTGCTATGAAGTTTCTGGTTTGCCCTCTGAAATTGTATCCAATAATACTTAGTTAATCATCAAGGGAGCATGAAGACAAAAATAAAATACTGCAGATGCTGAAACACGGGAATAAAAACAAAAAATAATGTTGGAAATAATCAGTGGGTGAGATAAAAATTAGGGAAATGAGCATCATTAACAATCATATTGCTTATTCAGAACTGAATAATGAACTTCTGGGAGAAATTACTGGCCAAGATTAGGAAGTCAGAAACAAAATCATTGGGTGAATATATTTTGACATGTTCCTAAGGAGTCATTCTAATGTTGATAGCCTGCATCATTATGTTTAATATTTTGTTGATTGTCGATACATTTTGGCCAGGGTGAATGAATTAGTAGCGGGAGTAGGCCACTTGGCCCCTTTACTGCAACAGATGAGTCAGGATGGAAGCGAAAACAATGAAACTCTTTTGAGGCTGCCCATACTTTCCTGTTAGTTTGCACATAATTTCATGTAGCAGGTAGGAATGAAAGATGGGACAGGGATCAGTTTGTCATTTCCATGCCTACTCATTGGTTGGTTGATCTCTTGATGTTGCCTTCAATGGGCAAGTATCCATAAGACAAAAGCACAATGAAGATAGCATTTACATATTCTGTTTCTTTCATCTCATTAACCACCTCATCCTGTGGAAAATTGCTGCTTGAAATTACTCAGCATTATTGTACTCAAAGAGAAGATGTTTAAATCTTGTTGAATTCCTATTGTTGGTTTTGCTTTGTCTTGTTTCACGGTTATTCATTTTACTGTTTGCCTTGATACAGTTTGCTGAGAACCATCTCTTTGTTAATGTGAAGTACTTAAAGCACAAAAACAGGTCATTTGGCCCATCGGCAGTGTTTAAGCTCCATATGTGTCTCCTCCTACCTTGTCATTGTGCCCTCCATTCCTCTTTCTCTCTATGTGCCTATTTAGCTTTCTCTATTTAGTTTCTCTTAAATGCAACTGTGATTTTCAGCTCAACCCACTGCTTGTAATGACACATTTGATGATCCATCTGGGTATAATCACTAAGTCCCTGTTGGTCTATTTAGTAGCTGTAGTAATAGTCCCGAGCTCTGACCTCACATGCAAATTGAAACTTCTGTCCATTTTCCATATCAAACTCTTTAATAATTCTGCCAACACCTTTGGGATGACCTCTTTCAACTTGAAAAGAATCCTAGGATGGCGATAGGGACACTATCACAACAACACAACCACCCCCCACCCCACCCCCTCCCCTCGCTCCCCGTTCCATGGAGACAGTAAGGACTGCATGTGCTTGAAGCCAGAATCAATAGATGTGAAGCTGGAAAAACACAGCAAGTCAGACAGTATCCAAAGCCAGGAAAGGCAACAGGATAGGGGAAGAGTCTCGGCCCAAAACACATTGCCTTACGTGCTCCTTGGATGTTGTCTGACCTGCTCTGCTTTTCCAGCTTCACATCTTTTGACTCTAACCTCCTGTTCCATCACTTCTGGTAACCAGAATATCTCCAAGTTTGTAGATGACAGAAAGTTAGGTGGGAGGGTGAGCTGTGAGTAGAATGCAGAGCTGCCTCAGTGTGACTGGACAAATTGAGTAAATGAGAAAATAATGGCAGTTGCAGTATAATGTGGATAAATATGAGGCTATCCACTTCGGTAGCAAAACAGGAAGGCAGATTGTTGTCTGAATAGTGATAGATTGGGAAAGGGGAAGGTGCTATGAGACCTGGTAAGTAAACACTGCAGGTGCAGCAGGTGGTAAAGAGACAAATAGCATGTTGGCTTTCATAGTGGGAGGATGCGAGTACAGGAGCAGGGATGTCTTGCTGTAACTGTACAGTTCCTGGTGGAACCATGCCTGGAGTATTAAGTACAGTTTTTGTCTCTTATCTGAGAGATGAAATTATGGCTTTGGAACGAGTGACCAGACCAGACTGATTCGGGCTTATGCAGCCCTCCAGTTTCCTCATTTTAAAGACAGCAAGACTGATGAATGAAGAGAATCTGGATCTTTTAGGACTATGTTAACTAATGTTTAGAAGAATTTGTCAGGGCTGCTTCAAGAAAGTTGAGGCAGTTCTGTGGAGAGACGCCAATGTTCTGAGCATGCACTGGGAATACATGACTGCCACCTATGTGGAAACATAGAGAGATGGAGAATAGGAGCAGGAGGCTATTCAGGTCTTTGAGCCTGTCTCAATATGATCTTAGCTGAGCATCGAACACACTCCCCTGATATCACACTTGAACATACATATAGGTGAATTTCTTACTTGTGTTTACCAAGGAAAGGTCTTTTGCAAAGATTTAATGCTCCAACCATTAGAAGGTCCTGTTGCAGACTGATATGAACCTGCAGGACATCTGAGCAAGGGCATTAGTTATCATTATTCTTGCACTTCTATATCTATAGTGGTATTTAAAATTATTGTTGATGAAAGCATCTCTACCACAAGGCAGGTGGCTGCATAGTAAGGCATGAACTCAGTCACATGGGCATAATTTTCTGCACTCACCATCTGATGACCAGTATTAACAGATAGGGCTCCTAGGAGCTGGTTAGCTTGGATGACTGGCTCTCAAAGCAGAGTGATGTTAACAGCATGAATTCAATTCCCACACTGGCTGAGGTTACCTTGAAGAATTCTCTTTCTCAAACTCTCCCCTTGCCTGTGGTATGGTGACCCTGAGGTGAACCATCGCCAGTCACCTCTCTCTAATGAGAGCAGTCCCATGATCCTCTGGGACAATAGCACTTGATTTAGTGTTATCATGGAGCGGGATTATCCCAAGGTTAATAAAGTTGACATCCAGGCAGTTATACTTGTCACATTCATCGATAGGAGGCAATATTGAAACAGGATAAGTAAGGATATTATTTTTTCAGTGTTCTCTGTTTTTCATGGCCAGCTACATAATGATGTTAAGCTGAATGTTTATTTTTCCCCCTGGAAGCTCCTTTGTCTTCACACCACTGTTGCTGTAAGCAAAAGGACAAATCTGTGGGTGGTTCTTCTGAGGGAGTATGATAAACAGGATGGATTTCCCATATTTCATATCGTGGAGTTGTCAGGTTAGATCATGAATATATAATAATCTAACTGTTGTTTCCCAAATCAGCCTGATTTCCACCAATTAGGAAGGAGTATTATGATATGCTGCTTTAGGGGTGCACATCGAGCTGGGCGGAAGTGAAGTTGGAGCGCAGAGCTAGTCGGGAAGGTAAGTGATTGATATTTAAGAACTTACCTCGATGCCAACGGTCTTTTCACAGCAGAGAGCGGCGCGAGCTGGACGGAAGTGAAGTTGGAGAGCAGAGCTAGTCGGGAAGGTAAGTGATTGATATTTGAGTGGGTGTGTTCTAGACCCCAGGCCCTACATAGTAGGGCCTCCCTCCCATCCTCCTCCTCTAACCTAACTTTAAAGTCCACAGGTAAGCTACTCAGTGTTCTTGTTTTGGAGACGAAGTATAGAGTAATGGTAACGCAGGCAGTGGAATGTTCCTCCTGCAGGATGTTTGAGGTAGGGGTGACCACCTATGCTCCTGCTGACCTCATCTGCAGGAAATGCTGTCAGATCCTGCTCCTCACAGAATGAGTTAGGGAACTGGAACTGGAGTTGGATGAACTGAGGATTATTCGAGAGGCTGAGAGGGTGATAAATAGAAGCTACAGGGACATAGTTACACCAAAGAACAGAGGTAGCTGGGTAACAGTTAGGGATGGGAAGGGGAGGAAGCAGGCAATGCAGGGATCCCCTGTGGTCGTTCCCCTAAACAATAAGTATACCGCTTTGGATACTGTTGGGGGGGACGGCCTAGCAGGGGTAAGCTGCAGTGACCGGGTCTCTGGCACGAGGTCCGGCTCTGAGGCTCAGAAGGGTAAGGGGGAGAGGAGGACAGCGCTAGTTATAGGAGACTGTCTAGTTAGAGGGACAGACAGGCGATTCTGTGGACATGGGCGAGACTCTCGGATGGTTTGTTGCCTCCCGGGTGCCAGGGTTCGAGACGTCTCGGACCGTGTCTTCAGAATCCTTAAGGGGGAGGGTATGCAGCCAGAAGTCGTGGTGCACGTTGGCACCAACGACATAGGTAGGAAGAGGGGTGGGGAGGTCATTCAGGAGCTCAGGGAGTTAGGCTGGAAGCTAAAAGCTAGGACGGACAGAGTCGCCATCTCTGGGTTGTTGCCGGTGCCACGTGACAGTGAGGCAAGGAATAGGGAGAGAGTGCAGTTGAACACGTGGGTGCAAGGATGGTGTAGGAGGGAGGGCTTCAAGTATTTGGACAATTGGACTGCATTCTGGGGAAGGTGGGATCTGTACAAGCAGAACGGGTTGCACCTGAACCAGAAGGGCACCAATATCCTGGGGGGTAGGTTTGCTAGCACTCTTCAGGGGGGTTTAAACTAATTTGGCAGGGGGATGGGATCCGGACTTGTAGTCCAGCAAGTAGGCTAGCTGTTTGTCAGGGTGTCCAAGAATGTAGGGAGGCTGTGGAGAAGGTAGCACTGACAGGGAGTACTTGCGGATACAGAGATGGGCTCAAGTGTGTATACTTCAATGCAAGGAGTATCAGAAATAAGGTGGGTGAACTTAAGGCGTGGATCGGTACCTGGAACTACGATGTTGTGGCCATCACAGAAACGTGGATAGAAGAGGGAAAGGAATGGTTGTTGGAGGTTCCTGGTTACAGATGTTTCAGTAAGATTAGGGAGGGTGGTAAAAAAGGAGGGGGGGTGGCGTTGCTAATTAGAAATGGTATAACGGCTGCAGAAAGGCAGTTCGAGGGGGATCTGCCTTTGGAGGTAGTATGGGCTGAAGTCAGAAATAGGAAAGGTGCAGTCACCTTGTTGGGTGTTTACTATCGGCCCCCCAATAGCAGCAGAGATGTGGAGAAACAGATTGGGAAACAGATTTTGGAAAGGTGCAGAAGCCACAGGGTAGTAGTCATGGGTGATTCCAACTTCCCAAATATTGATTGGAAGCTCTTTAGATCAAGTAGATTGGATGGGGCGGTGTTTGTGCAGTGTGTACAGGAAACTTTTCTAACTCAGTATGTAGATTGCCCAACCAGAGGGGTGGCCATATTGGATTTGGTACTCGGTAACGAACCGGGACAAGTGATGGGCTTGTTAGTGGGTGAACATTTTGGTGATGGTGACCACAATTCTGTGACTTTCACCTTGGTTATGGAGAGAGATAGGTGCGTGCAACAGGGTAGGTTTTACAATTGGGGGAAGGGTAAATACGATGCTGTAAGACAGGATCTGAGGAGCATACGTTGGGAGCATAGGCTGTCAGGGAAGGATGTCGTGGAAATGTGGAACTTTTTCAAGGAACAGATACGACGTGTCCTTGATATGTATGTACCTATCAAGCAGGAAAGAGATGGTCGTGTGAGGGAACCTTGGTTGATGAGGGAGGTTGAATGTCTTGTAAAGAGGAAGAAGGGGGCTTACATAAGGTTGAGGAAACAAGGTTCAGACAGAGCATTGGACAGATACAGGATTGCCAGAAGGGAGCTGAAGAAAGGGATTAGGAGACCTAAGAGAAGGCATGAAAAATCTTTGGTGGATAGGATCAAGGATAACCCCAAGGCATTTTATGCGTGTGTGAGAAACATGAGAATGACGAGAACGAGGGTAGGTCCGATCAAGGACAGTAGTGGGAGACTGTGTATTGAGTCGGAAGAGATAAGTGAGGTCTTGAATGAGTACTTTTCTTCAGTATTTACAAACGAGAGGGACTGTATTGTTGAAGAGGAGAGTGTGAAATGGACTGGTAAGCTAGAGGAGATACTTGTTAGGAAGGAAGATGTGTTGGACATTTTGAATAACTTGAGAATAGACAAGTCCCCCGGGCCTGACGGGATATATCCTAGGATTATGTGGGAAGCAAGAGAGGAAATTGCAGAGCCGTTGGCAATGATCTTTTCGTCTTCACTGTCAACAGGGGTGGTACCAGGGGACTGGAGAGTGGCGAATATTGTGCCCCTGTTCAAAAAAGGGAATACGGATAACCCCGGAATTACAGGCCAGTTAGTCTTACTTCGGTGGTAGGCAAAGTAATGGAAAGGGTACTGAGGGATAGGATTTATGAGTATCTGGAAAGACACTGCTTGATTAGGGACAGCCAGCACGGATTTGTGAAGGGTAGGTCTTGCCTTACAAGTCTTATTGAATTCTTTGAGGAGGTGACCAAGCATGTGGATGAGGGTAGAGCAGTGGATGTAGTATACATGGATTTTAGTAAGGTTCCCCATGGTAGGCTTATGCGGAAAGTCAGGAGGTATGGGATAGTGGGAAATTTGGCCAGTTGGATAGAAAACTGGCTAACCGGTCGAAGTCAGAGAGTGGTGGTAGATGGTAAATATTCAGCCTGGAGCCCAGTTACAAGTGGAGTTCCGCAGGGATCAGTTCTGGGTCCTCTGCTGTTTGTAATTTTTATTAATGACTTGGAAGAGGGAGTTGAAGGGTGGGTCAGTAAATTTGCAGATGATACGAAGATTGGTGGAGTTGTGGATAGTGAGGAAGGCTGTTGTCGGCTGCAAAGGGACTTAGATATGATGCAGAGCTGGGCTGAGGAGTGGCAGATGGAGTTCAACCCTGCCAAGTGTGAGGTTGTCCATTTTGGAAGGACAAATAAGAATGCGGAATACAGGGTTAACGGTAGGGTTCTTAGTAAGGTGGAGGAGCAGAGGGATCTTGGGGTCGATGTTCATAGGTCTTTGAAAGTTGCCACTCAGGTGGATAGAGCTTGTAAGAAGGCCTATGGTGTATTAGCGTTCATTAGCAGAGGGATTGAATTCAAGAGTCGTGAAGTGATGTTACAGCTGTACAGGACTTTGGTTAGGCCACATTTGGAGTATTGTGTGCAGTTCTGGTCGCCTCACTTTAGGAAAGATATGGAAGCTTTGGAGAGGGTGCAGAGAAGATTTACCAGGATGTTGCTTGGAATGGAGAATAGGTCGTACGAGAATAGATTGAGCGTGCTAGGCCTTTTCTCATTGGAACGGAGAAGGATGAGGGGTGACTTGATAGAGGTGTATAAGATGATCAGGGGAATAGATAGAGTAGACAATCAGAAACTTTTTCCCTGCGTACAACAGAGTGTTACAAGGGGACATAAATTTAAGGTGAAGGGTGGAAGGTATAGGGGAGATGTCAGGGGTAGGTTCTTTACCCAGATAGTGGTGGGGGCATGGAATGTGCTGCCTGTGGGAGTGGCAGAGTCAGAATCATTGGTGAACTTTAAGTGGCAATTGGATAGGTACATGGATAGGACAAATGTTCGGCACAATATCGTGGGCCGAAGGGCCTGTTCTGTGCTGTATTGTTCTATGTTCTATGTTCTATTATTGTTTCTCGTATTCACTAATACTTTTATCCCATTATGCCCAGGCAAGAATATCTACCTCATCATCTCTGGCCTTGTTAGAAGGAACTGCCCAACTGTACACTGAGCTGAGCCATAATGCGATAATGTCACGCACTTTGACATAAGACACACTGCATATGCTTGGATCAAAATGAGTATAGTAAAAGAGCCAAGGATTGTGATGTTGTGTTGAATGTTATGCAACTTTGTCTGTAAAAGAGGCCTTCTCAAAGGCTGAAGAACTGCACCATAATAAAACATCAACAAGTGAAGCCTAAAAGAGATGCAGAAAATGACTCATTGTTGGCTGACAGAGATAGTTGCCATGATGAACCTTCTTTTGATTTCTGTAACTGACCATGACATAAAGTTCTTGACCCTAGCTCTTACACATCTCTGCATAAGTACTCCAACATCTAACTCATGGTGTGTCTCTGTTTTGTCAGAAATAATACTTCCAGGTGAGGGATGTGCTGGCTCCTGAGAAACAATGTTCCACAATCCAAACTCAATTTGCATGTGGAGATGAGTTTCAGTGATTGCCAGGCTATAAGTAGACAATGCCTTGAATGGTTGGAGAACACCACCCTCAAAGGGTTGTGGAATCTCAGTTTTTCTTTATTCATTTATGGGACATGGGCGTCACTGGCTGGGCCAGCATTGATAGCTCATCCCTATTTGCCCTTGAGAAGGTGGTGATGAGCTGCCTTCTTGAATCACTGCAGTCCACTTGCTGTAGGCTGATGCACAACACCAGTAGGGAGGGAATTCCAGGATTTTGACCCAACAACTGCGAAGGAACTGTTTATATTTCCAAGTCAGGGTGGTGAGTGGCTTGGAGGGGAATTGCAGGTGTTGGTATTCCCAAGTACCTGCTGCCCTTGTCCTTCTAGATGGAAATGGTTGTGGGTTTAGAACGTGCTGTCTAAGGATCTTGGATGAATTTCTGCAGTGCATCTTGTAGACGGTACACACTGCTATTACTGAACGCCGGTGGTGGAGGGACTGAATGTTTGTGGATGTGATGCCAATCAATGGAGTTGCTTTGTCCTGGATGGTGTCAAGCTTCTTGAATGTTGTTGGAGCTGCCCCCATCCAGGCAAGTGGGGAATATTCCATCACACTCCTGACTTGTGCCTTTTAGATAGTGGATAGACTCTGGGGAAGCAGGAAGTGAGTTACTCACCGCAGTATTCCTCGTCTGTTGTAGCCACTGTGTTTATGTGGTGAGTTCAGTTGAGTTTCTGTTCAATGGTAACCCCAAGGATGTTGACAGTGGGGGATTCAGTGATGGTAATACTGTTGAATGTCAAGGAGCGGTGGTTAGGGTGTCTCTTATTGGTGATGGTCATTGTCTGGCATTTGTGTTGTGTGATTGTTACTTGCCACTTGTTGGCCCAAGCCTGGATATTGTCCTGATCATGTTGCATTTGAGCATGGCTTCAGTATCTGAGGAGTCGCGAATGGTGCTGAACATTGTGCAATCACTGGCAAACACCACCACTTCTGACTTCATGATAGAGGGAAAGTTATTGATGAAGAATCTGAAACTTTTGGGCCTAGGACACTACCCTGAGGGACTCCAGCAGAGATGTCCTGGAGCTGAGTACATTCCATACTGAGATTGATGAGTTGGTACTTATTAAAAACATTGAGAGGTTTGAAGATAGTGCAAGAAAATGGTTAGCTAAGATTAGCCCTGATCTCATTGAATGATCGAGTAGGCTTGATGGGCTGAATGCACTGAAAAATGTGTTGCTGGAAAAGCGCAGCAGGTCAGGCAGCATCCAAGGAGCAGGAGAATCGATGTTTCGGGCATAAGCCCTTCTTGAGGAATGAGGAGCGTGTGCCAAGCAGGCTAAGATAAAAGGTAGGGAGGTGGGACTTGGGGGAGGGGCATTGGAAGGAGGTTAAGGTGAGGGTGATAGGCCGGAGAGGGGGTGGGGGCGGAGAGGTTGGGAAGAAGATTGCAGGTCAAGAAGGCGGTGCTGAAAAGTAGGCTGAATGGCCTATTTTTGCTCCTATTTCCTATGTTCTCATTGTCAGCTTCAGAGTTTTTCTGTTTGGTCAGAAATTTCGAATGTTTTTGAGAGAAAATAGAAGTTTTCATTCTGAACCACAATGAGTTGGTGTTCTGATCTGTACAGCTAATCTGGTTATTAAAACAAATGGTAACATTTCTTTAAAAGATCTCATTCTGCAATATGCCAAATCTAAAAGTGGTTCAGATTTTCTGATGATTTTTTTTAAGTTAAAATAATTGACAAGAAAATCAGTTTTGTGAACATTCAGGAGCATATGTCTCCATTCTTCAAGTCTGTACTGCTCTGAAATGAAAGTAATTCCAAAGTTCTCGTCTAAAGAATAAATGAGTTTAACATTTTACATTCGCAACCGTAAAAAATAATACAACAACTTGTGGTCATTAAGATCAATAAATTAATAAATCTTCAAATTTTATTTTTAAATATCCGAGTCACTAATACTGACCATGAAGCTGCCAGATTGTTATAAAAACCCATCTGGATTAGTGAATTGAATTGAATTGATAAGCGTTGGGACCAGACGGAGTACCAGGCCGTGCATTCAGAGTATGCGCAGATCAACTGGCAGAGGTCTTCTCAGACATCTTCAACCTCTCCCTGCAGCAGGTCACTGTCCCTGCCTGTTTCAAGAGGGCCACTATCATCCCTGTGCCTAAGAAGGCTCATGCAGCATGTCTCAATGACTACCGCCCAGTGGCCCTAACTTAGGTGGTCATGAAGTGCTTTGAAAGGCTGGTCATGGCATTAATCAACTCCAGCCTTCAACTCTGGACCCACCCTAATTTGCCTATCAGGCCAACAGATCCATGTCAGATGCCATATCACTTGCCCTTCACTCTTCCCGAGAACATCTTGACACCAAGAACAGCTACGTAAGTATCCCATTCATTGATTACAGTTCAGCCTTCAACACTACTATTCCCTCGAGACTGATTACTAAACTTAGTGATCTTGGACTAAGCCCCACTCTCTGCAACTGGATCCTCAGTTTCCTGACCCACAGGCCACAATCATTGAAGATTGAGGACAATATTTCATCCTCACTTACACTTAACGTGGAGCCCCCTACTGTACTCACTGTATACTCATGACTGTGTCACCAAATACCAGACTAATGGCATTTTCAAGTTCGCTAATGACACCACCATAGTCGGTAAAATTTCAGATGGTGATGAAACAGGCTACAGATGGGAGATGGAAGACCTGGAAAAATGGTGCACTGAGAACAACCTAGCTCTTAGTGCTGGCAAAACCAAGGAACTCATTATTGACTTTAGGCAGGATGTTACTCATGTCCCCCTACACATTAACAGCACAGAGGTGGAATGAGTGGAGAGTATCAAGCTCCTGGGAGTGGTCACCCACAACAAACTTTCTTGGACTCTTCATGTGGACACACTGGTTACAAAGGCCTGACAACGTCTCTTCTTCCTCAGGTAGCTGAGGAAATTTGGCATGACAGCGAATACCCTTGCCAACTTTTATAGGTGCACTATTGAGAGCATTCTCTCTGGATGTATCTCTACCTGGTATGGCAACTGTACCATTCAAGGTTGGAGACGGCTACAGAGAGTATTGAACTCAACCTGAACAATCACAAAGGCCAACCTCCCATCGATAGAATCCATCTACCAGGCCCGCTGTCAAGGAAAGGCCGCCAGCATTCTCAAAGATCCATCCCACCCTGGCAATGTTTTTCTACAACCTCTACCATCAGGGAGAAGGTACAGAAGCCTGAACACACGCACCAGCCAGTTTTGTAACAGTTTCTACCCTACAGTTGTTAGAATACTGAATGGACTCACAAACTATTAACCTGTAGTTAATACCTGTACCTGTGTTTTTGTTTTTGCTGTTGTTTACCTGTTATTTACTATCTATGTTACTTAACTCTGGGATCTGCCTGTATTGCTTGCAAGACAAAGCTTTTCAATTATACCTCAGTATCCATTCCATTCCAGTCTGTGCTCCTCCGGAATGAAAGTAATTTTAAGGTTCTAAAGAATAAATGAGTTTACCATTTTGCATTCGCAAAGGTAAAAAATAATATAGCAACTTGTGGTCATTCAGGTCAATGAATTAATAAATCTTCAAGTTTTATTTTTAAATATCTGAGTCACGAATACTGACGATGAAACTGCTAGATTATTATAAAAACCCATCTGGATCATTGATATCTTTTGAGGAAGGAATGTCGTGTTAATCCTTAAAGGAGATAATGCTTGAGGGGACATGCTCATGTTGTCTTCCCTCTATAATGGCCTGTGGCCTCATGGTACACAGTTCTCAGTCTCTGTCTTACTGAGCTCTGTCCTCTTGCAGCATGGCATCCTGAGGGAAGCATACAACAAACATCAAAATGTTCAGCTTAAGCCCAGACACACACATGCCTATGACTAATGGATGCATGTAAATACCTGGGGCTGAAATAAAGGTTGATTGATTTCTTCCTCACTATGTGATCCATGTCTCATATTTAAAGGTTGGCAGCTGACATAAGTATCGCAGCATGATAGCTGAATATCTTCAATTACCTTGGTTCATCATGCCAAAATCTGCCCTTCTGCATCCTCGATATCTCATCAGAGTAATGTGGTTGACACTCAAGTGCCATTTAAGAAGTTAAGCTAGTCCCTCTGTTGTATCAGAATCCCCCCATGGTGGTGTTCTTCCACCACATCCTGTAGATTAATTAAACTTTTTACCAGTGTCTACCAGGACTCTGATGAAGGGTCCCACTCCGAAATGTGGACTTTCCTGCTCCTCTGATGCTGCCTGATCTGCTATCGCTATTGATTTGATCGACTTTTCATTTTAATGGACTTTTTCTAATCTAAAGAGAATTGCATCTACAGCCCTTTTGAAGTCATTTCTACAATCCAAGAGCTGTTGTAACTCGAAGGTATGTATTGATCCTTCTGCAAAGCTAAACGTTTTTTGGAGTACATTGTCATTATAAATCTCCACGGTTGATTGAAATAATTTTTCTTCAATTTTACAAGTAGAGAAAATCACACCCTATGTTTTTAGAATGAGTCCCAAAACACCTTATTTTCAGTATACCATTTCTACAGCTCTGAGATAGGTTTCTGGTAACATTGCTATCCTGTAATTAGCTCACTTTAAGGCAACCAGAATCCACCCACACAGGTAACTTCTTTCTAAGGAGACTCCACTGTGCTAACATTCAATAGAAACTCCTTAACACCCTCATGCATTTGGAATGGTTTTTGAATACTGATAAAGCACCGAAAAGCAATTTTATATCTTGGCAATGAATTGACCATCCACATAGAAATTGCAACTTCAGAAACTCATGCCCCTTTTTAAATGTTTGTTCTTTGCCTGAACCAGATCTGGTCTATCGTCAGTTTTTGGCGCCTCATTGATTAATATACATGAGACAAGGTGGTCAGGTGAAATCGGTTAATCTTAATTATGACAAATGGATGAATGATTCTCAGGTAGGAGTTTGTGTTCAGCTCTCCAGCATGAGTGTTAAACTGCCCAACCAAGATTCAGAGGTGTGGTGGATACTTGCTATGGCCAGGTGGAAGTTCTTTGCTCTCTGTTGGTGTTACTTTTTAAAATATGTTGAAGAAATCCCAGAAGACACAACATTCATAAATAATGTTTGCTTTATGTATGGATGGTGTGGAAGAGCTGTTGTTGGACTGGCGTGGATAAAGTTAAAAGTCACAGAACACCAGGTTATAGTCCAACAGGCTTACTTGGAAGCACTAGCTTTCGGAGCCCTGCTCCTTTGTCGGGTGGTGGTGGAGCAGGACCATAAGACACAGCTGTGTTTTTTGATCCTATACTCCACAACTACCTGATGAAGAAGCAGCGCTCTGAAAGCTAGTGCTTCCAAATAAACCTGTTGGACTATAACCTGGTGTCGTGTGATTTTTAACTTTACGTATGGGAATATCTTAAAACATGATTCTACAAGAAGAGGTTAATTGTTCTTCAACACTTGTAGAGGTGTTCCAGTCCTGTAATTGCCTACTGAGTATTACAAACTTTTATCAAATATCACTATAGTACTGGCAATGGCAGCAATGTCCTTGAGATAATAGGTTCAATGACTAAAAGTAAAAATACAGCCAGCATTTTGTTCATTTCTATGGAACACAATGAAGGTAAAGCTCAGCATAGACTGATGATACTGAGCAATACAGAATGTCAAGTACAGTAAGTTACATATGAAAGCTTGAGAGATCTTCGAAAGAGCAACTACATTTTCTGTGGTCAACCCATAATCAAGGATCAGATTGGCAGAGTGGGGAGACTTTTGAAGTAAGTAACAAACAGTTTATTTTGAGGAGAATGTTTCTGTTGTCTGGGTGAGATAGTCGAGGATGACTCCAACACTGAGAAATGCACCTTTTACACCATCTTTTGTGACCTCAGGACTTCTGAGGTATAGTCACTGTTGCAATGTAGAGGAACACAGCTATTAATTTGTGAACTCTAAAGACCCCTCAGATAACAGAGGGATGTAACAGAGGAAAAACAGTGGAACAAAATCTCTTGTCCTTCAAATAGTATCTATGGATAAATGAGACATCAACAGATTGGTGATGATGTGGAATGACACAAGCAGAAACTGTACTGTGGTGAGCAAAAATATGTGGATCTGTTGGGCTTGAAACGAAAGGTTTGAAGAAAGCATGTTGGTCTCAAGAAACAGGTATTTGTGAGACAAACGCTAATTAGATCCTATTTTAGTTCGAACATAGAACATAGAACAGTACATCACAGTACAGGTTCTTCAACCAACGATGTTATGCTGAGCATTTACCTTAATCTAAGATCAACCTAACCTACACACCTCTCAACCTGCGCCCACACCTCCTCTATCCAAGGCCTCAAAGGAGCTTTCCACATCCATCAAAGTTTTACCTGCACATCCACTAATATCATCTATTGTATCCGTTGCTCCCGATGCGGTCTCCTCTACATTGGGGAGACTGGACGCCTCCTAGCAGAGCACTTTAGGGAACATCTCCGAGACACCCGCACCAATCAACCACATCGCCCAGTGGCTCAACATTTCAACTCCCACTCTGCCGAGGATATGGAGGTGCTGGGCCTCCTCCACCGCCGCTCCCTCACCACCAGACGCCTGGAGGAAGAACGCCTCATCTTCCGCCTCGGAACACTTCAACCCCAGAGCATCAATGTGGATTTCAACAGTTTCCTCATTTCCCCTTCCCCCACCTCATCCTAGCTTCTAACCTCCAGAAACTCGATCCCCTGACCTGTCCGGACTTGTCCGACCTGCCCAGCTCCTTTTCCACCTATCCACTCCACCCTCTCCTCCCTGACCTATCACCTTCATCTTCTTCCCCACTGACCTATTGTACTCTATGCCACTCTCTCCCCACCCCCACCCTCCTCTAGCTTATCTCTCCACGCTTCAGGCTCTCTGCCTTTATTCCTGATGAAAGGCTTTTGCCCGAAATGTCGATTTTGCCTGTCCTCGGATGCTGCCTGAATTGCTGTGCTCTTCCAGCACCACTGATCCAGAATCTCAATTTACTGCCATCCATGTGATTGTCCAATAATCGCTTAATTGTCCCGAATGTCTCTGACTCTACCACCACGGCTGGCAGTGCATTCCACACACCAACACTCTGAGTAAAGAACTGACCTCTGACATCACCCTTGTACCTTCTTCCAATCACCTTAAAATAATGATCCCTCATGACAGCCATTTCTGCCCTGGGGAAAAGTTTCTGGCTATCTACTCTATCTATGCCTCTCATTACCTTGTCCACCTCAATCGGTCACCTCTCTTCCTTCATCGCTCCAATGTGAAAAGACTTTTCCAACACCTCACTTTTCAACTTATTCAAGTCCCTATCATGGAACATGGATCCAAACAATTTTCTCCTCAGATAAGAGTGTTATCAATTCTTTGTTATAAATTCAAAATAATTTCATGAAGGAGTTAAAAAATATCTTCATCAAGCATATCTCCTGCTACTTTTGATGTAGCTGTTGGTCTGTTAGATGGATATGTTGTAACTTAGCACATGATGACACTAACAGCAAATGGAGCATTCCATGAAATACATTAACATAACAATGGGTTCCTTGGTCTTTCTGAATAATTCAGTATGATGACTATTAGCCAATATCCCACTAACAAACCTCTTTAGCATATGTTTAATGAACTGTCAGAGGGAAATGCCCTGTCAAAGGGCAATTCATCAGTCTGGAAGGGGAGAAGTTACTGGAAGTAGAGATTTTGAATGACCTCCAGGAACTTAAAGAGAATACTGGCTTCTGATCAAAGGCATAAAGGAGGGAAACTGGGGCAGTAGACAGAGTGAATTCAGAAGTTACAGCAACAACCATAAACAGTTAAGGTGAAAAGCCTGCAAACTACTTTGTTTCTTTTATAGTTGAAGTAATATTTGAAAGGAAATTATTTGCAATTTGTCAGTAACGCTTTGAGAATTTCAGCAAGAAATAAAGGACAGTGAAGCTCAGCAGAGAATGTGATGGCAGAAGGTAATTTTAAATAGTCAATGCACTTTAGAAAGATATATGTTCAAAACAAAAAAATAAAACCACATAAAATGAGAAAGGCAATGCAATCAAAGCTCAAACAATAAGAGCGTGTAAAAGATCCTATGGGGGTGGGGGGGGGCAAATTTAATATCTGTTATAGTTAATCTAGAAGTGTGATTTTTTTTTCATTCAGGAAATGTGAGCAGTGCTGGCTGCACCAGCATTTATTGCCCATCCCTAGGTGTCCTGGAGAAGGGGGTGATGAGCTGTATTTGGTGTATGTAGACCCACAGTGCTGTTCAGGAGAGAGTTCTAAGATTCTGGCATATAGGACTTGAAATGTTATCTCTGTTAAACCATAGGATTTAGGAACTGGATTAGGCTGTTCAGCCCCTCAAGTCAGCTCTGTCATTCAATAGGAGCATGGCTTATCCAACATTCCCCATGTCCTCCTTTCCAGCCCTTTCACCATAATCCTTGATTCCCTGACAGATCAAGACTCTCCCTCAGCCTTAAATCAACACAGGGACTCTGCTCCTACAGTTCTCTGTGGCAAGGATTTCAAGCACTCACAATTCTCAGAGAAGAAATCCCTCCTCATCTCCACCTTAAATTAGCACGCCTTTATTCTGAGACTATGTCCTCTGGTCCTAGATGCTTTCATATCGGGAAACCATCCTCTCAGTATTGACCCTGTCAAGCCCCCTAAGAATTTGTTATGTTTCATTGAGATCAATGTCCGTCTCTGTACAGATGTTGCCAGGTTTTGAGTTCCTCCTGCAGCCTCCATGCCTGTTTCAGATTTCCAGCATCCAGAGTCATTTGCATTTAAATGAGATGAATGACTAGTCTTCTGTGTTTTGGGTGGCTGGGTTGTTTCAGGAAAGATTATTGGTCAGGACATTGGGGGAATGCTGAGCTCATTTATTTTCAAATAATGCTATAAACATTGAAAAATACAAATAAGGCGTCAGTTTAATATTTAAACTGAAATACAATATGGGAGGCGTGGTGGCTCAGTGGTTAGCACTGCTGCCTCACAGCGCCAGGGATACAGATTTGATTCTAGCCTTGGGCGACTGTCTGTGTGGAGTTTGCACATTCTCCCCATGTCTGTGTGGGTTTTCTCCGGGTGCTCTGGTTTCCTCTCACAGTCTAAGGATGTGCTGGTTAAGTGGATTGGCCATGCTAAATTGGCCATAATGTCCAGGGATGTGTAAACTTGCTGAATTAGTCATGGGAAATGCAGGGTTACAGGAAGGGTCATTGTGGAATTAATGGGCTGAATGGCCTGCTTTCACCCATAGGAGTTTTATGATTTACCAGTGGAGCACTTCCTCAGTAGTAAACCAAACCCCAGCCTTGTGTGGAAGGATGAGTGGAAGTGGAGGTACATTAAACAAATACCAACAACCAACCTGGTTTATTCCACACAAGACATGTGGGATATTACAACTTCAATTTGAAGCTAGTTTTGAAAGCTTTTTCACATTTACAGTTACTTTAACAGCTATGAGTGAGGCCCATTTCAGTCATGGCTGACCATGGGTTGCATCCTCATTGTTCTAGCTTTCTGCTGGGAAGGCCAGTGTGAAATAGGACCACTGCGCTGGACACTCTGTCTTGCCAGAATATGTCCAGGATATGGCAACTAATCCGCAAGTAGAAGGTGTTCAGTCTTCTCTCCTGTTTGGCATATGTAGTCCATTTTTCACTGCCATACAGCAGTGTGCTTACACCATTGTAGACCATCAGCTTGGGATTTGTCCATATTCGAGTCATAAGATGAGCAAGAGTTGAGGCTTCTTTCCCGATCCTCTTGGCAATCTCTGTGTCCAAGGAGAGGTTATCAATGACGGTAGAGCCAAGGTACATAAACTGATGGATGACACTGAATTCATGTTGTCAATGGTGATGACCAGTGGTGCCTCTGTGTCATGTCCCAGGACGTTTGTCTTCTTCAGACTGATAGTCAACTCGAAATCCTTGCAAGAGTGAGAGAGGCGGTCTGTCAGTAACTGAAGTTCCTGTTGGGTGTGTGTTGCAACTACATCATCGGTAAACAGCATGTCCCTGATGAATGCCGCACATACTTTTGTTTTGGCTCTGAGGTGGACCAAGTTGAAGAGCTTGCTGTCTGATCTAGAGCATCAGTAAATCCCCTCCGTTGTGGTGCCAAAGGCATGTTTCAGGAGCTTGGCAAAAAAATTCCAAACAGTGTGGGGGCAAGGACACAGCCTCTGTTGACACCACTGCAGATGTCGAAGGTCAAAGAAGAACGCCTGTTGAACTGCGCTGTCCCTTTCATGTTACTGTGGAAGGATTCAATCATGCTCAACCGTTTCAAGGGCAACTGATCTTCAGGATAACCTTGAAAAGGCCATATCTGCTGACCAGGTCAAATGCCTTGGTGAGATCGATGAAGGCAACATGCAGGGGCTTTTTCTGTTCTCTGCCCTTCTCCTGCCATTGGCGAAGGGAGAAGATCACATCTACTGTTGACCTTTTAGCTCGGAAGCTGCACTGTGACTTGTGTACACATTCTGCCAGTTTCTGCAGGCGAGTCAAGATGACCTGAGCATAAGCTGTGCTGACAATGTTGAGGAGAGAGATGCCTCTGTAATTGCTGCAGTCACTTCTCTTCTCCTTGATCTTGGCAGCTCTCATGGCTTGCAGTGTAGCTTCTTCTTGCCAGCACTGACAGAGGAGTTCATGCAATGGGAGCAGTAAGCTAATCTTGCAGCACCTGATCAAATCAAGAGGAATCCCATCGCTACCCAAGGCTTTACCTGAGGCCAGGCTGTCAATGGCCTTGCTCAGCTCTTCTACGATGGCTCTGCGTCTGGCTCGTCCATGGTCAGCAAGCACGTGATGGCATCAAGTGCTGAAGCGGACACAGTATACTCTCTGGAGTAGAGAGCAGAGTAGTGTTCAGCCCACCTCTCCATCTGCTGGCTTTGTCTGTGATTACTTCCCCAGGAGAGGATTTGAGCGGGGCAGTCTTGCTTTGAGCTGGTTATAGTGCCTTCTTGATGTCTTCGTACATTCCCCTAATATTCCCTGTTATAGCGGCTGTCTGAATTTCCTCACTTAGCTGTGTCCAATGCTCACTAGCACAATGCATGGCAGTCTCCTGAACTTTGCTCCTGGCAGCCCTGAGAATCTGCAGGTTGTTTCCACCATCTGACCAGTTGTACTTAGCTAGGGTGACACACTTGGCTTCAACAATGGGGGTCATCTTGGTTGCCTTAGCCTCAAACCAGTTGAGTCTTTAGCAGATCCTCTTCCCAAAGATAGCCAAGGATGTGCGGTGCATGGTATCCTGCAAGATTTTCCACTTCTCTGTGGCAGCCTCCATGTTATGAAGTATTGAGTTCTCTCTCGAGAGCCTGTGAGAACTGTTGCATAAAGTCTGGCTGGGACATCTTGCTAACATTGATGCAAGGGTTCCCTGTTGCTTAGTGCAATGGTCTCTCTTAAGTTGCAGCCTGATCTTACAACACATGAAGGAGTGGTCTGTGGACTTTAACAGCATAGCTATAATATGGTGAAACATAGAGATTATTAACAATACAAGCAGTATTTTCTATCAAGTTATTGTTAAAACATTGGAGCAAGTGAGGACTGCAGATGCTGGAGATCAGAGCTGAAAATGTGTTGCTGGAAAAGCGCAGCAGGTCAGGCAGCATCCAATGAGCAGGAGAATCGACGTTTCAGGCATGAGCCTTTCTTCAGGAAGGGCTCATGCCCGAAACGTCGATTCTCCTGCTCATTGGATGCTGCCTGACCTGCTGCGCTTTTCCAGCAACACATTTTCAGCTATTGTTAAAACATTGCTGATATTAAAGGAACAATGGATAGAGTGAATAGTGTGGAATTGTAAGAAAATGGGAGAGGTGAGACACACATTGAAAAACCTAGGCATGAGACATGGACTAAAGCAAGTTTTAAAATCAGGATACCACAACATTTATGACCATGAATCAGAGGAGGGTGGTGTAATGGGAATGTGTCTGGATTAATTGTTGAGGTTAATGTTTTGAACATGATTTCAAATCCCACCACAGCAGCTGCTTAAAATTTAGATTCCATGCTAAAACCTGGAACTCAATGCTAGTCTGAGTATCAGTGATTGTTTGCTATGCAGGAAGGAAATCTGCCTTCCTTATCTGGTCTGGCCTGCATGTATGTCCTTCCAGATCACAGCAATGTTAATGATGCTTACCTGCTCCTCTGAAATGGCTATGCAAAGATGGTTTCCGGAAGATAAGAAACATATGCTTTACAATTATCCAGCAAGTTGGAGGAACTTCCAATGTGTCTGGATATGAGTGAGGTTGAAGGGTGGATGAGCTAACAGATCATTGCATTGTGGTAAAGGAGGGCATTAAAGAGGGGGCAATAAGAAAGCATGTTGCATTGGTAGGGACAGTGCAGTGAGGGGGGTAGACATTATTCCTTCCAAAAAAGTCAGGATGGCTATGCTGCTGAATTGATGCCATGGTTTAGGATTTCTGCTCCAGGCTGCAGGAGATGTTGCAGTGAGAAAGGAAGAAGCCAGTCATTGTGAGGAGTTAGGATCCAAAATAAGAAGCAGAACCTCAAAGATAATGGTCTCTGTATCACTGCCTGAGCCACACACAAGTTTACATGGGGCATAATAGATTACAGAGATGAATATGTGGCTTAAAGCTGATATGGTATAATTGGATTCCAGCTTGTGTTGCACTGGTACCAGTCATGGGAAAAGTAGGATCTGTACTGTTGGGAAAGCTTCCACCTGAAGCGCTCACCTGGCACAACTGCCCTCACCAACAGAAAGAAGGAATAGAGAGAGATCTTAAACTAAATAATGGGGGCAAGAGATCAGATTGGGGAAGATGCAGTAAATCAGAGAGTAGTGCCAATGCCAAACAAAAAAAATTGTTCATAAAATAAATCATAAAGAGTATAACAGCAAAGGATATGAGAATAGGAAAGTAAGAGTAGACCATCAGATAAGAGTAGAATTTGCAGAGTAAAGTTTTTTTTAATTCATTCACCTGATGCGAGCTTCACTGTCTTATTGTCTGTCCCTAATTGCCCCAGAGAAGGTGATGGAAATGTGTTGCTGGAAAAGCGCAGCAGGTCAGGCAGCATCTAGGGAACAGGAGAATCGACGTTTCGGGCATTAGCCCTTCCTCAGGAATGAGGGAAGTTGGTCCAGCAGGCTAAGATAAAAGATAGGGAGGAGGGACTTGGGGGAGGGGCGTCAGAAATGTGATAGGTGGAAAGAGGTCAAGGTGAGGGTGATAGGTCAGACTGGGGTGGGGGCGGAGAGGTCGGGAAGAAGATTGCAGGTTAGGAAGGCGGTGCTGAATTTGATGGATTTGACTGAGACAGGCTGGGGGGAGGGGAAATGAGGAAACTGGTGAAATCCGAGTTCATCCCTTGTGGTTAGAGGGTTCCTAGGCGGAAGATGAGGCGTTCTTCCTCCAACCGTCGTTTCGCTGTGGTCTGACTATGGAGGAGTCCAAAGACTGCATTTCCTTGGTGGAGTGGGAGGGGGAATTGAAATGTTGAGCTACAGGGTGGTTGGGTTGGTTGGTCCGGGTGTCCCAGAGGTGTTCTCTGAAACGCTCCGCAAGTAGGCGGCCTGTCTCCCCAATATAGAGGAGGCCACATCGGGTGCAAAGGTGCCGGGAGTGGAGGTTGGGTTGGTGGGGGGTGTGGATCTGACGAGGGAGTCACGGAGGGAATGGTCTTTATGGAATGCTGATAGGGGAGGGGAGGGAAATATATCCTTGGTGGTGGGGTCCGTTTGGAGGTGGCGGAAATGGCGGCGGATGATGCGCTGTACATGGAGGTTAGTGGGGTGGTAGGTGAGGTTCTGTCCGGGTGGCGGTTGGAGGGACGGGGTTCAAGGGCGGAGGATCGGGAAGTGGAAGAGATGCGGTGGAGGGCATCGTCGACCACGTCGGGGGGGAAATTGCGGTCCTTGAAGAAGGAGGCCATCTGGGATGTGCGTTTTTGGAACTGGTCCTCCTGGGAGCAGATGCGGCGGAGTCGAAGGAATTGGGAGAATGGGATGGCGTTTTTACAGGTTTTTACCCAACCTCCACTCTCAGCACCTTCCCCTGCAACCGCAGGAGGTGCAAGACTTGCGCCCACACCTCCCCCCTCACCCCCCTCCAAGGCCCCAAAGGAAACTTCCATATTCGCCACAGATTCACCTGTACCTCCACACATATCATCTATTGCATCCTTTGCACCCAATGTGGCCTCCTCTATATTGGGGAGACAGGCCGCCTACTTGCGGAGCGTTTCAGAGAACACCTCTGGGACACCCGGACCAACCAACCCAACCACCCTGTAGCTCAACATTTCAATTCCCCCTCCCACTCCACCAAGGATATGCAGGTCTTTGGACTCCTCCATCGTCAGACCACAGCGAAACGACGGTTGGAGGAAGAACGCCTCATCTTCCGGCTAGGAACCCTCCAACCACAAGGGATGAACTCGGATTTCACCAGTTTCATTTCCCCTCCCCCCAGCCTGTCTCAGTCCAATCCATCAAATTCAGCACCGCCTTCCTAACCTGCAATCTTCTTCCCGACCTCTCCGCCCCCACCCCAGTCTGACCTATCATCCTCACCTTGACCTCTTTCCACCTATCACATTTCCGACACCCCTCCCCCAAGTCCCTCCTCCCTATCTTTTATCTTAGCCTGCTGGACTAACTTCCCTCATTCCTGAGGAAGGGCTAATGCCCGAAACGTCGATTCTCCTGTTCCCTAGATGCTGCCTGACCTGCTGCGCTTTTCCAGCAACACATTTCCATCTCTGATCTCCAGCATCTGCAGACCTCACTTTCTCCCCAGAGAAGGTGATGGTGAGCTGCCTTCTTACCTTCTACAGTCCATTTGTTGTTAAGGGACTCACAATGCCCTTAGAGAAGGAATTCCAGAATTTTGACCGAGTGACAGGGAAGGAATGGCGATATATTTCCAAGGTGAGATGGTGAGTGGCTTGGAGGGGAACATGCATGGGGTTGTATTCCCGTGTTTCTGCTGCCTTTATCCTTCGAGATAATAGTGACAGTGGGTAGGAAATGTGCTGTCCAAGGAGCTTAGTGAGTTACTGCAATGCACCTTGGAAAGAGTACATACTGCTGCTACTGAGCGCCGGTGATGGATGGAGTCGGTGTTTTGTCCTGGATGGAATTGAGCTTCTTGAATGTTGTTGGAACTGCACCCATTGAGTGCAACTGGGGAGTATTCCATCACTCTCATGTTAAATGCATTGAAGGCAGTTGAGAGAAGGTTTATCAGACTAATACCTGGAATGGGCAGTTCATCTAAAGAAGAGAGTTTGGGCAGGCTAGGCCTGTATCTGCTGGAGCTCAGAAAAGTAAGGGTACTTCATTTGAAAGATATAAAATCCTGGGTAAATATGAAATATTTTCTTCTTCTGTGATAATCTAGCTTCAAGTCCCATCATTGGCTAAGGTTACCATGAAGGATTCTCCTTATCAGCCTCTCCAATTGCCTCAGGCGTGGTGACCCTCATGTTAAAGCACCACCAGTTGCCTCTCCATTGAAAGATTAGTTTATAGTCCCATGGGACAATGGTGACTTTACATGATTGGCCTTGGGGGAAGTGCAGCCTAGACTGACCAGATTGAAATCCTGGTCTAGATATTCCATGCTCCTCCTGAATGTATCTTTCTGGGAGAGCCATGTAATATATGTCAAAAATCTAGGCCAACACCTTCCCATCCACACCCAGGTTCACCCCAATAATCGAGACTGGGTGAAATACGTTATATCACAGTTATTTCAGCAATGTATCTCATTGTATCATGGCATGTGAACTGAAGATACAAATATCTCAGACTCCATCATAACTGGGGCCACTTGATACCCAAGATGCTGATGGAAGTGTGTTACTGTTTGTAATCAAATACCTTCCATATTAGCCCAGATACTGAGGTGCCAATGACTGTAATTGATGTATATATTGGGAGCTGTAATAAATTAGAAGGTGTAATAAAAGAACCAGATATTTATCAGTTGAATCCTCCAGTACAATACAACCGGCATCGCATTCCTCTCTTACAGGAGCTGATGTAAGCATTGCCATCAGGTACAGAAGCCAAAGCCCATGCCACAGTAGCCATTCAGGCAAGAGCCAAAGTTGACATCCTGCCTGTCTTTCAGAAATAAATAATAAAAGTACCAGGTGAGCTTCGTTGACATGGCAATCGAATCGGAGTGGTATTCATTATGGATTCTTAAAAAACTTAAAGCAGCAGGACAAAGTGAGGGTGCTATGACTGGAGGGCTCCCTTTTCCTACGAGGGCTGCTCTCAAAGGAGCGAGAATTCCCTCTTCCTTCCCACTGGGATGTTTTATAAAATGCATTCCCTCCCCCACCTTCTCCTAATCCTCTCCTCAATCTCAGAGTTGTGAAAATAAACCCAGAGCAAAGCCCCCAGACATGCTCCCTCCCCACCTCCTTTCAGGATCCACGGGGCTTCCTGCATAGAGCTTTCTACAGTTCCTGGTGTAACCACAACTGACCTTTGGAGGCTGATGAGACTGTTTCAGTAATTCTAGTGTGTGACAAAAAAAACTGCAGATGCTGGAATCCAAATTAGACAGGCAGGAGGTTAGAAGAACACAGCAAAGCAGGCAGCATCAGGAGGTGGAGAAGTCAACGTTTTGGGGTCCTGAAGAAGGGTTACACCCGAAGCATTGACTTCTTCGCCTCCTAATGCTACCTGGCTTGCTGTGTTCTTCCAGCCTCCTGCTTGCCTACCTTAGTTCCAGTGTGTGACATCTCCTGCCAGTGAGGAAGATAAGAACCTGATTCACCCATTTAGATCTCAGATCATCCTTGACCTCATTGAATGATTCACAGTGTTGTTATTATGTCATTTCTATTGTTAACCTTTACATACTTGCTCTTCAAATTGCAAGTATTTCTTTCCACGCTCCTACTATTAAACACTGTTACTCCTAATTTTACCAAATGTTGCCCTTTAAATTTCATCTTTGATTTAACTGCTGTATTTATCCAGAATTTTTTTGTAAGTTAATGCAACCTCATAGTGCAACTGTAAAAAGAATCCAGCAATTAAATGTCAAATTTTAAGTTGAACTAAGCCATGTGAGACTGTAAACATTTGGAGGGCTGTAAATAGCATTAGACCTGCTGGGTTGGTTTCTGCATAATAGGCTTTATTTAAAGAGATTATTATGATCCATCAAAAATTCTACATTTTATAAGATTTAACTCTGATTAAAAGCAGCTGTCTTAATGACCCACAGACTTAAGGTTTCTAGGTAGATGGAGACCAGAATACCTAATTTTTGTTATAAAAATGGGAAGTGTTGGAGATACATTGACAGAAACTGTGGAGTGAGAAACCGAGTTAACATTTCAAATCTGATATGACTCTTCTTCGGAAGTTATTTTGTGTGATCCGCATGCACTTCTTCTATCATAAAGAAATCTCAAGAGAAAGCACCTCATATTGCTAAGTAATTATAGTTGGCAGTGAATATAATCATCTGGAAATATTTGTTTACATGTTGATTATTGCTTTAGGTGGATTTGATCATTGCATTCACATTTAAAGCAGACTTGTCATTTAATAATTATCTCTAATTAAACATAAGCCAATGCTCCATAAGGAAGTAACAACTTTAATTTTTAATTCCTCAGGAACCCAGAAACAGACAACAATATCCTCAAGCTCTTATGTTATCTCTAGGTGTTGATATTGCTATCTTTAACAAGTTGTTTTAGCTGTAATATACCAGTCAATATATTCTATCCTGAAATAGTGTTGATAGGTATTTCATCAGAGGGTCAAGTTGAGAGCTACTGAGTTCCTTTATGATTTGAAATGTCTCTTAGATAAAGTTTCAGAAAAACAGTAAGTTCAATGGACAGAAGCATTAACAACTCTCTATCACTACAGTTGACAAAGTTCAGTTGCTGATCTGTTTGCCCACTATCTTTCTGCTATTAAACCTGGGCCAAATTCCTTCTTATTTCATTGAATTTTATGATTTCTTCATTAAATTTTCTTATATCATACTTTTTGTTTTTCTTTTTCATATTTACATAGACATTAACCTTGTGGTAGTTTCTTTTTCCTTAAAAATCCCCCAGGTCTTATTTTTGTAAGCACTTCCACTTCACTTCCCTGATCTAAACCACAGTGGAATACATTTGGAACAGTATTCCTCCCACTAGGCCACATGCATTACCTTAATTCCAGTTAGTTATAGGGTCATTAAAAGCCCCCTGTGTTATTACTAACTTTTATTTGCAACCTACTTTTATGTTACGACTATATATGTTGAGTTGTACTTTAAGTGGATGTAAAGAAAGGATTATTAATGACAGTGTAACTAAAATTATTCATGTCTTGTGGGTTAGTGTTTAAATCATTAATCCTTGAAAGCAACACACCCTCCTTGTACCTTACTAAAAGAGGACCAAGATTTACAGTCATAATTCTATAAAAATTGCATATTTCAAGCTATTTTTGCTGAAAGGACACTGGGAGACATAAATACACCGCTTGATCTAAAGTGGCAGCCTTGAAATGTAAATGTAATTCGTAGACAAACTGCTGTAAAGCTACAAATCTTTCAGGAAACTGATTCTACTGCATCAAACGTGCAATACATCACTATCTAGCAGTTTTGCTACCTTGACTGGTCCTGTGAGTCTTCGATGCATAATAATCAACACTATCACATATACTGGCAAAGTAAATGCCTTTCATCTTATGTGGTAGTCCAGTTGAAAATTAAATTCTGTGAGGAAATAGATCACTCTAGCACACGTGCCTTGTTTGAATGAGCAGGCAATCTGAACTCAGTGCAGAAATGAGCTTTAGAATGAAGTATTGTAGTGGAAACCAAGGACTTAGGCTCAGTGAATAAATACTGAGAAGTGAACAGTAGCAATAAGAACTTAAATTGCACTCAATACTCTGTCTAGGTTTGAAATGTTAAATATGAACACAAACCTCAAGTCAGAACAACAGAATTTTGTCAACTCAGTGTAATTTGTTGAAATTTGCTTCTGTAACTAAACATTAATATAAACTCATGTTTGGCCCATGCTTACAGCACTGTGAATGATTTTGACCTCCACATAACAACAGAACACAAGAAATGCAGACGGTAGAAAGAATGTTTACGAGAATGAAGCCAGGATTGGGAGGCTTTGCTAATCAAAGGAGAATTAATAGACTGGGCTCTTTTCTCCAAACTAGAGAAGGCTGAATGATGACCTGGTAAATCTTAGAACTTAGAATCCCTACACTGTGGAAACAGGCTCTTCAGCCCAACAAGTCCACACTGGCCCTGTGAAGAGTAACCCATCCAGACTCATTCCCTTATTTCCTCTACCTTTACTCTGACTAATGCACCTCACACTACGGGCAATTTAGCATGGCCAAGCCACCAAACCTACATATCTTTGGACTGTGGGAGGAAACCCACGCAGACACAGGAAGAATGTGCAAACTCCACACACAGAATGTTGGCCAAGGCTGAGGTCCCTGGCACTGTGAGGCTGCAGTGTGGACCACTGAGCTTCCGTGTCACCTCCCACTCTGAGTGTGGGAAAGGATTTAATGGGGTAGAATAAAGAAGGCATTTACATTCACAGTCAAGACCAGAATTATAAATGCTCTTGGCTGTGAATAATAAATCCAATAGGGAACTCAGGAGAGGTTTCTTCATGCAAAGGTGTTTCAGGATGAATAACATTGATGATTTAAGGTGAAGCAAAAGAACCACATTAGGGTAAAAGGAATAGGAGACATTGATGGGATAAGAAGGGGTAGGAGGAGGTTGGAATGAGCACAATTAATGGCATTGACAGATTAGATTAAATGGCTGTCCTGGTCATCACCAGAAGAAGAGACAGAGCACCGTAGATGAAGAGGAAGGCATTTCCTCCCAATCAGGAAACAATGGATCCCCCGAAGTCCACCCTCCACCCAGTGAGAACCAGGGGGTACCAAGTGCCCTACAGCTACAGGTAACTGAGAGCCATGATCCTCTGACAGTCCCACTGTCAGACACAGAACTAGAAGGTGCGGACCCTTACCTTTGCTCAATGACACCAGAGCAGGTAAATGACCCCAGTGAAGAGCTGGATGGCTACCTCAGCCCAGCGAGGGTCCAGCAGTTCACGCTCACCCTGGGGATGCAGGCAGTCACCCCAGAGACAGGACAGTCAAATGGACAATGGTAACCCCATAAACTGGGGGTTAAAGAAGGTTCCTTTGCTATCGTATAACAGGGGGCTCACTCAGTAGTTGGGTTCCACTGACGCCTCAGCTAAATATTAAGAGACTGAATGGTTAATAAGCAGAACTGTAGATATGATAACTGTAAATTTGATTAACTCAATCTGTTCTCTGTAATGTTAAGACATGCAAAGTATATATATATATATATGAACGGCATGACCAATTGTACAGGTACCAAAGATTTATTTCTATGAATAAAATATATTTTGAAATTTTAAAAAAAGTCCTGTAAATACTTTATAAAATAATAATAGTTTATTTTTCTCATCTCCTGTTCTGAAAATGGGTGGATTTCCTGGGGATACTGATTTGTTTTTGCTCAAAACCCCTTGGGCTATTTAAAAATGTGAAAAGAGTGAGAAAAGATTATTCAGTATATGAATGGAAGTGGGTTTTTTTGCATTGTCTGATAGACATTTGTGAATCAAATCAATACTTTGAGTCTCTCTTTACCAAAGGAAAAGAATCAGCTAAAATTTAGAGCACAAGAGGAGGTAGTTGAGATGTTGGAAAGGTTTAAAAGTTAGTTATAAAGTCCATCTATTAGTAAGATTGGTTGTATGTAAATTTGCTTAATCACCAGAACTGCATAGGATACAGGATCATGAGGGTAAGTAAGGGTAGAAATTTCACAGCACTGGCCTTAATCTCACAATTCCTCTTTAACAAAGGGGTGGTTCCAAATTATTGGAAAATTGTAACATTTTGCATCCTTGGTCCAAAAAAAAAGCACCAATAGCAAGAAAAAGCTCCAGCAACAATAGCCTAGTCTGTTTAACTTGTTGGGGAAGGATTTTGCAAATGATAATCCACAATAATAATTTGTCACTTGGACAGATATGGAGCAATTGTGGAAGAATCATTTGGGATTTGTTGAAAGCAGTTTATGGTTAAAAGTAATTTGACTGAGTTTTGCAAGAAGGAACAGAATGGGTTGCTGGAAAGACTGTGGTTGATGGATTTTTAAAAGGTTTTGGATGAAGTGTCACATGATAGACTTTTCAGTAAAGTTTAAAGTTCATAAATTGAAAGGGACAATGGCAGGTCAGGGACAAAGATAGTCCCAGACCAAGAGAGAAGAAACACTGTTGGAATCCATTGCTCTTTGAATTGAATTAATGAGTAAAGCAGGGCTCGTCAGGTACAGGTTCAAGAAAAACAATCCTTTAATTTAAATGTGAGTGCACAAAAGTAATAAGGCAGCAGTAGACCAAAAGTCAATTTCAATATCGTTAGACAGGATCTGACACACAAAAATGAGGAGCAGCTGCTTAGAGGGAAATCTCTTTTTGAAAAGCCTTTTAAATAGAGTATACTGAGAATTCAGGGCCAGCATGTTTCTGTAAGAGTGAAAGGCAAGGGCAGCAAGTCCAGGGAACCCTGGATGTCAAGAGATTGGTGAAGAAAGAGAATGAAATATAGTCTGGTACACCACATTGAAAACAGGGGAAGCCCTTTAGAAGTAAAGAGAGTGTAGGGAGTTGTTTAGAAAGGGAAGTGGAAGGACAATGAGGGGCCATAAAATATGTTTGGCAGATGGGATTGAGAAAAAACCCAAGGCTTTTTATAAGAATATTAAGGGTAAGAGGATTATCAGGGAAAGTGTGGGACCTGTTAGAGTCTGAAGGAGAAACCCATGGGTGGAGCCAGTGATGTGGGTGAGGTCTTCGATGGATATTTTTCACCCATATTCACAGTGGAGAAAGACATTGTAGCTGGGATTTCAGTTGGGATGGTGAGGTACGCGGGCACATTAACATTAACAAGGAAAGGTATTAAATGTTTTAATGGGCATATAGATGCACAAAACACCAGATCCTGATGAGATGTATCCCAGGATGCTTTGGGAGGCAAGGGAGTAGATTTCAGGAGCCCAGGTGAAGGTACTTAATATCACTGGACACAGGTGAAGTGCCAGGCAAAAGTGCACATTGCAGATGCTAGAAACCAGAGTTTAGATTAGAGTGGTGCTGGAAAAGCACAGCAGGTCAGGTGCATCCAAGGATCAGGAAAATTGACGTTTTGGGCAAAAGCCCTTCATCAGGAATAGAGGCAGGAAGCCTCCAGGGTGGAGAGATAAATGGGGGGAGCTGGGGAGAAGGTAGCAAAGAGTACAATAGGTGAATGGGGGTGGGGATGGAGGTGATAGGTCAGAGAGGAGGGTGGACCGGATAGATGGGAAGGAAGATACGCAGGTAGGACAGGTCATGAGGACAGTGCTGAGCTGGAAGGTTGGAACTGGGGTAAGGTGGGGGGAGGGGAAATGAGGAAATTGGTGAAGTCCACATTGATGCCCTGGGGTTGAAGTGTACGGAGGCGGAATATGAGGCGTTCTTCCACCAGGCGTTGGGTGGTGAGGGAGTGGCAGTGGAGGAGGCCTAGGACCTGCATGTCCTCGGCAGAATGGGAGGGGGTTTGAAATGTTGGGCCATGGGGCGGTGGGGTTGATTGGTGCGGGTGTCCTGGAGATGAAGTGCCAGCTGACTGGAGGATACCTAATGTTGTTCCTTCTTTCAAGAAAGGCAGTGCAGATAGGCCAGGTAATTACAGAGCAGTTAGTCTGATGTAAGGGAAGGAAATTATTGGAAAAAAATTACAGAAATCAATACTTGTAAAGGGAAGGATTAATCAGGGATAGTCACCACAGATTGTTACAAGGAGATTCTGTCTGACTAACTTTAGTTGAGTTTTTTAAGAAGGTGACCAAGTATATTGATAAGAGTCATGCACTTGATTAGGTTTGCATGGACTTCAGTCAGGACTTTGACAAGGTCCCACATGGCAGAGTCAGCCAAAAGGTAAAGGCCCATGGGATTCAAAGCAAGTTGGATGAGAAATTGGCTGGCAAAGGGTGATGGTGGAGGGTTAATTGTATAATTGGAAGCTTGTGACCAACAAAGTAGCACAGGGATTGGTGCTGGGACCCTTGCTATTTGTCATATGTGTTAATGGCTTTGTTGTGAATTGGAAGGTATAAGTAGTAAGTTTGCAGATGATGTAAAAATTGGTGATGCTGAGGCGGATGGTCTCAGGCTACAGTCTGATATTGATCAGCTGGCAAATTGGGCAGAGCAATGGCAGATGGAATTTAATTCTGAAAGGTGTGAGGTGATGCATTTTGGGAGGTTTAATAAGGGAAGGATATGTATGAAGAGTAGGCCCCTTGGATGTACTGAAGAACAAGGTGAACAAGTCTATAAATCCTTGAAAGTATCAGCACAGGCAGGCAGAGTAGAGAAGATGGCATATAGGATGCTTGCCTTCATTAGCTGGGACATAGAAAGTAGGAGCAAAGAGATCTTGTTCCAACTTTAAAAACATTGGTTAGGCCACAGAGGAAATACTGTGTGCAGTTCCTGCCACACCATCAGAAGGATGTGATTGCACTGGAGAGGGTACAGAGGAGATTCATCGGGATGCTGCCCTGGGATGAAAAGTCTCAGTTATGAAGAGAAACTGGATAGGCTGGGTTTGTTTTCCTTCGAGCAGAGGGGGCTGAAGGGGCTGGTGGGGGTATGGAGGAGGTCAGGGGTGGGGTGATGGTGGGGTAGTGGTGTCTGTTTGAAGTATATGAGATTATGAGAAGTTTAAACTGAGTACATCATGACAATCTCTTCTCCATGGCGGACATGTCTGAGGCCAGACAGTGTGCGTTGAAGGTGAAGTGCAAGCTGTTGAGAGGAGATCTGAGAAAAAATATTTTTTCACTCTGAGGAAATAGAAGTATGGAAGGTGCTGCCTGAGAAGATGGGCGAGGCAGGTACTCTCAACACATTTGAGCATCTGAATAAGCACTTAAAATGCCAGGGTACAGAAGGTTATGGACCAAGTGCAGGTTGGTGGGATTAGTGTTGTTTGGTGTTTGTTGGTCAGTATAGGTGGGCTGAAGGACCTGTTTCAATGCTCTTCGACTATGAATTTAGACCATTCAGCTCATCAAGCTTGCTTCATCATATCATTTGATCTTGGCTGATCTTGATCTTCGCTGAGGAGAAAGTGAGGTCTGCAGATGCTGGAGATCAGAGCTGAAAATGTGTTGCTGGAAAAGCGCAGCAGGTCAGGCAGCATCCAGGAAACAGGAGAATCGACGTTTCGAACATAAGCCCTTCTTCAGGAATGAGGAAAGTTTGTTCAGCAGGCTAAGATAAAAGGTAGGGAGGAGGGACTTGGGGGAGGGGCGTCGGAAATGTGATAGGTGGAAAGAGGTCAAGGTGAGGGTGATAGGTCAGACTGGGGTGGGGGCGAAGAGGTCGGGAAGAAGATTGCAGGTTAGGAAGGCGGTGCTGAATTCGATGGATTAGACTGAGACAGGGTGGGGGGAGGGGAAATGAGGAAACTGGTGAAATCCGAGTTCATCCCTTGATCTTGATCTTCAACTCATCTGATTCTCCCCTCTCCCCGTTCCCACTGATTCCCCAAAAATCAGTACATCCCTGCATCAAGTAGATTCAGCGTAACACTACAAGGGAAAGAATTCAAAGAACAATTACAAAATATTTGCAGATGACACAATTCGTGGACATGTTGTGAACGATGTGGAGGATAGTGACAGACTTCAAGAGGACAGAGCAAGTTTGATGGACAGATGGATTATAATGCGAAGTGTGTGTGAAGTGGTACATGTTGACAGGAAGCTCAACAATACGTAGAAAGGAAACAATGTAATCGTAAAGAGGTTCAGTGTATAAATCATCGAAAGTGGAAGCATAGTTTCAAAAAGTGGTTAGAAAGGGATGAGAGATGTGGGCCTTTATAAACAAAAAAAGAGACATTCATAACCAATGAAAAGTTCCTCTTCATATATGACAATTAGTAACTCATATCACAGTGCGAATCACATGGGCCTTGTGGCCAGGTGGAAATGTTAAATGGCTATTCTCTAAATCATCAACTTCATTCTATTGTGGAATTAAATAGATAGTTTAAAATATTACCATTTAGAAAATCTGACATACTGTACATCTCTCGAGGAGTTTGCACATTCTCCCTGTGTCTTCGTGGGATTCCTCTGGGTGCTCTGGTTTCCTCCCACAGTCCAAAGATGTGCAGGTCAGGTGGATTAGGCCTGGGAAATGCAGGTTGGGGGGGGAGGTGAGATGCTCTTCAGAGGGTCAGTGTGGACTCACTGGGTCAAATGACCTGCCTCCACACTGTAGGGATTTGATGATGAATCTAGTCCCCCTTCAAAGTTGGAACAACAGTCACCTGACCTTTTTATTAAAGAAAATTCAGAACAGATCACAAAACTCCTTTTATTTGACAGCTTACCTTTAGTTAAAGAGACAATTCCAAAATGTAACAATCTTCCATATCTAGCGTTTGTAACGGAGCCCAGTGTTGGTGTGGAAGCAGAACTGTATGCACAAACTTGTTGCTTCAGAGATGAACGTGCTATTACTAAGTTGTTCTGACGCATCTGCAAGTTCCATGTCAAATAGCTGAAAATTCCAACCACAGAGAGAGAAACAAAAGTACATAAAATTACAGAGTTCAGAGCAAAGGAAAAAAAAACACTCAGCCTGTCTTTACATTCCACGCAAATATTCCTCTTTTCAGTTTTAGTTAAATTAATACTAAAATCTGACAGTGTTATAAAAATTGTTGATTTTTTATGTATCAGGTTGTTATGCCTGCTTTCAGAGCCTGTACAGCAATATAGCACAGAAATGAACATTACAGCTGCTGCACAATGACTGCTTTTTAAATGTAATAGTCAAACACAAATAAAACACTGATGGAAAACCTTCGTGTTGCTGCAGAAAAAAGAGTGCTTCTGAAATCTAGAAGCCTATCATAACCACAAATAATGTAAAAAGCAATTTATGCCAGTTTGACAGGTCCTTGGGAGCCACGCATCAACTTTCTGCATTCCTATAAGTATTAATGGAACTCTGAGCAGAGTCAGAGCACCAAAGGTAATTCAGCATTCTGGGTATAGCAAATGAGGCTTCCATCCTAACAACATGAATAAAGGGAACAGCAGAAGTGAATGACTATCAATGCAGAATATTAGCAAACTCACAGCAATAAAGCAGACCTGCTGACAGTCAGCAAGTAATGCTGAAATTAGGAAAACAAAACATAAATTAACAAGGGAAGGAAGATACGAGTAAATACTAAGATGGAAATACTTTCAGAAAATTTCATAATATATATTGCAAAATAAATGATCAGATACAGAATGACTGGGTCTGCTTCTGTGCTGTACATCTCTATGTCTTTATGACTGCATAAGGTTTGGTAATCTCGCACAGCAGTTTGATATTTGGGGACCAAGGGGATGATACAGTAGGGGGCACTGCAGTCAGTGTTGTCTTAAAGATGGTCCCAGAGAACTCAATGCAATTTGCATTTTATTATGAAGCATCAGGATGCAGTTTGATTTGTTGGGACAATGATAATAGACGATGCTTTACTCGTTGTTCATTTCTTTTGTCAGTTTCTATTGTGCTGGAACTGTGGTTAAATCTGTCAGTATGTCTTCCAACAAGCAAACGTTCAGGAGAGGGTGCAATTCTGAAAACTGGCTGACCTATAAATTTGCAGTAACATTGATCAAATCCTTTTCAGTCTGCATTTTACTACACTGCTGAAACGTGAGTACATTGAATTCCTGCACCACCCTCCCCTTACCAATCTCCCACACTTATCCAAAGGCCTTCAGTACTTGTCACCTCCCAGGTTGGTGTTTATCTTTCCTGGAATATTGTGTTTTAATCTGAAATAACTGCATGGAGGCTGGTATCTCATCACCAAGTCACCTTTTATTTACAGTGAATGGTACACTAGCTGTGGCCAGCCAGCTCAAAGTCAGTTCCTGAATTGAGGAGATTCTAAATTTCTTGTTTATATTTGTTTACCTCTACAACACTGTCAAACAGCAGTAGTGCTTCCCCTGGTTATTTTTTTTAAATAAGAAAACCAAAAGAACAAATATCTTTCCAAAACAAAAGGAAAGAAAATGAAAATTCTCCTTCTACAAAAACACTGGAATCAACAGCAGCAGGAACGCACTAACTGTGGCCCAGCCAACACAGAGTCAATCCCCTGAGTCAAGGGGATTGTAAATCTCCTGGTTATATTTATCCCCAGGTTATATCGATCAGTCAGGGCTTTCTGATTAACCCAGGTTACCAACCCCAATCAAAGAGCTTATAGTCAACGAGGTCCACCAGATTCCAATCACTACAGAATCCCAGTAAGATGTTTGCCCCTTCTCAGTTCCCAAAACAACTTTTATCAATGTCACCAATGGCATCCCACATGGCTGTCAAATAATGTAGGGAAAGTGAGGTCTGCAGACGCTGGAGATCAAAGCTGAAACTTTAATGCTGGAACAGCACAGCAGGTCAGGCAGCATCTAGGGAACAGAAGATTCGACGTTTCGGGCACATGCCCTTCTTCAGGAATGAGCAGAGAGTGTTCAGCAGGAGAAGATAAAAGGTAGGGAGGAGGGACTTGGAGGAGGGGCGTTGGAAATGTGATAGGTGGAAAGAGGTCAAGGTGAAGGTGATAGGTCGGAGTAGGGTGGAGGCGGAGAGGTCAAGAAGAAGACTGCAGGTCAGGAAGGCGGTGCCGGGCTGGAGGGATTCGGCTGAGACAAGGTGGGGGGAGGGGGGATGAAGAAACTGGTGAAGTCCAAGTTCATCCCCTGTGGTTGGAGGGTTCCTAGTCGGAAGATAAGACGCTCCTCCTCCGACCGTCGCGTTGTTGTGGTTTGGCGGTGGATGAGTCCAATGACCTGCATATCCTCGGTGGAGTGGGAGGGGGAGTTGAAATGCTGTGCTACAGGGTGATTGAGTTGGTTCGTCCGGGTGGCCCAGAGGTGCTCTCTGAATCGCTCCGCAAGTAGGCGGCCTGTCTCCCCAATATAGAGGAGGCCACACCGGCTGCAGCGGATGCAGTAGATAATGTGGGTGGAGGTGCAGGTGAATCTGTGGCGGATATGGAAGTTTCCTTTGGGGCCTTGGAGAGAAGTGAGGGGGGAGGTGTGGGCGCAAGTGTTGCACCTCCTGCGGTTGCAAGGGAAGGTGCCGGGAGTGGAGGTTGGGTTGGATCTGACAAGGGAGTCGCGGAGGGAGTGGTCTCTACGGAAAGCTGATAGAGGAGGGGAGGGAAATATATCCTTGGTGGTGGGGTCCGTTTGGAGGTGGCGGAAGTGACGGCGGATGATGCGCTGTACATGGAGATTGGTGGGGTGGTAGGTGAGGACCAGTGGGGTTCTGTCCTGGTGGCGGTTGGAGGGGCGGGGCTCAAGGGCGGAGGAGCGGGAAGTGGAGGAGATGCGGTGGAGGGCATCGTCGATCACGTCGGGGGGGAAATTGCGGTCCTTGAAGAAGGAGGCCGTCTGTGTTGTGCGTATTTTGAACTGGTCCTCCTGGGAGCAGATGCGGCGGAGACGAAGGAATTGGGAGAATGGGATGGCATTTTTACAGGGGGCGGGGTGGGAGGAGGTGTAGTCCAGGTAGCTGTGGGAGTCGGTCGGTTTGTAGTAGATGTCCGTGTTGATTCGGTCGTCTGAGATAGAAACAGAAAGGTCTAGGAAGGGGAGGGAGGAGTCCGAGACTGTCCAGGTGAATTTGAGGTCGGGGTGGAAGGTGTTAGTGTAGTGGATGAACTGTTCAACCTCCTCGTGGGAGCACGAGGTAGCGCCGATACAGTCATCAATGTAGCGGAGGAAAAGATGGGGGGTGGGGCCAGTGTAGTTGCGGAAGATGGATTGTTCCACATACCCTACGAAGAGGCAGGCATAGCTGGGGCCCATGCGGGTGCCCATGGCTACTCCTTTTGTTTGGAGAAAGTGGGAGGATTGGAAAGAAAAGTTGTTCAGGGTGAGGACCAGTTCAGTCAGTCGAAGGAGGGTGTCGGTGGAAGGGTACTGGGTGGTACGGCGGGAAAGGAAGAAGCGGAGTGCTTTGAGTCCTTCGTGATGGGGGATGGAGGTGTACAGGGACTGGATGTCCATGGTGAAGATGAGGTGTTGGGGACCGGGGAAGCGGAAATCCTGGAGGAGGTGGAGGGCGTGGGTGGTGTCACGGACGTAGGTGGGGAGTTCTTGGACTAATGGGGACAGGACCGTGTCGAGGTAGGAGGAGATGAGTTCGGTTCCCCGGTCCCCAACGCCTCATCTTCACCATGGACATCCAGTCCCTGTACACCTCCATCCCCCATCACGAAGGACTCAAAGCACTCCGCTTCTTCCTTTCCCGCCGTACCACCCAGTACCCTTCCACCGACACCCTCCTTCGACTGACTGAACTGGTCCTCACCCTGAACAACTTTTCTTTCCAATCCTCCCACTTTCTCCAAACAAAGGGAGTAGCCATGGGCACCCGCATGGGCCCCAGCTATGCCTGCCTCTTCGTAGGGTATGTGGAACAATCCATCTTCCGCAACTACACTGGCCCCACCCCCCATCTTTTCCTCCACTACATTGATGACTGTATCGGCGCTACCTCGTGCTCCCACGAGGAGGTTGAACAGTTCATCCACTACACTAATACCTTCCACCCCGACCTCAAATTCACCTGGACAGTCTCGGACTCCTCCCTCCCCTTCCTAGACCTTTCTGTTTCTATCTCAGACGACCGAATCAACACGGACATCTACTACAAACCGACCGACTCCCACAGCTACCTGGACTACACCTCCTCCCACCCCGCCCCCTGTAAAAACGCCATCCCATTCTCCCAATTCCTTCGTCTCCGCCGCATCTGCTCCCAGGAGGACCAGTTCAAAATACGCACAACACAGACGGCCTCCTTCTTCAAGGACCGCAATTTCCCCCCCGACGTGATCGACGATGCCCTCCACCGCATCTCCTCCACTTCCCGCTCCTCCGCCCTTGAGCCCCGCCCCTCCAACCGCCACCAGGACAGAACCCCACTGGTCCTCACCTACCACCCCACCAATCTCCATGTACAGCGCATCATCCGCCGCCACCTCCAAACGGACCCCACCACCAAGGATATATTTCCCTCCCCTCCTCTATCAGCTTTCCGTAGAGACCACTCCCTCCGCGACTCCCTTGTCAGATCCAACCCAACCTCCACTCCCGGCACCTTCCCTTGCAACCGCAGGAGGTGCAACACTTGCGCCCACACCTCCCCCCTCACTTCTCTCCAAGGCCCCAAAGGAAACTTCCATATCCGCCACAGATTCACCTGCACCTCCACCCACATTATCTACTGCATCCGCTGCAGCCGGTGTGGCCTCCTCTATATTGGGGAGACAGGCCGCCTACTTGCGGAGCGATTCAGAGAGCACCTCTGGGCCACCCGGACGAACCAACCCAACCACGCTGTAGCACAGCATTTCAACTCCCCCTCCCACTCCACCGAGGATATGCAGGTCATTGGACTCATCCACCGCCAAACCACAACAACGCGACGGTCGGAGGAGGAGCGTCTTATCTTCCGACTAGGAACCCTCCAACCACAGGGGATGAACTTGGACTTCACCAGTTTCTTCATCCCCCCTCCCCCCACCTTGTCTCAGCCGAATCCCTCCAGCCTGGCACCGCCTTCCTGACCTGCAGTCTTCTTCTTGACCTCTCCGCCTCCACCCTACTCCGACCTATCACCTTCACCTTGACCTCTTTCCACCTATCACATTTCCAACGCCCCTCCTCCAAGTCCCTCCTCCCTACCTTTTATCTTCTCCTGCTGAACACTCTCTGCTCATTCCTGAAGAAGGGCATGTGCCCGAAACGTCGAATCTTCTGTTCCCTAGATGCTGCCTGACCTGCTGTGCTGTTCCAGCAATAAAGTTTCAGCTGTCAAATAATGTAACTCTCCTTCCACCTCCCTCTGTCCCCCAATACCTCTACAATTTCAGATGAGCAAACTATTCTGTCCCAAACTTCTCCATGTTATCCAACTGCATGCAGTTGTTCTCACCAGGATTCTTTTCGATCTAATCGGAGAGAGTGACCTGGAATTTCTTTTTTCCCTGTTCCCCCTACCATTCCCTCAGGAGTTTCTCCAGGATCTATCCTTGGCCATTCCTATATCTGTCTACATCCTGACCCTTGGCGAAGTCATCTGAAAACCATCGTCAGTATCTATATGTTCACTAATAACACCGGCTTTACATTCTCATTAACTGTCTAAAAACATTCCACTGTCTTCACAGTGTGATGCTGGTTAGCTAATATCCAGTAGTGGCTGAGCAGGCATTTTTCTTCATCAAATGCTGAAAAGCTGGAAGTATTTTACCCTCGATGCATACTTGTTTTCTCAGGAACAGCCTGTATTCCTTTCTCTGACACCTGCCTAGTCTGAACCTGATTGTTCTCATCTGTGCTGTGACCCTATAAATTTGACACTGAGTTCTACTATGAAATGAAAATATTCATTCATGTGATGTGGGTGTCGCTCGCTAGGCCACCAGCATTTATTTCCCATCCCTAATTGCCCAGAGGGGAGTTAAGTGTCACCTACATTGATGTGGGTCTGGAGTCATATGTGGGCCAGACCAGGGAAGGATGACAGATTTCCTTCCCTGAAGTACATTAGTAAAACAGATTTTTAAAAATACAATCAAGTGCAGTCACATGGTTGGCACTGTATTAGCTTTAAATTCCAAAATTTTATGGAATTCAAATGTCACCACCTGCTTATGGAATTCAAACCTGTATCCCCAGGAGGTAAACATGGGGGCTGGATTAGTGTCAACTCTAATCCTAAACCTATTGCAGTAACATTGCCACTGCCTCTCCTAAATTATCTTTCCAAAGAATATGGACAATCCTGGCTGGGCCAGCATTTTATTGCCCATCTCCATTTGCCTTGCAGAAGATAATGGCGGACAACAGGTTCTTAAACCAACTTTGTGAAGGAATGAGAGCACAGTCCCAAACCAGATCAATGAGGGGCTTGGAAGGGTACTTCATAATGTTTCTAATATATCTGCTGCTCTTGTCCTTCTAAGTGATCGAGGTCGCAGATCTGGAAGGTACTGTCAAAGCATTCTTGCTGAGTTGCTGAAGTATATTTTATAGCTAATACACACCGCTGCACCGGTGAACAGAGTGATTGTTCAGAGACTGAACACGTTACTGCTCAAGAAACTGCTTTGTGCTGGATGGTGTCAAGATTCTTGAGTGTGTTACAAAAATGTCTGGAAAGTTGAGCAAATGTTCTTATCTCATTCCTGATGCTTGTATAATGGAGTTTTGATGTTTAGATTGTTTTGCTTTCTCAAGAACTTAATATGCATTTGACCATGCATTAAAGCCACAAAGAACACGCAAGACAGAGCTCCTTAAGTTAGTCAGAACTAAAGGAGTTAATTTATTATTATTCATTCAAGTGATCTATAATACAATGTTAAAAGGTAAAAGATATATCTTAACTTTTGCAACATGCACACACACAGTAGCACTTAAACAAAGAAACGTTGTAAAGGATGATGGAATGTAGAAATGAAACAAAAAAAATTACAGTTCTTCACAGAAGGAATTGATTATTGAAATGGTGGATCTTCTGAAGCAGTCTTTTGGCACATTCCCACTCTGACATAAAACATTAATAAACAGGTGTTTCATCTCGGGTGATCACTTCTTCCAGAGTCAGCTTCACTTCCAAGGACAGAGAGGTCCTTAATCTGAATGTTTGTGCATGTTCCTTGAGGTTGCTTCATGTTTCTGAATATCTCTTTCCTTGGATCAAAAAAAAAGTGCAGCTTATATCATGACTCCTCAGAGGTGGTGATGCTGATGTGTGAACACATGGTCCTTGGCCCACAATAACAACAATACATTTTACAAAGAGTTTTGACGTTCCATTGTCAGTTTCTCTCTTATCCCTTTCTATGGATTGGGTGGGGGTCAATATCCCGATTTGAACAACACGTTTTGTATTCAAACTTTTGTTCCAACAATATGTATAACCTAGAAGCCTCACTCTTAGAATCATTTGAAGGTCTTACTATGATTTATACATATCCAATTAATTATTCCCTTGGATGCCATGGCAGTTAGTCCCAGATCCATTATACATCCCTTTGTATATTCTTCAGAGTTTTGCTTCTTTCAACTTGTGACTTTAAAGTTCCCCAATTAATTTTTAACGATTTTTCTGACAACCCCTAAACCCTTGGCTTTTAACTTGGCCAATGAGATTTGAATGATTAATACATTCTCAATCATCATGATCAATATTCATGGAGCTGTACTTCACCAAATAAATGGAGAGTATTCCATCACAGTCTGGACTTGACCCTTGGAGATGGTCGACAGGCTTGGGGAGTCAGGAGGTTAATTACTCACCACAGAATGTCTGACTTTTGACCTGCTCCTGTATGTTATGAGTCTGCTCCAGTTGAGTTTCTGGTCCAGAGTAACCTCCAGGATGTTGATTGTGGAGGATTCAGAAATGGTAGCACTATTGAAGAGAGACGGCTAATGTCACACTAAACAGAGATAACGTAGTTCGTTCTTGTCTGAGGTATTCATTGGCTGAATCTTGCATGACACAAATATTGTGTACAATTTATCAACCCAAACCTGAAAATTGACCAGGTCTTTACTATGTATAAGCATCAGCTAAGTCAGCAACTGAGGAGTTGCGAATGGTGATGAATATTGTGCATGTAGGTTTGCTTGCTGAGCTGGGAGGTTCATTTCTAGATGTTTTGTCACCCTATTGGATAAATCTTCAGTGGGCCTCAGGCAAAGCAGTGTACCTGATTCCTGCTTTCTATTTATATGTTTGGGTTTATTTGGGTTAGTGATGTCATTTCCTGTGATTATGTCATTTCCTGTGAAGTCACTTCCTGTTTCTTTTCTTAGGGGGTGATAGATGAGGTCTAACTCGATGTGTTTGTTGATAGAATTCCGGTTGGAATGCCATGCTTCTAGGAATTCTCAAGCGTGTCTCTGTTTGGCTTGTCCTAAGATGGATGTGTTGTCCCAGTCAAAGTGGTGCCCTTCCTTATCTGTATGTAATGATATTAGTGAGAGAGGGTCATGTTGATTTGTGGCTAATTGGTGTTCATGTATCCTGGTGGCTAGTTTTCTGACAGTTGTCCAATGTAATGTTTGTTACAGTCCTTGCACGGTATTTTGTAAATGACATTACCTTTGCTTGTTGTCTGTATAAGGTCTTTCAAATTCATGAGCTGCTGTTTTAGTGTGTGGGTGGGTTTGTGGGCTACCATGATGCCCAAGGAATCTGAGTAGTCTGGCAGTCACTTTCAAAGATGTCTTTGATGTAGGGGAGAGTGGCTAGGGTTTCTGGATGTATTTTGTTTGCTTGTTTGGGTTTGTTGCTGAGAAATCAGCAGACTGTGTTCATTGGGTACCCATTCTTTTTGAATACATGGTATAGGTGATTTTCTTTTGCTCTGCGTACTTCCTTTGTGCTGCAGTGTGTGTTGGCTCATTGAAAGAATGTTCTGATGCAGCTTTGTTTGTGGGTGTTGGGATGATTGCTTCTGTAGTTCAATATTTGGTCCGTGGGTATTATTTTCCTGTAGATGCTGGTTTGAAGTTGCCCATTAGCTGCTCATTCTACTGTGACATCTAGGAATGGCAGTTTATTGTTGTTTTCCTCCTCTTTAGGAGGAGTTGTTGAATATTGTGCAAACATTGGCAAATGTCCCCAACTTAGGATAGAGGGAGGTTAGTCATTGATGAAATTACATTTTTCTTATTTAGTCAATATATATGAACACTGGCATTTAATATTTTTAACACTTATGTTTCATTTCTAATATAACATGATGCAAATGCCTTTGTGGCCCAGGCTTTTCCAGTTCAATGACACTGAAAATTGAAACCACTTCCCATAACAAAAAGAACATGATTTCAAATCTGATTTGAATCTTATTGCTGAAAAAGAGTCTGTTGCTCACATCAGAATAATTCTACCATGATATAACATGATGTAATTGTTTCAAATGCAAGATGTGGTTAAGGGTCCTCAGCTTTAACGGAATTAGCCCTGCACAGGACAGCGCGAATGTAATTTTCAACACATTCAAATATTGAAATAGATTGTAGTGCCCTTATTAATAAGAGCATAGAATGATTTTTGTAACATGTCAGTTCTGAAGGGATGGTGATCAATAATTTTCCAGTCTCCAGGCGTTCATGGTACCCTTTGGAATTGAGACGAGTCAGAGGTGACTTAATTGAAACATGTCAGATCCTGTAGGGACTTGACCAGGTTGATGTGGAGAGGACGTTTCCAATTGTAGGACAATCTTGAACTAGGGGTTATCGTTTAAAAATTAGAACATAGAACATTACAGCACAGTACAGGCCCTTTGGCCCTCGATGTTGCACCGCCCTGTCATCCATATGTCTGTCCAATGACGACTTAAATGTACTTAAAGTTGGCAAATCTACTACCGTTGCAGGCAAAGCATTCCATACCCTTACTACTCTCTGACTAAAGAAACTACCTCTGACATCTGTCTTATACCTATCTCCCCTCACTTTAAAGTTGTGTCCCCTTGTGTTTGCCATCCCCATACTTGGAAAAGGGCCCTCCCTGTCCACCTTATCTAACCCTCTGATTATCTTGTATGTCTCTATTAGGTCACCTCTCAACCTTCTTCTCTCTAATGAGAACAGCCTCAAGGCCCTCAGCCTTTCCTCGTAAGACCTTCCCTCCATACCAGGCAACATCCTAGTAAATCTCCTCTGCACCCTTTCCAAAGCTTCCACATCCTTCTTATAATGCGGTGACCAGAACTGTACACAATGCTCCAGGTGTGGCCGTACCAGAGCTTTGTACAGCTGCAGCATAACCTCCTGGTTCCGGAACTCAATCCGTCTATTAATAAAGGCCAAAACACTGTATGCCTTCTTAACAACCCTGTCAATCTGGGTGGCAACTTTCAGGGATCTGTGTACATGGACACCAAGATTTCTCTGCTCATCTGCACTCCCAAGAATCTTACCATTAGCCCAGTACTTTGCATTCCGATTACTCTGTCCAAAGTGTATCACCTCACATTTGTCCACATTAAACTCCACTTGCCACCTCTCAGCCCAGCTCAACATCCTATCTATATCTCTCTGCAACCTACTACATCTTTCATCACTATCCACAACTCCACCAACCTTAGTGTCGTCCGCAAATTTACTAACCCACCCTTCTAAGCCCTCATCCAGGTCATTTATAAAAATGACGAACAGCAGTGGACCCAACACTGACCCTTGCGGTACACCGCTAGTAACTGGACACCAAGATGAACATGTTCCATCAATTACAACCCTCTGTTTTCTTTCAGCAAGCCAATTACTGATCCAAACTGCTATGTCTCCCACAATCCCATTCCTCTGCATTTTGGATAATAGCCTACTGTGGGGAACCTTATCGAAAGCCTTGCTGAAATCCATATATACCACATCAACCGGTTTACTCTCATAAACTCTCATAGAGGTCACTTGTTTAAGGCAGAGATGAGGAAACTATTTTCCACTCTCAGAGCGTTGTGCGCCTTTGGAATTCCCTCCCTCAAAAGGCAGCGGGTGCAGAATCTTTCAATATTTTTCAGGCAGATGTAGATCGATTCTTGATGACCAAGGGGATGAAAGATCATCAGGGATTTACAGGAATGTAGAGTTGAGGGTAAACTCCAATCAGCCATGATCTTACTGTATGGGGGAGCAGGCTCGAAGGGCCGAGTGGTCTCCTCCTGTTCCTTGTTGGTATGTTTGTATGTAAGTAATACAGAGAGAGAGGCTGCTTGGAGCTGTCGAAGAAATTTTTCCTGTTTCTCGTTTAAACAAGATGAGCATTCATTTATCATTAGTTAATATCAACATCTCTGGCAAAGTTATGTATTTAATTTCAGTAACTGTGTGAGCAGGCTGGTTCCCAATTGGGAGAAGGAGTCATAACAGGGTCACCTTCTAATACTGTTGTGACTGGGGAAATAATTTTTATTCCATAATACACACTCCAACCTGTTTTATCACAATTTACTTAAATCTAATAACACAATACAATTATTTTCCTTGTTTGTGTCAGCATTGCTGGATAGTAGCAGATTGTGTTGGCAGCAAAGGGACATAATAAATACATTTAACACCAGTGGCCATGGGTTGCTGACATCCCTAAGAGCACAGGATGTTTTACGATACAGTTCCAGTGTGGTGGCTTTGCATTATAAGCACAGATCAAATTATCTTGTTGTTGATAGAGAATTGAATAGGAGAAAGTGAGAACTGCAGATGCGGAGATCAGAGTCCAAAGGTGTGGTGCTGGAAAAACAAAGCCGATCAGGCAGCATCCGAGGAGCAGGAAAGTCAATGTTTCAGGCAAAAACCCTTCATCAGGTTGAAGCCCAAAATGGTGATTCTCCTCCTTCTTGAATGCTGCCTGACCTGCTGTGCTTCTCCAGTGTTACACTTTTCAACTCTGACCTCCATTAAATAATCAAATATCACTATATATTAACAAGTAAGTCTTAATGTAACAAAGATATTGCTGTCCAAATTTGTTGAACTTGAGTAGTTTTAAGTGGAACTGATACCATGTGGCAATGCCCTGGATATATCTTGCTTTTGACAGAAGCCTTTGAAAAATTTACAAAACATTCAGGGCAGGACTTATGTACTTAATGGTAAAATCCTGGGGAGTGTTGCTGAACAAAAAGACCTTGGAGTGCAGGTTCATAGTTCCTTGAAAGTGGAGTCTCAAGTAGATACGATAGTGAAGCAGGCGTTTAGTATGCTTTCCTTCATTGGTCAGAGTATTGAGTATAGGAGTTGAGAGGTCATGATGCAGCTGAACAGGACATTGGTTAGGCCACTTTTGGCATATTGGAAGGATATTGTGAAACTTGAAAGGGTTCAGAAAAGATTTACAAGGATGCTTCCAGGGTTGGAGGGTTTGAGCTATAGGGAGAGGGAATAGGCTGGAGCTGTTTTACCTGCAACATCGGGGGCTGAGGAGTAATCTTATAGAGGTTTATAAATTCATAAGAGACATGGATGCAGTAAATATACAAGGTCTTTTCCCTGGGTTGGGGGGGTCCAGAACTAGAGAGTACAGGTTTAGGGTGAGAGGGGAAAGATTTAAAAGGGACTGATCGGGCAACATGTTCACACACAGAGTGGTGCGTGTATGGAATGAACTGCTCGAAGAAGTAGTGGAGGCTGGTGCAATTATAACATTTAGAGGTTTAGGATGGTTTCATGAATAGGAAGCGTTTAGAGGGATATGGGACAAGTGATAGCAAATGGGACGAGATTAGGTTGGGATATCTGGTCAGCATGGACCAGTTGGACCAAAAGGTCTGTTTCTGTGCTGCACATCTCTATGACTCTATGTCATTCTGAAGTCTTATATGGTAGTGTTGCAGCCCATTTGTAACTGTGGGAGAGATGCTGAAGGTGATCCATTTGTAACCTATCTCAGGGACACAATTATTGCCTTCCCCAGACTTAAAGCTGTCAACTGATTCTTGAGAGCTATACCCAGAAAATGAGGAATGAGGAAGTGGTAGATTGAACCAGATTTGAATTTAATACAAGCACAACTTAACTCTCTACTTTATGGCAATATTCATTCAGATAAATTGTCAAAAACTCACAGTTACATAGAAACTTTGGGGACTGATTTGAATCTGTTCTGTACAAATTAATTGCAATGATAAAATCAGGATTGCATCACCTTGCAACAATGTTGAAATGGAACTCGAAGAACTTCACAAACTTATGAATTAAGAGCAGAAGTCAGTTGTTCCAATATTGAGCCTGCTCCACCATTCATGATATGGAAAGTAACTATGAAGTCAGGACAATTCCATGGATAGAATAGAAGTGTTAAGTAAATAGGCTTTTGAAGAAACCAGGCGAAAGTGAGGACTGCAGATGCTGGAGATCACAGTCTAGATTAGAGTGATGCTGGAAAAGCACAGCAGGTCAGGCAGTATCCGAGAAGCAGGAAAATCGACATTTCGGGCAAAAACCCTTCATTCCTGACCTACTGTGCTTTTCCAGCACCACTCTATCTAGACATTTTTCAATAAACCACCTTGCTCTCATGACTGGGCCTGATGCAAAATTCCAATGAAGCACAACACAATCTCAAGGAACCACATACTGTAAACTAAAAGTCTCGTCATTGAATTCAGTAACTTCAGAAACTGACTGCATTAAGCCTGTTCTCCATTTCCATTACATTCTTTACTACCCCCCACCCCAAAGTTTTAAGGTGTTTATGTGTTGTTCATTTTGCACTTAGCAGAGAAGACCCATTCTCTCTCTTTCATGCCTTAATTTTAAAATATATTAATTCACGTGCTGGAGGCATCTCTAGCTAGGCCAGGTTTATTCCTGTCCCTAATTACCCAGGGACAGTTAAGAGTCAACCACATTACTGGAGTCACATGGAAACCAGACCAGTTAAGAATGGCAGTTCCCTTCCCTAAATGGCATTAGTGAACCAGATGGGTTTTTCTTGACAATCAACAACAGTTTCACGATCATCATTCATCTCTTAATTCCAGATTTTTGTTGAATTCAAATTCCACCATCTGCTATTGTGGGATTTGAGCCCTGGGCCCCCAGAACATTATCTGGGACTCTGGATCAACAGTCCAGTGATAGCATCACTGGGCCACCGCCTTCTCAAGTTTTGATCTTTGCCATTCCAGAAGGAATCCCACAGACTTGAAACATCAACTTTATTTCTCCCTCCACAGAGGGAGGCAGAGGTAGGCAAGGAGATTGGACTAGACTGTACCTCAGAGCCACTGGCTGACTGCATCAGCAATTGCTCACTCAGCTCCACCTGCATGGTCACGGCCTTCTCCTGTGAATCCACGATTCTCTGCTCAGAAAGATCCTGATACTGGGCGCCCAGCCACCCGTAAGGGTTGTTTTGTGGGCTCCTGGTATGAGAGAAAGGGAGAAATGTGATGAAATGAAAGTGGATGGAATGGATTCCAGTGCTGTCGCAGTTATAGAGTCATAGAGTCATAGAGATGTACAACACGGAAACAGACCATTCGGTTCAACCCATCCATGCTGACCATTTATCCCAACCCAATCTAGTCCCACCTGCCAGCACACAGCCCATATCCCTCTAAACCCTTCCTATTCATACACCCATCCAAATGCCTCTTAAATGTTGCAATTGTACCAGCCTCCACCACATCGTCTGGCAGCTCATTCCATACACGTACCACCCTCTGCATGACAAAGTTGCCCCTTAGGTTTCTTTCATATCTTTCCCCTCTCACTCTAAACCTATGCCGTCTAGTTCTGGACTGCCCGACCCCAGGGAAAAGACTTTGTCTATTTATCTTATCCATGCCCCTCATAATTTTGTAAACCTCTATAAATTCACCCCTCAGCCTCCGGCACTCCAGGGAAAACAGCCCCAGCCTGTTTAGCCTCTCCCTTTGGCTCACATCCTCCTGGCAACATCCTTGTAAATCTTTTCTGAACCCTTTCAAGTTTCACAACATCTTTCTGATAGGAAGGAGACCAGAATTGCATGCAACATTCCAACAGTGGCCTAACCAATGTCCTGTACAGCCGCAACATGAACTCCCAAGTCCTGTACTCAATACTCTGACCAATAAAGGAAAGCATACCAAACGTCATCTTCACTATCCTATCTACCTGCAACTCCACTTTCAAGGAGCTATGAACCTTGGTGGAGTGGGAGGAGGAGTTGAAGTGTTGAGCCACGGGGTCTCTTTGTTCAGCAACACTCCCTAGGACCTTACCATGAAGTGTATAAGTCCTGCTAAGATTTGCTTTCCCAAAATGCAGCACCTCGCATTTATCTGAATTAAACTCCATCTGCCACTTCTCAGCCCATTGACCCGTCTGGTCAAGATCCTGTTGTAATCTGAGGTAACCCTCTTCGCTGTCCACTACACCTCCAATTTTGGTGTCATCTGCAAACTTACTAACTATACCTCTTATGTTCACATCTAAATCATTTATGTAAATGACAAAAAGTAGAGGGCCCAGCACCGATCCTTGAGGCACTCCTCCAGTCTGAAAAACAACCCTCCACCACTACCCTCTGTCTTCTACCTTTGAGCCAGTTCTGTATCCAAATGGCTAGTTCTCCCTGTATTCTATGAGATCTAAGCTGAAAATGTGTTGCTGGAAAAGCGCAGCAGGACAGGCAGCATTCAAGGAACAGGAGAATCGACGTTTCGGGCATAAGCCCTTCTTCAGGAATGAGGAAAGTGTGTCCAGCAGGCTAAGATAAAAGGTAGGGAGGAGGGACTTGGGGGAGGGGCGTTGGAAATGCGATAGGTGGAAGGAGGTCAAGGTGAGGGTGATAGGCCGGAGTGGGGTGGGGACGGAGAGGTCAGGAAGAAGATTGCAGGTTAGGAAGGCGGTGCTGAGTTCGAGAGATTTGACTGAGACAAGGTGGGGGGAGGGGAAATGAGGAAACTGGTGAAATCCGAGTTCATTCTTTGTGGTTGGAGGGTGCCTTACTTCCCTCCAAGGCCCCAAGGGATTCCTGAAGAAGGGCTTATGCCCGAAACGTCGATTCTCCTGTTCCCTGAATGCTGCCTGACCTGCTGCGCTTTTCCAGCAACATATTTTCAGCCCCAAGGAATACTTCCATATCCACCACAAATTCACCTGCACCTCCACACACATCATCTATTGCATCCGCTGCGCCCGATGTGGCCTTCTCCTAATTGGGGAGACAGGCCGCCTACTTGCGGAACGTTTCAGAGAACACCTCTGGGACACTCGGACCAACCAACCCAACCACCCCGTGGCTCAACACTTCAACTCCTCCTCCCACTCCACCAAGGACATGCAGGTCCTTGGACTCCTCCATCGCCAGACTATAGCAACATGACGGTTGGAGGAAGAGCGCCTCATCTTCCGCCCAGGAACCCTCCAACCACAAGGGATGAACTCAATTTCTCCAGTTTCCTCATTTCCCCTCCCCCCACCTTGTCTCAGTCAAATCCCTCGAACTCAGCACCGCCTTCCTAACCTGCAATCTTCTTCCTGACCTCTCCGCCCCCACCCCACTCCGGCCTATCACCCTCACCTTGACCTCCTTCCACCTATCGCATTTCCAACGGCCCTCCCCCAAGTCCCTCCTCCCTACCTTTTATCTTAGCCTGCTGGACACACTTTCCTCATTCCTGAAGAAGGGCTTATGCCCGAAACGTTGATTCTCCTGTTCCTTGGATGCTGCCTGACCTGCTGCGCTTTTCCAGCAACACATTTTCAGCTCTGATCTCCAGCATCTGCAGTCCTCACTTTCTCCTTCTATGAGATCTACCCTTGCTAATCAGTCTCCCATGGGGAACCTTGTTGAACACCTTACTGAAGTTCATATAGATCACATCTGCCCTCATCAATGTACTTTGTTACTTCTTCAAAAAACTCAATCACGGTTGTGAGACATAATGTCCCGCACACAAAGCCATGTTGCGAATCAGTCCTTGCCTTTCCAAATACACGTACATCCTGTCCCTCAGGATTCCCTCCAACAACTTGCCCACCACTGAGGTCAGGCTCATCGGTCTATAGTTCCCTGGCTTGTCTTTACCACCCTTCTTAAACAGTGGCACCATGTTAGCCAACCTCCAGTTTTCCGGCACCTTACCTGTGACTATCAATGATACAAATATCTCAGCAAGAGGCCCAACAATCACTTCTCTAGCTTCCCACAGACTTCTAGGGTACACCTGATCAGGTGTTGGGGATTTATCCACCTTTACCCGTTTCAAGCAATCCAGCGCTTACTCGTCTGTAATCTGGACATTTTGCAAGATGTCACCATCTATTTCCATACAGTCTATATCTTCCATATCCTTTTCCACAGTAAATACTGATGCAAAATATTCATTTAGTATCTTCCCCATTTTCTGCAGCTACACACAGAGGCCGCCTTACTGATCTTTGAGGGGCCCTATTCTCTCCCTAGTTACCCTTTTGTCTTTAATATATTTGTAAAATCCCTTTGGATTCTCCATAATCCTATTTGCCAAAGCTATCTCATGTCCCCTTTTTGCCCTCCTGATTTTTCCCTTAAGTATACTCCTACTTCCTTTATACTCTTCTAAAGATTCACTCGATCTATCCTGACATATGCTTCCTTCTTTTTCTGAACCAAACCCTCAATTTCTATAGTCATCCAGCATTCCCTATACCTACCAGCCTTTCCTTTCACCCTGACAGGAATATACTTTCTCTGGATTCTTGTTAGCTAATTTCTGAAGGCTTCCCATTTTCCAGTCATCCCTTTACCTGCGAAAGTCTGCCTTCAATCAGCTGTCGAAAGTTCTTTTCTAATACCGTCAAAATTGGCCTTTCTCCAATTTAGAACTTCAACTTTTAGATCTGGTCTATCCTTTTCCATCACTATTTTAAAACAAATAGAATTATGGTCACTGGCTCCAAAGTGCTCCCCCACTGACACCTCAGTCACCTGCCCTGCCTTATTTCCCAAGAGTAGGTCAAGTTTTGCACCTTCTCTAGTAGGTACATCCACATACTGAATCAGAAAATTGTCTTGTACATACTTAAGAAATTCCTCTCCATCTACACCTTTAACACTATGGCAGTCCCAGTCAATGTTTGGAAAGTTAAAATCCCCTACCATAACTACCCTATTATTCTTACAGATAGCTGAGATCTCCTTTCAAGTTTGTTTCTCAATTTCCCTCTGACTATTAGGGGTCTATAATACAATCCCAATAAGGTGATCATCCCTTTCTTATTTCTCAGTTCCACCCAAATAACTTCCCTGGATGTATTTCCGGGAATATCCTTCCTCAGCACAGCTGTAATGCTATCCCTCATCAAAAACGCCACTCTCCCTCCTCTCTTGCCTCTCTTTCTATCCTTCCTGTAGTATTTGTATCCTGGAACATTAAGCTGTCAGTCCTGCCCATCCCTGAGCCATGTTTCTGTAATTGCTATGATACCCCAGTCCCATGTTCCTAACCATGCCCTGAGTTCATCTGCCTTCCCTGTTAGACCCCTTGAATTGAAATAAATGCAGTTTAATTTATTAGTCCTACCTTGTCCCTGCCTGCCCTGACTGTTTGACTCACTTCTGTTCTCAACTGTACCCATCTCAGATCAATCTCTTTCCTCACTATTTCCCCCCACCTTACTAGTTTAAATCCTCCCAAGCAGTTCTAGCAAATTTTCCTGCCAGTATATTAGTCCCCTTCCAATTTAGGTGCAATCCGTCCTTCTTGTACAGGTCACTTCTACCCCAAAAGAGATTCCATTGATCCAAAAATGTGAATCCTTCTCCCATACACCAGCTCCTCAGCCATGCATTCATCTGCTCTATCCTCCTATTCCTGCCCTCACTAGCTCGTAGCACTAGGAGTAATCCAGATATTACTACCCTTGAGGACCTCCTTTTTAAATTTCTGCCTAACTCTCTGTAATCTCCCTTCAGAGTCTCAACCTTTTCCCTTCCAATGTCGTTGGTTCCAATGTGGACAATGACCTCTTGCTGGCCCCTCTCCCCCGTGAGAACATTCTGCACCCTCTCTGAGACATCCTTGACCCTGGCACCAGGGAAACAACACACCATTCTGCTTTTTCTCTCTTGGCCACAGAAACGTCTGTCTGTACCTCTGACTACAGAATCCCCTAACACAATTGATCTCTTGGAAGTCAACGTACCCCTCATTGCATTAGAGCCAGTCTCAATACCAGAAACTTGGCTGTTCGTACTACGTTCCCCTGAGAATCCATCACCCCCTACATTTTCCCAAACAGCATACCTGTTTGAAATGGGTATACCCACAAAAGACTCCTGCCCTAGGTGCTTTCCTCTCTCACCCTTCCTGGAGTTAACCCATCTATGTGACTGTATCTGAGACTTTCCCCCACTTCCTATAACTGCCATCCATCACATACTGTTGCTGTTGCAAATTTCTCATCGCTTCTATCTGTCTCTCCAACCGATCCACTCGATTCGCATCCAACAGCATTTATGGCAGATATAATCCGCAGTAACCCTTAAACTCTCTTTAAACTCCCACATCTGACAAGAAGTACATATCACTGCAAAGGCCATTTTTGCTCCTTCACAATCTACAGACCCAGAAAATAACACCATTTTATTCCTCTACAAAACAGTGCACCAGGTTAATTTCATAGTTGTGGCTAATATTTTAAGTTTAATCAAGAGACTTATCTCCAAAAACATATCATCAAGAAAGAACACACTGTATTCAGTAATACAGCCTTTCTCTTGGACAGACTTAAAACAACAATTAACTTCTCTGATTTTGTGCTGTGAACTTTGCCCAAACTGGTTTCCTCCAAGATTAGTTGTGAATGTCACTATTTGCTAATTTTCCCAGATGCACTCCGATGTCCAGTGACACATGAATTCAAAAACAGCAAAAGCAGTAACTGTGCAGGTTCTCTCTCTCTCTCTCCCTCCCTCTCCCTCCCTCCCTCTCTCTCTCTCTCTCTCTCTCTCTCCTGCAGTGTCCTCACCATGTGCTTCCTTTGTCTGTTCTTCTCCCTTTCAAACTGGTGTTGTTTTGACTTTTTTTTTCCAAAGTTCCAAAACAATGCAACAGCATATAAAACAGTAATTGCTGCTCCTGGAATTCGAGGAAATCACCTCTAGCACCTAAGATACCTCAAAAACAGGAGCAGCTCTTACAGCCAGAAATTTTTCCCATCCTCCATCTTGGATTACCCAGAATCTTAGAAAGGTGTCCTGATGAATGAGTTGACAGTGAAGAGGCCAGGCATGGTCAGTGAATTTAGGGGTTGGGGGAGATTGAGAACAAATGAGGAAAGATACTGAAGACAATAGTGAGAGTGGCCAAGCAGGAGCCTTGGTTGGAGAGTGGTGCCAGAGCAGAAATAGAGTGAGTGTGAGAGAGCAGAGAGAATAGTGTGTCACTTCTTACAGTACTACTGGCCATTCCTCTTGACTACAGAGAGCACACTGACCCAAATAGTAACTTCAGACCAGGCCTCCTCTGCTAGTCTTCTAGGAAGATGATGCACCTTACCTCCATCACCACCCTCCAATAGGATGGTGCCATCTTATCCTTCTCTAATGTCTTCTATCTTTGTCTGCCCACCAGCTTCAGAATGTTAGAGTGTATCTAGGTGCACAATGACCTTGTCAATATAGTGCAGCCCCCTGTGACACTGGCCTGTCAGTGGCTAGCCACTGTGTGTTGTGTTGTGTTATTCCAGGAACAGTGAGGAGTAAGATGGGAGTAGAATTGGACAACAGGAACCATAAAGGGCTAGGATAGATGGTAAATGAGGTGAGTTGGGTAACATGTGATGACAATACTCGTCCAACCTCCAAGCAAAAAAAAAACTTCCAATAAATTCAAAGCAATAGGCACTTTGCCAAAAAAGATAGAAGTCTCAGCCAAAAATGGATCCTGAAACTGCTGGAGAAACTCAGCAGGTCTGGCAGCATCTGTGGAGGGAAAAATAAAGTTAATGTTTCAAGTCTGTGGGATTCCTTCAGAAATGGCACTGCCATTTTGTCTTTATAAGATTCAGACAGTGATGTTGTCATATTTTGCTTTCTAATGCTGGTATAAAATGCCTTGGGATATTATTATGTTAAAGGTGCATTACAAATGCAGGTTGTGATTATTAGAGAGTCATAGAGTTTTACAGCACGGAGACAGGCTCTTTGACCCAAACTGGTCCATGCCGATCAAAATGTCCATCCACACTAACCCTATTTCCCTGCACTTGGCCCATATCCTTCTAATCCTTTCCTACCCATGTATTTGTCCAAATGCCTTTTAAATGTTGTTGATTATTGGTAGACTTTGTGGAATTACAGTGATGTGATCAAAGAAGTGTGTATACAACTAATTCATGGATCAAATCTGCAATTTCTCCATCGACATTTCATGATCTGTTTTTCTAAGTGGCTTCACTCCAAGGTGTTGAAGTGGTTGCTACGGATACTGTTGTGTATTCAGAATTATGCATTGAAGCTTAAGTCATAAATGGTAATGAAGAATTTCGTTCCCTTATTTATTACGAGTTGTTAGTGCAACGAATATGCAAATAATTACAGCTATTTGGATGGTTTTACTAACTTGGTTAATTGTGTTTTTCTACTTTCTCCATGTTCGGCACTTGCACAGCTGCATGCAACGTATTTTTAAAATCATAAAATACTTATTTCTGTTTGAGCCCGTCATGTCATTCTTTTTGCAAACTGATACTTTGATCAACAACTTGAAAGTCCAACATTTCACAGTATTGCTAACATTTGTAACTATTTTAAAATATTAATTCATATGTTGTTGAATTTCAACAATTTGAATCTCTACATCAAAAAGATTATTTTCACTTATTATGAATATGACTCAACGTACAGTTTTCATCTTAGGAACAACTTTAGAATAAAATCCTTCATGCTCTGACATGAATTTGAATCTCGCTAATACAGCAACTGGGATAACTATTTATATTACTCCTTTTGATTGTTAACTGTTTTCTCAGCTCTTCACCAGAGTGTTGTAAAACTAAAACTGACACAAACTACCTATGAGAAAGTGAGGACTGCAGATGCTGGAGATCAGAGCTGAAAATGTGTTGCTGGAAAAGCGCAGCAGGTCAGGCAGCATCCAAGGAGCAGGAGAATCGACGTTTCGGGCATAAGCCCGAAGGGCCTGAAGAAGGGCTCATGACCACAACGTCGATTCACAAACTACCTATGGCAAAGTTAAGGCAGATAGTTAAAGGCTTGGTCAAAGAGTTGGGTTTTAAAAACAGACATCCTTAAAGGTGGGGGGGAGGGGGGGGGGGGGGGGGTGGATGGGAGCAAAGGAGGAGAAATGATTACGGAAGGGAATCCCAGTGGTCAGGGCCAAGGGAGATGAGGCCACAGGTGTGATCAATAACAGAATGTTTTGCGGTCAGAGGTGGAAGAGTGCAGAAATTTAGGAGAAATTGCAGGAACACAGATGGGAAAAGAAAACAAAAAAGAGAATTTTAAAACTGAGGTATTATTTAACTCAGAGAAAAGGTACTCAATGAGCAAGACCAACAATTTCCATTTCTAAGGAATGCTAAATGTACAGCCACGCTTAAAAAAAATCACAAAAACAGGATTGGAAATTGCATTAAAGAATGTGCTAAGATGGTGAAAACATTATTGAAAAGTGAAAGGCCACAATATGTTTGAGCTCAAAATTTCACCCTTCTTTGTAAAAATGCTTTGATCCATTTATATTGGGCTTACCTTCTTTTTAGCTAGGTTTGAATGAGAGTTTTCTTACCCTGTCTTACCATCATGGCTGATCTGTGGCTTAATTCCTTGCCTTGGGCTCATACCCCTTAGTACCTTTGCTTAACAAAAACTCACATATCTCGGATTTCAAATTTTCAATTGATCCAGCAATAAATTGTCATTTGTGGAAGAGAATTCCAAGCCCCTATCACCCTTTGTGTGTGGAAGTGCTTCCTAACATTTCTCCTGAATGGTCTGACCCTAATTCTCAGACTATGCCCCTAGTTCTAGAATGTCTAACCAGTGAAAATAATTTAACTTTAACTAACCTGTCTTTTCATGTTAATATATTGAAGACTTCAATCAGATCACCCCTTAGTTTTTCAAGATCTAAAGAAAACAGGCTTAATTTATGTAACCTCTCCTCATAACTTAATCTCTGAAGTCTCATTCTTAAATCATTGTGAAAGATGGGTTTAAACTGAGAGATGGGTTGGTTCTAATTGTTAAGATGAGGGTGTGGATGGAGAGGTCAGGGTGTGGGTTGAGAGATGAGGACCTGGGTGAATCATTTTGGGATGCCTTGTATGAGTCAATACTCTCTCGATGCTGTATCTGAAGTGGTAACGTATTGCTCACAACTGCTGAGCACAAATTGAGGATCTGTGTTAAGCTGGAGCTCATCAGAGTACATTCAAGCCAGAATTACTATCTTTGATGAAAGGTGGAACCATAAAAAAGAAGTTCTTCACTGAAATATGAAATTAGATGTTTGATAAGTGATATGTATGATGTGTGTTTAGCTGTATTGTTTGTGGCAGCTTAAAATTAACAATATGCAGCAACAATTTGTCATTTACAGAATAAAGTTCCAAACTTCTATCACATTTTATACATTGAAGTATTTGCTGATGTCCCTCCTGAAAGGTCCAGCTCTAATTGTCCCCTTATCCGAGTTTCTCAACTCAGAGAAATAATTGTTCCCTATCTACCTTATCTACTCCCCCAGTATCTTGCGAACATTGGACAAATCTCTCATTACCCTTCTACGTTCCACGGAATACAACATAGTTGGACCTTCTTGTAACTTAACCCTTTGAATCAGGTATCATTCTGTAAAATCTACACCGTCCTACATGCAAAACCAATATATTGCTTTTTAGTACAGTGAGCTGAACTGCTCATCATTATTCCAGGTGTAGTCTGACTAGGGCTTTGAACAGCTGTAGATAACTCCTACCCCTTTGTATTCAAATTCTCTTGATATAAAACTCCAGTTCTGTTAACCTTTTTGATTACTGTCTCCACCTTATCATGGCATATTAATGATCTTTATATTCATGAGGGATTTGTGAGAGACTTCCTTCCACAGATTGTTGAGAAAATGTCAAAATAGTTGGTACATGGAGTGGTTAAACAGCAAATTATTCAAGGGGAGGCTTGAGGCAAACCTGAAGGAAAAGGGATAAATTGGCATCAGGACAGGAAGAGGTGAGTAATTAAACTGGAAAGACATTTGAGAGGACGAAAACAGCACAGATCAGTTTGTCTGAACAATCTTTCCATGTTCTAGATTTCGTTGAATAATTCCACATTTTTGAACTTGCTGTAAATGCAGAATCTTTCTCAATGTAAGACATTTAGTAATTTGATATCATTAATAGATTCTCTCAGAAAGTTGTGAGTCTTACCAGTGGGGGCAGAGTCCTTGTCCATATTTCAGGCTGAGATAGATTCTTAATCAGGAGAAAGTGAGGACTGTGGATGCTGGAGATCAGAGTCGAAAAGTGTGGTGCTGGAAAAGCACAGCAGGTCAGGCAGCATCCGAGGAGACAGAGTAAACGTTTTGAGCATGAGCTCTTCATCATAATGTTGGGGGGGTGGGGCGAAGGGGGCTGAGAAATAAATAGGAGGGTGGAGCTGGGGCTCAGGGGAAGATAGCTGTGAAAGCAATAGGTGGATGTAGGTGTGGGGTGATGTTAGAGTCATAGACTCATAAAGATGTACAGCATGGAAACGGACCATTCGGTCCAACCTGTCCATGCCGACCAGATATCCCAACCCAATCTAGTCCCACCTGCCAGCACAGCCCATATCCCTCCAAACCCTTTCTATTTATATATTTGTCCAAATGCCTCTTAAATGTTGTAATTGTACCAGCCTCCACCACTTCCTCTGGCAGCTCATTCCATACACGTACCACCCTTTGAGTGAAAAAGTTGCCCTTTATGTCTCTTTTATATCTTTCCCGTCTCACCCTAAACCTATGCCCTCTAGTTCTGGACTCCCCGACACCAGGGAAAAGACTTTGCCTATTTATCCTATTCATGCCCCTCATGATTTTATAAACCTCTATAAGGTCATCCCTCAGCCTCCGATGCTCCAGGGAAAACAGCCCCAGCCTGTTCAGCCTCTCCCTATAGCTCAAATCCTCCAACCCTGGCAACATCCTTGTAAATTTTTTCTGAACCCTTTCAAGTTTCACAACATCTTTCCGATGGGAAGGAGACCAGAATTGCACGCAATATTCCAACAGTGGCCTAACCAATGTCCTGTACAGCTGCAACATGACCTCCCAACTCCTGTACTCAATACTCTGACCAATAAAGGAAAGCATACCAAACGCCTTCTTCACTATCCTATCTACCTGTGATTCCACTTTCAAAGAGCTATGGACCTGTACTCCATGGTCTCTTTGTTCAGCAACACTCCCTAGAACCTTACCTTTAAGTGTATAAGTCCTGCTAAGATTTGCTTTCCCAAAATGCAGCACCTCGCATTTATCTGAATTAAACTCCATCTGCCACTTCTCAGCCCATTGGCCCATCTGGTCAAGATCCTGTTGTAATCTGATGTAACCCTCATCGCTGTCCACTACGTCTCCAATTTTGGTGTCATCTGCAAACTTTCTAATTGTACCTCTTATTTTCGCATCTAAATCAGTACCAGTACCGATCCTTGTGGCATTCCACTGGTCACAGGCCTCCAGTCTGAAAAACAACCCTCCACCACCACCCTCTGTCTTTTACCTTTGAGCCAGTTCTGTATCCATATGGCTAGTTCTCCCTGTATTCCATGAGATCTAATCTTGCCAACCAGTCTCCCATGGGGAACCTTGTCGAACGCCTTACTGAAGTCCATATAGATCACATCTACTGCTCTGCCCTCATCAATGTTGATGGTTGGAGGAGAGGGTGGAGCAGATAGGTGGGAAGGGAGATGAACAGATAGGACAGGTCATGAGGGTGGTGCCAAGTTGAAGGGTTGGATCTGGGATGAGGTGGTGGGGGGGGGGATGAAGAAACTGTTGAAATTGATGTTGATTCTGTGTGGTTGGAAGGTTCCAAGGCAGAAGATGAGGTGTTCTTCCTCCAGGTGTTAGGTGGCTTGGATTTGGCAGTGGAGGTGGTCTCCTCTACATTCTCCTCAATGTAGAGGAGACCACATCAACAGCAACAGACACAGTAAGTGAGATGGTTCGATTCTTAATCAGTCAGAGAATGGGCTGAAAAGTGGATGTGAGGAATATTGGATCAACCATGACCTTACCGAATGACAGAACAGGCTCAAGGGACTTATTTCTTGTGATCTAATAGATTCATTCCTGATGCTTAAACGATTCAGTTGCAATATGTAGATATTCTTTTAAATTCCTAAATAAACATGTGGCACCTTAACTGCAAGTAATTTAGTTAGATTTATTTGTTTGATTACATAAAGAGCTTGTTTTCTTTCCCCAAGCGTTTTTCACAGTTTCTTTCACAAAATAAATTAATGATCCGTTTGGCTTTTTTTCTGCCATTTGATGTATATTTAGGAAACTTGGAAAAAGACAGACTATATTTTTTGTTCATACCTTTCACTGACTATTGGACATCTTAAAGTGTTTTCTAAGCAATGAAGTACTTTCAAAAGCTAGCCATTGTTATAAAGTAGGAAATATGGTAGCCAATTTACACACAGCAAGCTCACACAAACAATAGTGTGGTAATGACCAGCTAATCTATTCCTTGTGGAGGGTTAGAGGACTAATCTGAACACCAGACTCTTCAGATCCTCTTCCCTCATACCCTGTGGTCTTTTACATTCACCAGAGATGGGAGACAATACCTTGCTTTAATGTCTCACCAAAAAGACAACCTTGCTGACAGTGCAGAGATTATGTTCAATGCTTTGACTTCAAACAGGAATTGCAAACCAGGTAGGTACAGTGAAGCTGTGAACGAGAACATTTCATTTCAGATGTTGACATCTCCATAGCAAGCTAAGACTGAAGCCTCAGCTCTGCCCCACACAAGTCACCTGTCCTGCTTTCTTAAAGGGCCAGCACCCCAACTCTAAATGAAACACCTCTCCACCTTTATTTTAAAGAAATCCCATTGATCAACATATATACACCCATTAGAAAGATCATTCAGGCATTGAGACCTAGATATGCACAGATTGGGAACATTTATAAGAACATGGAAAATGACCACTCCCTCCTATATAAGAAGCTCATCATAGAATCCCTACAGTGTGAAAACAGGCCCTTCGGCCCAACAAGTCCACACCAACCCTCCAAAGAGTAACCCACACAGACCCATTCCCCTACCCTTTTATTCTATATTTACCCCTGACCAATGCAACTAATATGCACATCCCTGAACATGATGGGCAATTCACTTAACCGGCACATCTTTGAATGTGGGAAGAAACTCACACTGAAACAGGGAGAATGTAAAAACTCCACACAGACAGTTGCCTGAGGTGGGAATTGAATCTGGATCCCTGGCACTGTGAGGTATCAGTGCTAACCATTGAGCCACCATGCCACTCCAAGTTCTGTCTGTAGCTTATATTGGCATGATCAGTCCCGCAAAGAGATGGTGATTCCTAGGCAGCTATTCCTTCATCTCAAGAACCTTTTTAAATGTGGTCGCCTGGGCTTCTGGAAGCTCCTGCTGTTCTGCAGATATGTCCCTCTCTGATCGACTGTTGTGGCCCTGTGATGTTACAGTTGTCCCGTCTCTGGGTATGACCAATCCTGACTTGGAGTCACATGACTCAGTCCACTCCCCTGGTCCCATCTGGATCGGCCTGGTTCTGAGAGAGCTCACCACCGTTGGTGAGACGTGGTGACCAGCTGGTCCAGGTCATCACTAGTCTGTGTAGTATATGACAATGATCCTGATTGAGCCACTATCACCACTAGGATGATTCTCCCCAGATGTATAATTCTGGGCCAAAACAGACTCTCGTCTTTGGAATACCTTTGAGTGTTGGATCCCCACCGTTCTGGCCATCTGCTTGAGGCTATTCCCACGAGTGAAGGGTTGATAACAGCAGCGCCTTCCTTCCTAATGCACAGGAGTCTCATGATCCCACTTCCTCCTCAATCTGGGATTCCACATTCAGTTAGTAAAGGTAACTCCTGGCTATTTCTGTCATTAGGAGAAAGTGAGGACTGCAGATGCTGGGGATCAGAGTTGAAAATGTGTTGCTGGAAAAGCGCAGCATGTCAGGCGGCATCCAAGGAACAGGAGAATCGATGTTTCGGGCATGAGCCCTTCTTCAGGAATGAGGAGAGTGTGCCAAGCAGGCTAAGATAAAATGTAGGGAGGACGGACTTGGGGGAGGGGTGTTGGAAATGCAATAGGTGGAAGGAGGTTAAGGTGAGGGTGATAGGCCAGAGTGGGGGTGGGGGCAGAGACGTCAGGAAGAAGATTGCAGATTAGGAAGGTGGTGCTGAGTTCGAGGGTTGGGACTGAGACAAGGTGGGGGGAGGGGAAATGAGGAAACTGGAGAAATCTGAGTTCATCCCTTGTGTTTGGAGGGTTCCTAGGCGGAAGATGAGTCGCTCTTCCTCCAGCCGTCGTGTTGCTATGGTCTGGCGATGGAGGAGTCCAAGGACCTGCATGTCCTTGGTGGAGTGGGAGGGGGAGTTGAAGTGTTGAGCCATAGGGTGGTTGGGTTGGTTGGTCTGGGTGTCCCAGAGGTGTTCTCTGAAACGTTCCGCAAGTAGGTGGCCTGTCTCCCCAATCTAGAGGAGGCCACATTAGGTGCAGCGGATGCAGTAAATGATGTGTGTGGAGGTGCAGGTGAATTTGTGGCGGATATGGAAGGATCCCTTGGGGCCTTGGAGGGAAGTAAGGGGGGAGGTGTGGGCGCAAGTTTTGCATTTCTTGCGGTTGCAGGGGAAGGTGCTGGGAGTGGAGGTTGGGTTGGTGAGGGGTGTGGACCTGACAAGGGAGTCACAGAGGGAGTGGTCTTTTTGGAACACTGATAGGGGAGGGGAGGGAAATATATCCCTGTTGGTGGGGTCCGTTTGGAGGTGGTGGAAATGACAACGGATGATATGATGTATATGGAGGTTGGTGGGGTGGTAGGTGACGACCAGTGGGGTTCTGTCCTGGTGGCGATTGGAGGGGCGGGGCTCAAGGACGGAGGAGCGGGAAGTGGAGGATATGCGGTGGAGGACATCGTCGATCACGTCTGGGGGGAATTTGCGGTCTTTGAAGAAGGAGGCCATCTGGGTTGTTTGGTATTGGAACTGGTCCTCCTGGGAGCAGATGCGGCGGAGACAAAAGGATTGGGAATATGGGATGGCGTTTTTACAGGGGGAAGGTTGGAGGAGGTGTAGTCTAGGTAGCTGTGGGAGTCGGTCGGTATATAGTCAACGTCCGTGTTTATTTGGTCGTCCGAGATAGAAATGGAGAGGTCTAGGAAGGGGAGGGAGGAGTCTGAGACGGTCCAGGTAAATTTGAGGTCGGGGTGGAAGGTGTTAGTAAAGTGGATGAACTGTTCAACCTCCTCGTGGGAGCACGAGGCAGCGCCGATACAGTCATCAATGTAGCGGAGGAAAAGGTGGAAGGTGGTGCCAGTGTAACTGCGGAAGATGGACTGTTCCACATATCCGACAAAGAGGCAGGCATAGCTGGGCCCATGCAGGTGCCCATGGCTACTCCTTTGGTTTAGAGGAAGTGGGAGGATTGGAAAGAGAAGTTGTTCAGAGTGAGGACCAGTTCAGTCAGTCGAAGGAGGGTGTCAGTGGAAGGGTACTGGTTGGTACAGCGGGAAAGGAAGAAGCAGAGGGCTTTGAGTCCTTCGTGATGGGGGATGAAGGTGTATAGGGACTGGATGTCCATGTTGAAGATAAGGCGTTGGGGACCGGGGAAGCGAAAATCATGGAGGAGGTGGAGGGCGTGGGTGGTGTCCCGAACGTAGGTGGGGAGTTCTTGAACTAAGGGGGACAGGACCGTGTTGAGGTATGCAGAGATGCGTTCGGTGGGGCAGGAGCAGGCTGAGACAATGGGTCGGCCGGGGCAGTCAGGTTTGTGGATTTTGGGCAGGAGGTAGAAACAGGCGGCGCGGGGTTGTGGGACTATGAGGTTGGAGGCGGTGAATGGGAGGTCCCCTGAGGTGATGAGGTTATGGATGGTCTGGGAGATGATGGTTTGGTGGTGGGAAGTAGGGTCATGGTCAAGGGGGCAGCAGGAGGAGGTGTCCGCGAGCTGGCATTTAGCCTCAGCAGTGTAAAGATCGGTGAAACAAACTACCACCGCGCCTCCCTTGTCTGCCGGTTTGATGGTGAGGTTGGGGTTGGAGCGGAGGGAGTGGAGGGCTGCGCGTTCCGAGGGTGAGAGGTTGGAGTGTGTGAGAGGGGTGGAGAGGTTGAGGTGGTTAATGTCACGGCAGCAGTTGGCTATGAAGAGATCGAGGGCAGGTAAGAGGCCAGCACGGGGTGTCCAGGTGGATGGGGTGTGTTGGAGGCGGGAGAAGGGGTCGTCAGAGGGTGGGCGAGAGTCCTGGTTGAAGAAGTAAGCGCGGAGGCGAAGGCGGCAGAAGAATTGTTCGATGTCTCGCCGTGTGTTGAATTCATTAATCCGAGAGCGTAGGGGAATGAAGGTGAGGCCTCTGCCGAGGACTGATCTTTCATCCTCAGAGAGGGGTAGTTCTGGAGGGATGGTGAAAACACGGCAGGGCTGGGAGCTAGAACCTGGCGTGAGGCTGGAGCTGGGAGTGGGGGTGGGGTTAGGCATGGGGGCGGGGACGGGGATCGGGACGGGGTGGGGTTCAGCATGGGGGCGGGGTTAGGCGTGCAAACGGAGATCGTCATGGGGGCGGGGTTAGGCGTGGTGACGAAGATCGGCATGGGGTGGAGACGCATGCGACGTGGTCATTGTGCAGGTGAGTGATGTCACTGGGGGCGCAAGTGGCTGCGGCGACGGCAACCCCGGGGGTGGAAGTGGCTGTGGCGACGGCAGAAACAGTGTTGTTCTCCATAGCCGTGGACCCCGTGGAGGCCGCGAATCTGTCGGCGATGGTCTTCCTGGTGATCGTGGAGGCTGCAAGGTCAGTGGGAGCGGAAGTGACGACATGGTTCGCGGCGGCAGTTGCTGCCGCGGGTGCTGCAGCTGCTGCGTGGTTATTGGCGCCGGAGTGGTTTCGGAGGCCGATGTAAGATTCTGGAACAGTTGAGGAACCCAGACTGTGGGGGTAAGTACATGAAAGGTTTTGGTACTTACTGTCTTTAATTTCCGATGTGGCTAGGAAGAACTGTTTGTTTAGTGTATGGATTCTTCTGTGGATATCAGGGTCTCCTTGGTGCACTTGTTCCAGCACATTTCCTCTTAACGGGGAGGGAATAACAACTCTCATTCCCCACATCAAACACTCATTTGATCAGGACAACTCCCATCTCCCTGTCAGGTAAGGGCGTAATTCTGGGTGGTTTCCATGATGGTCCTCCCTCTCTGGAGTAAGTCAACCACTCAGCTCAAAACCAGCTCATTTTAAATAACGTTTTCTCACCAGGGTTGGCCATACCGAAGGATTTGCTGACACCAGGACCTTGTCTTCCTGGGAAAAGTACATATATTCAGATTCCAGTTAAGAATATCTTTATTCCCTGATAGTGACAGCCTACATTTCTGTGCTACCCTGCTTGTCAATGTCTGATTTCATATGGAGCAGGTTAACTGAGCCAGTGTCCACCCCTGCCAGCGTGCTGCTGCCATTGATGGTATTCCTGCATACAGGTCCAAAGATGGAGGTTAGAGGGAAGTAGCAGCAAGAGCCTGATGAACTTCTTACTGCTCCACCCTTCCTTTTCCACTTGGACACACTTATCCTCCGTCTTTGTTTGTGACCTTGATTTGAATGCGATGGGCCTTTCCACAAGGTTGGGTAAGATGTGTGACAGTACTGCACCAACCCCATGATGCACAATGTCACACACTCACTGTGGAGGTAATGTCAGGTCGAAACCCATTCACACTTCTGATGTTTTTAAGGCTTGCTCCATGTTGCAGTGAGTCTCCTCACATTCCAGGTCCATTTCCACAGCTGCCCTTTCTCCCAGCATTGATAGTGTGTTTTACCATGGTTGCATGGTAACTTGCCATGAAAATTGACAAGTCTCAAGAATGATCTAAGCTGAGATACATTCTCTGTTTTAGGGGCCTTCACAATAGCCTCCATCTTCTTGGGTGCCTTGTGTTGACCCTCACCATCAATTACATGGTCTAAGTCTCTTCAAGCTATATCTTTCTTTTTTCCTTACTCTCAAATTATTCAAAACAGCTCTGTTTTGTGATGACAAATTAAAGCTTTTAACTGTATTTTATTGTATTCTTACTGTAAAATACACATGATAATAAAATCAAAATTAAAGTCTTCTATGAAGTCTTTTAAAAACTTGTATTTCTCCCTTTTTACTGTTGGCCGTTGAAGGCCTGTGACAGATCTGTTTTTGAAAATCTATTTCTCCTTGCCAGTCAGCTGAATAGATCTTCGATTCATGGGAAGCAGGTATTGACCCACACTCAGGGCTGGGTTCACTGTGACATTAAAGTGATCCCAAATCCTCAGCAGTTGTGCTAGTCTACCCTTCCTCCCTTCCTTCCAAATTCCCTCACCCCCACAGCCCGAATCCCCTCACCCCCCACAGCCTGAATTCCCTCATCCACCACAGCCCGAGTCCCCTCATCCCCCACAGCCCGAATCCCCTCACACCACACAGTCCGAGTCCCCTCACCCCCACAGCCCGAGTCTCCTCACCCCCACAGCCCAAGTCCCCTCACCAGCGTTGCCCTTGACCCGCTCCCCAAATGAGTACCTTCTTTCCTGGCATCAACCACGGCCTGAGTCCCCTCCCGACCACCTTCCTTGATGTTGCTTCTTTAATCCCACACTGAAATTCCCGACATCCAGGTAACAGGTCCCCTCTGGCATTTGCACACTCAGTGAGCTCGATCCCCACTCATTGCCAATTGTTAGGTTTGTTTCTTTCTTTCCAAAGAGAAATGACAAACCAGGTTGGCACAGGGAAACTCCGAACAGGAACACTTCATTGATGACACTCTCCATACCTGGTTCTGAGCCCACAACCCCTCCCCCTGTAAGTCACTTGACCAGCTCTCTTAAAGGGGCAGCATCTCGACTTCATATACAACACAGAGGTTTTGCATTGGGACAAGAGTATTGATTTTTGCACGCAGTCCTGGTGTTGAACTTTAAACAAGAACCTCCAGACTAGAGCAAGTCTTCTATTAACTGAGCCACAGCAAGGATACATTGGTGCTGTTTGCTAATATTCTTAAAACATTTTAAAAACATTAATTAAATATAAATTAATGTTGATGTGAATTTTATGCCAGATTTTAGATTCGGGAGCAAACACCATCTAATCAATTCTGATAAACTTCCTGTAGAACAGTTTAAAACTACACTGTGTGCATCTCAATCAAACAATCCCATTATATGCCCAGTCTCTCTTTTAATTGTCCAACTAAAACAGGGTGCTAATAATCAGCACAGCAATGTTTATTAACTGTACAGAAGCCATTACACTGGGCAAATGATTTGTGAGATTTTAAATTGGATTTGACAAGCATTGATAAACTGCAGGAGTTTGGCACTTGCAGAAGAGAGAAATTTGATTCATCTCTGAATTTATTACAGCTCTGGAGAATGCTAATTTAGTTTCATAAGTTTTATAGGCTACAGAAGTTCATAGGTGCCTGGAAGAGTGAAATGACAAGAAATGTTACTTGGCTATCACATCCTTACACTCCAGTTATATTTTTACTGAATATTTCACTCTGTTATTGTAGAGTGTTAGCTTGACAACACAGTTGAAACCTGGGTAGACATTGAAAACTTTGAAAAATCTATGTGAATTTCCTGTGAATGACTGGAAGGATGCATGGTAAGATTTTAAGATATTTACTGTTACAACAAACTAAAAGCAACATTATCTAAACACTACTAACAGATATAGTTCAGGAAACACCCCTCATTTCACTTTTAAACTGACTGAAAATCCCTCTCAAATGTTCTACTTTACTCTGTCTCTCACGTAAGTAGATGCTTCAATTTTCTAGGTTTTAGTCCAAACCTGTTCTCAGCTCCTGATGACTTACTTCTTTGTTTCCATCTCTAACTGGATAACTTCTAACACCCAAATTAACATTGAGGGCTTCCTTTAGAAATTTCTCCTTGTAGCCAATGGTAAATGATTATTGTAGACTCATTTAATTCCTCATGAACTTGCTCTTTTAAGTTAAATGCAAATTCCCACCAATGTTCTCCATGTTCAAAATGACTTCCTGCCTCTATCTCAAGCAGGTTCTTTCAGATTGTCCGAGTTTCAGGGATCGCTTAAAACAATCTGTAACTAATCCCATAATAACTTCTTATAGGATTTTCCCTTCCCAAACACATCACTGTGAAAATGTGAATCATATGGACCTCATATCCTGGCATAAATGTTAATTAACCAATCCCTAGACTCCTAACTCCATTCCAGGTTGGAATTGAGGAGACAATTTAAAGTGTAACCATTTATAAAACCTGATGGTCCAATCATCTTCCTCTGATACTTGCTCCCTACAGTCAGTCTATACCAATGCTTTCATCACTGACTACAGGCATGAATCATCATGCACATTCTTCTTAATGAAACAATCCACAGTTTCCTACCACCTCCCACCTATCCACCCCAACTCTAAACTTACAGCTGTCCAAGCTGGTCATTGAGCAGAGTTCATAAAAGTTCACATTGCTCCCTTTATCCCTCCATTTCAATCTAAGCCCTAAAACATCTTAATAGTGTAAACTTTGTATTCACAACAGTGTCGAACAATGCATCCAACATCTAATAAATGTGTGAAAACATTCACAACCTTTAAAAGTGACAAAGAAGTATTTTGCACATTCAGCCAGCTGAACATAAAGTTTCATGTTTTCATATAAAGGAATAAAATAAATTCCATATAAAATGTTCATTTTATCCATCCCAATTTGGTCCACTCTACTGAACAATTATACATAAGTGGAGAATGTACCCACTAGATGAGAGATATGGCACATGAAAATCAAACTGTAATTTGGGAACAAATTAATACGACACCAGAAGGATTCTCATCTGTTGTATTTGGTGTGTGTTGTGATGATAGCAATTAGATTTGGATGAAGAAGACAATCAACATGAATGAAATCTTGGCAGTGGGAATGGCTATCATCATTCAGGAGCATCTGTTGTCGATTCCCATCTTGTCTGCCATGCTTATCCTTTCCCTTGTATCATGGTGTCATTTATTCTCGCTTATAACAATGAGTAAGAAGCAAAATCATGGTATGATTTGTCACCAGGATCAAAGTGCCACAAGGAATTATTTTACGCCTTTTAAAAGTATTGACAAACATTTACGATTGATCGCCTGGGAGCATTTTACTTTGTGTGGAATAAATATGCTTTATTCTAAAGAAGTTCTGGTGGAAACCTGGAATTCACTTTCCTGATGCCTTAGATTCTGGGATAACCAGACATTTTAAGATTATTGTCTTTTTTCAGGGGAAGATATCAATTAATATGGAAGCAAGCTGGCTAAATAGAGAATCAGTCTGATCTGATTGAGTAGACTCAATGTGTGGAAAAACTTACTTCTGTCCATGTGTTTCATTGTCACTTGAGTTGTTTAAGTCAGTTTATATTCTGCTGTTATTAAATTTCAGGTTCAATAACCTTTAATAGTAAAAGATTCTATTGATAAAGAAATTTTAACAGAATGCAAATTCCTAAGGCACTTCAAAAGAAAGGATTTCAAACAGCATTAGAACAACATAAAAAATATTAGAACAGAGAACACAGAGGCTGGTCAAACAGTTATCGGTTAAAGTATGTCTGAAACTAGGAGAGAGAAACAGAGATATCAAGAATTGGTCGGAATTTCAGGACCCTGTGCAGCTGAAGATGTAGTCTCCAACAGAGGAGCAGTTAAAAACAGAGATGTGCAGTATGTTGGAATTAGATGAGTGCTGATGTATTGTTCTGAAGGAGATGATAGTGATAGGAATCAATATAACAACAAGGCAGCAGAACGTATTGTCACAAATAGATGACTCCAATTGACACAATTCTGAGTGTTCATGCTCCCTTGATCATCTTTCAGATGTCACTTACAGAGTGTACTAAAGCTGATTCAGCTGACCAAGCACTGTTATAAATTGCTGCTTTAAAGGATTAAGACATTGTTGTGAGATCCAAATGTTACATTTCCTTTCTGATGTGGATGTAAGTTGTATATCCATTACATTGTTGGCAGTGCAGATCTATTACAGACTGTTTGAGAAGAATTGGTCTGAATTGGTCGACATTCTTGAGTGTCAAACAATTTTTTTTTAGATCGGACAAATACTGTGCAGCATAATGTTTCAGCTAGACCATTGAGGACCCTTTATTGGCCATTACCATTTCTCATTTTCTTTTTGTTAAGCAAATAGTTGGTTTATGTTTGACAGTAATGCATTACAAAACACATCACTTTGCACTAGTACTAAATACTATCTCAGTTAACTTGTTGCAAACATCTCTCAGCTATTTTGTTCCTACCATTGTAGACAGGCAGGAGTTTGGAAGAACACATCAAGCCAGGCAGCTCGAAGAAGTGCAGGAGTCGATGTTTCAGGTGTAACCCTCCATCAGAACTGGGAGTGGGTGTTGGGACAGCTGCAGATAAAGGAGTTGGCAGTGGGCAGAGTGGTGAAGTTGGTATAGGTGAAGACAGGTAGAGGGCACAACCTGGTTGGTCAATGGGAGGAATGAATCCGGTTGGTGGCAGGGAGCAGTGGAAGGGAGGGGGAGGGGCTTGGAAGGGAGTTGGTGGATGGGGAGGGAGGTTATTTGAAATTGGAGAACTCAGTGTTGAGTCCTCTAGGCGGTCAGCTGTCCAGGCAGAAGATAAGGTGTTGTTACTCCAATAGGAGCTGTGGTTTGTTTTTGGCAATGGAGGAGGCCAAGGATGGTCATGTCAGAAAGGGAGAAGGAGATATGAAATGGGTGGTGACTGTGAGGACCTCTGTCTCATCTGGACTGACTGTTTGGGGCCCTGGATGGAGATGGGGGTGGTGTACCGGCAGGTTTTGCATCTTTTCTGTTTGCAGGGGAAGGTACCTGAGGGATCGCTGGCGGCGGTGGCGTGAACCAAGGACTGTTAGAAGGGATGGTCCTTGCAGAAGGCAGAGATGGGCTGTCTAATTGATGGAGTGAGGAAAAGCACCTTGTTCAAAACAGGTGGATATCTGGGATGCTTATGAGTGGAATGTCTCCTTGTCCAAGCAGATGTGGCAGAGGCGGAGGAATTGGGAGAATGGGCTGGAGCTCTTGCAGGATACTGGGTGGGAGAAAATGTAGTCCAGGTAGTCATGGGAGTCTGTAGATTTGTAGTAAATGTCTGTCTGCTTTTACCAATGATCAGCTTCACATTATATGTGCCACATGGAGTCAAAGATGGAAAACTGAAATAGAGAGTAATTAATTATAGGTCTCAATGTGATTTGCCCATAAATCTAATTCCCATCCAGTAGGATACTTATTGCTAAAATATTGTGGAATATCTTAATTGACTCTGAATTACATCACATTCAGGAGCTACAAATCTAGAATTTCTTCTAGAAATATGTTTATTTATCAAACTTAGTAGGAGATTCTTGTGGCAAAGTTCCAGTCCCACTTGCCCACAGGTGTGTAGTAACATGTCAAACTGCTTGATTAACAATATATAATAATTCCTAACTTTGTAGTGGAAGAATCTAATCTATTTTATACAGGTCGTTCTGTTATAGCGCATGTTTTGTCAATGCAAATTTATTGTGATGCAATTGACAAATTGAGGACGTTGCTTCTAAAGCACAAACTTTTAAAGCGTGTGTTGGCTGTAATGCAGTTACATCACGAGCATTTTAAGTGTTGTTTCTAAATTGTGATTTTTCTATAACAAGTATGCAATCATTGTGTTATGGAAGAACTTTCTGTCTAGATAATTCTGTTATTTCCAGACTGAATAGCTCTGGACGAATGCATACATGAAAAAGGCAAATGGTTAATAATTAATCAACTGTTTGAAGAACAAAGGAATAAATCAGTTAGGATTGGAGGACTCTAATCTTTTCCAATCATTTTCCTGTGTCTTGATCGCAGATGATTGCTGAATGATTTAGTGTAAAAGATCTGTCCGGATATTCAGATAAACTCTGTGGCGTGGCCCAGATTTGAACCAAGAAAATGATAAGATCGTAAAAATGAGGTGGAGAAGGAGGCTATTCTGTCCATCAAATCTGCTCCACCATTTGACAAAATCATGCCTGATCCGACTGTGTCCTCAACTCCACTTTCCTATTTGTCCCCTTAACTTCAAAATGAGAGATAATTTATGAATTATGATCACATTTCATTCGTTGGTTCTGGACAATATGAAAGGAAACAATCAGTTTTGCAGTTTAGCTTTGTACAGAAGGACATAGACTGTGCCCCCACGAGGGACTTGCAAAGAATAACTTACTCACTGATGCTCAGTATGGGTTCCACCAGCTGCACCTGACCTCACCAAAGGCTTGGATCAAACAAGGATGCATCCCATGAGTGAATAACTAAAACAAAAAAGCTGAATATCTGAGGTAAGATGAAGGTGTCTAGCACAGAGAAGGCTGCATTCACCTTATTATTGCAGCATAAAGTCTGAGCAAAACTAGAGACTATAGAAATTAAAGGGCAATTTCTCCACTTGTTGGAGTTATACCTAGCAGAAAATAATATGGTTGTGTTCCTTACTGATCAATAACTCCAGCAGAGCTGAAATGTGTTGCTGGAACAGCGCAGCAGGTCAGGCATTCTTCAGGAATTCCTGAAGAAGGGCTTATGCCCGAAATGTCGATTCTCCTGTTCCCTGGATGCTTCCTGACCTGCTGCGCTGTTCCAGCAACACATTTCAGCTCTGATCTCCAGCATCTGCAGACCTCACTTTCTCCTCAATAACTCCAGCATCAGGTCATCTCTGTAGGTCTCCCTCAGAGTAGTGTCCTTGGCCTGGCCATCTTCAGCTGCTTCATCAATGACCTTCCCTCCATCACAAGGTCAATGGGGATGTTCACGGTTGACTGTACAATGTTCAGCATCATTTGTGACTACTCAGTTACTGAAACAGGCCATGTTCAAATGCAGCATGCCCTGGATAATTCCCAGGTTGGGTTTGTTAATTGGCAGGTAGATTCAGACCACACAAGAGCTTAGCATTGAGCATACCCAATAAGAGGGAATCTAGCCTTTGGCTCCTGACAAAACATGGCATTACCTTTGCTAAATCTCCACTATCAACGTTCTGGGTGATAATATTGACCATAAACTCAACTGGACTCACTGTATAATTATAGTAGCTGCAAAACTAGGTCAGAAGCTAGGAATTTTGAGGAGAGTAACTCACCTTCTGACTGTCCAAAGCCAGTCCACCAGCTCGAAGATGTAAATCAGGAGTCTGATGGAATACAGTCAACTTGCATGGATGGGTGCAGCTCCGACAACACTCAGGAAGCTCAACTCCATCCAGAACAATCAGCTCAGTTGATTGGTCCCACATCCACCAGCATCAACATTTACTTCCTTCAGCACCAATACAATTGTTATGTGTATTATCTACAATATGCACAGCAGAAAAACACCAAGGCTTCTCCAATAGCATGTTGTAAACCCTTAACCTCTGCCATCTGGAAGGATAAGAGCACAAGACTCACGAGAACACAACCACCTGTCAATTCCCCTCCAAGTCACCCTGACTTGGAATCTTTTCACTGTCCCTTTTCTGTCATGGGATTTAAATGCTAGAACTCCACTGTGGGTGACCCTGCACCCTGTAGACTGTGGCTGTTCGGAAAAGCAGCTTACCTCCTTCACCTAGTGCAGTTAGGGAAGGGAGGCAACTGCTGGCTGAAATAACTCTGCAGGGGCTGGTATCATGTCAGCAAGTCAGCCTTTATTCACACAGAGAGAGTCCTCAACACTGATCCAGCTCCCTCAGAGCCAACTCTCAGAGTGAACAGGATGTCTGAAACTTCTACACTTATCTGTCAGCTAGGATTGCCTGAATGGACCAGATTAACAGCCCCAATCAGGGAACTCATATAGTTTATGATGCCCACCTTAGCTGATCTCATTACAATCAATACATCCCTCCGCTACCAAGTCTGATGACGTAAGTAACTTTAGGTTCCTCTAGCTCTGTGTCAGATATGGACAGCATGTAACACACAGTAGCTCACTTCTTGCAACCAGATCATTTCAGAAGAAATTTGTTCTCTTCTTCAGGTGACAACATCCACCGTGTCTATCTCAGGTTCTGAGGTAGCTTCAACACTTGATGGAGAGGGAGAGCCCACGGGGTCAAGGACCATCGGAAAGACAGTAGAGGTACGTTTTACTCCTGCATCGTTGTGAATCTGCACCTTTCCTATGGTCCATGCTCTTGTTCAGGACCATCGCACCTCCCAAACTTTATACATCACTGAACCTAATCTCGACGACTATTCCTACACCAAACTTTATTCCCTGTAGTGAACTGTCTCCCTTGCTCAGCGGAATCTTGTGTCCGGCATTGGCATTCCTGATGCTTTTTCATTGTCCCCCATCAGCTCTGGGAAGATCAGATTTAACATGGTGCGGAGCATTCTCTCCATTAGCAACTCTGCTGGAGCTATCCAGGTAGTTGTATGAGGGGTAGTCCTATACTCAAACATGAATCGGGGCAGGTTTGGTATCTCATGAAGCTGTAGGCTGTTTCTTTAAGTCTGCCTTCAATGTTTGGACTGCTCTTTCTGCCAGACCATTGGATGATGGATGGTATGGAGCTGTCCGTTTATGTCAAATTCCATTCTACTTTAAGAAATACTCAAATTCCCTGCTGGTAAAAGATGGCCCGTTATCTGTGACTAACACTTCCTGGAGTTTGTGTACTGTAAAAGGTGATCGCAGTCTTTCTATCGTTGTTTCTGTGTTTGACAAATGAACTCTTTGCGCACCCAACCACCTTGAGTGGCTGTCCACAATGACTAAGAACATTGAGCCCATGAAAGGACCTGCAGAGTTGACATGTAACCAAGTCCAGGGTTTACTGGCTATTCCCACAAATATGTGAGCAGCTGGTGATAATTTTTGTCCTTGTTGGGACTCTGGGCACTGCCCCACCAATGCAGCTATGCTGGCATCCAATCCTGGCAATCAGACATACCTTCTTGCCAACAACTTAATTTTGGAAACTCCTGGAAGACCCTGGTGGAGTGCAGTCAGAATCTGGCAGTGACCTTTACTCGGGACAATCACTCTTTCCCCGATGATAATATGCCATCAACTCTTGAAAGGGCTTAGCATCTCATGCCTCAGGGAAAGTTCATCTCCCAATAACCAATAAAGCTTCAGGTCCAAAAGCTGTCAGAAGAATTGCTTGTTGCTTTTCATCTACCCCAATGTCATTTGTCTGGAAAAGATAATGCTTTTTTATTCACATACTGGGCCCAGTCTTCAATGTCAGGATCAAAAGAGCCAAGCTTCCCAAATAATGGCATGATGCCAGAAATGCTTATCTGACTCAAACACAACTGCTGTTAACAATTTTTTTCAATAGGGTGCTTTACACTTATTGCCAATTGAATAACTCTACAGAGGCGCTATCTCATCACAAAGTTATTTCTTATTAATATGTGGAGAGCTCTTGACACTGATCTAGCTCCCTCAGAACCAGCTGTCAGAGTGAACAGACCCTCTAACACTCCTGTTTTGTTTCTTTTTTTTCTTTCCACCTAAGTGCGGTAGTGCTTATTTTATCCCCAGCACCCATGGTGTGTGTGTGCAGGTGTGAGACACAGTGAGAGACACAAGGTGCACAAATCTTTATTCAATTTCCACCACCAGGAAGATAGGAAAAGTCCCGAGTGGCCAGTGACAAACACTGCCCTTCCCATAAAAGGACAATGCTATGTGATCAAAACAGTGAAGGGGAGGGTAGGGACTAAATTAAAATAGAGTTGGAGAGAGAAATAATGCACTCCACTCCTTGCGGCGCCCATCTCTCCCTGAACAACTCCAGGGTGTTGGTGGACATCGCGTGCTCCTTCTCCAAGGACACCCAGGCCCTACCGTAACTGGGGAAGAGGGGCAGGCAGTGGACAGTGTGCAGCAGCAGTCTATACAGGGCCCTCCTTTTTACTCCCTGGCAGGGAACAAAATTAAAATTATGGAGGCGGCTCAGATTGTGGGACAAAGGCTCCCGCGGGAAGTCCAGGACCTTGGGGTCAATATGAAATTCCGTCCGGTCTGGGGTGAGCGCGGACAGGATCCCACCGCACACCTGAGCGTCCTCCAACTGGTGCACTACGTCGTATCCGAGCACCGCCGTTTTAAGGCGTCGGATGGCGATAGCCATGTACCGGACGTCTACCGCTGCCCTAACACTCCTGTTTATCTTTTTTTTTTCTCTTTTTTTTCTTGTGATCAGACACTCCTCTTTTTTTGGCAATGCTAACTCTCATAGTTTTTTTTTTCTCTTTTTTTACCCCCCACACTACCGCCTAACTGCAGTAGTGCTTATTTTTTCCCCAGCACCCATGGTGTGTGTGTGCAGATGTGAGACACAGTGAGAGACTCAAGGTGCACGAATCTTTATTCAATTTCCACCACCAGGAAGATAGGAAAACACCCGGGTGGCCAGTGACAAACACTGCCCTTCACATCAAAGGACAGTGCTGTGTGATCAAAACAGTGAAGGGGAGGGTAGGGACTAAATCAAAATAGAGTTGGAGGGAGAAATGATGCACTTCACTCCCTGCGGCGCCCACCTCTCCCTGAACAACTCCAGGGTGTTGGTCGACACCGCGTGCTCCTTCTCGAAGGACACCCGGGCCCTAACGTAACCGCGGAAGAGGGGCAGGCAGTCGGCCCTAACGACCCCCTCCACGGCCCGCTGCCTCGACCTGTTAATGGCCAGTTTGGCCAGGCCCAGGAGCAGACCCACGAGGAGGACTTCAGACCTGCCCTCCCTCCTCTGTACCGGGTGCCCGAAGATCAGGAACGTGGGTCTGAAGTGCAACCAAAAGCAAAGGAGGAGGTTTTGAAGAAAATCAAAAAGGGAGTGCAAATGCCCACACCCAATATACACGTGGTCCACGGACTCCACAGCACCACAGAACAAGCAGTTGGGCTGGGAGTCCGTGAACCACCGTAATCTGCGGTTGCAGGGGACTGCTGCGTGCAGCACCCTCCACCCCAGATCCCCAAGAGAAAGGGGGAGGACTCCCGCGTAGAGAGCCCTCCACTGGGGATCCCCACCGCCCGGTGGCAAATGGGCACGCCAAGGCGTGTCTGGACGGTGGATGAGGGAGAAGAGGTGGACGGTGTGCAGCAGCAGTCGATACAGGGCCCTCCTTTATACATCAATGAAAGAAACAAAATTAAAACTCCGGAGGCGACTCAGGTTGTGGGGCACAGGCTCCCGCGGGAAGTACGGGACCTTGGGGCCAATGTGAAATTCCGTCCGGGCTGGGGTGAGCACGGACGGGATCCCACCGCACACCTGAGCGTCCTCCAACTGGTGCACTACGTCGGGTCCGAACACTGCCGTTTTAAGGCGTCGGATAGCGGTAGCCACGTACCGGACGTCTACCGCTGCCCTAACACTGCTGTTTATCTTTTTTTTTCTCTTTTTTTTTTCTTGTGATCAGACACTCCTCTTTTTTTGGCAATGCTAACTCTCATAGTTTTCTTTTTCTTACGCCCCCCCCACACTACCGCCTAACTGCAGTAGTGCTTATTTTTTCCCCAACATCAATGGTGTGTGTGTGCAGGTGTGAGACACAGTGAGAGACTCAAGGTGCACGAATCTTTATTCAATTTCCACCACCAGGAAGATAGGAAAGCACCCGAGAGGCCAGTGACAAGCAGGGCCCTTCACATCAAAGGGCAGTGCTGTGTGATCAAAACAGTGAAGGGGGGGAACACTCCTGTTAATTTTCTTTTTTTTTGGGCAATTCTCCTCTCCTGATTATTTTGTTTTTTCTTTTTTACTTATTTTTTCTTTTTTTTTATATTAACCCCCACACTACCACCTAAGTGCGGTAGTGCTTATTATTACCTGTTTTGTTTTTCTTTTTTTTTAGATTTTTTTAGATTTTTTTTAAACCCCCACACTACCACCTAAGTGCGGTCGTGCTTATTATTACCTGTTTATTTATTTTTTTAATTTAACCCCCACATTACCACCTAAGTGCAGTAGTGCTTATTTTTTCCCCAGCACCCATGGTGTGTGTGTGTGCAGGTGTGAGACACAGTGAAAGACACAAAGTGCACGAATCTTTATTCAAATTCCACCACCAGGAAGATAGGAAAACACCCGGGTGGCCAGTGACAAACACTGCCCTTCACATCAAAGGGCAGTGCTGTGTGATCAAAACAGTGAAGGGGGGGAACACTCCTGTTTCTATCTGTTAGCCAGGACTTCCTAATTGGATCAGATTAACAGCCCCAATCAGGGAACTCATATTCTATGAGGACCACCTGGCTGACTTTGTCACAAACACTACACTGGTCTTGCCACCAATGTTCATATCACATGAATGACTAAACAAAGTGATTAAATAACTCCTCCATAGATAGGTAATGCCTTGAAAACTGTTGCACGTCAACAGTAGAACAATTTGCTGCTGAGGCTATGATGGAACCATATTGAATAGAATAGAAATTTATAGAAGAGAAATGTACAATCAAATCTACTTTTACATTAAAAATACAGTGAAATGTTTTGTAAGTTGCCCTACCACAGTGCCTGTATTAATGACAGAAGTCATACATAGTATTAAAAAAAATAAAATTAATACAAAGTTCATCACAGTTCAGTTCATAGGTCCTACGTTTGGGGAAAGCTGATAAGGGAGCAATGAAATATACAAAACACACAACCGGACGAGACCACCATTCCTTGACAAGAATGCCACACCAGGATAAGTATGCCAGGCCGGGCCACTGGAATACTGGGCCTGAAACCTCCACCAATACTTAAGGTAGACTATTAGAGAATTCCAAGAGTATTTCAATTGTAAAGTGGTGTTTTGTGAAATGAGCCATCCCCGCCACTGAATGAATCTAGACTCACAGCAATGGACAGTTCTATTCACTCAACGAGAATCTGGGTTGCATGCAGAAAACTACAAAAACTTTAGTCAGTTATTGAGAAAAATAATATGAATTGGTTTTTGTCTTTTGCAAATCAGAAATTGGTTCCGAGCACCAAGTCACCTCATGGTTTTCTTATCAATCTCTAGGTAGTGTGTTACAAAATAGCAATGGGAGATGGAAGATGGAATCTGACTCCCCTCTCAACAACTTAAACAATCCGTTTTGACCTTGTTGAAAAATTATATAATTTCTGCATTTCAGTTAAACTAATTGGAATTTTTTGACATTGTGAGTTAGAAATATTAACTGACAACAGTTATAGTGTATCAGAAGAAATGTAATTTTCTTTCAGTCATGTGGGCATTGAGTTGAAAGATTTAGTAACTAAAGATACAGTTTTGTACTTCCAGAATATTTTACTGATGAGGAAAGATAAACTGATCTGTGCCTCAATCCTTTATGTTCTATCATGCCTGTCTCCATGAGATAGGTATTTCTTTACAGTGAGCTCCAAATGCAGAAGTTAAAACTTTTTAAAGAAGTAATTTCTTAATGGTCTGATAACATTAGCTGATAAACTCTTGATCAATTTTTCACAAGCTAAAATGCTCCCTTCGAAAGTGTAATCAGTTCTGATTCAGTGTGCTACAAAATCAGCAAAAAGACCAGCACAAGTGCTTTGGATTAGAATAGAAACAAGATAAAACAACAAATGGAGGTTTCAACTTTAAATCTAGAGAGGAAAAAAAGCAATTGAGAATGGACACCATGGCATACAGAAAATATGAAATAGCACAAATATTGTACTCAGAACATGACTTTAAAGACTGACAAAAATATAGACCCAAAGAGTAACAATGGAACTGCATATGGTGAACATTAAGAACAGATTTCACGACAAAATATTGTGCCCTAAACAGTGGTAAATAATACCATCAGGCACTATAGACAAAGCTTATTCAAGTTTTAACCCATTGCTGTTGGAGCCATTAGTATCCCGGGGGAACAGCTTCAATGTGCCTGAAGGCAACATTCTTAATCCTCTCTTTTCTTATGTTTTAAGTATCTTATGATGGAACAACTGCCTCTCTCCACTAGCTCCAATATAAAATGGGATTGTATAGTCATAACCCAATTCTCATCAGGAATGAGTTCTTGCACCAAAGGAGCTCCTAACTTATCACAAATTGACATCTTGCTTAGATTATTCATAAGCAGACTGTAAAAGAAATGAAAATTCCATACTGATACAGCAGGTATTGCTTCTCAAATGGTGACTCTGAACTATTCATAGGGTAGAATAAAGCACGTGTAAACCTCAGCTGGTGATAGTTGATGCTGAGACCAGAGGCAAAATAATAAGGTGTTGAGTTCCCCACTGTCATACTGCATGCACTTACAAAAATTCCAATTAGAAATTACAGAAGTTCTTTGCACAATGCTATAGCCATACAGACAATTATGACAGATCAGCAAATAGCACAGATGTTGGCATTCTGAAATAATAATTAAAAAAATTGAAATAAAAACAGGAAATGTTCAGCAGGCTTGGGCTCATCTGTGGTCTTGTATCCAGTTAACCTTTTAGATCTGTCACCTTTCATTGTCAGATATTGTAAATGTTACAAGACTAACATTGTCCATTAACCAATATAGTATTCAAGCCTCATTTAAGGTGCCAAAGCATTCTGCAGTTCCACAGCAAGACTGGGATTGAGTGAAAGTGAATGCTATAATATTGTAGTCAGGATGCAAGTAGATTAAAGGCCATTAAAGAGGACACAGAAAATTCAGGTGGAGCTATTTTAGAATGTTTAAAGAACCAATAACATTGTAATAAAGACTTTAAAATATCACAGAGAGAAAGAGAAAGAGAGAGATGGTGCAGATACTTGAAAGAGAATAATTTATTAGATGCACTGTAAGTAGTCTAATCTAATGTAAAATGTCTTTGCTTATAGGTTATACACAAGTATTAGTTAACCTTGAGTCATAGTCAACTTCTAGCATTCCATCTCAACCCCCACACACTCTACTTCCCGCACAAATCTCTAGTTCTATATGTGTCCTTTGTTCATTTTGCAAGTGGGGTTGGTGGGAACAAACTTGCGTGTCTTTTTTTCACAATTGCTCTTTGTTCATTAAAACTTCAGACATGTATAGACTGTTTGTGCCAGCTATCGCTAAAGATTTCAGCACCACAGCCAGCAACATTAGCCAGTTTCATTTTTTAAAAACAAAAATAAAAGTTGCTGGAAAAGCTCAGCAGGTCTGGCAGCATCTGAGGAGAGAAATCAGAGTTGACATTTTGGGTAAGGTGATCCTACCACGGAACCGCCTCTTTTATAGTTGTTCCAGTATCTTGACACTGATTTTAATGCTGGGAAAGTATCCCTCATATAAAAGTTGAGTGTTTGAGACCGCATGTTTTGACAAGAATCGGCAGTTGGCTTTAGATGAACATATTGGGCATCTTATGTGAAGAAGGCAATTGAAAATCCTCTGCCTGGTAGTAATTTTAAAATAGAACATATCAAAGAGAGTTATGAATGGTGAAATGATTTCTTGGCTTAAATCTTTGTTTACAGTATCAAAAGACAAGTGTTCAATGTTTATTTGCTTACAGCTGCGCACAACTTAATTTTTCAACTATTGCATGCCAAATGATGCAAATTATAGAGCCATTTCAGAATGGAGTCCTCGATGGGGAAACAATGGCATATGACCACCAGCAAAGGAACAGCATGGCTTTTTAACTGATCAGATTGAAGAATCCTCACTGGAATTCAGGGTATCTCACCCAGGAAGTGCAAATTTTAATACTGACTTCAAAGTAAAAATAACTTACATAACATGAAATAAAGAAAGGTGAAAAGCATAGGAAAAATGCAGGGAGAGAGAGAGATAAAAGGGATATAGAATGAATCTCCATATTGAAAAAGATTTTTTTTCAGAGCTAAGAGGGTTGTATGGCAGTAATTTTGGCTCCTCACATCATTGAAATAAAAATCACCTGTGCTTGACGAGAGAAGCCATTTCCTTTTCTGAAGTATTTTGTGGATACTTACAAGATAATCCAACAACATCATGTCTTCACATGTTTGAATAGTAAACTTATCAGTGAGGTGTCACAACAATGTACCTTGTAGGGAAATACAGGAATTCTTTAGAATTAGAATCCCTGCAGGTTGGAAACAGACCCTTCGGCCCAACAAGTCCACACCAAACCAACAAAGATTATCCCACCTAGACCAATTCCCCTACATTTACCTGTGACTCATGCATTTACCCTGTACATCCCTGGATGCTGTAGACAATTTAACACAGCCAATTCACCACAGCACTTGGAGGAAACCCACACAGACACAGGGAGAACACGTAAACTCAACACAGACAGTCACCCGAGGCTGGGATCGAACCCAGGTCCCTAGAGCTGTGAGGCAACAGTGCTAACCACTGAGCCATTGTGCCACCCCTGATTGGCAGATTTTATTTTTCATGTTTGATTGTTCATATGCAGATATGAAGAATTTCAATCTAATTTATTTGATAATAATATAAATGTTGTTTGCCTCATCAGAAAGATTTGATGATTGTGGTTTGGCCTCATCAAAACATTGATCCAGTCACAAATGATGATTGTCCAATGGTCAGGGAGAAATGTGATGCTGTATTTAAAGTAAACATTGTTATAGATTGCAAGTAAATTGCTTTAATTCAATATGGCAGGCATATATTAGTCTGTACCTTTCTTGTATTCTGTCAACCTAATTTAAATCATACATATAGTCTGTACCTTAGTGAGATTTAATGGAGCAGGTTTTGTCATATTTGTCCCAAGAGATTCTCTTATAAAATAATTTTTGAGCAGAGATGGTCACAATGGTCATATTCTGTAGCAAGCCCAGTATCTGTTAAAGAAATATTCCATCTTTTTCCAAGTCACATTTTTGTTGGTTTTGTAGCATACAATAAATCAAGAAAGAGTTTGCATGAAGAGTAAAAATTCGGCCACAGATATTTCAGCAGCTTTTTCTTCATCTATTTGATGTCAATCACCTTTTAACTATTACCTTGAATTCTTTCTTTGTGAGTGTGTGTGTTGTTTAACATTATCATCTCTGAGTCAGAAGGTTGATTCTCTCATGTAACTAACACTGTTCATTTGGCAGTACAGAAATAAGTTTACTAAAAAAGGATACATTTTCATCTTGTACTGATCAGGGCAATGTGCAAACATATCAGTATACAGGGGGTTACACAATATGAAGAGAGAGTTTTATTTGGTTGGCATGTTGAACCTAATTGGCTTGGTGAATTGACTTGGTGAATGCACCAGTTGAATGATGACTCACAGTAAATTGGAAAGTTTTGTTTAAATTTAAACCAATCAGGATGACTCTGATTAGATAAACCCTTCAGGCTCTGCCTCTATTCCTCATGAAGGGCTTTTGCCCGAAACATCGCTTTTACTGCTCCTCGGATGCTGCCTGAACTGCTGTGCTTTTCCAGCACCACTCTAATCTAGACTCTGGTTTCCAGCATCTGCAGTTATTGTTTTTACCTTACATAAAGTATTATCATGCAAAATAAACCAGAGAATGACTATCATCTATTTTGTTCAGTTGAAACAAAGACAATATGTTTGAAAAGTATAGGGCTCTATGTATCAATGTATGTAGCTCCCAATACATGCAAGTGTGTCACACTGCAAACCCAACTAACAATCAAATATATATCACTTTCCAATCAATTGGTACTCTCTCGTTATATGGCATAAAAGGTTATGCCCATTCATAATGGTATTCCTGTAAATCATCCTGATAAAACCAAGACAAGAAGTTTTGACAACTGTGAGTCACATTTGAGATATATGAACCCAACCAGAGGTTGGGAAACAGGGCCATGAGAACAAATGCATGTTGTAATGCCAAGTAGTTTAAGCTATATATTGAAAACAGCAGATGAGAGTTATAGCACTTACTTATTATTGATAAAGTATACTTTTTGTTAAAGCTTCTCAGCCAGGTTGAACCACTCATGAACAATTTTCTGCTGGACAGAGATAAAATTGCCCTAGTCACTCCATCCACTCCACCCATGAATTCCTGAACACCATCAAAGACACCAAGATAGAAGAGGACAAAATAATGGTCTTCTTTGATGTAATAGTCCTGTTCACATCCATCAACATCAACATTAACCTTACCAAATAAACACTGACTGCACTACTAGAAGAACCAAAGACACAAACACCAGACATCGCCAACCTCAACAGCTTAGATAACATTGTCAAGCTAGTGGATCTGTGCCTTGCCACCCACTTCAAATTCAATAACAAGACCTACAAAGAAATCAGTGTAACACCTATGGGATCATCAATATCAGGGTTCTTAGCAGAAGCTCGAACAAACAGCACCCCAACTATCCAATCCAAACATTGGGTCTGCTACATGGATGATACCTTTATCATCACAAAACGGGACTAATTACAGGAAACCTACAAATGCCATCAATAATATACTTACTGGCATAAAATTCACAAAAGACGAAGAGAACAATAACAAAACTTCCATTCCTAAATGTCACAGTAGAACGAACAGTCAATGGGGAGCTTCAAACCAGCATCTACAGGAAAACAACACATACGGACCAAATAATGAACTACAGGAATAATCATCCCATCAGCTACAAATGGAGCTGCAGCAGTACATTATTACAATGAGCCACAACACACTTCAGCAGCCAGGAACTATGAAGAGCAGAAGTAAAATACCTATACAGATATTCAAGAAGAACAATAGCCAATAAACACAGTCCACCGATTTCTCAACAACAAACCCAAACAAGCAGACACAATGTACCCAGAAACTCCAGCTACATTACCTTACATCAAAGACATCTCTAAAATGACTTCCAGACTACTCAGACCTCTTAGCATCATGGTAGCCCACAAACCTGCCAATACACTAAAACAGCAGCTAATGAACTTGAAAGACCCTATACAGAAAACAAGCAAAACAAGTATCATTTACATGTACCATGCAAGGATTGTAACAAACATTACATTGGACAAACAGGCTGAAAACTAGCCACCAGGACGTATGAACATCAATGAGCCACAAAAAGACATAACCCACAATCACTAATATCCTTATATACAGATGAAGAAGGACACCACTTTGACTAGGACAATACATCCATCCTAGGACAGGCTAAGCAGTGACATGCACAGGAATTCCTAGAAGCATGTCATTCTAAATGATGTCCATCAATAAAAACATCGATTTGGACCTGATCTACCATCTTCTGATAAAAAGAACTGGAAGTGATATCACCCACCCTAGGAAACCAACACACATAAGTAGAAAGCAGAACAAAACACCAGTGCCTTACCGGAGGCTCAGTGATGATGTTACCTAGCATGGTGATGAAACGTCTGAAAACTAACCTACCAGTTCAGCGAGCAAACTTACATCCAGAACCTCAACCTGAGCTACAAATCTTCGCAAAATTGCAAGGTAAATTTTATCTTTGCCCAGCAGAAAATTATTCATGAGAAGTTCAAACTAGCTGGGAAATGAAGGTGTTGGCACCCCTTGCATTCCAACAATTTTCTATTTTATGTATCTGTACAGTTGAACAAGTGATAAAGATAACCACCAGAGGCTGATGACTACTTATTTAAGCATACAGTCCCTTTTTCCTGTCTCTGATTGCATCCTTGAGGGGCTGAGTGGAGAAGGTTTCTTGATTTCCTACTGGGACGAGCTAGTCATAAGGAAACTCCCTCACAGGTGGACTGCACATTGACTGCAGCAGTTCCACCAACAACATCTCGAGAGAAACTATCAATGGGCAATAAATACTGGCCCTGTCAATGACACACATTCCACAAATGAACAAGAAAAATGTAGAGCTCCTCAGAGTATATCTCATTTGATCATGATAGGCTTTACCTTGAGAGTAAGTGTGTGTCTATGAATGAGAGAGAGAGAGAGAGAGAGAGAGAGAGAGAGACAGAGGGGTGTCTGAAAGTGAGTGTGTGAGTGAGTGTGTATGTATGTGGGAATGATTGAGCAGGTTCTTCAGAATTCTTCACATCAGAGTGCTGCAGAAGTTGAGTCATCGAGAATATTTAAGGAGAGATTGTTACATCTTTAATTATCAATGACACAAAAGGTGATCACGCAGGTATGGAGAAAGATATTGATGTGTTCGATCAGCCATGGCAATATCAAATGGTAAAGTATGCCTGAAAGACACAATGGTCGATTCCTGCTCCTATGTTCAATCCAAGAGTGATTTGTTGAATTTCTATTCAATAAGGCAGGTTAGATATGTCAGCCTGATTCACTTTCTGTATTGATAGCAACAAAGCCAGCCAGCTGAACATCATAGAATATGAGTTTTCTGACTGTGGCCATTAATCTGGTCAAAGCAGGGAGCTCTGGCTGACAGATATAAACAGGAGTGTCAGAGGTTCTCTTCACTCTGAAAGCTGGCTCTGACGGAGCTGGATCAGTGTCAAGGACTTACCATGTTTAAGTAAAAGGTGACTTGGTGATGGGATTCTGGCCTCTGCAGAGTTATTTCACATTCTATTCTTCTTTTTCATTTACATTTTCAAAGATTTCCTTGAATTTTCAAGTCATCTCCCTTTTTCATAAATTCCTCTTCTTCCTGTCTCAGTCTATGAACCTGAGATCGAGTCACAATACAGTGATGACACAATCCAAGATGTTCCTCCTGTAACAGATCCATTTCTTTGAGCCTTACTGGTTGCTCCACCACCCTTAGTGAGGCTAAACATTTTGAACTTTCCAGGTCCTTTCCAATGATAAAATTAATTTTGCTGGCACTGTGGCTCAGTGGTTAGCACTGCTACCTCATAGCACCAAGTTCAAATCCAGTCTTGGGTAACTGCCTGTGTAGAGTTTGCAAGTGCTCTCCATGTCTGCGTGGGTTTCCTCCGGGTGCTCTGGTTTCCTCCCACAGTCCAAAGATGTGCAGGTTAGGTGGACTGGCCATGCTAAATTGCCCAAATGTCCAGAGATGTGCAGGATGGTTGGATTAGCCACAGAGAATGCAGGATTACAGGGATAAGATAAAGAAGTAAGTGTGGGTGGGAGGCTCTTTGACGAGTCGGTCTGGACTTGTTGAGCCGAATGGCCTTTTTTCCATCCTGTAGGGATTCTAATTCATGATAAGTCCTTCCACTGAGATGTATTTCACTATTCCAACTATGATTTCTTATTTGCTGAGTCACTCTCAAATAGAACTCTATATAATGGGAATGAGTTATAACTTCCATGCACACCTTGGAAAAGAATGGAAATGATATTGCCCATCCTAAGAAACCAAGACACGTAACTAAAAGCAGGACAAAGCACCAGTACTTCACTAGAGGTGCACTGACGATATTACCTAGCATGGTGCTGAAATGTCGGAGAACAAACCTTCCAGCTCAGTGAGCAAACTTACATCTGTAAAATTGTCCTTTTGGTGTCTGGAACATCTCTGAAGCTGTATGTGCTAGAATATCTGGGTTACCTTCATCCCAGTCATGAGCAACACTGATTCCTGGAAGCTAGTGCAAATTGATCCATTGGGACTTGTCACACTTTTGAAATCTTGATTTTCACATACCTAGTCATTAGGAATGTATAAAGGAACAGTACCTCAAGAGTGTCTGACTGCATTGCCAATGAGCTTGTCATTCGACACACCATTAATCCTCAGAAGGAAAAGTTAGCGAATCACCATCCATCGATTTATTTGTTTAACCATGCGAGTGAAACTGGCTTCAGATTATAAATCTACTTAATGGACATTCAGAAAGGTCCTGATGCTGATACTTCAAGGAAATCCAGTTAATAATGAGACAATAACAATATTTCTCAATTTCTATTTCTTTTCTATTGGATTAGGGTAACATAAACCTTACTCACATTTCCTCTCCACCTGCTCTTGAGATCGAACCGTTCCAACTTCTTCACTCCATTTTTAAAGCTTTTGTCTGAAGCTTTTCATGCCTGGAACCATTCTAGTAAATTGCTTTGATGCATCAATACAGTTATATTTTCTCTATAATGTAGAGGCCACAGCTATACACAATACTCCAGCTAAAGTCTAACAAGTACTTTGTACAAGTTTAAAACCACCTTCCTACTGTAATCCTCTATATCACTGTTAACAAAGCTGAGGACACTGCTTTACTTACTGCTCTCTCCTACTGTACTGCTGCCTTAAGTTGGTCTGTGCACATACACGCTCAGGCCCCTCTGCTCCTGTACCCCTTTCAGGATTGTACTCCCTATTTTACGTTGTTTTCCAGTGTTCTTCTGATCAAAGTGCATCACCTCATGCTTCTCTGCATTGAACCCCATCCGCCACCAATCTGCCCACGACACCAACTTATCAATGGCCGTTTGGAGTTCCACACTGTTCTTCTCACAATTTGTAATTCTCCCAAGTTTAATGACATCTGCAAACTTGGAAATTGCCCCCTGCATACCAAGATCCAGATCATTAATATATATCAAGAAAAGCAAAGGTCCTAAGATCAAACCCTGGAGAATTCCACAACAAACCTACTTCCAGCCTGAAAATTGTCTATTGATTATTATTGAAGTGTTGGACTGGACAAAAAGGAACATATCCTTTCTTCGAATAATGCCACAGGCTTTTGTATATTTTTCTCAGAGGTCAAAGTGAACCTCATTGCACCATACATTCAGCAATGCAACACTCCCTCGATAATGTCAGCCGAGACCATACTCTGTAATAGCCAGGATGGAATATAAGCCCAGAGTTTCCAAGCATCTGAATCAGAATTGCAACCTTCTGGACCACAGAAAAGGACAAATGGAAGTGTTTTCTGTCTAATGTCTTTTCTCTAATCCTTGATCCAGCTGATTAGTTGCCTCCAATGCTGGAATATCTTAGTAAAAGGAATTTTTTTGCAGGGCTATCGGGAAAGACAAGGGGAGTTTTCAAAGGACTGCAGTCAATGCAGGTTTGAGAGTTTTGATTCTGTGATGTCACACTTGTTTCTCAGGGGTTCAATAAGGTTAGGTCACATGGAATACAGGGAGAACCATCTGTTTGGATGCAAAATTGGCTGGAAAGTAAGAGACAGAGGGTGGTGGTGGAGGAAAGTAGGAGACAGAGGGTGGTGATGGAGGGTTGCTTTTTGGGCTGGAGGCTTGCTACCAGTGGTTAGTACATTTGTAGATGACACTAAAATTGGAGGTGTAGTGGGACAGCAAAGAAGGTTACCTCAGAGTACAATAGGATCTTGATCAAATGGGCCAATGGGCCAAGAATGAAGTTTAATTTAGATAAATGTGAGATGCTGCATTTTGGAAAAGCAAATCAGGGCAGGACCTATACACTTAATGGTAAGATCCTGCGGAGTGTTGCCGAACAAAAATACCTTGGAGTGCGGGTTCATAGCTTTTAAATGTGGAGTCTCAGGTAGATAGGATAGTGAAGAAGGCTTTTGGTACACTTGCCTTTATTGGTTGGTGCATTGAATATCAGAGCTGGAAATGTGTTGCTGGAAAAGCGCAGCAGGTCAGGCAGCATCCAAGGAACAGGAGAATCGACGTTTCGGGCATAAGCCCTTCTTCAGCCCTCCTGAAGAAGGGCTTATGCCCGAAACGTCGATTCTCCTGTTCCTTGGATGCTGCCTGACCTGCTGCGCTTTTCCAGCAACACATTTCCAGCTCTGATCTCCAGCACCTGCAGACCTCACTTTCTCCGCATTGAATATCAGAGTTGGGAGGTCATGTTGTGGCTGTACAGGGCGTTGGTCAGGCCATTTTTGGAATACTGCAATCAATTCTGGTCTACTTGTGAAGGTAAGGATGTTGTTAAACTTTAAAAGGTTCAGAAAGATTTACAAGGATGTTGTCAGGGTTGGAGAGTATGAACTATAGGGAAAGGCTGAATAGGTTGGGGATATTCTCCCTGGAGCATTGGAGGCTGAGGGGTGACCTTATTGATGTTTATCAAATCATGAGAGGCATGGATAAGGTGAATAATCAAGTTCTTTTCCCCAGGTTAGGGGAGTCCAAAACTAAAGTGCATAAGTTTAAGGTGAGAGGGGAAAAGTTTAAAAGGGGCATAAAGGGCAACTTTTTCAGAGAGTAGTGCACGTATGGAATGAGCTGCCAGAGGAAGCGGTGGAGGCTGGTGCAATTACAACAATTAACAGACATCTGGATGGGTACATGAATAGGCTGGCAAATGGGACGAGATTAATTTAGGCTATCTGGTCAGCATGGGCGAGTTGGACCGAAGGGTCTATTTCCATATTGTGGATCTCTATGACTCCATGACTCAAGAAGTGAATAGATTATTGATAAGTGAGAGTTGAACAGTTATCAGAGATAGGTGGGAGTGTGGAATAAACAGATCAGCCATGATGTTATTGAATGGCCCTTGAGGAGACTTGAGGGATCAAGAAGCCTATTCTTACTCCTTATTCATATGCTCATAGGTCTGAATGTTGATCCTTCATTAATGATTTTACTTTCTACACTTAACACAACATTTCCCTGAAGGTGTTTAAATGCTCTGCTTTCTCACACTTTTTTCTCCTAAAGTGTGTGACTTCACATTTATCCCTACGTTAATCCTAAACCCGAGGTGTAAACTTTTTATGGAGTTCTTACTTAAAGTCATGTTTGTATTTTCAAACAAAAAGAAGTGAAACAACTTAAGTGAATCATAATTTACGGTCAGAATCATCTTCCACTTTGGGACCCTCCAACCACCAACATCGACTTCACTCATTTCCAATTCTCCCCTCCCTCCACCTCATCCCAGATCCGACCCTCCAACTCAGCACCGCCCTATTGCCCTGTCTTACCTCTCCATCTTCCCTCCAACCTATCTACTCCATCACTCCCACCGACCTATCACTATCACCTGCTGATGCTTCATGCAAAGTTGCTTTCATGGATTTTCTGTGTAAATGGTAGCTTTCCATTGTCTTCCATTCTAAGGCCAGGCTTGGGACACTCACACACACACACACACACTCACACACACAATTGCTAGAAAAATTCAGCTGGTCTAGCAGCATCAATGGAGACAAATCTGAGTTGACGTTTTGTGTCCAGTGAGTCTCCCTCAGAACTATTTCTAACCATAAACTAATTGAGCTGTTAGGCCCTTGTTACATTAATATCACAAATATCTAGATATATTACAGCCAACATAATCCAAATGGATTAGCATTCATCATTAGAATGAGGATGAAACAGAATAAGGTGGGCATCATTTCTCCTTCCCATCAGATTTCTTTTACTTCAACTCACATCCATCCTGTTTTTTCCCGAAAACTCAATTCCATTGATTTAAGCAAGAAGAACAATGATTGGTATGTTATGTAATGGATTCAACTGGACAAATGTCTAGACAATTAGAATACAAGAAAACAAGTTTGATTATTCAATTGAATAAACTCCAGCAATATCACATCATGTGGCTCAATGTAACGAAAATGCCGAAAGGGTTACATTTTTGATGAGAATGTGCAAAAGGAAAACTATGTTCAGTATCTTATCGGCTTTCTCTTCATCTGCAAATATTTCACATGTCCAGCCTTCATTTATCTTTAATTGGAATATTCTGGAGCTTGTCATGAACACCTTTGTAACAGCGATATGATTCTATTAGTTACAAGCCCCAATCACATTTTGTAATTAAAGTTTTTCATTACAAAAAAAAACACAAAGATGAAACAATCTCAACTTAAGAATAATTCTTTGTTTCAAAGCTTGAACACACTTAAAGGAACCTAATTAATAATTTACTAGACTTGTCCCTGTGAGTGTACTCTTCACCAAGTGTAACCTGAAAGTGGAATGGATACAAATCATCATCTCTGAGAACTGTATTGCAGCTACGGTGCACTTTTAGGATATGATTGTGTACCACATGGTGTTTTGAGATAGCCCATCATCTAATCAGAAGGAGTAAACAGATTGCTGTATTTTTTTGCAAAATTTTTTGAGTACTCAGGAATTCTGTTGACATTGAACATGAATACTGTCTATCCTTTATGTACAACGACATTAAGCAAAGAGCAGTAAGGTCGCTCCCTGGCATTAGAGAGAGGAGCCATAATAACTTGCAATAAGCAAATACTCATTAGCCATTTCCTGATTTCCCATTATTATCTCCCCAGCCTCATTCTCAAAGGAGCCTTTGTTAACATTGACCGCTGTCTTCCTTTTTCGGATATCTAAAGATGTGCTTGCTGTCTGTTTTGATATTATTTGCAAGTTTACCCTTAAAGTTTGGTGGGGATTTTGAAAATGTATGTTACATACTTTATGAGATAAAGGAATAAAAGATTTTGAATTATTATTCAGAATAGAGAATCTAATCTAATCTAATCTAATCTAATACTAGAGGATCCAAGGGAAAATTGCGTAACAAATATAAAAGAGACACATTTATTTACACATATGGTGATGAAGATCTGGAATGAATTGTCCAGAATGGTGAGTAGAGAAAACATATAAAAGAAACATTCAAAACATAGAGTCATAGAATCATAGATTATACAGCATGGAAACAGACCCTTTGGTCCAACCTGCCCATGTTGACCAGATATCCCAACCCAATCTAGTCCCACCTGCCAGCGCACAGCCCATATCCCTCCAAGTCCTTCCTATTCATATACCCATCCTGATGGGCCTTTAAATGTTGCAATTGTATTAGCCTCCATCACTTCCTCTGGCAGCTCATTCCATAACGTACCACCCTCTGAGTGAAAAAATTGCCCCTTAGGTCTCTTTTATATCTTTTCCCTCTCACCCTAAACCTATGTCCTCTAGTTCTGGACTCTCCCACCCCAGGGAAAAGACTTTGTCTATTTATTCTATCCATGCCCCTCATGATTTTATAAACCACTATAAGGTCACCCCTCAGCCTCCAAAACTCCAGGGAAAACCGCCCTATCCTATTCAATCTCTCCCTATAGCTCACATCCTCCAACCCTGGCAACATCCTTGTAAATCTTTTCTGAACCCTTTCAAGTTTCACAACATCTTTCTGATAGGAAGGAGACCAGAATTGTACGCAATAGTCCATCAGAGGCCTAACCAATGTCTTGTACAGTCACAACATGACCTCCCAACTCCTGTACTCAATACTCTGACCAATAAACGAAAGCATACCAAACGCTGCCTTCACTATCTCCAGTGTCTATGAATTACATTGAAATGAAAATAGTCATTGCATAGCAAAACTGATCATCACTTAATCATTGTTAATTTGTTACAGAAGGTTACATTTGAAATCTAAAATACAAAAAGAAAGTGCTGGAAAAAAATCTCAACAGGTCAGGCAGAATCTTTGTAGGGTGAATCAGAGTGTGTTTCTGGTCAGTGAACTTTCATCAGAGCTAGGAAAAGTACCTGCACCAATGGACTGTGGCAGTTCAAGAAGGCACTTTTGAAATGACAATCATGGATGAGCAACAAATGCTGACTTGGTAACAATGTATAGATGTCTAGATAAAAGAAAACCAAGAAATTTATCAGTTTTTAGCCCTGTTATATCCCCTAGCACTTTTATCACTAGTGCTAGTTATTTTATTTCGTAAGTTTCCTCCTGTTACCTCTTGGTTGTCTAATATTTTTGGAATGCTGATCATGAAGTCTACTGTAAAGACTAAAGCAAATAAATAACTCAACTTCTCAGCCATTCCCTGATTCACCATCATCATTTCCCCCACTTGATTATCAAAGGAGCTTTTGCTAACATTGGCCACGATGCTGAAATAGACCACTTCAAAGCCATACTGCAAGATAATGGCAGATCGGATTTGATCATTCCTCACTGTGTATCATGCAAACTCATGTCTGCACCGGCTGTCATTTTGGATTCTGAAATGTGTCCAGTCTACCTCAGATTACCCTCGGAGGGTGAGCTAACTTAGAAAATTGAACAATAGGTATCAAACTGCTACTGTTCAGGAGGTTGAGGGTAGTGAGGTCAGGGATAGGTTTACAAGGTCATGAGAGGGCATCAGCAACCAGGATGTTGGTTTGAAATGTTTGTACTTCAATGCCAGGAGCATCCGGAATAAGGTGGGTGAAGTTGCAGCATTGGTTGGTACCTGGGATTTCGATGCTGTGGCCATTTCAAAGACATGGCTAGAAGAGGGACAGGAATGGTTGTTGCAGATTCCAGGATTTAAATAGAGAAGATGGTAAAAGAAGCGGGGTGTGGTATTGTTAGTCAAGGGTAGTATTACAGCAGCTGAGATAACGTTTGAAGACTCATCCACTGAGGTAGTTTGGGCCTATGTTAGAAACAGGAAAGGAGAGGTCACCCTGTTGGGGATTTTCTATAGGCTTCCAAATTGTTCCAGGGATGTAGAGGAAAGGATAGCGAACGAGAGTAACAGGGTAGTTGTTATGGGGGACTTTAATTTCTCCAGCATTGACTAGTAATACTATAGTTCAAGCAGTTTAGCTGGGTCAGTTTTTGTGTGCAGGAGGGTTTTCTGACACAGTATGTAGACAGGCCAATAAGAGGAGATGCCGTATTGGATTTGGTACTGGGGAATAAACCCGACCAGGTGTTACATTTGGAGGTAGGTGAGCACCATAATTTGGTTATGTTCACAATAGCAATGGCAGGGATAGGTATATTCTGCAGGGAAAGAAATATAACTAAGGGAAAGGCAATTATGATGTGATTAGACAAGATTTAGGATGCATAGGATGGGGAAGGAAACTGCAGTGGATAGACACAATTGAAATGTGGAGCTTATTCAAGGAACAGCTATTGCAGGTCCTTGATAAGTATGTACCTGTCAGGCAGGGAGGTAGTTATCAAGAGAGGGAACCATGATATAGTAAAAATGTTGAAGCTCTCATCAAGAGGAAGAAGAAGGCTTATGTGAGGATGAAGTGTGAAGGCTCAGTTAGGGGGCTTGAGAGTTATAAGTTAGCCAGAAATAATCTAAAGAGAGGGCTAAGAAGAGTCAGGAGAGGACATGAGTTGTTGTTGGTGGATAGGATGAAGGAAGGCCCTAAGGCCTGCTATAGGTCTATCAGGAGTAATAGAATGACTACAGTAAGATTAGGGCTGAAAATGTGTTGCTGGAAAAGCGCAGCAGGTCAGGCAGCATCAAAGGAGCAGGAGAATCGACGTTTCGGGCATGAGCCCTTCCTGAGGGCTTTTCCAGCAACATATTTTCATCTCTGATCTCCAGCATCTGCAGTCTTCACTTTCTCCTACAGTAAGATTAGGGCCAATCGAAGATGGTAGTGGAAAGTTGTGTGTGGAATCTGAGAACAGAGGGGAAGCGCTTAATGAATACTTTTCATCAGTATTCACATTGGAAAAGGGCAATGTCAGTGAGAATACAGAGATCCAGGCTACAAGATTAGATGGGATTGAAGTTGGCAAAGAGAAGGTTTTAGCAATTTTGGAAGATCTTAAAATAGATACGACCCTTGAGCTGCATGGGATTTATCCTCAGATTCTCTGAGAAGTCAGGGAGGAGATTGCAGAGCCTTTGGCTTTGGTCTTTATGTCATCATTGTCAACAGGAATAGTGCCAGAAGACTGGAGGATAGCAAACGTTGTCCCCTTGTTTAAGAAGGGGTGTTGGGTCAACCTTGGTAATTTTAGGCCAGCAAGACTTATTTCGGTTGTGGGTAAGGTGTTGGAAAAGGTTTTAAGAGATAGGATTTATAATAATCTGGAAAGGAATAATTTGATTAGGGATTGTGGAAGGGTAAATCATGCCTCACTAACCTTATTGAGTTCTACGAGAAGGTGATAAAACAGGTAGATGAAGGTAAAATAGTTGATATGGTGTATATGGATTTCAGTAAGGTGGTTGATAAGATTCCATATGGTAGGCTATTGCACAAAATATGGAGTTTTGGGATTGAGGGTGATTTAGCTGTTTGAATCAGCAATTGGCTACTGAAAGAAGACAGAGGGTGATAGTTTGATGGGAAATATTCATCCTGGAGCTCAGTTACCAGTGATGCACCACAAGGATCTGTTCTGAGACCACTGTTGTTTGTCGTTTTTATAAATGATGTGGATGTTGGCGTAGAAGGATGGGTTAGTAAATTTGTGGATGACACTAAGCTCGGTAAAGTTATGGTTAGTGCCGAAGGATATTGCAGGTTACAGAGGGACATAAATAAACTGCAGAGCTGGGATGAGAAGTGGCAGATGGAGTTTAATGTGGAAAAGTGTGAGGTAGTTCACTTTGGAAAAAGTAACAGGAATGCAGAGTACTGGGCTAATGGTAAGATTCTTGGTCATGCAGATGACCAGAGAGATCTCAGTGTCCTGGTGCATAAATCTATGAAAGTTGCCACTGAGATTGATAGGGTTGTTAAGAAGGCATATGGTATGTTGCCGTTTATTTGTAGCGGGATTGGGTTTCGGAGCCACAAGGTCATGCTTCATCTGTACAAGACAATGGTAAGGCTGCACCTGGAGTATTGCATGCAGTTCTGGTCACCGCATTATAGGAAGGATGTGGAAGCTTTGGAAAGGGTTCAGAGGAGATTTACTAGGATGTTGCCTGTATGGAAGGAAGATCTTATGAGGAAAGGCTGAGGGAACTGAGGCTGTTTTCATTAGAGAGAAGAAGGTTGTGAGGTGACTTAATTGAGACAAAAGATAATCAGAGGGTTAGATAGGGTGGAATGTGAAAGTATTTTTCCTTGGATGGTGAAGGCTAACATGAGGGGACATAGCTTTAAATTGAGGGGTGATAGACTTAGGACAGATATTAAGGGGTAGTTTCTTCACTCAGAGAATAGTAGAGGTGTGGAATGGCTTGCCTGTAACAGCGGTAGACTTGCCGATGTTAAGGACATTTAAATGGGCATTGGACAGACATATGGATAATAATGGAACGGTGTAGGTTAGATGCGCATCAGATTATTTTCACAGGTCGGTGCAACATTGAGGGCCAAAGGGCCTGTACTGTGCTGCAACGTTCTATGTTCTATGTACAGGCACATTATGAAAATGTTCACCTCAAACAAGAAGCTGCCATCAAGTCAAAAATACATTCTACCTACCACACGAGTAAGGGAAGTGGGAAACAAGTTTCAGTGCCAGTGTGATTCCAGGCTTGTGGGATGTAAGTCCCAAATGAACAGTGAATCATATCAAACAGCATTTTTCTCTGGCTGTTTGATGCATGCAAATCTTGCAGCACAATTTTCAACATTAGATGTGACTCTATAGTTGGACAATGTTTCTTTCACCAACCTCTTGCAATAAAAAGTATGTGAATTCCATGCATGGATATCACTTTTAAGGGTTCCATGTAAGTTTTTAGAGTGGCATAAATGTGTTGAATATGTTTGCAAAGAGTTGTGCAAATGAACTTAGTCTTTCCAGAAGTGCCACTTTAAAATTAATATGCAGCAGTTTTTGTCTTTAAAATTCATATGTCTCAGAGAGTGATCAAGGATCTCTGGAGTGTTAATGTAAGTTTGTTTATGTTGTGAGGGTTTACAACAGGAAAGTGAAAACATTAAACCAATGGCTGTAGCAGAAGCTAGGCTGAGAACATATTTTTCAAATTAGTTAGTAAGTTTTTTGTTCAGTACTAAGGAGAGTGACTGAAATCAGAAACAAATAACAGCTCTTTTAGATAGGATATAGCCCAGAGCTAGTGAAGAAATAAGTTACCTCAGTAAAAGGGTGTAGTTTGTGAGAATTCCAGAACAGGAGTGTTTAGTTAGAAACCTGTAGATTATTAAAAGACTGAAAAAATCTAAGCTTTCAGTTGTGTGAATGGTCAAAGGAAAAGGTCACAAAACTCACAGGACCAAGAGAAATGTTTAAGTCAACCCTACAGCTTTCACAGAAAGAAGGATTTTGATCAACTGTAAAGTGATGGTGCTTTGGAATAGATGGAACATTATTTTCCTAGTGCTTTGCAATCTTCTAAACTGTGTTAGATATTGATATCTTGCTTTGTTTCATTTTACTTTTGTTACTTCTGTGTAATAAGCCTCTGTTTCATTGCTAAAACCAAATTTGTAGCCTTGCATGCTTATGTTTCAGTGAAAAATTACCATGCTAAAATTGGAGAATATTACTGAACAAACTGGATTTCTTTCTGGTATCTGACATGTTCAATAATATCATCAATTGGTTTTATAACAATCTGCAAATTACAGAAGCAGATTATCACAAGTATATATGTTTTGTAACTACTGAAAGTATTTTAAAATTGTTATGTTTAATAAGATTGGTTTCCCTTTGTCATTGATAACACACAAAATAACTTGATAAGCTTCATTGGTGAGGCCCACTGGTTAGATTCCAAAGCACCCTTAAGGAGACTGTTATATATTCCCTTACCTTACCTCAGTGGAATGCTTTTGCATGAAATGCAACATAAGAAGAAAGTTTTGAAAGTTGATGTCATTGCTCCCACAGCATTGTGTTGCAATCTTGATACTAATGTGGGCGGCACGGTGGCACAGTGGTTAGCACTGCTGCCTCACAGCGCCTGAGACCCGGGTTCAATTCCCGCCTCAGGCGACTGACTGCGTGGAGTTTGCACGTTCTCCCTGTGTCTGCGTGGGTTTCCTCCGGGTGCTCCGGTTTCCTACCACAGTCCAAAAATGTGCAGGTCAGGTGAATTGGCCATGCTAAATTGCCCGTAGTGTTAGGTAAGGGGTAAATGTAGGGGTATGGGTGGGTTGCACTTTGGCGGGTCGGTGTGGACTTGTTGGGCCGAAGGGCCTGTTTCCACACTGTAATGTAATCTAATGTTTAATTTATGCTGTGGCAAGTAAATTATGGATTTAAAAAATGAAACCACATGTACTGTTCTTAAGGATCTGATATTTTTCACAAAGTTTACATGCTACTCTGTTATTCCTTCTATTGGTTAACAATCACAGAAAGCTGATAATCCTTCAAGGAACTAATAATGGTATTGTACTCCAGAAATCAGCATTAAACTCATGAAATTACTTTAAGTTGCTATCTGACACATACTTTGAGAATTAAACACAATCATTATGAAGCTAAAAGGTTGTAGATTAAACATCAAACAACCAATACAACAAAAACATTCAATTCCAACTGAATGCTATGAATAAAACCATATTTGTTTATTCTGCCAATTCAGCAGATGGAGCATCTTTTATGGTTACCCACAGTGGAAGTTCTGTTCAGCAGAATATTAAAATACACCGAGAATTGTAAAGCTAATTAACTACACTCTAGTTGTAAAATATCATTGGAAAATTAACAGACAGTGTAGACAAAGTGTTGATCAATAATTCATAACATTAGTCTGACAATGAAGGTAAAAAGCATCAGAGCAGAGAGATTCATTATCCCTGCAAATAATGTTTTGCAGAGGACGGTCAACACAATGCATTGTTAAGTGACAAGTGTTATAGTTGTGAATTTCATTTGATTATTGTATTTTGTGAATGCATCTTTCAATTTAGGGTAAATGAAGTGGTCATGTGACATGTTCTGCAGCCAATGTGACAATAAGTTTGTATTTTTTTCATTGGTATCAATTGAATGAAGCCACTGAGAAAAGCTTACAAAATTTTTATATTTTGAGACAATTCAGCAGCGACGAATTGTCTCCATAATCACAGAAAATTGCTAGCAGTATCAAATCGCAAATAGTTTCATGTAAATGATTAATTTAATTCGAAGAAGAAGGGGTACTGGGATCAAAGATATTCAGTCAGCACTACTACAAAAATACAAGGTTAGCATGCTTCACGTAACCATGGTGCCATGGACAATAGAAGCCATTTTTTCTGATCAGCTTGCAGGTTTTCTTAGTGAACCATGAATATTGTAAGCAAACAGTAATTGTACAATGTAGTCTGCACTGTGATCAACCATCTGAGACGCAGGAAGTCAGAGGCAGAGAGAACCAGTGCTGCATCAAATGCAGTAAACACTGACTGTATTGTTCACTGCACCGGATGTGGGTGGAAAGTCACAGTCAGATTGAGTTTGTGAGGACGTAAAGCAACCCACCAGATTGACTTGACTTGAGGCTTTAGGGGAGTGTTTACAGTGTTGACCTCACAATGAATGTCATGACTGCGATCAGAAGTTAGCCAACTGGGAAGGTATAAAGAAAGCAGTTATTGCGAATAGGGAATGTGATTTATGAGTAAACAGAGTTGCTCCTGTTCTTTCAGAAATCAGTAAAACATAACTTTGAAAACAGAGGGTAGAATCATTTTGGAACCTGAGTGATGGTGAGATTTGCAGCAGAACTGGATGAAAAGACCAGCGAAGCCTTTCTCAACATTGAGAACCACCCGCTGCATCAGTAAATGAGTTTGCAAGTGGTGAGATGAGTTTCCAGCTAACTCCATCACAGGTGAAACTTCAATTAGAGGCGATTATAGCTTCTTAAAATTCCTTGTTACTGCCTTACAATATAGAACATTACAAAGCAGTACAGGCTCTTCTGCCCTTGATGTTGCACCAACCTATGGAACCAATCTGAAGCCTATCTATCCTATACTATTCCATTTTCATCCATATGTTATTGAATGACCACTTAAATGCCCTTAAAGTTGGCTAGTCTTCCACTGTTGCAGGCAGTGCATTCCATGCCCCTGCTACTCTCTGAGTAAAGAAACTACCTTTGACATTTGTTCTAGATTGATCACCCCTCAATTTAAAGCTCTGTCCCCTTGTGCTAGCCATCACAAGCTGTGGAAAAAGGCTCTCACTATCCAACTTATCTAATCCTCTGATTGTCTTGTATGTCTCAAATAAGTCACCTCTCAACCTTCTTCTCTCTAATGAAAACAGACTCAAGTCCTCAGCCTTTCCTCATAAGACCTTCCCTCCACGCCAGACAACATCCTAGTAAACCTTCTCTGAATCCTTTCCAAAACTTTCACATTCTTCTTGTAATGCGGTAACCAGAACTGTCTGCAGTACTCAAGTGTGGCCACAGCAGAATTTTGTACAACTGCAACGTGGCCTCATGGTTCCAAAACTCAATCACTTTACGAATAAAAGCTAACATACCGTATACTGTCAGGGATGGCAACTTTCATGGATCTATGTACATCTGCACTATGAAGAATTTTACTATTAGCCCTGTACTGTTACTCCTTCCAAAGTGAATCACCTCACAATTTTCTGCACTAAACTCCATTTGCTACCTCTCTTCCCAGCTCTGCAACTTATTGATGACCCTCTGTAACCTATAACATCCTTTGTCACTGTCCACAACTCCACCGACCTCAGTGTCATCGACAAATTTACTAACCCATCCTTCTACACCTTCATCCAGGTCATTTATAAAAATGACAGGCAGTGGTCGACCCAAAACAGATCTTTGCAGTACACCACTAGTAATTGAACTCCAGAATAAAAATTTCCCATCAACCCTCACCCTCTGTCTTTGTTCAGCTAGCCAATTTCTGATCCAAACTGCTAAATCACCCTCAATCCCATTTTCTGCAATAGCCTACCATGGGGAACCTTATCAAATGTCTTCCTGAAATTCATTTATACCATATCAACCACTTTATCCTCATCCACCTGTTTGGTCACCTTCTCAAAGAACTCAACAAGGTTTCTGAGGCATGACCTACCCTTTACAAAATCATGTTGGCTATCCCTAATCAATGTATTCCTTTCTAGATGATTATAAATCATATCTCTTATAACCCTTTCCAACAGTTTACCCACAACCAAAGTAAGGCTCACAGGTTTATAATTTCCAGGGTTGTCTCTACTTCCCTTCTTGAACAAGGGGACATTTGCTGTCCTTCAGTCTTCTGGCACTATTCCTGTAGACAATGATGACATAAAGATCAAAGCCAAAGGCTCGGCAATCTCCTCCCTGGCTTCCCAGAGAATCTGAGGATAAGTCATATCCAGCCCAAAGGTCTTATCTATCTTCACATTTAGCAGAATTGCCAATGTGCACCAACCACACAAACCCCATATCCACAGGTATTGGCACCTGGCATGTGCCCACCTCTAGGACCCCCATGTCACATTCTGATCCACTTAGAGGACAGTCTGCCCTTCAGTATTGCTCCTAGACTCCCCTGACAACTCTCATTGTAACTGTATTCTCAGGGACACTTCCTTGCCCCCCCCCCCACCTCTCCCCCCCCCCACCCTCCAGCACAGGGAATGCCCCAGGCTGTATCTCTGGGATCACCCCTCACTGTCAGAGCACTCCCTCACTCTGAGTTGACCTCGATCCTCACAGTCTCCCTGCCTGGCCTTGCCTTTTTGTGTTTTTCCCTCAGCCAGAGATATCAGGCCCACAGTGCTGCTACCTTGCCCTGTCCTTTGCAGTCAAACAGGAGGCTGCAAACCAAGCAGCATCAGGTCATGTAGAAGTCAACATTTCAGGACTGGGGTTGCATGTAAGGAGAGCTGCAGATAAAGGGGCTGAGGTGTGGGGGGGGAGGGGTATGGTGAGGCAGGGATAGGTGAATACCGGTGGAATGTACGACCTGTTTTTGGTCGATGGGAGGAATGAGTCCATTTGGTAGCTGGAATGAAGGCAGATTCGTTGCGGCAAAGGAGAAGGCTGAGGACGGTCATATTGGAAAGGGAGTGGGAAGGGGAATTAAAATGGGCGGTGGCTGGGAGTCAGGTTGGCCCTGTGGGCCCGGCTGTGATGCTCGGTGAAATGTGCCCTGAGTTTACGTTTGGTCTCCTCGATGTAGAGAAGACCACATCAGGAGCACCAGATACAGTAAACTAGGTTGGAAGAGAAAGCGCAGCAGGTCAAAGAGCATCCTGCTCCTTGGATGCTGCCTGACCTGCTATGCTTTTCCAGCAACACATTTTCAGCTCTGATCTCCAGCATCTGCAATCCTCACTTTCTCCTAGGTTGGAAGAGAGACAGGTGAACCTCTGTCTCACATTGAAGGACTGTTTGGGGGAGGGAATAGAACGCAAATTGAAGGAACAACACCTCATAATCCGCCCGGGCAGCCTATAGCCTGGAGGACTCAACATTGAGTTCTCCAATTTCAAATAACCACACTTCCCATCCCCCGACTCCCTTCCCAGTCCCCGACTCACTTTCCAGCCCCTCCCCCTCCCATCCATTCCTCTGATCAACCCTTTCTTCCTGCTACCAACTGGATTTGTTTCTCCCACTGACCAACCAGGCCGTACCCTCCACCTGTCTTCACCTATCCCTACCTCAGCCCCCTGCTCTCCCCCATTCCTCCATCCCTTCCCCTCCTTTATCAGCAGCTCCCTCTACACCCACCCTCAGTCCTGAAGAAGGCTTACACCCGAAATGTTGATTTCTCTCCCTCCTGATGCTGCCTGCCTTGCTGTGTTCTCCCAGCATCCTGCTTGTCTGCAGTTTTTCTGCCCTGTCATTTAGCACTGACACAAAGCCATGAAACATATGCTGGGTGTCAACAAGTTCCACTCAAAACAAATGGCCTTCACTCAGGAGTTCGCTGCACTATATTTTTCGTCGCTAGTTACCCAGAATTAATGGTCAGCTACATTGCTATAGATCTGGAGTCACATGTAGGCCAGACCAGATAAGAACAGTAATTTCCTCCCTAAAGGACATTAGTGAGCCAGATGGACTATTCCAACAATTGATAATGGTTTCATAGTCATCAGTAGGCTCTTAATTCCACAATTTTGCTGAATTAAAATTCTATTATCTGTAATGGTGGGGCTCAAATACGGCTCCCCAGAACATTGTCTGTGTCTTTGGATTAATAACAAAACAGAAATTGCTGGAAAAACACAGCAGGTCCAGCAGCATCTTTGGAGAGAAATCAGTTAATGTTTCGGCTCCAGTGACCGCTCTTCATTCTGAACGGTCACTGAACCCAAAACATTAACTGTCATTTCTCTTCACAGATGCTGCCAGACCTGCTGAGTTTTTTTCCAGCAATTTCTGTCATGGTTTCTGAATTTTTTCTCTGGATTAAAAGTGCAGTGGTAATACCACCAGGCCATCACTCCCTTAAATTCCTCGCATCAATGTGATTTTAAACACTGTTTTGAACCCAGACAAGCTCTGTAACCCAGCAATGTAAACGCCTGATGAACAAATGAAATAAAAGGATGCCAATTATTTCCTACACATCTGGTCGGATGTTCTGGGAACTGTGTATGTGGTAACATGGAGCTAGAATCAGAGAAAAGACACACCATAGGGCTGGGATAGGTACTTCATGAGGTGAAGGTTGTCAGATTGAGCAAGAAAGCTCACAACCTTCACAGCAAGAAAACTCTCAGAAAACTCAACACAAGACACTCTTCGTCAAAACAAAGTAAGATTCAGTGTGAATTGTTCAGCCACTCAGTACCTGACTCTACTCATTGAATCATAGAATCCCTACATTATGGAACTGGGCCATTTGGTCCATTAAGTCTACACTGGCCCTCCTAAGAGCATCCCACCCATATCTAAACCCCTACCCTATCCCTGTAACCCTACATTTCCCACGGCCAATCCACCCTAACCTGCACACCTTCGGACTGTGGGAGGAAACTGGAGCACCCGGAGGAGAGCCATACAGACACGAGGAGAATGTGCAAATTCCACACAGGCACTCAGCTGAGGGTGGAATTGAACACTCAACAGAATGGACGGTAGTCTGTTGATCCTATCAGATAGTTCTAAATGTGATTTTTCTAGCTTCTTCTCGGTGGATCTTCATGTTTCACATATTCAGAATCTAAGAATTGCTGAGAAAAGGACACATTTGTTGATACATTGTATCTTGTGCTCATCAGGATAATTTGCAAGGAATTGGGGAAAAGGAAACAATCTATATATTATTAGAGGAGAGTGTGGTATTGATTACAAGTTGATTCTGAGATTGCAGAGTTATCAACATGGAGACTGTGCTAGATAAAAGACTAACAGTTAACTCACAATCTTTGTTTAAATTTAAACTAAGCAAGTTTACTCTGATTGGTTGTGCCCTGAGAAATGAATCAGATGTAATGTTGGACACTGTGTTTTGTGTTTTGCAAGTGCAGACTGATTGGATATGGTCAGTACGTTGCTTGGTACGACACCATCTACCAGTCTTTGGGATGTGTGTCATACCTGCCTGGCATCTCATCAGCACTGACATTAATATACCACCTTACTCATTTGACCAACAGGCAGGACATCTGTTTGACTTGCTGGCAACTTGGTGTTAGTGACAAATATCAATTTGTGTGGTTACAGCTTGGTATCATTGCAAAGGAGTTAGCTTTCCTTGGTTACACAAACCTCAGGGGTACCATATACTTCAAGGGTGAAAGTTTGAATGACCAGAGTGGTAGATGTCAGATTTTATTATGCTGTAGCAACATGATGCAAGAACTATGCAGTGTTAATGGCTCAGGTCAATGACCTTTTATTAGACCCTATGATTTAACTTATACTCAAAATAACATTTTTCACTAACAAACTATTTTGATCTGGGCAGGCTCTATTAAATAAGTGCAATCTAAATAAATTCAACATTACTCATTTGGCAATTCCATATGTAACACTTTGTTCCCTGTCCATCAGAAATACAAATAGAAACACCCTATGACAATTTAACCTCCAAAATTAGTCCAATGAATTAACATTTCTTTCCCAGCTATCCTTTGGAATAGTGCTGATTGAACTAATAATGAAACTGCTTGATTAAAGTGTTTCATGCCTATAAAATATATTATCTCCAAGCGCAAAGCTTTTTCACCACAGAGCTATCTCACTGTTCAATGCTCTCTTATCTTCACGCCTATTCTTTTTACTAGGAGTCTCCAGAACTTCCTGACACAATAATTTCCCCCTTGTGCTTTTAGCTAGTTCCAACCCTTGTCTCCTTTTTTGCTGCATTTGCTCACACATTGAGTGAGCAACATGGAAAGAAGCCTTTAAAGTCATTTTACATGTGGGTTTCATGGCCACAAAGACAGCAAGGAGGGACAAAGCTTTAGCAAAAGGTACAACACTAAGCCAGTGGAAGAATTCATAACAAGATTTGTGAACTGTCTGGAATATCAACGATCCACTTTAAGTAGCTCAATCCATAACTAGATCACCCAGAATATAATGTTTTGTGATAGTCATGAAATTCCAATCTCATTGCAGGTATCAAATTTATTAACTGAAAAGAAAGTTGAATTGTCCCTTTTCTCCAAGACTATAAAGAAGACACTCGATATGACAGAAAGGAAAGCAAAGGGACAACCCAATGCAGCAACATTCTCTCTGCCTTAAAGGCACCATTTCAGAGCATTGTCTGTCCTACAATTAGGCTGATGATCTCATCCCCATTTACAGGTTTAATTACACCACTGGAGAACAATTGTGAATCTATGCTCAACATTATACATTCAATGGGTTCCTGGTTACTCGATTTATCTTTGAGCTTCAGTCCTCACAATGGATGACCAGTTTCCCTGACAGCAGCTGTTTGTGCCTTGAAGCCAACAACAGCAAATATGCTTTTCTTTTCTGAAAAGTAACTGCACAATTGAGAAAATCTCAAATTGCTGCAGAGGCCCTGAATGTGCTTCTATCACTGTTGTAGGCACTTGAAAGGTTTCAATAAAATCTTTTATACCATGTCTGACCTTCAGTGTATCACTCAAAGTTTGAATGCAGCAATGAAGCGCGTGCTTTATAAGTTCATGAGTAAGGATTGTATAGCAGAGTAATGACTTTTCATTTATCTTTTTGCTAATGATTCTGAATGTATTCTGGGTACAGTAAAAGTTTGGCAAATAATCAGTTCTTATCTCTAACTGGTATTTTATTAATTTTTATTCCCCCGGTTTTCCACTTCCTACTTGCTTACTAATGACTAATTCCACTTGACAAGTCCCTCATACAACCTGCCTGAGCTACCTTCATGCTAACCAGTGTTTCATTGTTTTAGATCCATCTGGCTCGCAAATGTCATGTAGGAAAGGTAATCTGCTGTCTGTTACTAGTCTGGCCTACATTTGATGGAGAATCCTCAGTGAGTAGATTAACTCTTAACTACTCTCTGAAATAGGTGAAAGCATCATTCAGTTTGAGAGGCAATTAAAGAGGGGCAACAATGCTGACCTTGCCAGTAACAGCCCCCATTCCAAGAAAAGAATAAGAAACAGAATCATTTATGAGAAATTTCCGAGTCATTCTGTCTAGGTTTACAAACTAACCCTGCACAAAATCATTGCTTGAAAATGTCAGCAGATACGATGGGAATGTGGAACCCTGATAGTGTTCACAATGTTTTTAAGGTGGCTGTTGAGTTATGACATGCTGTGTGTTATATGACAGAAACAGAAAGTAGTGGTGGTAAATGATACAATCACATACAGCTCAGGTCAAAGGGCTTAACTTTCATATTTGACCTTTAAGCATCTTTAGGATCGAGGCAAATTAGTTTGGACATTAGGCAGATGGATTTCAGAATTTGACCCAAAGCACACCTAACTTATGTCTAAATACTTCACATTAATATTGTTCTCCCTAACATTTTCCTTTTGTTTTCCAAATAGTTAACAATAAAGTATGCCCTGCGCTGTTCCATATTGTGCACACACAGCAATCCATTACTGAGGCATGATATCTATGTAATTACAAACTGGGTACAGTTCCTGCAAAAAACAGAAAGAGCTGGAGAAACACAGCCATTCTGGCAGCAAATCTAGAGGGAAAGGAGAATTAACATTTCAAGTCCCAGTGATTTCGTCTTATGGAAACTTGCTGAAAATCCTGAATTTGTTTTCAATAATCTATGATACTCCAGAAGCTGAGAAAAATATTGTGTGGGTTGTGCAGTGTAATATGCTATTTCCAATGGATAAAACTGGGACACTCATCAATTCCAATGGATAGTTTTTGCAAAATGTTGCTGTCCTTACTTATACCAAAGAATGAGCAGAGGTTGTGATATAACAGCTGCCGAGGAAGTCATGGTACTGATAGTACAGAGACAACAGAGAAGTGGAATGTCTCAAACTTGATTCCTTGATGATTATCATTGATAATTGTTTGATGACAGGGATACACTGATGCTAATATTGTTTCATGGGGAGATAATTAGGCTCTGTCGAATTGGAGATGAAATTACTTGGCACATCAAAGTGCCGCTTATTAGCTCATACCTGAAAGCAGCTCAAGTGCAGCGCACTCTTCATTCCAGTTTTTAAAAAATCTCCCATTACAACTTCTCATTCTGTTATAACATTGACTGACATTCAATGCTTTTCTCTTTCATCAGGCATTCTCAAATCAAAACAGGAGAATAACACATCCGTCAACATGACAGTGCCCTTAATATCTGAAAGGAAGTGTGTGAGCCCATTCTTCCAGGCAGCCCGCTTGATCTCACTTTGTGTTTAGTCTGAAATGTTGAGCAACAACGTTAATTAATTTATTTATCAGGTTTTCCCAAATAATGATATGACAGAAACCAATCTGGATGTCATGGCAAACAATGAGAACAAATATCAAACCTTGGGCCTTGAATGTGAATGCATCATGAAACTGAACTTCTGGAACTTTGGTGATTTTTAAATTCCAGAGAAAGGACTTGTCTTCTATAAACATTGTAAATTATTGAACACAGAGTAACTAAAATGCCCTATAATAATGTCAAATGTGACTCAATTGTTAGAGTCTCCCACCTGAGCCATGGTTTCAAATCCGATTTCAGAATATTGAACATAAAAAGGTAGTATCACATTTCCATCAAGGTGTTATATAAATACAAGATGTTGTTTTTGTAGCAGTACTCCATTGGTTCGTAAATGCTTTGGGCTTTCTTGGGGTTGTGAAAAATCACATAAATATGCGATTCATTTTTTGTTTACATTTGCTAATAACTCATGCTTCATCTACACTGCAGGTTTCTTTTGTAGTATTGAAAACTAGGGACCAATGAGGAACTAGGGACCAATGTTTAATTTTTTTTGTTACAATGGTATCTATCTCCTGCAATCCATAGAAATTGCTGTTTTCCTCCTGGTATCTATGACAATGATTAAACAGTAATTACTTGATCGACACTAAGGTATAATTTACAAATGTGAAGATACTCACTTTAACATCCAATTTTTTCCCAAGCTTTTTCTAAACATTGTCAAACATGAGGTAAAATAGACATTGTAGCTAATGGTCCTTTTTTTAATCATTCACTGGATGCGTGTGTCACTGACCAGGCCAGCATTTATTTCTCATCTCTAATTACCCAAAGTGTTGGGAAGAGTTAACCACATTGCTGTGGGTCTGGAGTTACATGTAGGCCAGACCAGCTGAGGATGGTAGATTTCCTTCTCCAAAAGTACATCAGTACACCAGATGGATATTTCTGACAATTAACAACAGTTTCATGACCATCATTAGACTTTTAACATCAGATCTTCTTTTAATTGAGTTGAAATGTCATCATCTGCCATGACAAAGATTTGAACCTGTTTCACCAGAACATTACATGGGTCTTGGATTAATAGGAGAAAGTGAGGACTGCAGATGCTGGAGAACAGAGTCAAAGGTGTGGTGCTGGAAAAGCACAGCCGGTCAGGCAGCATCCAAGGAGCAGGAGAGTTGGCATTTCAGGCATAAGCCCTTCATCAGGAATGAAGCTTGTGGGCCGGGGAGGGGGGGGCGGTTGGGGGGTGGTGGAAATGGGAGATAAATGGGAGAGGGGAAGGAGTCCAAGGACAGAACACCCCTAGTCCTCACCTTCTACCCCACGAACATCTGCATACATCGCATCATCCTCCTCCACTTCTCAGACCCCACCGCCAGACATATATTTCCCTCTTCACCTCTATCAACGCTCCGCAGAGAGACCATTCCCTCAACAATTCCCTCATCAGGTCCACACCCCCCACCAGCCCACACCTCACTCCTGGCACCTTTACCTGCCACCACAGGAAGTGCAAAACCTGCACCGACACCACTCCCCTCACCTCCATCCAAGACCCCAAAGGATCCTTCCATATCTGACAGAAATTTACCTGTACCTCTACCAATATAATCTACTGCATCTGTGGTTTCCTCTACATCGGGCAGACAGGATGCCTTCTTACGGATTCTTTCAGAGAACATTTCTGGGGCACATGCACCCACCAACTTCACGGCCCCGTGGCTGAACACTTCACGTCCCCCTCCCACTCTGTCAAGGACATGCAGGTCCTGGGCCTCCTCCACTGCCAAACTGTTTCCACCCGATGCCTAGAGGAAGAACACCTCATATTCCACCTTGGAACCCTGCAACCACATGGGGTGAATGTGGATTTCAACAGTTTTCTCATTTCCCCTCTTCTGACATTATCCCAGTCCCAAGTTTCCAACTCTACACCATCCTCCTGACCTTTCCATCACCTTTCCCATCAATCCGTTCAACCAACAACCCCCTAACCTATCACCTTCTCCCTCACCTTCATCTACCTATCGCTTTCTCAGCTACCTTGCCCCCAACCCCAACCCCAACCCCCCTCCCATTTATCTCTCAGCATCCCAGCCCACAAGCCTTATTCCTGATGAAGGCCTTATGCCCGAACATCAATTCTCCAGCTCCTCGATGATGCCTGACATGCTGTGCTTTTCCAGCACCACATTCTCGACTCTCTGGATTAATAGTCTAGCAATAACACCATTGAGCCACAGGGAAGGTGATGGCCTAGTGATATTATCGTTAGACTATTAATCCAAAACTCAATTAATGTTCTGGGGACCCAGGTTTGAATCCTGCCACAGCAGATGATGGAATTTGAATTAAATAATCGTCTGGAATTAAAAATCTACTGATGACCATGAAATCATTGTTGATTGTTGGAAAATCCCATCGAGCTCACTAATGTCCTTTAGGGAAGGAAAGCTACCATCCTCTCCTGATCTTACCTACATGTAACTCCAGACCCACAGAAATGTGGTTGATTCTCAACTGCCCTTTGAAATGGTCCAGCAAGCCATTCAATTCAAAGGCAAGTAAGGACAGCAATAAATGCTGGCCAGCCAGTGACGCCCATGTCCCACAGGTGAATCAAAGAACCCGATCACCTCCTCTAAACTGTGTTTAGAAGGAATTGAACTTAGGATTGTGTCATCAGGGACTGCACTGGCCATCTAGCTTTCGATGTTGATCCCTGCTTTGTGATTTTAGTCAGAAATGTTCCTAATCAAAGCTACATTACTCATGTGTAATTGCTGATAATTTATTCAAGGCTTATGATAATCTTCGACAGATAATGTGTTTCTGTACTTACAGTCAATGCAACAGGAATTTGTTTTAGATTATATATTGAATTATCATCACTGCTATAGCTTTATTGAAAGTTAGCACATTTTAGTTACGATAATATAATTGTTCTCATTATTGACGTGAGGCCATTTGTCATAACAACACCAGGCATGTCCACAAAGTAGTCTGTGAACTGCAAATTTACATGGATTGTTCAGCAGCCTTTTGGTGCAATGTTAAAAATGAGCATAAAACAACAAAGCCTTACTCTCAATTAGAGAAAAAGTTAGTTTATTGAACAAATGAGGTTGAAAGTTACTTGGTAAAAATTGATACAATTAAAATATAAAATACAAGGATTAAAAACAGGTACAGATAAAAGATGCTTATGAAGATAAAAGTCTGTTAATGGTGATGGCTTGTCATTTCCTCAAAGGTTTTTTTCCAAGGGGAAATGGTTGAAAACTTGACGTCCGAATTCAGCAGCTGCAATTAATTTTGTCATGTAATAGTTGGACAGTTCAGTGGCTTTGGTAGGTAACAATGTCTTTGGGATGGAGAGAAAACAGCTTTTTTCTCCTTTCTAGTCTATTGTTATAGTCCAACAAGTTTATTTAAAACCACAAACTTTCAGAGAACCCTCTCCTTCTGCAAGCAACAAATGAGAGAGAATACATTCAACACAGATTTTTTTAAGTAAGAGATCAAAAGGTCACACAAATTATGTAAATGTATTGAGCAAATCTTTAATGACTATTAAACCTTTAATCAGTTAGAATGGAGGTGTAGGTTTTGATTGATTAATGTATAAATCCCAGAATTTCTTTGAAGTCACCGCCCCAAGATAATTTTATCAGAACAAAGGTGATATCTCAAATAAAACCAGTCTGGCTCCACGTTGAGATACAGACAGACTTGAAACATGGCCTCACACGAAAATGCATTGTCCGACCTGAGGTCTCACCTTTTTTCTGATAAAACCTGAAGTTAACTTGGGGCAGTGACTTAAAAGAAATTCTGGGATTTATATATTAATCAATCAAAACCTACACCTCCATTCTAACTGATTAAAGGCTTAATAGTCATCTTAGGTTTGTTCAATACATTCAGATAATTTGTATGACCCTTTGATATTTCACTTATAAATCCTGTGTCTGATATATTTTTTCTCAGAAGGAGTGCTGCCTGCAGAAGTAGTGGGGGCTCTGAAAGTTTGTACTTTCAAATAAACCTGTTGGATTATAACCTGGTGTTGTGTGATTTCTAACTTTGCCCACCCCAGTCCAACACCGGTGTCTCTACATCGTGTCTATGGTTATGGCACATGCAGATTATTGAGATATTTTCAATGGAACTGTGATTTCTTTTGATGTTTCTACACAGCAATCTCCTTAAGAGTGTCTCGCCCAGTGATTCCTGCAGAGATCTATTAGAATGATGTCTCATAACCGATTTCATGCAAATCAAGATTTGAGATGACTGCTTTGTTAATTCTAATGAATTGTTGCCCCACAAAGTAAAGCCAGTTATGCTGCTTTCCGATGATGTTAGTTTAGTCTCCTTCATTGTCCAGAAGCTTTGACTTTTCATACATTTAGAAGGGCCCAATGTGTTGTCAGAAGGTTCATTCAGTTTTAAATGTCTCCATTAGAGATTGAGTCTGTCTGCATTTTCCCGAGACAGAATCAACAAAAACACTTACATAGCTTGTGGGAACCATCCTGTAGTACACAATGTCCTTATTGAAAGTCACATGAACTTTCTTTACAAAATATAGAATCTAAGTGTACAGCTATAGTACTGATGAAATGGGTTTCAGCTGCAGTTTTGAGAAAACACATGAGCTGGATAAATCTGTTATTTCCTGACCCTGAGTTGAAATGCTTTGCCTTTCACATCGAGTCACTTTGCTCAGCACTTCAATATGAGCTCAAAGACAAGTACCGCTGTGGTTCCTGAGCTCGGGAATGATTATTAGAGGTGAGTCCCAAAATGTAGGAACATCTGAGTCTTTAATTGCATCAATGCCCCTCCAAATCTTTCAGCTTTACCTCAATTTTCTTCCATAAAGCATCCAATATCTTCAAATGACATTGAAAAGCAGGAATAGCACATTTCTCAATATCGCAGCTTGAACTTCATGCCCATCAGCTTGACGGCACAATCAAATATTTGACAGAATTCACTGCCAATAACATTCCCCATTGTTGGTATCTCATTGCTACGTACTGCTGAGAGTACACTAATAGGTTGTTTGAGCTGCATGTAAACAAAGTGAACAGCAAGCATTTTCCTTCATGCCAGGCTCATCAAGCAAGAACAAATAAAATGAACAATTACTTTGAAAATCTGTTAGTTTATTAATTGGAAACAATGGGATCAGCATATGGTGAATCTTCACTTGATAACAGAAGGTAGTAGCAATCATTTGGTAATGTTTAATGTCAATATCATTCCCACATCATTCCCACAGAGGGCTTAGTACTTTGCAGAGTCTGCTGGTTATTATTTATCAAAATGATAATATGGTGATTAAAATACAGCACCATTCCGATGTTATATTCTGCTGCAGAAACGTAGACAATACGACCATAAGAAGTAGGAATGAGAGTAAGCCTTTTGGCTTTTCAATAATGTCATGGCTGATCAACATTTCTCACATCCACTTTCTTGTCCACTCTCCATAACCCTTGATCCCCCTTTTGATCAAGGATCTATCTATCTCAGCCTTAAATGTACACAAGGATTCTGCCTCCCTGACACCCTGTGGCAAAGAGTTCCAATGAATCACAACCATCTGAGGGAATACATTCGTCCTTATCTCAGTCTGAAATTGGCACCCCTTTATTCTGAGACTATATCCTCTGGTACTAGACTCCCTATGAGTAGAAATATCCTGGTGATATTTACACTGCCAATTCTGTTAAGAACCAAATAGTAAAAGCAAATTACTGCAGATGCTGGAATCTGAAACCAAAAGAGAAAATGCTGGAAAATTTCAGCATCTGTAAGGAGAGAAAAGAGCTGATGTTTCGAGTCTAACTGACCCTTTGAGAAAGATGCTGCCAGACCTTCTGAGATTTTCCAGCATTTTCTGTTTTGAATTCTGTTAATAATCCTATTTGTTTCGATGAGACCACCTCTCAGTCTTCCAAACTCCAATGAGCAGAGTCCCAAACTGTTTAACCTTTGCTGATAAGAGAGTCCCTCCTTTCCAGGAATCATCCTAGTGAACCTTCTCTGAACTACCTCCAACAAAAAAAATTTGCTCCATTTTAACTCTTAATTTGACTGGTTTGTATATCTATTGATATGTATGTGGGATTTTTTTGTGTTATCCAAGGAAGGGAAGGAAGGGAGGAAGGGAATTCCAAAGACTCTCAATCTTCTGAGAAAAACATGTTTCCTCATCTCTGAAACAAAATGGCACCCCTTATTTGTAAACAATGTCCTTCGTTCTAGATTCTGTCACAAAATGAAACACCTTTTCAACATCTACCCAGTCAAGTCCCCTCAAGATCTCATATGTTTCAATGAAGTCAACCTTGACTCTTCCAAACTCCTGAGGATACAGGTCTAACCTCTCTAGTCTTTCCTCATAAGGCAATCTGCTCATTCCAGGTATTATACTAGCAAACCTTCTCTGAATAATTTCCAACACATTAATGTTCTATAGTAAGTACTGTAACCAATGTTATATACAGTATTCCAGATGCAAACTCACTAATGTCCTTAATAACTGAAGCATAACCTCTTTACTCTTGCATTTAATTCCCCTCACAATAAGCAATAACAATCTATTAGCTTTCCTGATTACTTCCTGTTCCTCCACACTAACTTTCTGTGATTCATGCACCCAGATGCCTCAGAGCTCTGCAATCTCTGATTATTTAGTTAATATGCTTCTATTTTGTTCTTTTTGCCAAAATGGTCAATTTCACACTTTTTCACATTGTACTCTATTTGCAGATCTTTGCCCACTCACTGAACCAGGAGAAGGTGATGACTGCAGATGCTGGAGACCAGAGTTGAAAAATGTGGTGCTGGAAAAACACACCAGGCCAGGCAGCATCTGAGGAGGAGGAGAATCGACGTTTCGAGCATAAGTTCAAGCGCCGCATCTTCCGCCTAGGAACACTCCAACCACACGGGATGAATGTAGATTTCTCCAGCTTCCTCATTTCCCCTCCTCCCACCTTATCTCAGTCCCAACCCCCGGATTCAGCACCGCACTCTTGACCTGCAATCTTCTTCCTGACCTCTCTGCCCCCACCCCCTCTCAGGTCTATCACCCTTACCCTCACCTCCTTTCACCTATCGTATTCCCAGTGCCCCTTCCCCAAATTCCCTCCCCCCTACCCTTTACCTCAGCCCGCTTGGCACACCAGCCTCATTCCTGAAGAAGGGCTTATATCGAAACGTCGATTCTCCTGCTCCTCGGATGCTGCCTGGCCTGCTGTGTTTTTCCAGCACCACTCACTGAGCCACTGCCTGGCCTAATGTGTGTTTCCAGCATCACTCACTGAACCACTGCCTGGCCTGATGTGTTTTTCCAGCATCACTCACTGAACCACTGCCTGGCCTGATGTGTTTTTCCAGCATCACTCATTGAACCACTGCCTGGCCTGCTGTTTTTCCAGCATCACTCACTGAACCACTGCCTGGCCTGATGTGTTTTTCCAGCACCACTCACTGAAACGCTGCCTGGCCTGGTGTGTTTTTTCAGCATCACTCACTGAACCACTGCCTGGCCTGCTGTGTTTTTCCAGCATCACTCACTGAACCACTGCCTGGCCTGCTGTGTTTTTCCAGCATCACTCACTGAAATGCTGCCTGGCCTGCTGTGTTTTTCCAGCATCACTCACTGAACCACTGCCTGGCCTGCTGTGTTTTTCCAGCATCACTCACTGAACCACTGCCTGGCCTGATGTGTTTTTCCAGCATCACTCACTGAACCACTGCCTGGCCTGCTGTGTTTTTCCAGCACCACTCACTGAACCACTGCCTGGCCTGTTGTGTTTTTCCAGCACCACTCACTGAACCACTGCCTGGCCTAATGTGTTTTTCCAGCATCACTCACTGACCCACTGCCTGCCCTGGTGTATTTTCCTAGCACCGCTCACTGAACCACTGCCTGGCCTGCTGTGTTTTTCCAGCACCACTCACTGAACTACTGCCTGGCCTGCTGTGTTTTTCCAGCACCACACACTGAACCACTGGGCTTGGCCTGCTGTATTTTTCCAGCAGCACTCACTGAACCATAAGCCCTTCTTCAGTTTCGAGCATAAGCCCTTCTTCAGTTTGTTTTCAGTTGAACATCAGAGACTGAGTGATTACCTAATAGAAATTTACAAACTTATGAGAGGCATTGATGGAATGGACAGGCAGAGACTTTTCCCCAGGGTAGAAAAGACAATTACTAGGGGACATAGGTTAAAGGTTAAAGGGGGAAAGTTTAAAAGAGATGAGAGAGGCAGGTTTTTTGCACAGAGGGTGGTAAGTGCCTGGAACATACTCAGAGGAGGTGGTAAAAGCAGATGCAATCACAATATTTAAAAGACATCTCGATAGATATGTGAATAGGCAAGAAATAGAGGTATGCTGACTGTGTAGAGGCAAAAGTGTTTTCATTTAGAAATGTGTCATGATGGAATGAAAGACCCATTGCTGTGTTGTACAATTCTATTTTTTTGTTATTTATTAGCCAATTTCATATCTGAAGGAAACTCCCCGAACCTATCGAGCTTTGGAAAAGTAAAACCCATGCATCAGGTATTTCAGTTGGTGCTTCTTTGAAGACCTTAGGATGAAATCCACCAGGATGTAAGGATTTGTCAACTTGAAATTCCCACAATTTACTCAGTGGTACTTCCTTAATAATTGTAATTTTTTTTGAGTTCCTCCCATCTTTTCAACTCCTGTTTCCATGATGCTACTTGCATCCTCTCTCTAGTAGGGTTCCATTTTCCCCAATCTGGACTAAACTAACCACAGGGGTGGGTGATGAGCACTCACTGCTCTTGCTATCAACTGCCCTCGGACACCCCTCTCCTGGTGGTCCTTCCCCTGTGAGCCTGAAAGGCAACAGCTCATTTTCTCAACTTTGGATGCCCTGATGCCTTGGCCTCTGAAGACCTGATGACCTGGAAGTTGCTGGCTTCTGATTGGCTTTTGGAGAGATGGGTCTCATAATGGAGGTCATGATGCACCAGGAAGATGGCAGGTCAGCTCTGAATGACCTGATTTGTACTTTAATCCAATACATTTTCTCAGTGGGGGCAGGGAATCAGTTGCTGCTGAAGATACCTGCCCCTTGTTTTGTGCTAGGAATATTAAATCACCATTTCTGAATTTCAGAAAACTGGCCGAACATTTGGAAGGGAATCTGCTGCTAGTGGAATGGAGTAAATGTAATCACCGTCCAACCCCTACCCTAACAGCCAGCTTTCCCAGCAGGCAATTGCAAACCAGGCTAATATCTTGTCTACATAAAAAATGCTTTTTGTGATGGGAAACAGCTCAAATCAGATGGATGTGAAAACTGTAGGAAATGATCTGTCTGTGCTGTGTTGCATGAAGATGTGAAAGAATGAGTAGGATCTATACCACTCAGAGAAAGCTGCAGAGAAGTGAAGAATAGATGATCGCCCATATTTATCAATAAAATAAAAATAGACTTCAGCTTTAGGCTCATATATCCCACACTGATTATGGACCTCATATTTAGCTTCCGGATTGGAGATTGTATGATTAAATTAGAGTTGTGACAAACCTTATTGCCGTGCTCTTATTCGTTTCTTGCCACACTTTCACTTTGTTTATTTTTGTTTTGTTGAATTGTTCTTCCTTGGCAAGGACTCTGCTAAACACAACTCCGTTAAAATGGTTCTTAACTCATGGATGATCTTGTTGATGAATACACTTTGACTAATGTTTAAACATGGATTAGTTGAAAGATAGAAGGGCAATACAAAGCAGACAGATCCAAATGTAAACCATAAGGGTTTAAAAAGACCATGAAGGTGTTACAGAGATGGAGTTGGGTGCTATCAGTAATTTTCAGACTATATCACTACCATCTGACCATTGGAAGCTCTGCTTTCAGTTTTCTAACCATCCTGCATGGGAGAGGTTTTAAAAGGCCAATCTTTTAATATCCTTTAACATTCATTTACCCATTATGGGCATTGCTGGAAAAGTCAGCATTTATTATTCCTGCCAATTGCCTTTGAGAAGGTAGTGTTTTCTATATGAACTGCTGCAGTCCATATGATATTGGTCCCTGTTTTGAATACCTACTTCTTGATTTCAGGCCACCCTTTACTCCCATGTTCCTGATCTTTCCTGTTTAATGTGAGCAGGAAAGGCTATCCGAGGATCTCCTTGTGACCTCTATCCTTGATCAAACCTGGTGATTTGTAGACTCCAACCCCTCGTGCCCTCAGTCCTTACTGTAGCTGGGCAGTTGTGGGGAAGGAGCTCAGTGTGGTTGCTTGTACATCTGAGACCAACAGCAATCATTGGAAACTGGAGCAGCGCAGGGACAAGAATAATATTGCAAATAAAATTGCTGCTCAATTTCATAAGCATTTTTTGTCAGATATTACCTTAGGCTTTATTACCTGTGTCATTTAAAAAGAAAACATCTTGTGGAATAATTTTTAGTTGTTGGTCTACCTGCATGTCATTCTGATTGACCCAATCAGAATGTGATATTGGGATGAAATTCATGTCCAGGAAAATGCAAAGCTCACAGAAGATGAGAGGAGGCTCCTGAAAAAGTGGTGAAAGGTGAAGGTCAGGCTGAGAGATACCTGGATGAGATCTGATTTGATGGGCAAAATGAACAAGGCAAGTAACTGAAAAGAGAATTTTGCTCCTGTATTAAAAGCCCTACATAATAATAGTGGCAGGATTTGATTAGTTTTGCTTTATTGTGGTGACATGTACCTAAGAACAGTGAGAAGTTCTGTTTTGTGAGCAGTACAGGAAGATCATAGCAAACAAGGACTTACAAACCAATGGGTGAGTAGACAGACTGAGGCACACAAGGTTATAGCTTCACAGGAGGCACACAAACAAAAATCAGCATTATTTAGAGTTAGAGAGGTGGGAGAGGTCTTTGATGATGTAGGCAGCCTTTCCATGGCAACAAGAAGTGTAAATGGAATCCATGGATGGGAGCTTGGCTTCTGTGATAGTCTGGGCTGTGCACACAACCTTCTCTAGTTTCTTACAGTCCTGGGCAGAGCAGTTACCTTTCCAGGCCATTGTGTACCTGAATAATATGCTTACTATGGTTCAGCTGTAAAAATTGGTGGGGGTCCCTACAGATATGCCGTATTTCCCAAACCGTCTGAGAAAGAAGAGGAATTGTTGTGCCTGAGTTTTGGAGAAAATAGCTATCACAAAGAAAGGAACTGGAAAAAATTGTTGATCTCCTGAATGTTGCAGCTTTGCTGAATGACTTAATGAGAGGAGCACAACATTGATGTCCAGGTGGATCTGCTAATGGGTGGTTTTATCCATTGTCTATCAGATATATTTCAGCCAATACTGCAAACTTTGATATCAAGGGAATGAAGGTGAGAGGAAGTCTGGAGGAGTCACCAGAGTTGGAATGAGCAAAAGTTTCTTCAGAGACAAGAGTTTCAGAGATAAAAGCAGGGAAATGATTGAGTCAATCGAGAGTGGCAGAAATATTTTATGAATGAAACAACAAAGTCCAAATGGTTGGACATTTGAAAGCATAACCTTGAGAGGTGAGACATTTTTCTCCGAGCGAGTACAGAAAGAGTGCTGTTGAAAGGAAGATGTGCAAAAAAAAAGCCTCGACAGTTACTGCAAATGTGCAGCTGGAATGAAATTCAGTTCAGTAATGGATAGGAGATTTGCTCCAGCAGATTACCATCTTGCTCAAAAAGATAAATACTGTCCTGACTGCATTGAAATTCCAAAGAAAGTATTCACAACGTTATAACTATAATCGAATTAAGACTTTTCAATCAAGTGTGCACAAGCTGTTATTGTTGAAATGACTATTAAACACTATAATGATTCTGATTTCAAATACTGGGTCAGATTTATGAAATTTCATTCTATTTTCAGACGCAGTCATTTATATTTGAAAAATGTCTATTGTTTCACACTAATGGCTGTTTGATAAGCAAGAAATTGGAATTATCTAGTTGAGCTGGCAGTGGCAGCAGATTAGATATTATTCAACACCGTGGGATTTAAGGGAACAACAGATGTGGAATTTCAGCTAATCTATTCAATGGAGAATTAAGAGCAATGCAAAACTTTCAGCTTAACTGCTACAACAAAGGCAGCAGTGAAATGGATAAGGACAATTGTCATTTCGAAACTGTCAGTTCAAAGTTTAAGGCTGTCTTGTGCTTTATTTGTTATCAGTTAATAGGCATTTAAAAGATTATTATCTTTTGTGACATTTCTCCTCAACATTTATTTTTAAAATCTTCATTTAAGATCTTGGGGATAGTGTTTCAGCTTTAACTGTTTTCTTTCCAGCACAGTTCAACCAAAAGCAAGCAAATAAACTCAAACGCTGTTTAAGAAGGGTGGTAAGGGCAAGCCAGGGAACTATAGACCTCTTAGCCTGACGTCAGCGGTGAGCAAGTTGTGGGAGGAAATCCTGAGGGACAGGATGTACATGTATTTGGAAAGGCAAGGACTGATTAGGGATAGTCAACATGGTTTTGTGTGTGGGAAATCATGTCTCACAAACTTGATTGAGGTTTTTGAAGTAACAAGTAGAATTGTAACAAGCAGAGTGGTAGATGTGATCAATATGGACTTCAGTAAGGCATTCGACAAGGATCCCCATGGGAGAATGATTAGCAAGGTTAGATCTCACGGAATACAGGGAGAACTAGCCATTTGGATACAGAACTGGCTCAAAGGTAGAAGACAGAGGGTGGTGGTGGAGGATTGTTTTTCAGAATGGAGGCCTGTGACCAGTGGAGTGCCACAAGGATCGGTGCTGGGTCCACTACATTTTGTCATTCACATAAATGATTTGGATATGAGCATAAGAGGTACAGTTAGTAAGTTTGCAGATAACACCAAAATTGGAGGTGTAGTGGACAGCGAAGAGGGTGACCTCAGATTACAACAGGATCTTGACCAGATGGGCCAATGGGCTGAGAAGTGGCAGATGGAGTTTAATTCAGATAAATGCGAGGTGCTGCATTTTGGGAAAGCAAATCTTAGCAGGACTTATACACTTAATGGTAAGGTCCGAGGGAGTGTTGCTGAACAAAGAGACCTAGGAGTGCAGATTCATAACTCCTTGAAAGTGGAGTCGCAGGTAGATAGGATAGTGAAGAAGGAGTTTAGTATGCTTTCCTTTATTGGTCAGAGTATTGAGTACAGGAGTTGGGAGCTGAAAATGTGTTGCTGGAAAAGCGCAGCAGGTCAGGCAGCATCCAAGGAACAGGAGAATCGACGTTTCTGGCATAAGCCCTTCTTCAGGAAGAAGGGCTTATGCCCGAAACGTCGATTCTCCTGTTCCTTGGATGCTGCCTGACCTGCTGCGGTTTTCCAGCAACACATTTTCAGCTCTGATCTCCAGCATCTGCAGTCCTCACTTTCTCCTACAGGAGTTGGGAGGTCATGTTGTGGCTGTACAGGACATTGATTAGGCCACTGTTGGAATATTGCATGCAATTCTGGTCTCCTTCCTATCAGAAAGATGTTGTGAAACTTGAAAGGGTTCAGAAAAGATTTACAAGGATGTTGCCAGGGTTGGAGAATTTGAGCTATAGGAAGAGGCTGAACAGGTTGGGGCTGTTTTCCCTGGAGTGTCAGAGGTTGAGGGGTGACCTTATAGAGGTTTACAAAATCATGAGGGGCATGGATAGGATAAATAGACAAAGTCTTTTCCTTGGAGTTGGGGAGTACAGAACTAAAGGGGATAGGTTTAGGGTGAGAGGTGGAAGATATAAAAGAGACCTTGGGACAACCTTTTCACACAGAGGGTGGTACGTGTATGGAATGAGCTGCCAGAGGTTACGGTGGAGGCTGGTACAATTGCAACATTAAGGAGGCATTTGGATGGGTATATGAATAGGAAGGGTTTGGAGGGATATGGGCCGGGTGCTGGCAGGTGGGGCTAGATTGGTCGGCATGGACGGGTTGAATCTTCGTTAAGTTGAGTTTCTCTGTGATCTGATGTGTGGGGTTGAAGGTGTGGCATTGGAGCCAGTCCTGTACACAAAACCAGCCATGATCCCAGTTTACATTAATTTCTGAAACAAGATAAGTGAAGCGGTCAAGTGTTGTTTAGAAGAAATGTTCCTGTGAGATTGTCAGTTCTGTGCACTCTCTGCCACGGACGTGCAAGTGTACTGATTGACCTGTGTGGTATATTCCAGGAAGGCTCAGGGATCAATGGAGATTATCTGAGGCATCATTGTGTGTCCTGGTGGAAGACATCAAGTGAAGGGGAGATGTCTAGCTCCCCCAGTGGCAAAAGGATGTAGCTCTCCCTTGAGCCTCTACCCTGTATCAGCTGATATTCCTCTGCCTGGCCTGATGGTTCCTTCTCATACCTGAACTTTACCAGAGCACCCTTTCACAATTTGTTAGTGAGCCAGCACTTCCTTCCTTTTGGTGACTCCAATCAGGTGACACACCATAACATTGCACTTAATGTTCTCAAGTAACATTCTCAAAGTATTTCTGAAGTAAATACAGTTAAAACTCTCCTTGGTCTTGACGGAAAGTATCTCCAAAAGTCTCCTGCTCTTTTCCAGAAAATTGGTTCCCAGCCTCAGTCAGCAATGAAACACTAACTGCTCCATTAAGTAATGCTGCTGTTGAAGGGCTAATGCTCAAAATGTCAAATGTCCTGCTCCTCGGATGCTGCTTGACTTGCTGTGCTTTTCCAGCGCCACACTTTTTGAACCACCTTCATACAGTCTGCTGTTCACTGTGAGAAGGCATTGAAAGAAAAGCAATACCTTCAAAATGCTGTGCAGCCTACTTAATAAATAAGTGAGGTCCTTTGCTCAGTTGGCTGGTTGGCTAGTTTGTAACGTAGAGTGATGCCAACAGCGTGGATTCAATGCCAACATTGTCTGAAATTAGTATGAAAGACTCTCCTTCTCAAATTCTTCCTTTAACTGAGGCAAGGTGACCCTCAGGTTAAACCACCATCGAATGAGAGAGCAGCCTTATGGGCTGGTAAGATATAAGGTCATAGTATCTCTGCAGTGTAGAAGTAGACCATTGACCCATCAAATCCACATTGACCCTCTGAGGAGCAACCCCTCTCCCAGATCCAACCCCCACTCTATCCTTGTAACCTTGTATTTCCCATGACTAATCCACTGAGCCTACACATATTTGGATTGTAGGAGGAAACTGGAGCACCCAGAAGAAATCCACAATGCCACGTGAGAAGGTGCAATCTCCACATAGACAGTTGTCTAAGGGTGAAATCCAACACAGGTCCCTGGCACTGTCAGACAGCAGTGCTAATCACTGTGCCACCCACAATGGTGACTGTGGTCACTTTACCTTATCGAGACTATTAAGAAGACACTGGTCAGGCTTTCTGTGTACAGGCTTCAAATACAATCTGTTACCCTGAACTAAGTGTGATTTAAACCAGCTTTCTCAGCTCAAAAAATGATCACGGCTACCTCTGAGGTTCTATAGGTCATCTCTGCTTGTGGAAATGAGCCCCTTTTAAGGTTATGTATTTTGCTAAAGGATACTGCAAAATTAGTGAGTCATCGCAACAATTCATACTCTCAGTATCATGTCTTCGCTTACAAATTTAAATCCCAGTGGTTCGATTTTAATCAACACTCTACTGATCTAAGTTGTTGCATTTTGCTCAGTTTGAAAAGTACAAATCAGCTTAAGACTTCTGCATGTTAATTAAAATGAAATCCCAAGATTCTCTGATGTTTCTATTCCCCAGTCAGGTATGAGGAGTTTTATCAGTAAAGTGGTGTTGGTAATAATGCTAATTGAGAGCAATCTGCTCATCTCAGTGCCTTCCTACCTCTTCAGCTGCAAAATACAGCACTGGAAATGACAAAGATACATTGGACTTGTAACATCCAGTTGCATTTATATAGTGCCTTTAATGTAGTAAAACATTCGAACAAACTTTTCCAGGAATTATCAACCAAAATTTGTCACTGTGGGTATTAGAGCAGCTGATCAGAAACTTAGTCATGGAGGTAATGTTTGAAGGAGATGTGATGAAACTATGGCTTTAAGAGGTGTATTTTATCCCTTTTTATGAAGACTGATTTTCAGCCATTGGAGCTGAGCTGTCTCTTTCAAGCCAATAAACAACTTGTGAGGCTTTGGTTTTCTTTGAAAGTCGGAACAATAAGAGCTGCCAGAATGGGTGGTGTCAGGTTCCCACAGGACCAGGATTTTTGTTAAACTTTCAGGAGCTGTTGGGTTTTTGAAGCTGGCTGTGGAAGCTATCTCAGAAATTTGAGAATATCTATAGTGTGGAAATGGGCCATTCAGCCCAACAAGTCTATTCCAATCCTCTGAAGAGCATCCCACCCAGACTCACCCCCATACCATCTCATACTGCATTTCCCATGGCTAAACTGCACACCTTTGTAGTTTTGGAAAAAGCCAGAGCACCCAGAGGAAACCCATGCACACATATAGAGACTGTACAAATTCCACACAGTCACCCAAGGATAGAATTGAACTTGGGTCCGTGGCACTATGAGGCAGCAATGCTGACCACTGAGCCAACATGCTGCATGCTCTCTCTTCCAAAACACTCTCTCTCTATCGTAGCTAAAGCTTGTTCTCTTACCACTGCTAGAATCACATGTGTGACAATCTGTTTTACTAACTTTGCTTTTGCCAACGGTGCGTTTATAGGTTGTTACTATTTTGGAACAATTGCTATTTTGAGGCTAAATAATCTTGCATTCTGTTAAATTTTCAAATAGAGTTAATTAATTAGAAATTAGTATTAGGCTAATTCTTCTTTTTGTTTGCATGTTAACTGGGGATAAGAGTAAAGTGTGTTTTCCTTAAAGTTGAGTAGTGTGTTCAGTTGAATCACATCTGGAACACAGCGTCTTACATTTACTTTTAAATAAGATATAAGCGAGGGTCTAGGCTATATACTTGACATATTTGAAGGGGGTTTGGTCTGGCCCAATACAGGAGCATTTGGAAAGAAGAGGAGCAGAGAGATGAGATGAGAGGAGAGAATTCCAGAGTTCTACATCCAGGCAACAGAATGTAAAGCCACCAATGTATACCGAATAAAATCAAGGATGCTCAAATGACCAGAATTTGAGGATTGCAGTGATTACAGACAGGAATGCTGCAGGGAAACATGGAAACATGAACAAACAGGTTAATGACAGTGTTTATGTCTCATAAGTGGCAAGTAACATATGCACCATACATGTGGCAAACAATGACTATTTGCAGCTGAAAATGTGTTGCTGGAAAAGCGCAACAGGTCAGGCAGCATCCAGGGAACAGGAGAATCGACGTTTCAGGCATAAGCCCTTCCTGAAGAACGGCTTATGCCCGAAACGTCGATTCTCCTGTTCCCTGGATGCTGCCTGACCTGCTGCGCTTTTCCAGCAACACATTTTCAGCTCAGAAACTGAGCTTGATTCACCAAATAAATACAGTGGCCTCAAGAGCAGATAAGAGGTGAGGAATCTTGGGGAGTCAAGAGTTACTTACTTTCTGACTCCCCAAAACCTGTCCATACTCTATCAGGCTCCAGTCAGTGGTATTATGGAATGCCGAGATGAATGAAGCTCCAACAAGATTCAAAAAGTTTGACACTATCCAGAGCAAAGCAGCTTGCTTGATTCTCACCACACCTACAAACATTTACTCCGTCCATCACCAACACTCAGATGCACTCTAGAAATTCACTAAGGGTCTCAGACAGCACCTTCCAAATCCACAACCAATTCTATCTAGAAGAACAAGAACAGCAAATATATGGGAACACCACCATCTGCAAGTTTCCTCCAAGCCACTTACCATCCTGACTTCAATGAATGAATGAATGAATTCAATAATTAATTCCGAACACTGTTCCCTCACCGTTGTTGGATCAAAATTCTGGAATTTCATCCATAAGGGCATTGTGGGTCTACTTGTAGCACATGGTCTGCAGCCGTTCAAGAAGGCAGATCACCACGACCACCTTCTCAAGGGAGCAACTATGGATGGCCAATAAATATTGGTGCAGTCAGCAATGCCCACATCCCCTGAATGTAGTAAAACAAGCACAAACTTTCTGCCAGTTTATTCCATTTCACCTGATCATCATATCCTCAATTCTTTTATCTCTCATATGTATATCTAGCACAGTCTTAAGTACATAAAATCATAGAATCATCGAATTTTACAGGACAGAAGGAGACCTTTCAACCCATCGTGTCTATACTGGCTCCCTAAAGAGCTGCCAAGTTAATCCCACTCTCCAGCCCTATCTCCATTGCCCTCAAAATTCATCACTCTCTCTTCATCGATGCTATTTGCCTCAACCTGTCTCGGCAAGTTTTACATTTGCAGCACTTGTCAGTGAAGACCTTTCTCATGAATCCTGTTTTGAATGTATTCATAATTATTTGATATTGATGGGCCCAGTGACTCTGTGACAAATGGAAACATCTTCTTTCTCTGTCCCTATCGATGAAGATGAAGAGAAAGGGTGGAGGTGTGGAGAGATTACCTCTGGGTGCTATGTGTAACAGAGTCCTCTTTCTGTTCATTTTAGGTGTGTTTGGAACATTGTCACAAAAGTAATTTCTCTCTTGTCCTTCCCCATTAACCCTGCAGTTGAATATTCACTTTTGTGATCACATTCAATATTCAATAAGGAAATACGCAGAGGAAAAATGAGGTACGAAGGTAAACTGGCCAATAGTATAAAGAAGGATAGTAAAAGCTTTTTTAGGTATGTGAAAGGCAAAAAATGGTTAGGACTAAAATTGGGCCCTTGAAGACAGAAACAGGGGAATACATTACGGGGAACAAAGAAATGGCAGAAGAATTAAATGGGTACATCAGATCTGTGTTCACTGGGGAAGACTCAAGCAATCTCCCTGAGGTAACAGTGGCTGAAGGACCTGAACTTTCGGGAATTTATATTTGCCAGGATTTGGTGTTGGAGAGACTGTTAGGTCTGAAGGTTGATAAGTCTCCGGGGCCTGATGGTCTACATCCCAGGGTACTGAAGGAGGTGGCTCGGAAAATCGTGGATGCATTGGTGATTATTTTCCAGAGTTCGATAGATTCGGGGTCGGTTCCTGAGGATTGGAAGGTGGCTAATGTTATACCACTTTTTAAGAAAGGTGGGAGAGAGAAAGCAGGAAATTATAGACCAGTTAGTCTGATCTCAGTGGTGGGAAAGATGCTGGAGTCTATTATAAAGGATGAAATTATGGCACATCTGGATAGTAGTAACAGGATAGTTCAGAGTCAGCATGGATTTATGAAGGGGAAATCATGCTTGACTAATCTTCTGGAATTTTTTGAGGATGTAACTCTGAAGATGGATGAGGGAGATCCAGTAAATGTAGTGTACCTGGACTTTCAGAAAGCTTTTGATAAAGTCCCACACAGGAGGTTAGTGAGCAAAATTAGGGCGCTTGGTATTGGGGGCAAAGTACTAGATTGGATTGAAAATTGGTTGGCTGATAGGAAACAAAGAGTAGTGATAAACGGCTCCATTTCGGAATGGCAGGAGGTGACCAGTGGGGTACCGCAAGGATCCGTGCTGGGACCGCAGCTTTTTACAATATATATTAATGATATAGAAGATGGTATCAGCAATAATGTTAGCAAATTTGCGGATGATACAAAGCTGGGTGGCAGGGTGAAATGTGATGAGGATGTTAGGAGATTACAGGGTGACCTGGACAAGTTAGGTGAGTGGGCAGATGCATAGCAGATGCAGTTTAATGTGGATAAATGTATGGTTATCCACTTTGGTGGCAAGAACAGGAAGGCGGATTACTACCTAAATGGAATCAATTTAGGTAAAAGGGCAGTACAGAGAGATCTGGGTGTTCTTGTACACCAGTCAAGGAAGGCAAGCATGCAGGTACAGCAGGTAGTGAAGAAGGCTAATAGCATGCTGGCCTTCATAACAAAAGGAATTGAGTATAGAAGCAAAGAGGTGCTTCTGCAGCTGTACAGGGCCCTGGTGAGACCACATCTGGAGTACTGTGTGCAGTTCTGGTCTCCAAATTTGAGGAAAGACATTCTGGCTATTGAGGGAGTGCAGCCTGGGTTCACGAGGTCAATTCCTGGAATGGCGGGATTACCTTACACTGAAAGACTAAAGCGACTAGGCTTGTATACCCTTGAGTTTAGAAGACTGAGAGGGGATCTGATTGAGACATGTACGATTATGAAAGGATTGGACACTCTGGCAGCAGGAAACATGTTTCCGCTGATGGGTGAGTGCCGAACCAAAGGACACAGCTTAAAAATACGGAGTAGACCATTTAGGACAGAGATGAGGAGAAACTTCTTCACCCAGAGAGTGGTGGCTGTGTGGAATGCTCTGCCCCAGAGGGCAGTGGAGGCCCAGTCTCTGGATTCATTTAAGAAAGAGTTGGATAGAACTCTCAAGGATAGTGGAATCAAGGGTTATGGAGATAAGGCAGGAAGAGGATACTGATTAGGAATTCCTCGGATGCTGCCTGATTTGCTGTGCTCTTCCAGCACCACTGATCCAGAATCTGGTTTCCAGGATCTGCAGTCATTGTTTTTACCTTACTGATTAGGAATGATCAGCCATGATCATATTGAATAGCGGTGCTGGCTCGAAGGGCTGAATGGCCTACTCCTGCACCTATTGTCTATTGTCCATTGTCTATTGCATATTTATTCATAAGTTTTCCATCATTGTAAAGAAGCAGTTATTTATTTCAATCTTTCTGTTAAGGTTTGTTGTTGTAGTTTATACTTTCATTATAGTTTATAGTTTTGTTATCTTTTATAGGCTTGTTGTTGTAGTTTATAGTTTTGCTAGTGTTAGAATCTGTTGACATTCTCAAAGCAATGTCCAAACGTGCTTTAATTCTTTCTCCTTCAAGTGCACCATGATTTGATGACATCCTTTGAGGCAATTATATTAATGACTGTAGGTTTAACACCTCATTTTGTTCAGTGGGAGCTTTTCTCCTGTCTATTCCTTCATTCAGTTGTCAACTGCATTTTAAATTAATGTTTTTCCTAAAAGTTAGTTTTTTCCAGCATCACACTTTATTCACTCTGAAGGTTAGTTAACCTTACAAACAAGGATATTGCTGTAAACGCTTGGTCATTATGGTGTTGGAACCTTTGTCTTCAGTTAGAAACACATTATAACCATGCAGATGCCAAGTGAATTGCACTAGTTTATAGGAATTTCCTTATTTAAAGCTCAGAAACCAGTAATTTAAAATAAACCAGCTGATATCTTTGTTAAGTCTCGAATAAAATGTGTTGAGGTTTTGCGTTGAAATATTGCAAAAATAATTTCCAGGTTTAAAATCAAAAATGGAGGATAACTTGGGTTTGAATAATTTAAATACAGTAGAATGCACAATGATTTCTAATGCACATTACAATCCATATATTTGTTTAATCCTTAAATATTTTACAATAATTTGGTTCCTTCTCTCACTATGTCCATATTTAAAGTATTTAATACCCAGCTGTTCTGTGAATTCAGCAATAAGGAACACGGTGACAGAATTTTGTGCACTTTAAGTACAAACATGGAAACATGGAAACTAGGAGTAGAAATAGGCCATTCAGCCCTACACAGCTGTTCCACCATTCAATATGATTCCAGCTGATCATCACCTCAATATACTGCTGTTGTTTTCTCCCCAGACCCTTTGATCTCTTTCGTCTGAAGAACTACATGTAACTCCTTCTTGAAAATGTTGAATGTTTTGGCCTCAATTATTTATTGTGCCAGAGAATTCACATGACGCCACTCTCTGGGTAAAGAAATTTCTCCTCATCTCAGTCTGGTTTGCTCGAGCCCATATCCTTAAACTATGACCCCTGGCCTTGCACACCCCAGTCACTGGGAACATCCTTTCAAGTCCTGTTAAAATTTTATCGGTTTCAACAAAATTGTCCCTCATTCTTCTAAACTGTAGTGGACATTGATAAAGTTAGTAAGCAAGGGTAGATTTCTATACCAGTGAGTCTTCCAGGTTTGTCAGAGTATTTCTAGCCCTCGTTGGGTCAGTACATAATCAGAAATCCATGAGGCTGCTGTTCAGCTGTTCATTCCAACTAACTGAAGATTGTAAGATTGCAATGTGATTGTTCATGCTTCATGTTCAAGCTTCTTTTTTGTAGGTAAGGATTGGTGCTGTACTTAATGCTATCCACTGGTAGTGCTCTTATGTTACTATCACTGGAGCTAGTAATCACCAGGATAATGTTTTGGGGAGATGGATTACTTGGCAAACAAGTAATCATTGCTGATTGTCATTAAAAAATCATTTGGTTCACTAATGTCCTCTCAGGAATAAAATCCACCATCTATACCTGGTTTGACCTACATGTGACTCCAGACCCATAGCAATATAGATGAGTCTTAAATACCCTCTGGGCAATTAGGGATGGCCAATAAATGCTGGTGTACTCAGTGTCACTAACATCCTATGAATGAAAAACAAAACAAGCTCAGGACATTGTCACATTGGGAGAACATGCAAAAGCATGCACACGTAACACTTCTGTGCAGTGTCTTCCCAGACAAACGTTGCAGAGAGAAAGAAGCTGCTGTTAAATATCATATGGACAGCATAAATGATTCTGTTTTGCCATCCTCAGACTAGAATATGAGAAGTCCTTTCATTGTGTAATAATATCTTTAAAAAGATCTCCTAGTTTGTTAATCAAAGAGCAGAATTAACATAACTTACAGCTTGAGTGATCCTACCTCAATGTATTTTGAGGATAACATAATATGAGGGGATTGATTTTGGAGGAATGGCAAACATCAAAAAGAAATCAATTGAAGATTAACATGAAATAAACATTTATGATCTGCACTTCATGGTAATGGACATGCATTTATGCTTTATTGTGGAACTATTGAAGGATGAAAAATTCATTACCATCTATCAATTATAGCTTCTGAAAAACTGCAAAGGTATGACACTTCATCCAATCGAAATCCACTGAAGTGTATGATTATTATCTTTGCTTTTGATCTTTATGACATGTTCTGTCACTTCAGGATAACTTCAGTCATGTTGAGGTATTCTCGATCACAATTTACAATGACAGGGTCTCAATGAGTCAAAGACTGGAGATTCCTCAGGTGTGATTGCATTAAGCAGTAATGGGCTTGTGGGAGTTGAGTAATTGAAGGGAATAACACTGAAGTAAAAAGTTGAAAGGCAACCTTCAATTAAACTGCCTCCCATTATGTACAGAGCTGAAAATGTGTTGCTGGAAAAGCGCAGCAGGTCAGGCAGCATCCAGGGAACAGGAGAATCGACGTTTCGGGCATAAGCCAAAGAAGGGCTTATGCCCAAAACGTCGATTCTCCTGTTCCCTGGATGCTGCCTGACCTGCTGCGCTTTTCCAGCAACACATTTTCAGCTCTGATCTCCAGCATCTGCAGTCCTCACTTTCTCCCCATTATGTACAGCCTACTGCACCACTGCTTAAGATATTCCCAAAAGCATTTTATTTAACTGATTGGCCTGTTTTTATGTTTACACCTGTAGGCTGCCTTGGAGTCCAGTATTAATTGGACGGTTAGCTGAAGAGAAAACCATTGCATGACTACAGGAAAAATGTAGATGAGGTAGATTTATGGAGGGCTAGTATGAACAAAATGAGCTGAGTGGCCTCTTCTATCTGACTAACATTCTCTGATTCATGATCTAGATACACTCAATAGAACATAGAACAGCACAGCACAATACAGGCTCTTTGGCCCTTAAAGTTGTGCTGATCTTTTATCGTACTCCAGGATCAACCTAACTGACATATCCTTCATTGTACTATTATCCATGTGCCTATCCAAGAGTCGCTTAAATGTCCCTAATGTATCTAACTCTACTACAACTGCCAGCAGTGCATTCCACATACCCACCACTCTCTGTGTAAAGAACCCACCTCTGACATCTCCCCTAAACCTTCCACAAATCAACTTAAAATTATGCCCCCTCATGATAGACATATCTGGCTTGGGAAAAAGTCTCTGACTATTCACTCTAACTGTGCCTCAATCTAACTATTCTGTTCTTTTACTGAAACACAATCCTTATGTTTGTTGGTGAGAATTTTCTTTAGATTTATCTCCCGGGATGTTGTGTTCACCCACCAAATGCTCTGTCTTGAAAAGCTTTGTCTGTCCTACTTGATAAAGATGGCATGTCACCACCTACTCAAACATTCTCTTCAAACATTCCTGCATTATTGTTTGGGTCCTTACCTCTTCTGACAGATCATTTTCATTTGTGCATTATCTATGATCCAGTAAGCATTTCCCAACTCATTAATTAGCAACATCTCCTGCTCCATTGAACACAGCATGTGTGTCGACAATCAGGGGAAAGTTGAAGCTCCAAGACAATTATTTTCCCATTGAATTCAATGATGGATGCTGCAGCTCCTGGTAAAACAGTCAAAGAACCATCCAGATGCACCACTTCCTCTGGCAGCTCATTTCATACACACACCATTCTCTGTGTGAAAAAGTTGCCCATTGCCATTTTTATTATCTTTCCTCTCTTATCCTAAACCTATGCCCTCTAGTTCTGGACTTCCCCACCTCAGAGAAAAGACTTTGTCTATTTATCCTATTTTTGATTTTATAAACCTCTGTAAGGTTTATAAGGAACCTCAGCTTCCGATGATCCAGGGAATACAGCCCCAGCATATTTAATCTCTTCCAAACCTCAAATCTTCCAACCCTGGCAACATCTTTTTATATCTTTTCTGAACCCTTTCAAGTATCACAACATCCTTCCAGTAGGAAGGAAACCAGAATTGCACAGAATATTCCAACAGTGGCCTAATCAATGTTGTGTACAGCTGCAACATGACCTCCCAACTCCTGTACTCAATACTCTGACCAATAAAGGAAAGCATACAAAATGCCTTCTTCACTATCCTATTTACCTGCGACTCTACTTTCAAGGAACTATGAACTTGCACTTCAAGGTCTCTGTGTTCAGCAACACTCCCTAGGACCTTACCATTAAGTGTATAAGTCCTGCTAAGATTTGCTTTCCCAAAAGCAGCACCTCACATTTATCTAAATCAAACTACAACTGCCACTCCTCAGCCCATTGGCCCATCTGATCAAGGTCCTGCTGTAATCTGAGGTAACCCTCTTCGCTGTCTACTACTTCTCCAATTTTGGTGTCATCTGCAAACTTACTAACTGTACCTCTTATGCTCACATCCAAATCATTTATATAAATGACGAAAAGTAGAGGACCCAGCACCGATCCTTATGGCACTCCACTGGTCACAGGCCTCCATTCTGAAAAACAACCCTCCATCATCACCCTCTGTCTTCTACATTTAAACAAGTTCTGTTTCTAAATGGCTAGTTCTACCTGTATTCCATAAGATCTAAACTTGCTAACCAGTCCCCCATGGGAGTCTTCCTTGTCGAATGCCTTAGTGAAGTTGATATAGATCACGTCTACTACTCTGCCCTCATCAATCCTCTTTGTTACTTCTTCGAAAAACTCAGTCGAGTTTGTGAGACATGATTTCCCAGACACAAAGCTGAAAATGTGTTGCTGGAAAAGCGCAGCAGGTCAGGCAGCATCCAAGGAACAGGAGAATCGACGTTTTGGGCATAAGCCCTTCTTCAGGAATGAGGAAAGTGTGTCCAGCAGGCTAAGATAAAAGGTAGGGAGGAGGGACTAGGGGGAGGGGCTTTGGAAATGCGATAGGTTTGCCTATCGCATTTCCAAAGCCCCTCCCCCAGTCCCTCCTCCCTACTTTTTATCTTAGCCTGCTGGGCACACTTTCCTCATTCCTGAAGAAGGGCTTATGCCCGAAACATCGATTCTCCTGTTCCTTGGATGCTGCCTGACCTGCTGCGCTTTTCCAGCAACACATTTTCAGCTCTGATCTCCAGCATCTGCAGTCCTCACTTTCTCCTTCCCAGACACAAAGCCATGTTGACTATCCCTAATCATTCTTTGCCTTTCCAAATGCATGTTCATCCTGTCCCTCAGGATTCCCTCTAACAACTTGCCCACCACTGACGACAGGGTCACCGGTCTATAATTTCCTGGCTTGTCCTTACCACGTTTCTTAAATACTGGCACCACGTTAGTCAACTTCCAGTTTTCCGGCACCTCATCTGTGACTATCGATGATACAAATATCTCAGCAAGGGGCCCAGCATTTCCTCCTCTGTAATATGGACATATTTCAAGGCATCACCATCTATTTCCCTACATTCTATATCTTCCCTGTCCTTCCCTAAAGTAAAAACTGATAGAAATTACTCGTTTAGTATCTCCCCAATCTCCTGCTGCTCCACACAAAGGCTGCCTTGCTGATCTTCGAGGGGCCCTATTCTCTCCCTAGTTACCCTTGTGTCCTTAATGTATATGTAAAAGCTCTTTGGATATTCCTTAATTCTATTTGCCAAAGCCATCTCATGTCCCCTTTTTGCCCTCCTGATTTCCCTCTTAAGTATACTCATACTGCCTTTATACTCTTCCGAGCATTCACTCAATACTGTCTGTACCTTACATATGCTTCCTTCTTTTTCTTAACCAAACCCTCAATTTCTTTAGTCATCCAGCATTCCCTATATCTACCAGCCTTTCCTTTCACCCTAACAGGAATATACTGTCTCTGGACTCTCATTATGTCATTTCTGAAGGCTTTCCATTTTCCAGCCGTCCCTTTACCTGCAAACATCTGCCCCCAAAAAGCTTTTGAATGTTCTTGCCTATTTCCGTCAAAATTGGCTTTCCTCCAACTTAGAACTTCAGCTTTTAGATCTCGTCTATCCTTTTCCATCACTATTTTAAGACTAACAGAATTATGTCACGTCCCCAAAGTGCTCCTCCACCAACACCTCAGTCACCTGCCCTGCCTTATTTCCCAAGAGTAGGTCAAGTTTTGCACCTTCTCTAGTAGGTACATCAACATACTGAATCAGAAAATTGTCTTGTTCACGCTTAACAAATTCCTCTCCATCTATACCCTTAGTGCTATGGCAGTCCCAGTCTATGTTTAGAAAGTTAAAATCCCCTACCATAACCACACTATTATTCTTGCAGATAACTAAGATCTCCTTATAAATTTGTTTCTCAATTTCCTGCTGAATATTAGGGGGTTTATAATACAATCCAAGTCAGAATCTCATCCTTTTCCCTGCCTATGTCATTGGTTTTCAAGTGCACAATGACCTCCTGCTGGTCCCTCTCCCCCTTGAGAACATTCTGCACCCTCTCTGAGACATCCTTGATCCTGGCATCAGGGAAGGAACACACCATTCTGTTTTTTTGCTGCTGGCCTCGGACTACAAAGATTGCTTGGAATCTGACGTACCTCTTGTTGCATTAGAGCTTGTGTGGATACCTGAATCTTCGCTGTTCATGCTACATTCCCCTGAGAATGCATCACTCTTTGTATTTTCCAAAACAGCATGCTTGTTTGAAATGGGGATAGACACTGCAATACCTGCCTACCTCTCTTACTTTTCCTGGAGTTAACCCATCCATGTGACTGTATCTGTAACTTTTCTCCCTTCTATAACTGCAATCTATCACATCCACTTGCTCTTGTAAATTCCTCATTGCCTCTAACTGTCACTCCAACTGATCCATTCGATCTGATAGGATTTGCAACCAATGGCATTTATTGCTGATATAATCATCAGTGACCCATAAACTCTCCCTAAACTCCCACATCCAACAAGAAGAGCATATCACTTTACTAAGGGCCATTTTTGCTTCTTCCAATCTACAAACCCAGAAATAGCACTGTCTTATTCCTCTACAAAACACTGCTCCAGGCTAACTTAATTCTTACTGCTTACATTTTTAAGTTTAATCAAGAGACATATCTCAATAAAACATATAACCAAGAAAGAACCCACTCTACTCACTACTGCAGATTTACAACAAGGCTATAGATAAAACTATTCACTTTTCTGTTTCTGAGCTGTGACCTCTCCCAAACAGCTTCCTCCAAGATTGGTTGTGAATTTCACTGTTTGTGCATTTTCCCAGATGCACTCCGATGTCCAGCGATACATGAATTCAAACAACAAAGGCAGTAACTGTGCAGATTCACTGCTGTGTCAATTAGCAGTGTGAGTTTTTCTCTCTCTCTCTCTTTTCTGCATTGGCCTGACCATGTGCTGCCTTTGTGAATTTGAGGAATTCTCGTGGATGTCTCTGTTTGGCTTGTCCGAGGATGGATGTGTTAGCCCAGTCGAAGTGGTGTCCTTCCTCACCCATATGTAAGGGTACTAGTGAGAGTGGGTCATGTCAATTTGTGGCTAGTTGATGTTCATATATCCTGGTGGCTAGTTTTCTGCCTTTTTGTCTAATGTAGTGTTTGTTACAGTCCTTGCATGGTATTTTGTAAATGGCATTAATTTTGCTTGTTGTCTGTTTCGGGTCTTTCAAGTTCATTAACTGCTGTTTTGGTGTGTTGGTGGGTTAGTGGGCTACCATGATGCCAAGGGGTCTGAGTAGTCTGGCAGTCATTCCTGAGATGTCTTTGATGTAGGGGAGAATGACTAGTGTTCCTGGACGTGTTTTGTCTGCTTGTTTGAGCTTGTTGCTGAGAAATAAGTGGACTGTGTTCATTGGGGTACACATTCTTTTTGAATACACTGTGTAGGTGATTTTCCTCTGCTCTGCATAGCTCCTCTGTCCTGCAGTGTATGGTGGCTCATTGAAAAAATGTTCTAATATAGTTTCATTTGTGGATGTTGGGATGATTGCTTCTGTAATTCAATCTTTGGTCTGTATGTGTTATTTTCCTGTAGAAGCTAGTTTGAAGTTCCCCATTGGTTGTTCATTCTACTGCAACATCTAGGAATGGCAATTTGTTGTTGTTTTCCTCCTCTTTAGAAGCAGTAGCTAACAAACTTGAAAGACCTTATACAGATAACAAGCAAAACTAACGTCATTTACAAAATACCATGCAAGAACTGTAACAAACACTACATTGGAAAAGTAGCCACCAGGTTACATGAACACCAACTCGTCACAAAACAACATGACCGTTTCTCACTAGTATCCTTACATACAGATAAGGGAGGATACCACTTCGACTGGGACAACACATCCATCGTAGGACAAGCCAAACATAGACATGCACGAGAATTCCTAGAAGCATTGCATTCCAACTGGAACTCTATCAAAAAACACATTGACTTGGATTCCATTTTCCACCTCTTGAGAAAAAGAACAGGATATGACATCACCACAGGAAATGACATCACCAACCCAAGGAACTCCAAGCGTATAAATAGAAAGCAGGAAACAGCAGCATTGCTTCCTCTGGAGGCTCACTGAAGATGTTACCTATAACAGTGACAAAATGTCTGAAAATGAACCATACAGCTCAGCGAGCAAATCTACTTCCAGAACCTCAACCCGAGCTACAAATCTTTTCAAAACTCACTGACATTTTTTCTCCAAAGTTACAAAACAATGCAACAGCACATAAAACAGTAATTGCTGTTCCTGGAATTTGAGGAAATCACCTTCAATACCTAAACTACATCTAAAAATGAGCAACCTGTTTCAGCCAGAAAGTTTTCACATTCTCCATCTTGGATTATCCAGAATCCTTTGCTAGCCATTTGTAGGTTTGACTGGGATGAGATTGTGCGCAGATAGCCCCAACAGGTTCCCATGAGCACTCAACCATCCTGACACCCACATCTCACTTTAGAATTTGCTGAAGCATCATTGATTTCAATATTGACTCTCTTTTTCGTTCCATAGTGGCTCCCTGAGCTGTTGACTATTCTCAGCATTTTATGTTCCTATTTCAAAATTCTCTGTTACATTTCACACATTGGAAGAGTGATGACTACTCAAAAATACTTTGTTGTCTGTGACACTCGCTGACATATCCTGAACTCATGAAAGGTGCCACATAATAACCATATGAACAAATGAATTTGATGCATGAAAAGTCCATTCAGCCCCTTCTGCTTGCCATGCCAGCCGCTGCCTGTCCTGCTATTCAATGAGATTGTGCCTGATTTGTTTGGAACCTCAGCCCCACTTACTTAGCTATTGCCAATCCCTTTGGCTGCTTTGTTAGTTACAGCTACAATACTGGCATCTACCTGGGAAAATTGCTCAGGTATCTCCTGCACATAAAAAGCAGAACAAATCCAACTGGGACAATTACTGCCCCATCAGTAAAGTGATGGAAGGTGTGATCAACAGTGCTATCAAGAAGCACCTGCTCAGCAATAGCCTGCTCAGTGACGCTCCATTTGGGTTCCACCAGGGCCACTCAGCTCCTGACCTCATTGCAGCCTTGGTCCAAACACAGACAGCAGAGATGTAGAACCATGAGTTGCAGTGGTTGATGAAGGCAACTCATGATCTCTTTGTCAAGTGCAATTAGCTTTGTGCAATAATAATGATTGGAGAAAAGGTAGTGGCATAATGGACCAGTAAAGCAAAGCTCCAGGCTAAAGCTCTGTCCCACCGTAACGGTTGCTTCAGAACTGTAGAATTATTATGTTGCCTTTGTGATTGCACCATTTCTTCAAAGGAACTTAGTTCAATTCCACAACTATCTTGGAATTAAAAGCTAATCTAATGATGACAATGTAACCATTGTCAACTATTGCAAAAACCCATCTGATTCACCAATGTCTTTTAGGGAATGGTATTTGACATATATATGTTGGCTGGCTTACATGTGGCTCCAGACCTTCTGTAGCATGGTTGAATCTTAACGTGACCAACCCCCCTCCCCCCACCCCCCGGAAATGGCCAAGCAAGCCAATTGATTCAAAGACTATTCAGGATGGACGGCAAATACTGACATAGTCAGCAACAACCACATTCCACGCAGCAAACAAAAAGTGAATCTATCTTCCTATGTGTTAAATATTTCCCGTTCAGTAGCTCTGCCCCCAACACTCTTTGAGTCTGTCCTTACTTTTTGGCTTTAGCTGACCCTGATGGAGTCAGATGGGAAGCTTTCTGTCATCTCATGAATATTGATTGTTCTGCTATTCGATAAAATATCAAATAAAGAAATCAGAAATCTTGTTTGGATCTAGTGCTTTGAATTGGGAGCTTGAAACTGAGTGACAACATCAGGAGTGTGTGGGGAGACAGAATTCTCAGCTTCCAATTCCTAGCACACCCAATTATAATCAGCCATCAGGATCTACAAGTAAATACAACTACTGTAAAATTTGTTTTACGTCTTAGATATTTCCAACAAACTGGTTGTGACACTGGACTCTCCTGTTCAAATCCAAATTAATTGCTATCACAATATTACCTTTCGTTTTAGGAACCATGTTTACATTGCTCAAATCTTTGGACAAGGTATTCACCACGATTTTGTCTTGAGTTGTTTTAGTCACTGGATTTCATGGATTAAGTATATTTTAAGAAACTATTCTAGATTTGCTCATTAACTTGACAAGAACTATTCAACCACATTACTCTTAATGTTAAAAAGAAAGCCTCAGTAAAATATTTCTATCAGGATATCACAATAATGTTTGAATATGTCAGAGAAAAAAGAATCTGAAGATATTGCTGTTGTGTTTGGATTAAGACTACACTGCAAACTTTCAGCCTGTGCCAAATGGTTTAAATTTAATGCAACCCACCAAAATACAACTTTAATAATGAACCTTCTTCTGCACACATACAGAAATTCCCAGAGCTAATATTCAAAGCTTTCACCGTGGAAAACACACCCACCAGATTAGTTATAGAAGAAAGCCTGTCAAATTCTCCATATTGAATAATTTAACTTTTAATATGACCTGGATAAACACAGCTGCAGATAGAATCTCTAGCAAATTAACCTCTGCATTGTTTGATAGATCCCATAACTGTCTGATCATTTCATCTGCTCTGCACATATTGAGCATCAGTGAAATTCCGATCTCATTAAACACTTTGCTCAAAAGTACAGAATCCCTTTTTACACACTTTAGCACTACAGCTAAAGAAGACAGCATATCACCCAAGAGTAATATACAACGGATTTAATGGAGTCATATATCACCTGGTTAACAAGAAGATAAAATAGGAAAATTATTCCAGTCCTTATTCCATAAGCTCTTTCCTGAACACAGTGCCGACTAGGGTGGGGGAGTGAGACAGGGCTGAATAGGATGGGTTATTGCTTGCACATTGGTGGATCATGGAAGGAGTTGCAAATGTAAAAGTATAGCTTCCCCTGATCATTTTCACCAGTAGTGATTATGTGTCCAGACCTGACAGAATTTTCTACGTTTCAATGCGATTCCGTCCTGTTCTTCTAAACCCCAGTAAATGTAAGCTGAGCCAATCCACTCCCTCCTTATCCGATAAACCTGCCATCCCCAGAATCAGTCTGGTGAGCCATTGCTGCAATTCCCATCTCTAATTGCCCCGGAGAAGGCAGTGGTGAGCTTCCTCTAGAACTTGTATGGGATGTAGAACCAAGCATTTTATTGCTTGGGATGAAGTTGCCAGAATTTGGTACAAAAATAATGAAGGAATAGCAATATAGTTCCAAGTCAAACAGGTTATCTTCTGTATTTTGGAGCTTAGCATAGCAGGACAGTTTGTGGCATAATGGGAATATCACTGGGTGAATAATCCAGAAGCCCAGGCTAATGCTTGAAGAGCATGAGTTCACATCCCACCAGGACATAAAGTGATATTTGAATTGAATAAAAATCTGGAAATAAAATGATGCTGTTAGTAATTGTAAAAACCCATCTGGCTCACTCATTCCCTTAGGTCTACATGTGACACCAGACTCATCATAATGTAGTTGAACCTTAACTATCCTCTGGGCAATTGAAATGGACAACAAATGCTGACCAAAACAGTGATGCCCACATCCTGTCAATTAACTTAAGCAAAAAACACAATTTATTCACAGCAAGCTCTCAAGAAACAATAGCTGAAGTCAATATGGTCAAGTCATTAATTTTGGTGGGTTTACATAGTGATTGGAGTGAGGGACAGGCAGATCTCATTGAGTGTGAGCTCCCTGATTGGGGTTGTTAACCTAGGCCAATCAGGGAGCCCTGGCTGATAGGTATAAACAGGAGTGTCAGGGATTCTCCCCATTCTACGGATTGGCTGGTTTGTGTTCATGTACTGTGCGCATGTAAATAAAGGGTGACTTGGTGACAGGATACCAGCCTCTGTAGAGTTATTTTAGTTCAGTATTATCTAAGATGGCCATGAGATTTGTAACCTCTTGGAATAATGCCATCGGCAATGTGCCAGACCTTTCATTTCTTCATGTTTAGAAAAATGGGAATCAATTTAACAAACATTCAAAATAGCTAGCACATCCTGTAATGAAGGTTGCCACAGGACTGAATTAATATGTCATTGTAGGTTAAATACTCTAATACTTTAATGGAGTTTGAAGTCAGAAATTTCTTCCTAAGATTCACTACGTTGGTTCTTGAGCTGAGAAAATTAGATCTGTACCATCGGGAATTTAGGAGATCGAGAGATGTTCTCATTGAAGTTTACAATACTCTGAAGTGTTTGTCGAGACTGGGTCACCTAGATTAGAGGGGCAGAGTCTCTGTACAAGGGGCTGATCATTTACGACTGAGGGTCAGAAGGTTTAGAGGAGAAGTGAGGGAAAATCTTTTCACCAGTGGATGGTGGGAATCTGGAACTCACTGCCTGTAAGGGTGATAGGGCCAGAAACTTCACAACTTTGAAGAAGTATTTAAATATACACTTGCAATGCCAACGCTTATAAGGTTATGGGGCAAGTGCTGGGAAATGGGATTTGAATAGTTAGGTAGTTGTTTTTCCAGTAGGTGGCATTGACATTTTGGGCCGAAGGGCCTGTTTCTTTGCTATAGATCTCTATGGAAATAAAAGTTGCCAAACACTTTGTTATAAAGATTGTACACTTAAAACACATACAAAAATGCACTTTGCAAAAAGCAAGCAGTGTATAAACTAATTAAATGTCAAGATGATTGATAAATATGCCAATTAGCAACAGATGAAAAAAACAGACAGCTCGTATCACTCAGGGATCTGTGTATCAACTCATATTCTCAGCAAACTGGATTAATAATTGGGATTTAAGTTGGAGATATTAGGTCAACATTTACAGAAAACACAAACATAAGAAAAGTGCTTAACTGTAAAAGATGGAGAAAGAAATTTAATGACACAAGTATAAGATGTGCTTCTACACAAAGACTAAAGCAGGGCATTTATATGAAATAATGCAACTTTACAAGGAAATTGAAAGACTGAAACATTTAGATACACAAGAGTTTAAATGTTCAGACACATAGATAAAGTTGCAATAAAAGTATATTTGTTCTTTGATTTTATAATCATGAGCGCAAAGTGCTAAGGCAATGAAGTGATGCTAAATTGCTTCAGATCACCATTTGCATCATAGTATTGTTTCCCGTTTTGGTACTCTAAGAATGTGATCAAGGAAATGGAGAAATAAATGGATACAGAGATAGAGAAGATGTAGGACAGTTTTGCGAAGATTTACCAGGGATAAACAGCTTCAATTACAAATGAACAATCTGGGTAGGTTACTGTGAGCTGATCTGGTCACTATACCGTTGCAAGGATGATTTGGACTTGTAGGGAGTACAATGTAGGTTTACAAGAATGATTCCTGGACTTCAGGGGTTAGGTTGTGAGGAGAGATTATACAAAATAGACCTGTTTTCTCTACAAGTTAGAAGGTTAAGGGATGATCTGATCAAAGTCTTCAAGGTATTAAGGGCAAAAGACAGGATCGATAAAGATAAACTATTTCCACTGGCTGGAGATTCTCGAACTATAGGCACAGTTGGAGAATTAGGGTCAAATTATTTTGGAGAGCTGTTAGTTAACACTTCTAGACATAAACGGTGGTAAAGGCTTGTTACCGTCTTCCACGAATGGCAATGGACACTGGATCAGTTGTTAAGTTTAGATGTGAGACAGATAAAGTTTTGTTGAATAAAGGTATGAAGGGATATCAGCCAAAGAGTTAGGCCATAGATTTGCCATGATCTCATTGAATGGTGGAACAGACTTGAGGGGCTGTTCGCATGTTCCTGAATAACAAAGATACTGAACAGAAGACCAAGAGAGGGCATTAACATTCTCAAGGTTTTGATGACATAACTTGGCAAAACCAAATGTGAATGTATCTGAGTTACTCACTATAAAACACAAATAACTGAAGATGTTTCAGATTTTTTAAAGCAGGCATTATGGGGATAGGAACAGGCCATTCAGCCCTTTCAGTAGGTTCCAACATTCTGGCTGATCTGTGCCTCAGCTTTAATTCACAACCATAGATAGCATTGACCAACAAAAATCCATCATTCCTAGGCATGAAAATATTAACTAACCCAAATTTTAGAACTTCTTGTTTTTTGTAAATTCCAAATTTTATTTCATGTTATTAACTTTTTCCTGAATATCACTTCTAAAAGGAATAGCTGTCATTTTAGGATCATTCCCCTTCTGCTTTGAGAATCATTCTGATCTGGAATAAGGGCGGTCAAGACACATTCAATTGAAATGTTCAAAAGGAAATTGCAATTAAACAAAAAGGAAATGGTGGAAGGGACTACTATCAACTTCAGGAGTAAATGTTTTTTTCAGAAAACAATTGATCTTTGGCCTTTTCTCTATTGTATGATTCAATTGAAAGTCTGAAAGAGAAAAAAAGATGTAGCTGATATCTCTCTTGTAATCTGATAAAACCAACAGTCTTACAGCATTCTTTTGTCCTTTTGCTTTTCAAATACTGTGGAAGATTTGAGGTTATGGGCTTTGTTGACGGATGTATCTGTTTGGGACTGAAAAATGTAAAATATTTTGGAGGACAATCTGACTGATACTCCAAACATCCTTGGTATCCTGATGTTTAAAAACTGAGGGTTTAGCAGAGATTGACAGATGTGAGCAGAGCTACACTATTGTTAAATGTTCTGTGGCGATCTTTAAGAAATCAAAATCTGACAGAGCCTTGCTGTTAAATCCACATCTTCACAAGCACGTCCTGTTTGTATTGTTATGTCAGCCCCACTGTGTAATAGAACATGGTGGGCGGCACGGTGGCACAGTGGTTAGCACTGCTGCCTCACAGCGCTGGAGACCAGGGTTCAATTCCCGCCTCAGGCGACTGACTGTGTGGAGTTTGCACGTTCTCCCCATGTCTGCGTGGGTTTCCTCCGGGTGCTCCGGTTTCCTCCCACAGTCCAAAGATGTGCAGGTCAGGTGAATTGGCCATGCTAAATTGCCCATAGTGTTAGGTAAGGGGCAAATGTAGGGGTATGGGTGGATTGCGCTTCGGCGGGTCGGTATGGACTTGTTGGGCCGAAGGGCCTGTTTCCACACTGTAATGTAATCTAAAAAAAAGACTTAACACGCATAATGATTATTACTCAATATCACAAACTGCTTTTTCTCTGCATTCATAGCTTGCAAAATACAAACGAAACTGAAAATTTGTTTTTGAACAACTTGCCGTAAAATTCACCAAAATTCCCCCTGCAGGTTCCTGTAATGCACTTTATATGATGAATGTTCCTGTGGCAATGAGGGGTGTGGGAGAGTTTAAGTTAAGTGTGCAGTCTAACTTTTTTATTTCTGAATTGCTCAACTTGAGCAAAGTAGTCCTCCCACTTGGGTTTTAATCTCCAATGATTTTCTTCAGGCTCAGAAGAGTGTGGGAGGGAATAACTTTATGATACACTGGCCATTGCCAGCTCCCATTGTATTGTTATGCAGCAGATTACTTGGTGCCAACAACAAAAAAAAAAGAGTTGTTTTTGCGGTCGGAGTTAAGATAATAGGTATCAGTAGCAGGATTGGAAACACTGCAGACTCTGAATGAGAGTTCTGTTCTCAGCTCCCCCATAACAACGAATATTGATCATACAAATATCAATATAGCTTTGCACATTACATTTTTAATCAGTTCAAAATATTTCATGTATTGGAAGCTCACAAAATTGAAAGCACAATTACTCAGAACAATGCTTTATGCCAAAAAGAAAGCCAGCTATATTCTATATCTCCATTGTAATGAATGTTAATTTACAGTTTAGGAATGACAGAAAACCAGAAGCATCTTCATTAGAATGAAGTTAAGGGATACAGTATTAATGTTGAAAGGATTGAAGAATGAGGTTAAGGGTGCTGGAGATGTCCAAAGACGTTTAAATTTAAAATATATCTCAGGACTTTTGGCATATAGTCAATGACTCTGCTTTGTCCTTACATGCACTTGTCTATTTCGCCTTTAACATTCTGGAGGTGGATCAGTGAGGTGCATAACAATAAGGAGAAAACACTGCTTCCGAAACTATCAAAAGTTTATCTTGATTATTGAGTGTTTTGGTTTTAGAAATTCTGAAGCCCTATAATGGGGATTGTCATCTGTTAGGTATCCAGTCAAACACAATTTAGGAGAACGGATTTGATTGTATCTTCAGTGCCTAGAGTTGTTGAGTTTGGAGACAGACGGACACATGTTCAGGGCAGTAGTATAACCAAATTCTGATGCTTTTAGGCCTATACGCAATTAAGTTGTGGATGGGAGAGTGCATGGTCAACTTCCAGCCCCTCTGCCAATTGAGGGCCTAAAATGTTGACTTATGGACCACTTAGGGGCTGATCCCATTGCCATCTGCAAGCAAGCAAGGCAAGGGGGTGTCTTGCAGGATGATGTTTCCATTAGCTGCTACCTAACTGGAAACTGGACACGTTGGCCTGAGATAATGAGTATTCTGTTGACAAACAAAATCAATATCTAATTGAGGGAATGAACATTGGCCAGTATGTTTTCCACATGTTGCAGTATTATTATGGGTGATTAATTATTAAACATATCATTCACTCAACTAGTTGTGCTATCAATATTTCTGAAATTCCCCAATTGTTCTATAAAGGACATAGAACATAGAACATAGAATGTAGAACATTACAGCGCAGAACAAGCCCTTCAACCCTCAATGTTGCACCGACCTGTGAACTATTCTCAGCTCTTCCCCTTACACTATCCCATCATCATCCATGTGCTTATCCAAAGATTGTTTAAATCTCCCTAATGTGGCTGAGTTAATTACATTGGCAGGTAGGGCATTCTATGCCCTTGCCACTGCTTCTGACATCTGTCTTAAATCTATCACCCCTCAATTTGTAGTTATGCCCCCTCGTACACGCTGACGTCATCATCCTAGGAAAAAGACTTTCACTGTCTACCCTATCTAATTCTCTGATCATCTTGTGTGTCTCTATCAAATCCCCTCTTAACCTTCTTCTTTTCAATGAGAACAGACTCAAGTCTCTCAGCCTTTCCTCATAAGACCTTCCCTCCACACCAGGCAACATCCTGGTAAATCTCCTCTGCACCTTTTCCAATGCTTCCACATCCTCCCCGAAATATGGGGACCAGAACTGTACACAATATTCAAAGTGTGGCCGCATTAGCATTTTGTGTAGTTGTAGCATGATATTGTGGTTCCGGAATTCAATCCCACTACCAATAAAACCTAACAGACCGTATGTCACCTTAACAGCACTATCCACCTGGGTGGCAACTTTCAGGGACCTATGCACATGGACTCCAAGATCCCTCTGCACATCCACACTACCAAGAATCTTTCCATTGACCCAGTACTCTGCCATCCTGTTATTCTTCCAAACGTGCATCACCTCATACTAAGTTGCATTGAACTCCATTTGCCACCTCTCAGCCCAATTCGTCAGTTTATCCAAGTCCCCCTGCAACCAGTAACATACTTCCAAACTGTCCACTGCTCCACCGACTTTAGTGTCATCTACAAATTTACTAATCCATCCACCTATGCCTGTGTCTAAGTCATTTATAAAAATGACAAACAGCAGTGGTCCCAAAACAGATCCTTGTGGCACACCACTAGTAACCGGACTCCAGACTGAATATTTTCCATCAACCACCATTCGCTGCCTTCTTTCAGAAAGCCAGTTTCTAATCCAAACTGCTAAATCACCCTCAATCCCATGCCTCTGCATTTTCTCCAACAGCCTATCATGTGGAACCTTATCAAAGGCTTTACTGAAGTCCATGTATGCCAAGTCAACTGCCCTACCCTAATCTACATGCTTGGTCACCTTATCAAAAAGCTCAATGAGGTTTGTGAAACATGATCTGCCCTTGACAAAACCATGTTGACTATCTGAAATCAAACTGTTGCTTGCTAGATGATTATAAATCCTATCTCTTATAATCCTTTCCAAAATCTTTCCTACAATAGAAGTAAGGCTCACTGGTCTGTAAGTGTCTGATTGTTTCCATAAAACCAGAAGACTGTGCACAATGAGGCCATTCAACCTTTTGCCATTTAGGGTGATAATGGCTGATCTGATAATCCTCAACTCCACTTTCCTGCCTTTTCCCTGTTACCCTTGAATCCTTACTGATTAAAAATCTGCCTCTCTCTCTGCCTTGAACATACTTAACAACATAGCTTAGACAGCCCTCCACAGTAAAGCATTCTACAGTTTCACTACCCACTGAGAGAAAAATCTCTGATTTAAATGTGTGACTCCTTATACTGAGATGATGCTTTCTGGTGCTTGGCTCTCCCACTAGAGAAAACAACCTTTCTGCATCTCTCCTGCTATTACAAAGGATTGTGCTAATGCAATAACTTCCAACAGACCATAGAATCTACAACTGGCATGGAAAGTGAAGCAGAACAATGCAGAGATTAGAACTGATTGACATATATTGTCCCTGCCTTGTTATGAAACTTTCTTTCTTGCATTATCTCTCTCCCACATAGTCAGTCCCATGGGCTTTCTGGCAGTCACACACTCAAATGCACAATATCTTCAACACAAATACATTCTTTCTGAAATTCATTCTCTGCTTCTCCGCCTCCTCTTACAGTGCTCTTTTCCTTCATCTCATCAGCTTCCTTGTCAATCTTGTTGGAAAGATTGTTCTGATTACATAGTTTTCTTAAAGAAAAAAAAAGTTTATCTGGTCCCTTTCCCAACCTTATGATATCTCAAAGTCATAGCCATTAAATTAAAACACCTGTCTATGTTTAGGAAATTCAGCAGACAGTTTGCAAGCACAAGTTCCTCAAATAACAAAGTATAAATGAATAATATTGTGAAGATTTGTTGATGGGTTATTGGGTTTTGTTGTTAGTAATTATTTGATCACCATAAGCTAGGGGTCATGGAGCATTCTCCTGTGCATTCCCAACTTGTTGCATCAACAGTCCCTTTGAAAGAGTGTTTGGGGTCTCAATTGAACTCTTCCCTCTTAAATACAACCCAGCATTCACTTAGAATGGCATTATGTTATCAGCCTGAATTAGTTGCTCAAGATTATTGAGTGTGGTGCAACAGACAATTCCCTGACTCAGATAATGGAAGTTATGGTTTTAGGATAAGGGGTGGCAGATTTAAAACAGATGAGCAAGGAATTACATCTCCTGAGGGGTAATAAACCTATGGAATTCACTACCCGAGAATGTGGTGGATGCTGAGATTCTGAGTAAATTTAAAGACAAGAGAGACAGATTTTTAACCAGTACTGGTTTGAAGGTTTCTGGAGAATATGCAGAAAAGCGAAGTTGAGACAGAGATGAGATCAGCTGTGATTGTATTAAATGGTGGAGCAGGCTCGAGGGGTTGAATGGCTTCCTTCTGTTCATATTTTTATGCCCTTACATAGTTATGCATTAGTCCATGGCTAATATCAAAAAGCAATGATCAAGCTTGTTTATTTGCTGGACTGGGACAAAAGGTGAAATTCATCCACATTAAAAAGAAAAAAAAAGGAATTTTCTCTGCAGAGTTTGACTTTGTGAAAAATCATTCAGTTTTGACCAATAAGCTTCAATTTTTGTAGACAAAAAGGAGACACTTTGAGATGCTCAGATGGGTGATGGTCTGAAATTCTGGCAGATGTAGCTGGTTTTCATCAAACACAGACAGTTGGCTCTGGGGTCTTGGCAGATACAACTTGCTCAGGAAACAATATATCACGAAGACTTTTCCAGCTGCTCTTCAAGTGGATAGTCAGGTTTCATGGTAAATTCACACAAATGTACTTCAGAAACAGGAGAAATGAGTTAAACCTTTCATCCCTGAGGAGGCTTTCCCCAAATGAAAATCCAAAAACAATCTAAAGCCTGCAAAATACTGTTCAAACAGAACACCCATCAAACCTAGTTTGGGTGCTTTCCCTGAAGCAAATTCAAGCACTAGGATCAACACTTATTTGAAAACATTTGGCTTCAAGAAATACCACTTCTTAAAAAATCCAAGTTATTTCACTGAACACAAAAAAACATCCAAATATTTCCACAATGTTTCAAACTCTAGCCGAAAAAAAATTAAATGTGAAGCCATCATATTTTGTGCCCTACAATTGCCTGTAATTAGTAAATATTGGCAAAAACAAATGACTAAGCTGACTGTAAAGATGGTTACAAATATAAGTCTGCTAATGGAAAAACAGATAATGGCACAAACCTATCTTCAGTAACAGGAAACTCGTACTGAGAAATAAATAACCTCGTACTGAGAAATAAATAACCTCGTACTGAGAAATAAATACTGACTTCAAATAAAATTAATGCCTTGTCATTATACTAATGTAAAACCACTTAACTGGAGAGTGAAAACAAATCGTTCAACTTTGTTGTAGTGAATAGCTTGTTGTTTGCAAACTCAATGATGAGAAAATGGAATCATAATAGACAAGTTATTGAAATATGTACCTGTTTGAAGGAAATACCGAAAATGTAATTATAATTATGAGATTGCTTTTTAATGAAGCACATTTATTCTATACAATATCATTTATAATGTGTGAGCTTACACTGTATCCAATATACATCTCTTTAAATAGAGCAGCATGAACATGGTGTCAGTGAAGGGGAAGAGGAGAGATGGGAAGTGAGTATAATTTTATTTGTCAAACCTGTCGGTGCACCAGGAGCTTGAGATTATTTGCTCTCCCATACTGAGGATGCTGGCACTGAACTTCGGAAAAAAGTTCCAAACTGAGGGAAGATTTCCTCCCAACAATATTCCTGGAAATATTGGTGATTAGTTAAATAGTTGCAATGTTAAGAGTAATAAATTAAAGACTGTATTAACATGATCCATCATCAGGAATTGAATTCCCTCCTGTTTAAGAGATCATTTTGGACTGAACTTTACCAAACCAATCTGCCACCACTTTCAGGGAGGTTCATGGTGATGTTCTTTCTGTAAGCTTTACTGCTCTCTCTTTCTATGTATTACCTTTCCGCCCTCAAAAGTTCAGAAGTGGAGATATTCTTTGATAATTGCACCATGTTCAGTTCCATTCGCAATCCTCAGATGCGGAAGCAGTCTGTGTCTATATACAGACACAGTATGCAGGTTTGGGATGACAAGTGGCAACTAACATTTAAGTGCCAAGCAATGACCATTTCCAGTAAGAGACAATTCTACCATCTCCCCTTTGACAGACAATGGCATCATCGTCACTGAATCTTCCACTGAACTGGACCAGTCACATCAACAGTGTAGATACAAGCACATGTCAGAATGTAGGAATCTTGGGGTGTGTAGCTTAACTTCTGACGCCATAAAGGACAGGAGACACAAGTTGGGAGTATGATGAATTAGTCCCCACTTGCCTGGATGAGTACAGCTCCAACAACACTGAAGAAGCTAACAACCTACTCAATAGGTTAAACCTTCAAATCACTCCACCACTGACACACAATCACAACAGCGTGAATCACTTCCGAGATGCACTGGAGCAACTCACCAAGGATCTTCTGACAGCACCTTCCAAACCTACAGCCATTTTCTTCCTGAAGGACCAAGGGATACATGGAAGCATCGCCACCAACACTTCCAAATCTCTCACCTACTTGCCTTGGAAATATATCACTATTCCTTCAGGGTCACTGGGTCACAATCCTGGAGCTCCTTTCCTGCCAGTACTGTTGGTTTGTCTCCCATGTGGATGACAGAGTTTCAATAAAGAAGCTCACTACCACTTCTGCAGAGCAAGAAGGAATGGGTTGTAAACACTGACATTGCCAGTGACTCTCAGATCCTATGAAAGGCTTTTTAGAAATTTCAAGCAACAATACTATTTTTTCATGAATGCTGAACATTTCCTTGAGATGTAAAAGAGACTGTGTCACATCACAAATTAGATTAGATTACTTACAGTGTGGAAACAGGCCCTTTGGCCCAACAAGTCCACACCGACCCGCCCAGACCCATTCCCCTACACCTAACACTACGGACAATTTAGCATGGCCAATTCACCTAATCTGCACATTTTTGGACTGTGGGAGGAAACCGGAGCACCCGGAGGAAACCCACGCAGACACGGGGAGAATGTGCAAACTCCACACAGAGAGTCACCTGAGGCGGGAATTGAACCCAGGTCTCTGGCGCTGTGAGGCAGCAGTGCTAACCACTGTGCCACCCCAATCTCTCTTGATAACAATGATCAGAAAAAAACTGCTGTAAACTTGTTTGAAAACTTAGAAAATTCTAAAACACCCGAGGAACAAATTCCGTATCACTGTGCTTCAGATTGATTGGAACACAGAAAATTCACATGCGGACAGCAGAATCCTTTGCAGATTCAAAACTGTCTGGAATTTGAGTCTGTCTCAACCAAAGGAATGCATAATCTAAAGTAGAAAATCTACAAATACAATTCATTCGACCTTATTAAATTACTTCTGTTTTGTAATGTTAGTAGATAAAGCAAATTGTTTATTCTGAAGCCTCAATAAAAATAGTATTAAAATATCATCATATCTCTTTATTGCACCAGTATACACAGCTAATACACTGCATCAATTTATTCAGCTGTCTATGTCCTACCAAACTACATCAACAAAGAATACTGTTTTTCAAAGATATAATAATGAGAAACCTCAAACACCTTCAAGACTGTGTGCCATAAACTAATATATTTTACAGTTCTATTATAATACTCAGAATCTTTCAATTCCCATTATGTTTGCCGATAAAATTCAAATAAGTACATCGCACAACGAAGAGGGCAGAAAGACTTCTCCTAATTGCACGAATATTGTGCTCCCTCTCTCAACACCATACCACAATATTTCCTCAACTTGGATGTAAGTTTGCTCAATGAGCTGTAAGGCTTGTTTTTAGACATTTTGTCACTATACTCAGTAACATCATCGCTGAGCCTCTGGTGAAGCACTGGTGTTAATGACCCACTTTCTATTTATGTGTTTAGGTTTCCTTGGGTTGGTGATGTCATTTACTGTGGTGATGTCATTTCCTGTTATTTTTCTCAGAGAGTAGTAGATGGGGTCCAAGTCGATGTATTTGTTGATAGAGTTCTGACTGGAATATCATGCTTCTAGGAATTCTCATGCATGTCTCTGTTTGGCTTGACCTTGGATGGATGTGTTGTCCCAGTCAGTGTCCTTCCTCATCTGTATGTAAGGATTCTAGTGAGAGTGGGTCATGTCTTTTTGTGGTTAGTTGATGTCCATGTATCTTGGTGGCAGTTTGTCATTGTCACAAACTGGCATTCCTAGATGTCATAGTGGAGCAAACAAGCAATGGGGAACTTCAAACCAGTGTCTACAGGAAAGCAACACATATGGACCAAATACTGAACTACTGAAGCAATCATCCCAACACCCACAAATGACACAACACCAGGTTATAGTCCAACAGGTTTAACTAGAAGCACTAGCTCCTTCATCAGATTGGACTATAACCTGGTGTTGTGAGATTTTTAACTTTGTACACCCCAGTCCAACACTGGCATCTCCAAATCATGACCCACAAATGAAGCTGCATTCGAACATTATTTCAATGATCCACCCCACACTGCAGCACAGAGGAACTATGCAGAGCAGAGGAAAATCACCGAAACAGCATATTCAAAAATAATGGGTACCCAATGAGCACAGTCCACCGATTTCTCAGCAATAAACCCAAACAAGCAGACAAAACACAATCAGAAACCCTAGCCACTCTCCCCTACATCAAAGACATCTTGGAAATGACTGGCAGACTACTCAGCACTATGGTAGCCCACGCTAAAACAGCAGCTAATGAACTGGAAATCAAGAAAAACTAATGTCATTTACAAATTCCTTGCAAGAACTCTAACAAACGTCAGATTAGACAAACAGGCAGAAAACTAGCCATCATGATACATGAACATCAACTAGCCACAAAGAGACATGACCCTCTCTCACTAATATCCTTACATACAGATGAGGAAGGACACCACTTTGACTGGGCCAACACATCCATCCTAGGACAAGCCAAACAGAGGCATGCTTGGGAAATACCAGAAGCATGACATTCTAGCCAGAACTCTATCAACAAACACATCGAAGTGAACCCCATTTATCACCCTATGAGAAATATAACATGAAATGACATCACCACAGCAATGACATCACCGACCCAAGAATATCTAAACACATAAGTAGAAAGCGGGTCACTAACACTAGTGCTTCACTAAAGGCTCCCTGATGATGTTACCTAGTATTGTGACAAAACATCTGAAAACAAATCTTCCAGCTCAGCGAGCAAACTTACATCCAGCACCTCAATCTGAGCTACAAATCTTCTCAAAACCCGCTAACTTCCTCAACAGCATGCTGAGGAAGTTAGCCTGAATAGTCTGAAAAATGCATGCAATGTAGTTTTATTCCATGGTCTCTATTCTCAGCAAGTGAGCAATGTCTGCAGAATATTCTGTAACCTGTAACCACGAGTGTATGTTCATTAAACAGAACATATTATTGGCACCATGGAAATCATGTTACAACAGTACTGAGTTGCTAACTTTCACTCTTCTGCTATCAGGAAGTGTTAAGTGGCTCCTACAAGAAATAGTGACACATCAGCAGGAGATTCATATTGACCACTCTTTTATATCTCCTAGTGTCCAATTCAGAACACTAGAGTAGGAGGTCTCGGAGAAAGGAAAAATAATTTGTAACTTCATTGGTTTAGTAGGTATTAATGAGACTGTCAGGAAAGGACTACAAGTGTTGCACATTTGAGATACAAATTGAACCAGGTTAAGCGAAAGAATTTTTTTTCAGGTTTGTTTTAATGGAGTCATATATATGTAGCTTGTTATTTAATTATTAACACCGTATTGCTCCTGGGTTTATTTGCAATTTGTTATGCAGCCTGAGATTCAGATAACACTGGCCTCAGTCAGCAAACATGAACTTTCTCACACACTCGATTAACCACCCGTACCACTGTCAGACTGTAATTTCTTTCAGGAGCTGTACCTCGCTGTAGTTTCTCGCAGTGGCAAACAATGCAGCAGATTGTTGGCATATCTCTCAAGAACTGCTAGGAGAAACTTAAATTTTCTGCCAAACTGACTGAAAGAGGTTTGAATGTTGGTTGCATCAAAATTGCTCAAATCCCTCTGACAGCTGAACACTTCTTCAGTGCTATTGCTCGGGCAAAACTGCATTCCTTCAGGGTTGACTATTTGATGTTGTGATTCTCATAGAATGCCTACAGTATGGAAACAGGTCATTTGACCCTCCAAAGAGTAACCCATCCGGACCCTTTCTCCTACCCTATTGCTTTACATTTATCCCTAATGCACCTAACTTCACATCCCTGAATGCTATGGGCAATTTAACATGGCCAATTCACCTAACTTGCTCAGCTTTGGACTGTGAGAGGAAACTGGAGCATCCGGAGGAAACCTACACAGACAGGGGGAGAATGTGCAAACTCCACACAGACAATCACCGAAGCTGGAATTGAACCCAGGTCCCTGTCACTGTGAGGCAGCAGTGCTAACCACTGAGAAACTGTGCTGCCCCCATTGTGATGGTGCTATCATTTTAAAAGGGTTATTTTGTCCTTGGTGTTTTTGAAGAGCGGCTGTAAAGAGGTGCCAAAGGGTCTATAAATATATAAAATGAGAAAGAGTGGCTAAAGTAAATGTTGGTCCTTTAGAGGGTGAGAAGGGGCAGTAAGTTACAGGATATGATGAAATGGCCGAGGCATTGAACAGGTATTTTGTGTCAATCTTCACAGTGAAAGACACTAATAACATGCCTGTAATTGACAAAGAGACAAAAGGTAGGTGAGGACCTGGAAACAATTATTATTACGGAAGAGCTAGTGTTGGGTAAGCTAATGAAGCTAAGGATAGACAGGTCTCCTGGCCCTGATGGAATGCATCCCAGGGTCCAAAAAGAGATAGGAGGAGAAAGAGTAAGTGGTAATTTTCCAAAATTTTATGAAGATATGAGCACAGTGGACAATGGGGACCCATTGATGTGGCATACCTAGACTTCTAAAAGGCCTTTGTCATGGTGCCGCACAAGAGGCTGCTGTATAAGATAAAGATGCATGGCATTACGGGTAAAGTATTAGCATGGATAGTGGATTGGTTGACTAACAGGAAGCCAGCAGTGGTGTTAAATGAGTGCTGTTCTGTTTGGATATCAGTGATGGGATTGCAATTATTTACAATTTATATAGATGTTTTGGAGTTGGGGACCACATGTAGTGTGTCAATGTTTGCCGATGACACTAAGATGACACTAAGAGCAAAGTGTGCAGAGGACTGTGAAACTTTGCAGAGGAACATAAGTACTTTAAGTGAGTGGGCAAAGGTCTGGCAGATGGAATACAATGTTAATAATTGCAAAGTCATCCATTTTGTTAGGAGTAACAGTAAAAAGAACAATAACTTGAATGGTAAGAAATTGCAGCACGCTGCTGGGCAGAAGGATCTGGGTGTCCTTGTGCATGAATCACCAAATGTTGGTCTGCAATTCAGAAGGCAAATGGAATTTTGTCCATCATTGCTAAAGGGATTGAGTTTAAAAGCAGGGAGGTTATGTTGCAGCTGTATAGGGTGCTGGTGAGGCCACATTTGGATTACTGTCTCCTGACTTGAGAAAGGATACAGTGGCACTGAAGGTGTTTCACTAGGTTGATTCCGGAGTTGAGGGGGTTGGCTTATGAGGAGACACTGAGTAGACTTGGATTATATTCTTTGGAATTTAGAAGAATAGAGGTTTGGGGGGGGGGGGGGGGGGGGGGGGGGTCATATAGAAACATATAGGATTATTAAGGGAATACAGAACATAGATGTAGAGATGATATATTCACTGGTGAGTGAAACTAGGACAAGAAGGCATAGCCTCAAGATTAGAAGGAGCAGATTTAGGACTGAATGGAGAAGGAACTTCTTCACCCAGACAGTTGTTAATCCATGGAATTCCCTACCCAGTGAAGTAATGAAAGCTAGTTCAGCCAATGTTTTTAAAGCGAAGATAGATAATTTTGAACAGTGAAGGAATTAAGGGTTACTGTAAGAGGGCTGGGAAATTGTAGGTGTAGTGCACAGCGAAGACAGTTACCTCAGAGTACAATGGGATCTTGATCAGATGGACCAATGGACTGAGGAGTAACAGATGAAGTTTAATTTAGATAAATCTAAGGTGCTGGAGTTTGGGAAAGCAAATCTTAGCAGGACTCATACACTTAATGGTAAGGCCCTCGGAAGTGTTGCTGAACAAAGACAGCTTGGAGTGCAGGTTCATAGCTCCTTGAAAGTAGAGTCGTAGATAGATAGGATAGTGAAGAAGGCATTTGTTATGCTTTCCTTTATTGGTCAGAGTATTGAGTACAGGAGTTGGGAGGACATGTTGCGGCTGTAAATTATATCAGTTAGGCCACTTTTGGAATATTACGTGCAATTCTGGTCTCCTTCCTATCGGAAGGATGTTGTGAAACTTGAAATGGTTTAGAAAAGATTCTGAAAAGGATGTAGCCAGTGTTGGAGGATTTGAGCTACTGGGAGAGGCTGAACAGGCTGGGGCTATTTTACCTGGAGCATTGGAGGCTGAGGGCTGACCTTATAGAGGTTTATAAAATCATGAGGGGCATGGATAGGGTAAATAGACAAGGTTTTTTCCCTGGGATGAGGGAGTCCAGAACTAGAGGGCATAGGTTTAGGGTGAGAGGGGCAAGATATAAAAGGGACCAAAGGGGCAACTTTTTCATGCAGAGGGTGGTGCGTGTATGGAATGAGCTGCCAGAGGAAGTGGTGGAGGCTGGTACAATTACATTTAAAAGGCATCTGGATGTGCACATGAATAGAAAGGGTTTGGAGGGATATGGGTCAAATGCTGGCAAATGTGACGAGCTTGAGTTAGGATATCTGGTTGGCATGGACGAGTTGGACCAAAGGGTCTGTTTCCGTGCTGTACATCTGTATGACTCTACGACTCTAAGTGGAGCTGAGGCTACAAAAAGATCAGCCATAATCTTATTGAATGGCGGAGCATGCTCCAAGGGCCAGACGGCCTATTCCCGCTCCTAGTTCTTATGTCAAGGAAGCTGAGTTTTGTTTTAAACAGTTTAATAATAGAAGGGGAGTAGCCAGTTGTCCCAGTTCAGGTTTTTTGCTAGTTTTTTTTAGCTGTCGCAGTCACAAGATGTTGGAATCCTGAAGGGTTGCAAGCCTCAGTAAATGGTTCTGAATCGACTTTCTCAGAAATCTCTCTGGACGTTGTTCCCTCCTGCCAGTAAGGATCTGTGTTTAAATTTACCTTTATCCTAAGGGATATGTTTATGGAATGTTCTGGATTGTAACAGTTTATTAGTTCAACTGCTTTTTCCCATTGGTTAAGTTTTCCAGTAATTAAGTTAGTCTAAAATCCTCTTTCTTCTGCTTGTGTTTCAACTGTAGTCTATAAATAATTTGTGTTTTGCTTAAAGCTGAGTAGTTTGACCAACTGCATCACATCTGGAACACCCAGTTCACATCTGCCTTTAAAATAAGAAAAAGTTAGAGTCTGGGTTACCTTCTTAAAATATCTTGAGGGGGTCTGGCCAGGAGTTTGCACGTTCTCCCCGTGTCTGCGTGGGTTTCCTCCGGGTGCTCCGGTTTCCTCCCACAGTCTAAAGATGTGCAGGTCAGGTGAATTGGCCATGCTAAATTGCCCGTAGTGTTAGGTAAGGGGTAAATGTAGGGGTATGGGTGGGTTACGCTTCGGCAGGTCGGTGTGGACTTGTTGGGCCGAAGGGCCTGTTTCCACACTGTAATGTAATCTAATCTAATAACAACCTGTACTGGATTGACAGATTGGATTAGGTGTGATAGAGACAACAATAAGGCCTGAATCCAGGATGCACTGATTCAACTGAAGGCAAAATACTGAGGATACTGGAAATTGGAAACAAACTCAGCAAATGTTGAAAAAAGTCAGCAGGCCTGGCAGCATCTGTGGAGAGAAGAACTGAAGTTCTAAAGAAGAGTCAGACTGGACTCAAAACATCAATTCTGTTTCTTTCCCCATAGATACTGCCAGACACATTGAGTTTCTCTAGCATTTTCTGTGTTTGCACTGGTTTAGAATTGGGAACAATTAACTGATGACTCATAGTTAACAGTGAAGCATATTCCCTACTCACTGTAATGCCCGGTAGGTAAGTGATGCAACATTGATGCATAGTATGTCCTCATCCCCAGCACAGCTCATTATGATCTTTAGAGATAATCCACCCTTATTCTCCATGCTCTCCCTGACTTGGAAATATATTACCATTCCTTCAGCAGCGTTGGGTCTAAATCCTGGGATTTTCTTCCAAACAGCATTGTGGGTCAACCTACAGCATATGGACTACAGCAGTTCAAAAGGGCATGACCAGCTTCTCAAGGGACAATGAAGGACAGGTAATGATTGTTGGCCAGTCAGGAATGCCTACAGTTCTTGAGTGAATAAAAGTGTCTTCCTCCTTTAACTCTAGTCCAGAGGTTTCTATGAGATTTACAGATGCTGACCACAACATTCCCCCCAACTCCCACATTCCATTTTCCCCAAGTTTGGCTGACATAGAATTCTGTCTGTGCAAAATACTATCTCTTTTGAACTTCAGGCTGCACGTTTTTAATTTCTGCTGCAGCAATAGATTTCCCACTGCCCAAACCTGCGGTCCAGGCATTCTGCTCCCCCAACCATCAGTTCCTGTTGACAAACGTTAGATACTCTTAGAGATTGTGATTGTTTGTAAACAGCCCAAAGGTATCAAATCATTTAGCACAGTCCAGAGCGATGATTCGGAATGCATGCTCCATTCAGAAAGGGTGATGGAGGAGAGCTTTTATTTGCTTTACATGTAGACTGAAGATCAAAGTACTCTCCCAAGCACAATAATATTTGTTATATTCATTCACGGAATTAAGGCATTGCTAGCTAGGTCAGCATTTATCACCCACCCCTAACAGGGCAGATAAAAGTCAACTACATTGCTGTGGGTCTGGAGTCACATGTCGGCCAGACCAAGTAAGGATGGCAGTTTCCTTCCCTAAAGAATATTAGTGACTCAGATGGGTTTTTCATCATTAGACTCTTAATTCTAGATTTATTTTTCATGAATACAAATTCTACCCTCTGCTGTGCTGGGATTCAAACCCAGCTCCCCAAATCCCTGCCTGTGGCCCATATCCCTGCCTTTGGCCCATATCCCTGCCTGTGACCCATATCCCTGACCTTTGACCCATATCCCTGACCTTTGGCCTATATCCCTTCCTTTGGCCCATATCCCTGCCTTTTGGCCCATTTCCCCGCCTGTGGCCCATATCCCTGACCTTTGGCCCATATCCCTGCCTTTGGCCCATATCCCTAACCTTTGGTCCATATTCCTGACCTTTGACCCATGTACTCCCTTTGACTCATATCCCTGCCTTTGGCCCATATCCCTTCTAACCTTTCCTTAACAAAATTATATCTGTCTCAGATTTAAAATTCACAACTGATCCAGCATCCACTGCCATTTGTGGGAGAGTTCCAAACTTCTCCTACCTTTTGTGTTTAGAAGTGCTTTCCAGCATCTCTCCTGAATGATCGGGCCCTAATCCTATGACCCTAGTCCTACAATCACCAACTAATGGAAATAGTTCAGAATCAGAAATTGCTGGAAAAACTCGGCAGGTCTGGTAGTGTCTGTGGAGAGAAATCAGAGTTAACGTTTCAAGTTGAGTGACCCTTCCTCAGAACAGAAATAGTTTATCTTTATCTACCCTGTCTTTTCCTGTTAATTTCTTGAATATTTGGTTCCTATGTTTATTAAGGTATATTGTGAAATATTAGGGGAACAGATCCTATAATTCCCCTTTTATTTCTAGGGCAGGTGCTTGTATGTCAAAATACTTGGCCAATATTTGGAACTCTGGGGGGATTAATGTTGAAAATGGTATTTCACTCAGGCTGAGATAAAAAAAAACAAAATAGTGCAGGTGCTGAAAATCTGGAACAAACACAGAGAATGCAGGAGAAACTCAGCAACCCTGTAGCTTCTGTGAGGAGAGAAACAGAGTTAATGTTCTGACTCCGATGTAACTTTTTCTTTGGAACTGAAAGGCATTGGAAAGTCTTTTACACTTTTGACAGAGACATAGAATCAACAAGGGAACAGCAGATGTCATCAACCTATAATTAACTGAATTATTCATCTTTAACAAAGGAACAGCATTGGCTATGCTCCAGTCTGCTGGGACTTGCCTCTGGCTGAAGTAGATACCAATCTCTGTCCTGAGATCTCACTTGTCTTCTTCAGAAGCCTGGATAGATCCCATCAGGTCATGGGGACCTATCTACTTTTATGACTTTTTAAGATACCCAACACCTCCTTCTTAATATTAACATGCCCTAGAATGTCAACATGCCCCTCCTTAATATTACTATCATCCATATCTTTCTCCTTGATGAATACTAATATGATGTCCTCATCAAGGACTCACCCACTTCCTGTGGCTCTATGCTTAAAGTTCCTCCTTTGTCGACGAATGGACCTACCCATTCCTCAGCTACCCTTATGTTCCTAACGTATGCATAAAGTGACTTGGGATTCTCCTTAATCCGACTTACCAAGGACATTTCATGGCCCCTTTTATCCTTCATTATTCCTTAGTTAAGTTCTTTCTTGTTTCCTTTATATTCCTTAAGAGCCTTGTCTGAGGTCCCCATACCCCCCACCCGCCCCAATCTAATTTCTCCAGTTCCTGCTTCATATTGTTATAATTTGCCTGTCCCTAATTTAACACTTTCAGCTAAGAGCCAGTCTTATCCTTACCCATAACCATTTTAAATTCATGAAATTATAGCCACTATTCCTGAAATGATCCCCCACTGAACCTCCGATCAGTTAGCCAAGTTCAGTCTCCAGTATGAGGCTCAATGTGGCCCGAATTGGATCATCAATGTATTGTTTCCATAAGACTACAAGACAATAAAACATAGGAGTGGAAATAAGGCCATTCGGCCCATCAAGTCCACTTCACCATTCAATTATGGCTGATGGGCATTTCAACACCACTTACCTGTACTCTCCCTGTATCCCTTAATTCCTTGCGAGATTAAGAATTTATCAATCTCTGCCTTGAAGACATTTAACGTCCCAGCCTCCACTGTGCTCCATGGCATGAATTCCACAGGCCCACCACTCTCTGGCTGAAGAAATGTCCCCTCATTTTCATTTTAAATTGACTCCCTCTAATTCTAAAGCTATGCCCATGAGTCCTAGTATCTAAAGCTATGCCCATGAGTCCCCGCCTGATGGAAACAATTTCGCAGCGTCCACCCTTTCTAAGCCATGCATTATCTTGTAATTTTCGATTAGATCTCCCCTCAACCTGCTAAACTCTAATGATTACAATCCCAGGATCCTCAACCATTCATTGTATGTTAAGTCTACCATTCCAGGGATCATCCGTGTGAATCTCCACTGGACAAGCTCCAGTGTCTGTATGTCCTTCCTGAGGTGTGGGTCTCCAAATTGGACACAGTATTCTAAATGGGGCCTAACCAGAGCTTTATAAAGTCTCAGAAGCACATCACTGCTTTTAAAGTCCAACTCTCTTGAGATAAATGACATTACATTTGCTTTCTTAATCACGGACTCAACCTGCAAGTCAACCTTAAGAGAATCCTGCACTAACACTCCTAGATCCCTTTGTACTTTGGCTTTATGAATTTTCTCAATGTTTAGAAAATAGTCCATCCCTGAATTCTTTTTTTTCCGAAGTGCAAGACCTCGGATTTACTCACATTGAATTTCATCAGCCATTTTCTGGACCACTCTCCTAAACTGTCTAAAGCTTTCTGCAGCTTCCCCACCTCCTCAGTACTATCTGCCTGTCCGACTAACTTTGTATCATCAGCAAACTTTGCCAGAATGCCCCCAGTCCCTTCATCCAGACCATTTATATATAAAGTGAACAGCTGTGACCCCAACACTGAACCCTGTGGGACACCACTTGTCACTAGCTGCCATTCTGAAAAAGGACTTTTTATCCCAAATCTCTGCCTTCTGTCAGACAGCCAATCCTCAATCCATGCTAGTAGCTCACCTCGAACACTATGGGCCCTCAGCTTACTCAGCAGCCTCCCATGAGGCACCTTATCAAAGGCTTTTTGGAAGTCTCGGTTGATAACATCCACTGGGTTTCCCTGGTCTAACCTACTTGTTACTTCTTCAAAGAATTCTAACAAGTTTGTCAGACACGATCTCCCCTTACTAAATCCATGCTGATTTGTTCTAATCTGACCCTGCACTTCCAAGAATTTAGAAATCTCATCCTTAACGATGGATTCTAGAATCTTACCTACAACCAAGATTAGGCTAATCAGCCTATAATTTTCCATCTTTGGCTTGATCCTTTCTTGAACAAGGGGATTACAACAGCGATTTCCAATCATCCAGGACTTTTCCTGACTCCAACGATTTTTGAAAGATCTCAACCAATGCCTCCATTATTTCCTCAGCCACCTCCCTCAGAACTCTAGGATGTAGCCCATCAGGGCCAGGAGATTTATCAATTTTTAGACCTTTTAGCTTTTCTAGCACTTTCCCTTTTGTAATGGCTACCATTCTCAACTCAGCCCCATGACTCCCTTTAATTGTTGGGATATTACTCATGTCTTCCACTGTGAAGACTGACACAAAGTATTTGTTAAGTTCTTCAGTTATTTCCTTATCTCTCATCACTAGCCTTCCTGCATCAATTTGGAGCAGCCCAACGTCTACTTTTGCCTCTCGTTTGTTTATTATGTATTCAAAGAAACCTTTACTATTATTTCTAATATTACTGGCTAGCTTACCTTCATATTTGATCCTCTCCTTCCTTATTTCTCTCTTTGTTATCCTGTGTTTGTTTTTGTAGTCTTCCCAATCTTCTGATTTCCCAGTGCTGTTGGCTACTTTATAGGATCTCTCTTTTTCTATGATATATTTCCTGACTTCCTTTGTCAGCCATGGCTGTCCAATCCCCAACCCTGGATAATCTTTCTTTTCTATAGGATAAATCTCTGCACTGAGTCCTCAGTTACACCCAGAAACTCCTGCCACTGTTGCTCTACTGTCTTCCCCACTGAGCTCTGCTTCCAGTTGATTTTCGTCAGTTCCTCTCTCATGCCCCTGTAATTATCTTTATTTAACTGTAACACCATTGCATCCAATTTTGCCTTCTCTCTTTCAAACTGCAGACTGAACTCAACCATGTCATGATCGCTCTCTCCTAAATGTTCCCTTACTTTAAGATCTTTTATAAAGTCTGGCTCATTAAATAGCTTTAAGTCCACCCCCCCACCTTTTCCTCCGCTACATCGATGACTGTATCGGCGCTGCCTCGTGCTCCCACGAGGAGGTTGAACAGTTCCTCCACTTCACCAACACCTTCCACCCCGATCTCAAAGTCACCTGGACAGTCTCAGATTCCTCCCTCCCCTTTCTCGACCTTTCTATTTCTATCTCAGGCGACCGAATCAACACGGACATCTACTACAAACCGACCGACTCCCACAGCTACCTGGACTACACCTTCTCCCACCCTGCCCCCTGTAACACGCCATCCCATTCTCCTAATTCCTTCGTCTCCGCCGCATCTGCTCCCAGGAGGACCAGTTCCAAAAACGTACAACCCAGATGGCCTCCTTCTTCAAGGACCGCAATTTCCCCCCCGACGTGGTCGACGATGCCCTCCACTGCGTCTCTTCCACTTCCTGCTCCTCCGCCCATGAGCCCTGCCCCTCCAACCGCTACCAGGACAGAACCCCACTGGTCCTCACCTACCACCCCACCAAACTCCATGTACAGCGCATCATCCGCCGTCATTTCCGCCACCTTCAAACGGACCCCACCACCAAGGATATAGTTCCCTCCCCTCCCCTTTCAGCACTCCGTAAAGACCACTCCCTCCATGACTCCCTCGTCAGATCCACACCCCCCACCAACTCAACCTCCACTCCCGGCACCTTCCCCTGCAACCGCAGGAGGTGCAAGACTTGCGCCCACACCTCCCCCCTCACCTCCCTCCAAGGTCCCAAAGGAAACTTCCATATCCGCCACAAATTCACCTGCACCTCCACACACATCATCTATTGCATCCTCTGCACCCGATGTGGCCTCCTCTATATTGGGGAGACAGGCTGCCTACTTGCGGAGCGTTTCAGAGAACACCTCTGGGACACCCGGACCAACCAACCCAACCACCCTGTGGCTCAACACTTCAACACCCCCCCCCACTCCACCAAGGATATGCAGGTGATTGGACTCCTCCATCGCCACACCACAACAACACGACGGTTGGAGGAAGAGCGCCTCATCTTCCGCCTAGGAACCCTCCAACCACAAGGGATGAACTCGGATTTCACCAGTTTCCTCATTTCCCCTCCCCCCACCTTGTCTCAGTCAAATCCATCGAACTCAGCACCGCCTTCCTAACCTGCAATCTTCTTCCCGACCTCTCCGCCCCCACCCCAGTCTGACCTATCACCCTCACCTTGACCTCTTTCCACCTATCGCATTCCCGACGCCCCTCCCCCAAGTCCCTCCTCCCTACCTTTTATCTTAGCCTGCTGGACACACTTTCCTCATTCCTGAAGAAGGGCTAATGCCCAAAACGTCAATTCTCCTGTTCCCTGGATGCTGCCTGACCTTCTGCGCATTTCCAGCAACACATTTTCAGTTAAGTCCGGAATAGCCTGTTTTAAGAAACCCCCTGGATGCACCAAAGAAACTCTGACCCATCTAAGTCTGTGTCACTAAGGGGGTCCCTGTCAGTACCGGGGAAGTTAAAAACACCCACTACAACAACGCCAATGTCTTTGAATTCTTTCCATGATCTGTTTACATACCTGTTCCTCTATCTCCCACTGTTATTGGGAGGCTGTTTTAAAAAATTCTCAAGGTCAGGTTCGTAGGAGAGTAGTCTGACACAGAACAAACGACCAAGAGGCGAGTCTGCTAGAATATGGGCATTTTATTCCCCGCAGCGTCGCCAGAACGGGTCTGGCTTATACTCACTCTACATGTTACCAAAACTGGGAGCCGTCAGTTCTCGTAGAGCGGTTGCCAACAACCCACGCTCGGCGGTTAAACGTAACCCCGGAGCAGACTCACCGAACTGGAGACTTTTCCAGCTGATATACTCTTTTCCAGATATAAACATTCATGTGAACAGCAGAGCAAGGCTAAAAAACACATTCCATTCTGGTTACATACTGATAAGAAGATTCACACGGGACTAAGCAACACCTCCATTCCGGTTAGATTCACACATGTATTGGGACATAATTTTTAACCGTTTCACCACATTCCACTGCTTGGAATTTTACACCACATTCCACTGCTTGGCCCAATACATGTGTTACATTATGCTTAATTCAGTTCAATTCGTTTCAGTTAATTTCAGTTCAGTCAATTCAGTGTAATTCAATTCAGCTCAGTTCAGGTCTGTTCAGTTCAATTCAATTGTGTTCAATTCAGTTCCGTCCATTTCAATTCAATTTAGCTCAGTTCCATTTTGTTCCGTTCAATTTGATTCACTTCAGTTCCACTCAGTTCAGTTCAGTTCAATCCCATTCAATTCTGTTAACTCCGCTTCAGCTTTTTGGACATGCCCACATCCTCCGCTGTACCCCAGGCAAGGGGTTCTTCGGCAGGACTGGGATCCTTTCTCAAACAAACTGCCACGTACATGCCCACATCCATGCCATCCCGGGACGGTCGGGACCTCCACAGTTTGTTCTTCTGGTTTCTTAGTCTTTTTCCAAAACATTGTTCTGTATCAAAATCTCTCCTCAATTACCTGGTTGATCCTGCCGACTACGCCAAATGTTTTAAAAAATTCTCAAGGTCAGGTTCGTAGGAGAGTAGTCTGACACAGAACAAACGACCAAGAGGCGAGTCTGCTAGAATATGGGCATTTTATTCCCCGCAGCGTCGCCAGAACGGGTCTGGCTTATACTCACTCTACATGTTACCAAAACTGGGAGCCGTCAGTTCTCGTAGAGCGGTTGCCAACAACCCACGCTCGGCGGTTAAACGTAACCCCGGAGCAGACTCACCGAACTGGAGACTTTTCCAGCTGATATACTCTTTTCCAGATATAAACATTCATGTGAACAGCAGAGCAAGGCTAAAAAACACATTCCATTCTGGTTACATACAGATAAGAAGATTCACACGGGACTAAGCAACACCTCCATTCCGGTTAGATTCACACATGTATTGGGACATAATTTTTAACCGTTTCACCACATTCCACTGCTTGGAATTTTACACCACAGAGGCCTATTATATAACCCCAGCATAATGATCACACCTTTCTTATTTCTGAGTTCTACCCATACAGCCTCTCTGGATGTGTCCTGCAAAATGTGCACACTCAGTACAACTGTAACATTCTCCTTAATCAGTAATGGAACTCCCCCACCCCTTTTACATCCCTCTCCATCTCGCCTGAAACATCTAAACCTTGGAACGAAGGGCTGCCAGTCCTGCCCTTCTCTCAACCAAGTTTCTGTAATAACTGCAACCTCACAGCCCCAAGCATTAATCCAGGTTCTAAGCTCATCAGCTTTATCTGTTATACTCCTTGCATTAAAATAAATATGCTTCAGACTGCCAGTCCCACTGTGTTCATTAACCTGGCCCTGCCTCTTCTTCCTATTAGAATTTTTTTGTAAAAATATATTTTGTTCATAAAAATCTTTACATACATACAGATACTGGACCATTTCTGTACAGTCTGCATCTTAAACAAAACCAACACTGGAAGTGCGGCATTCGTTGCCCGAGGCATTCCTTCTCTCTATAGGACAATATTTACATAAGAACAGATCTTTATATATGTACTCAGTTAGTGAAGATTTCCTGTACTGTCTTTGCATGTGAAGCAAACAAACATTGGAAATTTGACATTTTCTGCAGTTGTAAAAACAAAGCAAGACATTTCTTAAGACAATATTTATACACATTTGAGGTACTGTGAGAGTCTGATACTGAATGGAACCCCGTTTTATTTTGGAAGAAGGACATTAAATGGTGGTCTTTCCTCAGATCAACATGATCTCACTGAAAGGAGGATGGGAGTGAGAAATGACTGAAGAGTATTATGGGAGAAGTCCATTCGGTCTCTATGATTAAGAAGTGAATTGTGAGGGACTCAGTGTCAAAGAGCAGTAGGTCAGCATGTGGAGTGATTGAGGAGAAAAGCTGAGAGTTTATGTCAGGAAATTTCAGCAGCTGCACCCAAGCCATAAGCGCAACCCTGAGCACATAGTCCTGGACTTTGGAATGTACCAGTCTGCAACACTCAGTCAGGGTCAGCCCCTTGCTCTGAAAAACCAACATGGTTCAGACAGATGGAAGAGCATTTTTCATTGGGTTGATCATTCTCCAGGTGTAGTTGATGTTTGTTTCGGTGTGCGTCAAGGGGAGCAGACTGTGGAGCACTGAGTCCTGAGTCACAGAGATGCTTGGGATGAACCTTGATGAAAACTATTGCATCTTTTTTTCAGATTTCCTTTGCAATGACACATTCTGGGAGGCAATGTGTGACGATCTCTATCCCCCACGGCCTCTCGAAGGGTTGCAGACAGTCTGGTCAACAACAAGGTTCTCCCTCCTCACCGCTATCCAAGTGATTTTTAAATTTCAAAATTTATTTTATTCTTAACCTATATCTTCTCCTCAATCACTCTACTTGCTGACCTATTGTTCTGGGTCCCTCGCATTTCACTTCTCAGTCATGGTGAGCAAACTGATCTCTCCCTGAATACTGTAGTTTACAGTCACTCCTCACTACCACCCTCCATTTGATGAGATAACGGCTGATCTGAGAATCCTGAACTCCACTTATCACTTATCATTTATCCACTTACGCTTCTCCCCCTTCAGGTATACATTGATTTCCCTTTTGAAATCTTGTATAACATCTGCCTTAACCACACCTCAATCTAAAACAATCAAAGTTAGCATCAGATGAACTTCACATTTGAAATTGTGGTTTGCATTTCTACAATAATTTCTTGAAGCTTTTCATGTGTTCGGAACAAATCTTGAAAAATGCGCTTCCACTGAATGCTGAAGACAGGTCAGATTCAGAATTTCCTGATGTAAACTTTTTCTTTTTTAGTCTCATTTACATTTACACACTAAACTGGCTAAGTTACATTATGGAAAATATTGCTGAGTTATATTATAAAATTAATACTTTGACTTGAACAAATGAAAGTCATCTAATTATTTGTCAAAATGTCCTGAGAAGTACATTAGTTAAACAAAACACTGAAGGCTCTGAATATACTTAACTGATGATATCTCCTGGGCACATTGAGTGAATGATCTTTCAGCAGACAGCCCATGATCACTTATATGTTCACTGGTATAGATCTTTATGCATTCAGTTTATGTTTCATTAAATCATAGAATCCACAATAGCTTTATTTTTCTGGGCGAAGTAGATAGGGAAAATATTGTTTCTGTTGGTGGAAGGATTGAGAGTGAGAGTGTGCTGATTTAAGATACTTGGTGATGAAAGGAATTGTGACATGATGACAAACCTCTCTCAAACAAGAGCAAGTTAGGGTCTGAAATGCACTGCCTGTAAGTCCAATGGAGGCAGCTTCGATCAAGATGCTTGAGAGAGAATTGGATTGTTATTTTAGATAAAAGAATGTGTAGGGTTACAGGGTGATGGGGAGGGGTGCTTGGGGAAGGTGGGGAGTGGCACCAGATGCATTGCTCATTTGGCAGGTTAGCACAGCATGATGGTCCAAATGGTCTCCTTCTATCACATAACAACTTACTGATACTTGCAGGGACCTTGACAGGGCTTCATGCGTTAGAAATCAATGGCCTTCCAATGTAGTTCACAACTGATGATCTGTGCTGACTGTCTAAACCAGCACTGATGCCTTCGTGTATTGGTTCTCTTCTCCTGGAAGGAGTGTTTACTTGTTCTTTACACAAAAGCAAATAGGAAATCTTGTATCAATTTACAAATGAACTTACAGATTGAAAATGACAAGAATGACATGCAAAGTATTTACAGCTAGCCACAGTCATGTTTGTTAAGTTTTGTTTTGTTGTTTTATTCATAACTCATGTTGCCTCTAGATATTTGAGTACAGTTCTACAGGGATCAGGTTTATGAGTATTACAGTCACATGGAAGATATTAGACTTTTGAATTTACTCCTTTTTGGTGATTAGTGTAAATAAAGTCTGATCCTGCATCAAGCACTAGTTAAGCTTTATTAACAAAGTTCAAAGGATTAATAGCTAGAAGGTTGTAATAACCTCAATATCTGCTTCTACTGACATCACCACCTAATTATCAGCAAGCTAACTTTGTAAAATACAACAAGAAATGTTGAAATAATTACACATATACTATCATAATAAAATGATTAATCCCATTTTGAATAGTTCTACATATCTCTCATTAGATTTTTCATTTAAAATCTTTAACCACTTCTCAAAATGAAGACTTAGCAATGTTAAAATTGTAATCTAATGAACTACTCTTGGATTGAGGGGATCTGAGTGTTGATGGTGTACCCAGTTACCCACGATCAATTAATATCATTCAGACCAATTGAACAAATCCATCCTATTCACATAAATGTGATCATAATTTATGAATTACCCTTGAATTGTCCTCGGATCTGACACCTAAAACAATAGTGGACACAATGCTGTTAGGGAGAGAGTTCAAGACTTTTGCTGTTTTTCCCATTCTCACTGAGCTAATATTGTTCCAAAGTGGCAGCTTTTTCATATAATAACAACAGAGTCCTGGAGAAGCTCAGCAGATCTGGCAGCATCTGTGGAGAGAGAAAGACAGGGTTAAAGTTTTGAGTTCGATATGCAAGTTCTTTGCCAGATCTCTGGACTCAAGCATTGCAAGAAAGAGAACAAAATGTCCATCTAACCAATCAAAACAATTTGTACTTTCTAGTCACTCTCTCCAATATCTCTCCAATTCTCACTAATTTTATTTCTGTATTATCTGCTTCCAATATATCCCTGAGAAGTCCATTATACAAGTGAAGAATTGTCTTCATGAGGTAATTAATCCAATGTATCTGAACAACTTGCTTCTTCTCAGGTTCAGCTCAGTTGGGATGGCTCATTCACAAATATATTGTTTCAACTTAAGTTATCTATTTTCTTAAGGGCCTTGAATACATAATTTCATATTTCTATGGATTCTGGAAAGGTTCCTGTTGACTGGTATGTGGCAAATGTAACCCTACAGTGTCAGGAGGGAGTAAGAAGGAGAGTAGGCAAAAACTGTCCTGTGAGTGGGAGATTTCAATATCCGCCACTCAGAGTGGCTTGACAGTGGTTCTACTGATCGAGCTGGTCAGATCCAAAAGTACATAGCTGCTAGGCTGGGTCTGTGGCAACGGTGAGGGAACCAACAAGAGGGAAAAACATACTTCACCTCACTCTTACCAATCTATCAGCTGCAGATGCATCTGCTTATGACAATATCAGTAGGAGTGACCACTGCACAGTCCTTGTAAAGACAAATATCCAGACTCCACATCAAGAATATGTGTTGTGGGCACTATCACCATGCTAAATGAGACAGACTTCAAACAGATCTAGCAACTTGATGCTGGGCATCCATGAGGCAGTGGGGACAAAGAGCAGCAACAGAATTATATTCTAGCACAATCTATCACCTCATGGCTTGGCATGTCCCCCACTCGACTATTACCATAGCAAAGGGATCAACCCTGGTTCAATGGAGAGTGCAGGAGGGCTTGCCACGGATAGCACTGGGCATACCTGAAAATGAGGTGTCAACCTGGTGAAGCTACCAAACAGGACTAGTTGGGTGAGAAACAGCAAGCGATAGATGGTGCTAACCAATCCCACAACCAATTGATCAGATCAGCTCTGCAGTCCTACCACATTCAGTTATGAATAGTGGTAGACAATTCAACAACTCACTGAAGGAGGAAGCTCCACAAATATCTCCAACCTCAACAATGTAAGAGACCAGCACATCATTGAAAGGCATAAGGCTGAAGCATATGCAGCAATCTTCAGCCAGAAGTGCCAAACAAATGATCCATCTCAGCTTCATCCAGTGGTCCCTAGAGTTACAGATACCAGTCTTCAGCAAATTTGATTTACTCTATGTTATTTCAAGAAATGGTTGGAGGCACTGGATACTGCAAAAGCTATCAGCCCTGACGACATTCCAGCACTAGTACTGAAGATCTGTGCTCTAGAATTTGCCGCTCCTCTAGCCAAGCTGTTCCAGTACAGTTACAACACTGGCATCTACCCAACAATGTGGAAAATTACCCAGATATATCCTGTACATAAAAAGCAGAACAAATCCAACCCAGCCAATTACTGCTCATTAATCTACTCTTGATCATTAATAAAGTGATGGAAGGTGTCATCAACAGTACTATCAAGCAGCATCTGCTCAGCAATGACCTGCTCAGTGATGCCCAATTTGAGTTCCACCAGGGTCACTCAGCTCCTGCCCTCATTACAGCCTTGGTTCAAACATGGACAAAAAATGTTGAAGTGAGAGTGATAGCCCTTGATATCAAGGCTGCATTTGACCAAGTGGAGCATCATGGTGTCCTAGCAAAACTGGAATCAGCAGACACATTCTCTTCTGGTTGGAATCATACCTGACACAAAGGAAAACCATTATGGTTGTTGTTGGAGGTCAGTTGTCTCAGCTTCAAGACATTTCTCCATGAGTTCCTCAAGATAGTGTCCAAGGCCCAACTATCTTCACCTGCTTCATCATAAGGTCCCTCCATCATCAGGTGGGAGTTGGGATGTTCACTGATGATTGCACAATGTTCAGAACCATTCACGACTCCACAGACACTGAAGTGGTCCATGTTCAAATGCAACAAGATCTGAACAATATCTAGGCTTAGGCTGACAAATGACAAGGAACATTCATGCCACACAAATACCATGTAATGGCCATCACCAATAAGAGACAACCACTGCTCCTTGGCATTCAATGGTGTTACCATCATTGAATCTCCCACAATCAACATACTTGAGTTTACCATTGCCCAACAATTAAATTGGACTCATCGCATAAACACAGTGGCTACAAGAGTAGGCCAGGGGCTAGGAATACTGCGGTGAGTAACTCACCTGCTCACTCCCCAAAGTCTGTCCACCACAAGGTACAAGTCAGGACTATGATGGAATGCTCCCCACGTGTCTGGATGAGTGCAGCTCTAACAACACTCAAGAAGCTTGACATCATCCAGAAAAAAAAGCCCACTTGATTGGCACCACATCTACAAATATCCCACTCCCAACGCCACAAATGGTCAGTAGCAGCAGTGTGTAGATCTACAAGATGCACTGCAGAAATTCATTAAAACTCCTTCAACAGAACCTTCCAAACCTACAGCCACTTTCATCTAGAAGGGCAAAAGCAGTAGATATATGGAAACACCAACACCTTCAAGTTCCCCTCCAATTTACTCATCATTCTGACTTGGAAATATATCCCCTTTCCTTCAGTGTTGATGAGTCAAAATCCTGGAATTCCATCCCTAAGGCAATTGTGTGTCTATCTGGAGCAGTTCAAGAAGGTAGCTCACCACCACCTTCTCAACAGCAGCTAGGGATGGGCAATAAATGCTGGCTAATCAATAACCCCATGTTCTATGAGTGCCTGAAAAAAAATCTAATATTGAACTCCAGCATGGTCAGAATAATGACATCAAGTAAAAATGATCTATGTTCGATATAATGAGGGAATCAACAGCTAGACTGGACTGCCTGTGCTCTTAACTGCATCCCTCCTAGGGTTGAAAGTCTATTCAGAATCCATTGAGTTTGTGTGTAAATAACTCAATTATAATTAATCTGCATTTGTATGAACTTAGTAATAAATCAACCCAATGTTTGCACAGCATATCTATTAAAGCAAGGTAATTAGCATAATGCCAAGTGAAGTGTGTAGCACTGAATGTGGAAGCTATTTTAATATTTGTCTGTATTATTCAGTGTGCACACATTATTATATTTGGGAGTTATACATTCATCATGATCCCACAAAACTGTTAGTACTGCTGTTACATTAACTAGAAATAAATATTTTTAAATGTTAAATGTTAAAATTTAATGTTCAATGTAACCTGAAAATATCAGTCATATTGTTTGTTTCACTTCACATGACCCCCAATAGGATTGTTCTAAATAAAATATCTTCTGTAGAAAATTGTAGATAAAAAAAGATGTGCATTTATGTAACATTTTTCATGACCTCTGCCTCAACTTAAATACTGCATTCAGTCCTCAACAGCACACTTTAAGAAGGATGTGAAAACATTTGAGAGAGTGCAGGAAAGGTTTACAGGAATGGTTCCTGCGAAGTGGAGTTTCAGTTATGAAGATAAGTTGGAGAAACTGGTTTCCTTGGTGCGGAGGTGCCGGTGTTGGACCGTGGTGGACAAGGTCAGAGGTCACATGACACCAGGTTATGGTCCAACAGGAGCAGTACTCCGAAAGCTTGTGATTTCAAATAAACCTGTTGGACCATAACTTTATGTCCTGTGATCTCTGACCTTGTTGGAGAAGAGCAGATTGAGAGATGATCTGGTAAAAGTATTCAAAATGGTCAGAGGTCTAGACAGAGTAAATGGAGAGAAATGTTCCTGTTTGTTAAAGATTCGGGAATGAATGGGCACAGATTTTAAATAATTAATAAAAGAGACAAACGGGACTTGTTTTTCTCCCTCAGCAAGTGGTGAGGTTCTGGAAAAAGAAAGTGTGAGTGAGGTAGATTCAATTGAGAATTTTGAAGGGGAAAGTAGGCTGTTATTTTCAAAGAAGAAATAATGAGCAAGGTTACAGTGAAAAGGCAGGAGAATGGCACAAATTGAGATGCTCAATTGGATAGTCGATGTTGACATGATTGGTGTAAAGATTTCCTTCGACAATGGAACAATTCTCTGATTCTGTGGATATGGTAAAGTGTTTTATAGGCAATAAAAAAAATCTAAGCTGTCATTACTTCTGACATGTGGAAAACATGACAGATAATTCAGGCACAGCAAGCTTCCACAAACAGCATTGTGGGGATGACCAAATGATCTGATTTGATGTTGCGAGTTGAAGGTTAAATGTTGACCAGAGAACAGGACAATTCCCCTGACCATCTTCAAACTAGTACCATGGAATCTGAGAGAAAAGGTGGAACCTCGGTTTGCAAACACTGTTCAAAGACACCACTCCAACAGTGTGACATTCTCCTCATCTCTCAGCCTCAATTGTTCTGTTTGGGGTCTCTAGAGTAGGACTTGAAGCCTTAAACATCCAACTCAGAGACTACAGCTTTATAATAAATTCATTCAGAGATGCAGGCCTTGCTGCCTGGGCCAGTATTTATTGCCCGTCCCTAGTTGCCCCCTTGAGAAGGTGGTGTGAGCTGTCTTTTTGAACTGTAGCAGTCCATGTGATGTAGATAGACCCACAATGCCCTTAGGGAGGCAGGTCCATGATTTTGACCCAGTGACAGTGAAGCAACAATAATATATTTCCATGTCAGGATGGTGAGTGTGTTGGGGACCATTCAGGGTTTACATGTTTACATGTATCTGCTGCCCTTGTCCTTCTAGATGGAGGTGACAGTTCATTTAGAAGCTGCCTCTCTTTGGGACAATAATTTTTAAATGGAGTCTGAGTCTGTCCCTGACCCCCACCAAAGATTAAAAGTCAAAGTCAATGTGTGATGGATATCATCAGAGCTGTTATCAACTTCCCCATTTGGCACATTAATGAAAGAAGCATTTTAATTTGAAGGCAATCTTTGCAAACCGTGTATACACAAGGTTACTTAATTAATTTCAATACATTTTAAATAAATATCATGTAATATCATGTAGAGATGACATGGCTTTGAAATGATGATCACAGATCTGTTAGTTCAGAAAGTGCTGAAGAAAAACTTCATCACTAGAAATAAGCCTCAAGGCTGAAGTCACATACAAAAGCAAAGAGAATGCTCTCTCTTGAGGTAACTAACAAATTTTGGAAAATCATGTAGTTTTATCATGTAGTTTTATCAGATAATCACTGGTATAGAACGATTATGGTCCATTATGGAGAATACCAGGCATTCTTCCACACTTTAAAATAATTCAATAGGTAAGATATTCTCATAAATTTTTTATTTCTTAATATAATAACAGTCAGTGCCATAGCGCCAGTATCATACTCATCATTTGACCACAAATGAAAATATTTTAACCAAAATGTTCCTGGAAGGCAGCATTGTTTTTGTACTGTAGTGAACTTTGAAAGTAATTTGGGGAAGTCGCGGGAGCAAATTATTTGCTTCATTCGTGATGCAAGTGACAAATATCACATATCCCTCGGTTTCAAAAACTGATCTTGAGTCAGCCGAAATGTTTCTAGCAATTGGACAATATCTGAAAAAGAATAAAGATTTTATGATTTTCCACCAATTTAGTTCTTAAAATTGAATCCTGATGCAATCGCCAGCAACAAAAAAACCTAGCATTTCGCAAGTTGTTGCTTTACATTGTACATTTTCCACAGCACGGTAAGAATTGTAATGTATGAACATGTCAAAGACTGTATTGATTTTCATTGTGTTTCATTCATTCTCTAGTACATCATTTCTATTATTCTCAGAAACTGCACTGTCATACCATCTTCCTTGGGCCATTGTTATCGAAATATTGTTTGCATGTGTACCAGCTCACAAAGTGCTTACATTGTCACTTTCCGATTACTCAGTGTTACTATCACTGCCCTCAGTCTCAGAATATCAGTGACATCTCCCTTTTCCTTAGCTGTTGATGTTTGAAGTCTGAGCACTTTAATTCTCAAAGTTAGAAAAATGTATAACATCCTTCCTTTATGTCAAAAAAACAATACTGGGATTCGTTTTCTTTTAGCTATTGGACTCAGGTTATTCCTCGATGTCTATCACCTGAGCAGTGCTTTTATTTTACATCCGTAGTAAATGCCTATGGCTTGAGAAATTTCAGCTCAGAGTTATTGAGTGGAAGATTGAGTTACAGGCACCAGACACATATCAGGGAGCATGAAAGCTACCTGGGCACTTTGCTGTAGAAAGTAGTCACATCACTTAGACTGTGCTAGTCCATGTTCAGGAACTGCAACAGTGAGGGAGGCAGGTATAGAAAGCCAGAATATATAAGTGGAAGAAAATCAGGTCTTGAAATCTCCCAATAGGATTGAGGCTCTGGCAACTTGTGTGGACAGGGGTAGGGGTTCCAAGGTGGAGGGGAGAACTGACCGTGGGATCTTGGTATAGGGAACTATTGAAGGGGGAAGAGTAAATAGAAATGAGTAGGAATATTGAGTGATACATTGGGGGTAGACACAGCTTTTTGCAGCTGACAGCAAGAGCGCAAAACAGTTGTGTGGTATTCCTGGGGCCTGGGTTTGGGCTGGAGAGGAACTCGCATTGGGAGGGAGAAGATCTACAGTCTTTGTAATTATTTCTTATCTCTACCATTGATGGGATTGGGGAGCAATTTCAGCTCAGCGAGCATATACAGACAGGGACTAAATTAAAAAGCATAATCTGGATTATTAATGATAATAGGTTATGTTATTATAATGATATCAGTCATTGTGGGCAGCATGGTGGTACAGTGGTTAGCACTGCTGCCTCACAGCGCCAGAGACCCGGGTTCAATTCCCACCTCAGGTGACTGACTGTGTGGAGTTTGCACATTCTCCCTGTGTCTGCATGGGTTTCCTTCGGGTGCTCCAGTTTCCTCCCACAGTCCAAAAATGTGCAGGCCAGGTGAACTGGCCATGCTAAAATGCCTGTAGTGTTAGGTGAAGAGGTAAATGGAGGAGAGTGGGTCTGGGTGGGTGGCGGCTTGGTATGGACTTGTTGGGCCGAATGGCCTGTTTCCACACTGTAACTAATCTGAATTATTATTTGAGATATAAGCAAATTGGCATGGCATGAATAAGATTAGGGAGTTGAATATGAGGCTCAAAGATAGGTATGAGACAAACCATTTTTGACAAAGCCCCACATGGCAAACTGGTTCAAAAAAATGAAATCCATGGATTGAAAGGAAGATAGCAAGCTGGATATAGAATTGACTCAGTTACAGAACCAAAGGAGATACTGAGAGGTGTTTTTGTGACTAAAGGGCTGACAGAAAGCTGGACGTTACTACTGAGCTCAGTATTTGTAGCAGAGACTTGAGCTAGCTATTTCAGATGGAGATGAGGAGAATTACTTTTACCTGAGAGGGTCCGTGGTGGTGGAACTCTCTTCCCAGAGAGCAGTGGGCATGGGGGGGGGTGCGGGTGGGCAGATGATCATTGAATATTTTTAAGGTAATGGCACTTGATTGAGAAGGGAGCCAAAAGGCATAGGGCATGGTTAGAAAAATGGGAGTTGGGGCTATAATCAGATCAGCCATGACTTTATCAGATGGTGGAACAGGCTATTGGGGCAGAATGGCCGATTCTTGTTCTTAATTTGTACATTTATGTGTTTACTGAAAGTTATATCAAAGCAAGAACATTCAAGAACTGTGTCACCGCTGAAGAATTACAGTCCAAAATATTTTAAATTGCCCAACTCAAACTTTTTCAAACAATTTGCTTTGTGATTAGAGTCACAGAGTCATTGAGATATACAGCATAGAAACAGACCCTTCGATCCAACCCGTCCACACCAACCAGATATCCCAACTCAATCTAGTCCCACCTGCCAGCATCCGGCCCATATCCCTCCAAACCCTTCCTATTCATATAGGTAAAAACAAGGACTGCAGATGCTGGAAACCAGTGTCTAGATTAGAGTGGTGTTGGAAAAGCACAGCAGGTCAGGCAGCATCTGAGGAGCAGGAAAATCGACGTTTCGGGAAAAAGCCCTTCATCAGGAATAGAGGCAGGGTGCCTGCAGAGCAGAGAGAGATCTCTCCACTCTGCAGACACCCTGCCTCTATTCCTGATGAAGGGCTTTTGCCCGAAACGTCGATTTTCCTGCTCCTCGGATGCTGCCTGACCGACTGTGCTTTTCCAGGACCACTCCAATCTAGACTTTTCCTATTCATATACCCATCCAGATGCTTTTTAAATGTTGCAATTGTACTAGCCTCCACCACTTCCTCTGGTAGCTCATTCCACACACATACCACCCTCTGAGTGAAAAAGTTATCCCTTAGGTCTCTTTTATATCTTTCCCCTCTCACCCCAAACCTAGAGAGTCCTCTTGTTCTGGACTCCCCCACCCCAGGGAAAAGATCTTGTCTATTTATCCTATCCATGCCCCTCATGACTTTATAATCTATAAGGTCACCCCTCAGCCTCTAACATTCCAGGGAAAACTGCCCCAGCCTATTCAACCTCTCCCTGTAGCTCAAATCCTCCAACCCTGGCAACATCCTTGTAAATCTTTTCTGAACCCTTTCAAGTTTCACAACGTCCTTCCAATAGGAAGGAGACCAGAATTGCATGCAATATTTTGTTCCTGAGATAAAAGCAGCTTTTTAATTTCATGAAGTTAATCAAATGCACATCTCTTCCTTCAATGATCTATTCCTGGAGTTGCAAACAACAATTGCCTTTAAAATTTTCATTTATTATAGCAGTTCAGCCGTGGAATTCTCTCACTGTTAAGCCAGGAAATTGTAGATTTGTGCACAGCGCCACTCCCAGAGAACAATGGAAATATTGCCAGAACTCACTTTTCCTTTTTCAAGTAGTTTCATAGAGACTTTCACATTACCTGAGTTGGCAGAAAAGGTACATTCAAATCATTGAAGCCACAAACTTTCAGACACAGTGGAAAGAAAGTGCTGGAGCCACACAAAAAAATGATGAAAAAGAGTCAGATTGAACATGAAACATTTTCTCTGTTTCTCTCTCTGCGGATACTGTCAGACCCATTGAGTTTCTCCAACATTCTCTATATTTGTTTCAGATAATAATCAGCTTCTATCATTGCTGAAGTAGTCAAGTGGGGTTTCATATAGACTTCTAATTCATAAATTATCTATTTTAAATTCAAAGTCTGGTGTCTGAAATTCAAGTTGATGTGAATGCTCAGTCTACATTGAACATGATCTATACTTTGTCACTGGTGGAGCTGTTAAAAGCCAAGATTTAGTCTTTTAGCCTTTCAAGATGATTTCCATTTTATGTTTTCTTTCTTTGATGTTCTAACTGCCAGAGTACAATACATTTCTGATGTACACTTGAAGGACACACATGACCATGCTGTGAAACGTTTGTTCTAATTGGGAGATTTGTGTATCTCTCTGGATCCAATGAATGTGATTAGCCGATAAGAAATGCTGTACCAGCACAGTCATTCTTTCCAACTCAATCCGTGTTAACATCAAACAGGTTAATACTTGCTTTTTGCCTCTGATTTTAATAAATAGAATTTGATTTCTGCTAGCAAAAGATGCAATGTCACCTGACTGTGCAATATGACTTAGCTCTTCATCATTCCCATTAGGCTGGTGCTGTGGATCAGTTGAAGAAGCCTTTAGAGTGACAAATTTATTGAGGTAAAATGTTTGATATAAGACGAGCTTTCACATAAACTTCAAGTTCAAACATCAGTCTTGAATTTAAAATAGATGTGTGTGAATGGGAAGAACCTATATAAAATACCACTTTACTGCTTCAGCACTAGCAGCAGTACTGAGTGATTATTATCTGAAAAAAGCCTCAGTGCAAGCTCAAAGAACAGCATCTCATTTTCCTCTTGGGAAATCTGCAGCTTCAAGGACTCAACATTGAATTCTACATATTACAGCCTGATTCCATCTTTCCATGCTTGTTACCTATCCCACACCTGGTCCTGTTAAGATATGAGTTGCTCTTAGCATAATCACTCATTCTCAGCTACTCCCAGGCCCATTACTATATTATATGGGTTGCTCTCAGTACAGCTCACTACCACCTTCTCAAGGGGCAACTAGGGATATGCAATAAATGCTGGCCATCCAGCGACACCCATATTCCAAAACTGAATATAACAAAGCTCACTTGTTCTCTCTTACTCTCCATTCTTACTATCGTTTGTTCAACTGTTATCGAGTCACATAGCATGGAAACAGACACTTCGGCCTGATTTATTCATGTTGACAAGATTTCTTTCACTGAATTAGTTCCATTTGGGTTTGACCCATATCCCTCTGAACCCTTCCTATTCATTACCTGTCTAAATACCTTTTAAATGTTGTAATTGTACTCGCTTTAACACTTTCTCTGGCAGCTCATTCCACACACGCACCACCCTTTGTGTGAAAAAAGTACCCCACAGGTCACTTTTAAATCTTTCCCCTTTCACCTTAAACCTGTGCGCTCTAGTTTTTCCCCACCCTTGGAAAAAGTCTTTGGCTAATTACTCTATTCATGCCCATGATTTTATAAACCTTTATAAGATCACTCCTCAGCCTCTGACACACTAGAGAAAGTAGCTCCAGTCTACACAGCCTCTCCCTATGGCTCTGATGGTAATGGTGTGGTGGTCACCGAGCAGACACTGACAGTGAGGTTGCGTCTGCATCAGTCAAATGGGAATCCTGTTGATGAAGCAACGAGGCAGCAGCGGTGGCAGTTTACGAGCATGGAGCGAGATTCCTGTCAGCGAGCAGGTACAGCAGTGAATAAGGAATCAGTCATGACAATGATGCTTTTCTCTGTATTTTCCCTTAAAGGGATAATAAACCATCTTAAAAAAAGATTGTGCAACCACAACATGATGTCTCACTCAATGCTCTGACCAGTGAAGGTAAGCATGCCAAACGCTTCTTCACCACCCTGTCTACCTGCAACTCCACTTTTAACGAATCTGGACCCCACATCTCTTTTATTCAACCATACCCTACCAGTAACTGTGGAAGTTCTGCCCTGGTTTGTCCTGTCAAAATGCAACACCTCACATTTATCTAAATTAAACTCCATCTGCCAATTCGCAACCAATTGGCCCATCTCATCAATATCTCATTTTATTCTTAGATAATCTTCTTCTCATGCCACTATACCATCAATGTTGATGTCATCTGCCAATTTCCTAACTATGTCACCTATATTCATATCCAAATTGTTGATTTAAAAGATGAACAATAGTGGACCCAGAACCGATCCTTGTGGCACACCACTGGTCACGGGCCTCCAGTCTGAATTACTATCCTCAGTCTTCTACCAATAAGCCAATTTTGTATACAGTTGGCTATCTCTCCCTGGAACCCATGTAATTTAAGCTGCCGAACCAGTCTACCATGCGAGACCTTATCAACGGTCTTGTTAAAGTCCATGGAGACAATATCTACCAGTCTGCCTTTATGTATCTTCTTGGTACCATCTTTAAAAAATGCAATCAAATTTGTGATTATGACTATCCCTAATCAGTCCTTGCCTTTTCAAATACATTGAAATTCTATCTCTCAGATAGAATCCCTTCCAACAATGTACCCATCACTGATATCAACTCACTGGTCTGTAATTCCTTGGCTTTTCCTTGAAGCCTTTCTTAAGGAATGACACATTAGCCACCCTCCAGTCTTCCAGCTAATCACCTGTGGCTATCAATGATACAAATATTTCTGCAAGGAACCCAGCAATCCTTTCCCTAGTTTCCCACAATGTTCTGGGATACTCCTGATCAGGTCCCAGAGATTTATCTTCTGCATTTTAAGAAGTTCAGCATCTCCTCTTCTGTAATATAAATAAAAATATTCTTATTTATTTCCCCAATTTCCCTAATTTTCATGTCTTCCTCCACAGTAAATACTGAGGAACCATATTTGATTACTATCTCACCCATCTCCTGTGATTCTACTCATAAAAGCCATATTGATCTTTAAGGGGCCTGATTCTCTCCCTAGTTATTTGTTTGCCCTTAATGCATTTGTAGAATCTCTTTGGATTCTCCTTTACCCTATCTGCAAAAGTTATCTCATGTCCCCTTTACCCTTCTGATTTTCCTACTAAATCTACTCCTACTCTTCCAATACCTCTCAAGGAATTCATTTGATCCTAGCTGTCTCTATCTGACATTTGCCTCCAACTTTTTCTTGACCAGAACTTTAATATCTCTCGTCATCCTGTGTTCCCTACTCCTGCCAGCATCGCCCTTCACACTAACAGGAGCATGCTGTCCCAGAGCTCTCATTACCTCACTTGCAAAAACCCTAACTTACCAGCCTTTACCTGTGAACATCCTTCCAGTCAACTTTTGAAAGTTCCCATCTAATACCATTAGAATTGGCCTTTCTCCAACTTAGAACTTTAACTTTCTTATCAGGCCTATCCCTTTCCATAACTATTTTAAAACTAATAGAATTATGATCACAGACATCAAAGTATTCTGCCTTGGCCTCCCTAATCTCTACCCTTTTCATATCTGTCTCCTTCTCTGTCCCTTCTGTCTGGGCTTATTCTCCACATATCACAACACCAACGCCCACACCTCCCAACCACCTTCCCCACCTCCCCCCCCACCCCACTCAACCCAAACCCAACCCAATCTACCCAAAAACTTCAACATCAGCATGGATGTCACCTTTTCCCAGCTGCTAATAATTCTGATGAAGAGTCATCAGACTCAAAATGTTAACTCTGCTATCTTCCTAGAGATGCTGCCTGACCTGCTTAGGTTTGTGCTGAAATGGGTTGCTCTGTTCAATAAAATATCAGTGGAATTACTTCTGCAGCTGTAATCGGAGGTTACAATCAGTTATTGCCAATTCAGAATCCGACTGGTATATCCCCTCAGTCTGGAGTGAGTCATTGTTTTGGTCAAAATGAAGGAACTTTGAAAAGAGCTGCTGGTGCCTCTGAACATTTCACTGAACAAACTTTCTCTCACAGTCACATGATCTGACCAGATATTTTTCTTTTTCCTGATGTTACTGGGTAGAATGGAAAGTATTGTTGCTCATGTTGCTATTTGTAACGTGTGAATGAGGTGTGTGAGGTTGTTTAATTCCGGGAGATATAATCACCTTGTCTAATCTTATCATTTAAAAAAATCACACCCACTCTTAGAAAAGTCAGCCTGTATTGTAAGTGCGATATTGTCCTTCACAGTCTGAACTGACTTTTTAAAACACAGCAATGTAGTGTGTGGAGCGAAGATATTCCCACAATGCAGGCAGGTAGACAGCTTCTGAACATACAGCCTGGGATATAAACAAAGAATCTACAATGATCCAACAGCATCTGTGGAGAGAGAGAAACAGAGTTAACATTTCACGTCCGCGACCCTTTCAACATTGGAAATACAATAAAGTTTAGAGCAAGTGAAGGTGGGATAAAGAATAAAAGGTAAGGTCTGTGATTACTGGAGAGTAGAGTGATTAAATGACAAAGCATTTCATGTTGCAAATTCAAACTGCGTTAGAATGGAATAGGTTGTGTCTTGAGGAGGTGTGCACAGCTGGGTCTTAAATCAGTTAAAGTTAAATCAGTAAAATTAAAGTGAAAGAGACAAGAGAGCAGAGAAAAATACTGTTTAAAAAATGAAGAGGGAGCAGAGGTTATGATATAAAATTATCACAGAGACACTAAATTGTTGTAGTGCAGAGGGAAGCTATTCGGTGCATCGTGCCTGCACTGTGTCTTTATCTGGGCATCATTCACCAGTGTGCCTCATGCCTGCACACCATTTCTATCAAATTAACTATTCAGTGCCCCTCTTGAATGTCACAATTGAACCTGCCTCCACTACATTTCCAGGTAGTGCCTTCCAGAACCTAACTACATGTTGTGTTTTTTTCAGATCACGTTTTTTTGCGCATCAGTTTAAATCTATGCCCTGTCGTTCTTTGTCAAAATGGAAGCAAGGTGGAGAACTGAACCAACAGGTTGCTGGAAGCTTGTGGATAGAATTAAACTTTTCCACAAAGTAGCCTGCACTTAGCTTCCCAGTGCTAAGGAGTCCACGTCGTGAGTGGCCGTACAATAAAATATATTTAAAGAAGTTGAGGCAAATTATTGTTCACTTGGAGGAAGTGTTACAGACTTCAGGCAGTGTGAAGGGAGAAGGTGAAAAGGACAGCTGTTACACGCCCTGAACTTCCCTAGAAGGCTACTTGTGAGATTCAAGTAAATCATGATTCTGATGTAAGTAAGAGAAAAGGCACCCATCTAGAATGGACACTGCACTAGACAGATATATTTGATAATCTAATATATACAAGTGTAAATAATAGAGTTAGCATACATGAGCAGTTGAAGAATTTAACTTAATGATAGAGCTAAAGACAAAACAGGCTTGGGGGCAATGATTGTGCAGTCACCCACTGCCTGAGATACTCCAGTCTGAATCTCAATGTGTAAGGAGCAGTATTGGTTTGATGGTAGCACCATGCTGGAGGTGGTGGAAGTGACAGTGAATGATACTGGATGATTTATGCACAGCCAATAAAATTTTGCCTCTGAGTGAATATCTCACACAAACAATCCTTGGCAAATAATTGTAATGTCCTCTGACTCACAAAATCCTGACTGCCATAAATTCCTACATTACATAAAATACAAAAGGTGGTGTTCAACATTGAAAATAAAATCTGTATTTAAAAGAATTAAAATTAAAATAAACACAAACCACACAAGTCAAAATGACATCTGTGCCTCGCATGTGGGAGCAATGAAGTGAGATTGTGTGGCAGATTTGGGGCATGCATTTGCTACAAATAGCTCTGTCTCGTTCCAACACGGTGACAGGTTTTAAATCTGTCGCTGTGATTTTTTTTTCCATCACTGTGTTTTCTTTTGGAGTTCTCAAACAATGTCATTGTCTGAAGCTTTACAAAAAAACAATGCTTATTTAAATTACACTGATGTAATCCTGTGTAGAATAACATGAGGTATGTATATTTTCCTTTTATATTACTTGTGAGAGTTTCTGGTTTACAAACAGTTCCTAAAGAATGCAAGTCATTTCAATATCCATTTATCTGCTCACCCTGCAGTAAATATACAGGTTTTCAGATACTAAAATTTCTTTTTAAAATTATTCTTTGACTGCATGCATGTGGCACTGTCAAGGCTAACATTTTTCCCCATCCCTAATGCATTGGAGAGCTGCCTTCTTGAATTATTGTTGTTCTTGAGATTTAGGGATGGTTGTGGTGCTGTTAGAGAGACACTTCCAGGAATTTTCAATGCAAAACAATGATGATACACTTCCAAGTCAGGGTCATGTCTGATTTGAAAGGAAATGTGTAGGTGTAGTGTTCGCAGGTCTCTGGTGCACATCTTAATCTGGGTGATTGAGGTCATGGGATTGGAAGATGCTATTTGAGATAGTGGCTACAATAGATGGTGCATGTCTGGGCCAGCAGTGGAAAGTATGCATGCTTGTGGAAGAAAAGATGAAAACCAAGCCAAGATAGAACATTGAAATTCTCATTATTTCTCTTTCTCACACAATTCCTTTACTGGAGTTGAAAAGCTGATTCCACACTGCCATGTAAAAAATAACACATCACTTGTGGGTGGCACAGTGGCCCAGTGGTTAGTACTGCTGCATGACAGCTCAATTCCCGCCTCAGGCAACTGTCTATGCGGAGTTTACACGTTCTCCCCATGTCTGTGTGGGTTTCCTCCGGGTGCTCCAGTTTCCTCCCACAGTCCAAAAATGTGCAGGTTAGGTAAATTGGCTGTGCTAAATTGCCTGTAGTGTTAGGTGAAGGGGTAAATGCAGGGGCTTGGATGGGTTGCTCTTCGGAGGGTCGGTGTGGACTTGTTGGGCTGAAGGGCCTGTTTCCACATTGTAAGTAATCTAATCTTACTTTAGCTTTTAATGCACTAAACGTGAGGCACTAAGTAGAGAATCAAAATTAACTGCATTGTTGAAACTTGTGTTCAGTTGTTAAGGGGACCTAGTGTTTGTGATAGATTGTGCTGCATTTTGATGTTATCTGGAGATGTCAGGTAGAGTCAGTCAGTTGATGAGGCCTGGAACAGAAGGAACGGTCTGGAACTGATACCTTTCGCACTTTCACAATTCCCCTGGTAAGAGTGAGGACCACAACCACACTCTGAGACAGAAAGAGCAGAAATAACTTGTAAGTGAATAATTCAGAACTGGAGAGTGTCATAGGAAGAGAACAATAAATAAATCAATAAAGTACTCATAGTTTGAACACATACTACAAATTCACAATGGAAGGAAAATAAAAGGTACTCAATATTTTATAATATATGTAACTGGATATAGAGTAATAGTACTGTGTATTATAGAGCTTTGTAATTGTTGAAAGAGATATATAAGGACTTTGCCTTTTTTAATTCTGTGTTCAATTTGAAAACTGAGGACTGAAAAGAGAAAGAACTATTTTAAAAATCAATACTTGCAAGGACACTGTGTGGTTTGAAAAGTAAGTAACTTGGCATTCATTGAGTAAGCAATGGTTTGAAGAAGCAGTGACTGTGGAGCAACAGATGATTTGTTGCCAAGAGTGAAGGGACACTGACATGACTTTTGCTCAGAACAACTGGTTGTTCGGTCATGAACTGGTAACTGTTGGCCTGCCAACAACAGGGTGATTCATTCTCAGAGAATTGAATGGCTTGGAGCTGTGAAGAAGGAACAAACAGAGAGATGTGTTCAGTTCTCCAGAGTTTGGGAGCAGTCTCTCTGTTCTCTGCAGTCAAAATTCAACCTGAAGTAAATAACTCTGTGGGGCTCAGTTTCCAGTGAGATACCCCAGTGACTTATAACTGACATGTCACCCATGTCACCAAAGCATTTTCCTTTTAAGTTAGACTGGACTCATCCTGCCTGCATTTGTAAAACTCAGCAGAAAATGTCTTCCGTTGATGTGGTGACATCCATTGAAAAACCATGAGTGTGTTAGGAGCGACATGAACAGCCAGTTTATTGGTATATCTCAGGATGGTTGACTTGCTTTCTTAGCACTCACTCACTTGAATGCTCACAGTATCTCTGCCTTTCCTTCTGTCAGGCATATAGCTGGATTGCACAGTCAAGGGGAGCTATGGTCAGTCAGGAGGCTGCTCCTTCAATAGTCAGAAAAGGGAGGTTTCCCGAGGAAATACAGAAGGCACGGAGAGTTAGGAATGTCGACGGATGGTTGGCAGTGAATGAGGGAAGATGTCACATCCAATAGCGAGAGTAGTAAACCTTGAGCCGTGGAGAGAGCTATATGAGATGGAGTAAGTTAGAGTGAATAGAGGAGGTAGCAGAGAGAGGTTGGTGGCACATACTGTCACAGAGTTCAGATAGTCACTAAGCTTCTTGCAACATTGTTGATCATTTCTCCAGGACATGGACCCCATATGAACCCAAGGAAGTTGGCAATATTTGGCATGTTGTGCAATGAGACTCTAAAAATGGCCCATGCAGCAGGAATGCCGGAAGGTCCTGGCACCAGTGAGCATTTCAATGTTGCTAATCTCAGGAGAGAGTGAGTCTGGGTGCCAGGGCGATATAGTGCATGTACAAATTGGCAAACTGTGTAGAGTAATCTCATCAGAGCTCATAGAGGGAAACCTGCATGACACACCCTGAAAATGACTCATTCACTTTTTGGTAAAATCTATCCCCAAGTCTCCCTTTTTGATAATCATTAACTATAAAGTTTTTGAATCAAGAATTAACTACTTTTTATTAAGCAGTCTGTAAAGTTGTAAATAAAGATGTTCTTATTTTATTGAAATCCCTCAGAATTATCTCGCCTCATCAAAGCCATGACTGTAAAACAGTAGATGGAATGAATGCCTCCCTTTATATCCATGAAATCTATTTACATCTTGCAGCGTCATTAAAGTGTTGGAGTATATTTAGCTCAATATGCCGTGACATTTACTTCAGCAATTTTCTGAAGGAGGAGAAAAGAGTTTGAATTGATAGTGCTTCATCACAACTTTAGGACATTTCTGGAACTTCATGGTTATTTATTATGAAGAAGTCAAGCTGTCTGGCAAATCCAGCAAAAAAAAACTGTATAGTAATGTTCAAAAAATTAAAGTATGTTTGGGAATTTGATATGAAGGTGAAATGTTGGCCAGGTCTGGAAGAGCTCTGTTAAATAATATTCTAAGATATTTTAGTTTCCACCCAAACAGAGTCGAAAAGTGTGGCGATGGAAAAGCACAACAGGTCAGGCAGCATCTGAGGAGCAGGAGAATCGACATTTCGGGCATAAGCCCTACCCAAACAGGCAGAAAAGAAAAAGCATGTAGTTCAGTCAGCATCCATTGATACAGCTTGACAGAAGGTAGTTCAAAGCATTTTGAGTTTGACCATTCTAATTGCTGCAAATTTTAATTGATCCAATGGATTAATTATGTGTCACAATTATAACTATAGAATCTACCCTGATTTATGTACAAACTGGCTATTCAAAACTTGCAAATCACAGCAAATGTGAGAATCAGCTGACTTAATGCTGTTTCTCCAAAACAATTTCATCATGACCACTGACTTTTTTTAATCCCCTTACATAAACTGAAAGGAAATAGTATGCTTTATAAATTGCAGAACGCACTGTTTATATTACAAATTATTTCAAGTATATCTTGTTCCCAAGTGAAAGCTTTCAGTGCAATAAAAAACTGACTTATATCCAACTAAGTTAGCAGTAGAAAATGGTGATTGAGAGTTTGGACTGTTTCATTACAACCCAAGTGTTGTCCTTCAGGTCTGATTTGTAAATGGCAGAGGTTACAATGCAGTGAATAAACACTGAGAAGGTTCACTTTATCTTAATGGAGTGCTGCAGACTTCTGCCTTATTGGTTGCTGTCACCAACAGGGAACAGTGGATTCCCGAAGGGGAAGTCTGCTTATGCGGGAGTGAGAAAACATCTCCATTTTTAGCAACCTCTGGAAATAATGCACAAACTCAGTGTCAAGGTTGATTAAAGCTTGCAGTAAGGCATTTACCTTGATCTGCTTTACTCTGAATAAGGGCACGATCAACAGCAGGTGGCTCCTGCTTTTTTCAATGGATAGTACAGCAGAGCTGCTGTTTAACACAAAATGTATTATATCTGATTGGAGCTACTGTACTCCAGCAGGACTTGATTATCCAAACAAAGGTGATGTAAAATGCAAATTGTCACTTGCGCCCTGACATTCCTCGTGACCTGTGAGATTTATATCGACGACATTTATAACCGCACAACTGCAAAGATTTACAGCTGGGAATATTTAGACTCAAACTGGAGTGTTATTTGTTATATTCACAGTTACCATATTTATGTTTAGATACAACAAATGTTGAAATGTATGTTACTTTATTTCATACATGATGAAGAAAATTCATGGGAATGTCGTTGCTGAGTTAAAAAGTATTAAAATAAGTTACCAAAATAGATTTAATCAATTGAAATGTAATCTGGCAAGTACTGATCTATTACAATGGAGGGTGGTGATGGGAGACTGGGGCTTAAACCAACCAAACCAATGGTAAAAACTCCATTTCCAGAAATCCTTAACAATTATAACGTTGATGTGATTTTGCAATTCCTGCTGTTCTCTTTCTTCATTCATTCACGGGATGTCAGCATTGTTGGCAATGCCAGCTTGTATGACCCATCCATAACTGCCTTTAAGAGGGCAGTAGTGAGTCACTTCCTGAATCACTGTAAGCCACATACTGTTGGCATGCTCCTGTAGAAATAGATTTTCAGAAATTTCAACCTCAGGCAATAAAGTCAAATTTACAAATCAGGAGGGACTTGACAGGGAGCTTGTACAGTGCTGGCTCCATGTGCCTTGTCTTCCTGAGTGGGTGGTCATGATCATGGGTGTGAGGTCTAAGATGGTGGACTGAGAGTATCATGGATTTTGCAGCTGATCCTGAGATTACAAGATTTCTTATTGTTGTTACATTTCAGTAGTATGAGATCTTTATTTTGATTCCTTTTGATCTTTTACAGTCAAAAGTGTTAAAATAAAACACAAGTGCCAGAGGAAGAGTTGGATGCAGGTACAGGTACAATATTTAAAATATATTTGATTACGTACATGAATAGGAAAGATTTGGAGGGATATGGGCCAAGCGGCAGATGGTCGTGATCATGGTCGGCATGGACTGGTTGGACCGAAGGATCTGTTTCCGTGCTGTATGACTCTATGACTCAATGAATTGTGGAGTATATTGTGTTGATGCTGTCATAGTGGTGAAGGTAGTGATTAATTGAGGTGGTAGGTGGGATGTCAATCTTTCTGCAATACGTTATGGACAGCTTTATTTTCATTGCATGTTTTCTTTCCTTCACAGTTGCGTTCGTGCTGTTTAAAACTTCCTGTGTTTGTGCAGTAGACTGATAATGAAAGGAGATGGAAATGTGTTGCTGGAGAAGTGCAGCAGGTCAGGCAGCATCTAGGGAACAGGAGAATCAACGTTTCGGGCATTAGCCCTTCTTCAGGAATGAAAGGATGCTAGGGTGACATTGCTTACAGCACATTTAGTGAGATTGCAGTGTCATTTATATTGCTAATAAATTCTACTTGCTACATTGACATTGTGTTCCCAGAAGAAATATACAGAAGCTAATGTAGATGTTTGTAACACATTGAAGGGCCACCTGTAAGACCTGGGAACTGAATCTAGGCTAATGCTTCAGTTCCGAACAGCAGAGAACACTGCACTGACTGAGCTGTTACCTTTCCAGTCAGACCTTGGACTAAAGTTCCCTTGAACTTTCAGGAGGACGTTAAGTGCACTGGTAAATCTAGTTCAGGATATCAGGAAGGACTTGCCTGTCCCCCTTCAGACAATGCTGTAGGATCTTCTATATCCATCAGAGAAGAGAGATGAGGCCTTGGATTAACATCACACTGCAGAGCAGCAGTGCTCCCTCATTACTGCAGAGGCAGGGTCAGCCTGGATCATGAGCTTAACTCTCTGTAAAGGGACATGAACCCACACACTTTTGATTTTTTAAAATATTTTACTAAACAATTCATAGTTCACAAAACAGTTAACATTAACAGCTGTATATAGAAAAACATCAATTTTACAAGGAAGAGGAGGAGCAAAGCCAGGCCCCAAACCATACCGTTCAACCAGTTTACAGGGAAATGAGGAACCTCAAATCCCAGTTTCAATCATTACAGAACAGTAATAATAACATTTGGACATACAAGACAGTCCAATTACATAAGAAACAGTGCATATAATACAGACCTCCAGAAACTCAGCAAGCCTCCCTGTCCCTCCCACCTTCCAGCCACTCTAAGGCAGCCCACCCCTACGCACGTTCTGGCTCTCGGTCCACCCCATGCCCCTTCCAGTTATCGGTCTGCCCTGACACATCTTTCGACCACCTCTGGGACAGCCCGCCCCGGTACCTGCCCGGGGTGACAGCGGTCAGGACGGCCTAACCACCTTCTGGCTTCACTAACCGCCCTCATCTCCTTCCGACCACCTCTGGGACAGCCCGCCCCGGTACCCGCCCAGTGTGACAGCACTGAGGACGGCCTACCCGCCTTCTGGCTCTCTGTCTGCCCATACATACCATTGGGCTCTCACCCACCCCGATGCACCATCTGGCCCATGGACTGCCAATCATTGCTGGACATCTTTAACCAAGAGAGTTTGCGAAGAGTATTTAGAGTCAAAATTAGAGTGGTGCTGGAAAAGCACAGCAGGTCAGACACCATCTGAGGAGCAGGAAAAGCGACGTTTCAAGCAGGAGCCCTTCATCAGGAATAATGATTGGCCACAAACTGTCAGAGCTCATGTATCACAGAATCACATGAGAATTGTATTCTCAAAGTTTAGTTGATCATTTCTTATCAAGAGATTGTATTGTACCTTTGCTGATCTCTCTTCACAGACACACATTTCCTGCTCCTTGGATGCTGTTTGACCTGCTGTGCATTTCCAGCACCACTCTAATCTTGATTCTAATCTCCAGCATCTGCAGTCCTCACTTTCGCAAAAGTAATTAGAGCCTACTAGTCCAGAAAAGATCAGAAACATACTGATGAGAGGCTGCAGAGAATCACTTATTGCCTCCAAATCCAAGAGAGAATGATGATTGTAACTGTTCACAACTGTCTCAAATAAATTCTTCTTACAATGTGTTTTCTTCAAACTGCAGGAGCCAGTAATGATCCATTACTAATCAGAATAATGTTTGAACTTTATTTTCCATTGACTAAGGGCACAGAGGAAAGCAGAGACCAAATGGAAGTGGCATTTCATAAGATGTGAATGAAAAGAAATCAAACAAATTTCCTCTGACAATTTTCTTCATAACCTGCAATCTAATGAACATTACCTTATATAAAGATAATTAAACATATCACATTGAATCAAGTACTCCAGGTGGTCTGACTATACTTTCCTGTTAATAGTGATATACATCATATTCCTCCTATTACATCTTGAGAAAATCATAATCTCACCACATGAGGATGTAATTTAATAAAATAATGTATTTTAAGATAATTTGCTAAAATATTGAACAGCTATATTTAAAACACTGGCTAACTTGGTATGAAGAGATTTAACTAATTTAATGTATTTTTAATATAATGGATTTTGCTCGGTGCAAGCTAATGTAGTTAGCATATTGGTAATTGTAGCTGACTTCAGAGGCTTTTAATAGTGTGGTAACTTCAGGAAGTTGTATTGTCATTGATTCATACTTTCTGTCAAGCACTTAGAAAACTAATGGTCCGGTTCGTTCCCCCCATTATTGACCTGAATTACAAAGAAAGGGTGCAGGCAAAAGTGAAGACTGCAGATGCTGAAGATCAGAGTCGAGATTAGAGTGGTGCTGGAAAAGCACAGCAGTTCAGGTAACATCCGAGGAGAAGGAAAATCAATGTTTCGGGCAAAAGCCCAAAACATTGATTTTCCTGATCCTCAGATGCTGCCTGACCTGCTGTGCTTTTCCAGCACCACTTGAGTCTACACTCAGAAAAGGTGCAGTCAATTCTCTAGGACACATGTAATAAATCTTCCTTCTGCTTTTGTTTATTTGCAGTTATCACTGGATAGATGCCCAGAGGACAGGTAAGGGTTTACCACATGGCTGTGGGTCTGGAGTCACCTGGAGAACAGACTGCGTAAGTATGGACAATGTCATTCCCTACAGGACATCAGTGAATTTTAAATGACAATCTTCATTGGTTAGTTACTTGGTCACCATTAAGACAGCTCCTGAATTCAAATTGCACCAGTGTGGAACTTGAACCATGCTCTCTCAACTTTGACTTGGGTGTGGGATTGTTTGCCCAACGATATTGCCAATGTACTGCTGATCTAGAAGAAGGGAATTGAGTCTTCAAAAACAAATCAATGCAGTCTTATTTTGTGAATATTCATTACATCTTAGCAGCATAGCTACATTTCCTTGTTCATTAAGTGGTCACTAAAACATTTTACAACCATAATTGTGTTATATTCATCCAGTAATCAAGTACACTTATATGGGCTTAAACCCAAGAGAAAATAGAGAATTAGGAGAGGGGGTAATTTCAGGATGTAAACGTGTAAGGAAATACCAATGAGTATTTTGTATCAGTGTTTACTGTGGAAAAGGACATGGAAGATATGGAATGTAGGGAAATAGATGATGACATCTTGAAAAATGTCCAAATTGCAGAGGAGGAAGTGCTTGATATCTTGAAATGCATAAAAGTGGATAAATCCACAGGACCTGGTCAGGTGTACCCAAGAACTCTGTGGGAAGCAAGCAAAGTGATTGCTGGGCCTCTTACTGAGATATTTGTATCATTGATAGTCACAGGTAAGATGCCATAGAATGAAGGTTGGCTAACGTGGTGCCACTGTTTAAGAAGGGGGTAAAGGACAAGCCATGGAACTATAGACCAGTGAGCCTGATGTCGGTGGTGGGCAAGTTGTTTGAGGGAATCCTGAAGGATGGGGTGTACATGTATTTGGAAAGGCAAGGACTGATTAGGGATAGTCAACATGGCTTTGTGTGTGGGAAATCATGTTTCACAAACTTGATTGAGTTTTTTGAGGAAGTAACAAAGAGGATTGATGAGGGCAGAGGGGTAGATGTGATCTATATGGATTTCAATAACGTTCAACAACGTTCCCCATGGGAGAATGATTAGTAGTGTTGGATCTCATGGAATACAGGGAGAACTAGCCATTTGGATACAGAACTGGCTCAAAGGTAGAAGACAGAGGGTGGTGGTGGAGGGTTGTTTTTCAGACTGGAGGCCAGCGACCAGTGGCGTGCCACAAGGATCGGTGCTGGGTCCTCTACATTTCGTCATTTATATAAATGATTTGGATGTGAGCAGAAGAGATATAGTTAGTAAATTTGCAGATATCACCAAAATTGGAGGTGTAGTGGACAGCGAAGAGGGTTACCTCAGATTACAACAGGATCTGGACCAGATGCGCTAATGGGCTGAGAAGTGGCAGATGGAGTTTAATTCAGATAAATGCAAGGTGCTGCATTTTGGGAAAGCAAATCTTTGCAGGACTTGTACACTTAATGGTAAGGTCCTAGGGAGTGTTACTGAACAAAGAGACCTTGGAGTGCAGGTTCATAGCTCCTTGAAAGTGGAGTCATAGGTGGATAGGATAGTGAAGAAGGCGTTTGGTATGCTTTCCTTTATTGGTCAGAGTCTTAAGTACAGGAGTTGGGAGGAAATGTTGCGGCTGTACAGGACATTGGTTAGGTCACTGTTGGAATATTGCATGCAATTCTGGTCTCTTCCTATCGCAAAGATGTTGTGAAACTTGAAACGGTTCAGAAAAGATTTACAAGGATGTTGCCAGGGTTGGAGGATCTGAGCCATGGGGAGAGGCTGAACAGACTGGTGCTGTTTTCCCTGGAACGTCGGATGCAGAGGGGTAACCTTACAGAGGTTTACAAAATTATGAAGGGCATGGATAGGATAAATAGACAAAATATTTTCCCTGGGGTGGGGGAGTCCAGAACTAGAGAGCATAGGATTAGGGTGAGGGGGGAAAGCTATAAAAGAGACCCAAGGGGCAACTTTTTCACACAGAGGGTGGTACGTGTATGGAATGAGCTGCCAGAGGAAGTGGTGGAGGCTCGTACAATTGCAACATTTAAGAGGCATTTGGATGGGTTTATGAATAGGTAGGGTTTGGAGGGATATGGGCCAGATGCTGGCAGGTGGGATTAGATTGGGTTGGGATATCTTGTCGGCATGGACGGGTTGGACCAAATGGTCTATTTCCATGTTGTACATCTCCATGACTCTATAATATTTTAATATGTATCAATGATGGGGCTATATTTATTTACAATCTGTATTAATGTTTTAGATGAGGAACTTGAATGAACTATCATCAAGTTGCTGGATAACACAAACATTTGTGGAAAGGCAAGTGGTGAGGATGGCACAAAGAGTGTCAGAGTGAAATTCCAATAGTCTGTCAGGAGAACTCCATGATTTGGAGATGCCGGTGTTGGACTGGGGTGTACAAAGTTAAAAATCACACGACACCAGGTTATAGTCCAGCAGGTTTAATTGGAAGCACACTAGCTTTCAGAGCGACACTCCTTCATCAGGTGATAGTGGAGGGCTCGAACGTAACACAGAATTTATAGCAAAAATTTACAATGAGATGTAACTGAAATTATATATTGAAAAATTGATTGTCTGTTAAGCCTTTCATCTGTTAGAATACAGTGGTAGTTTCACTTCTTTCATGTGTAAATCACAAAGGAGAACTCCAATGGAACTGACAATGAAAGTGTGAAGTAAATTCACTTACTTTTCATAATTGTAGATGCAATAATATGGATCTACCATGATCAAAACAGATAATGAAACAGCAAATGTTTTTCTAAAAACTGCATATACATCCATCTACAATGTTTTAGCGAGGCCAGCACAGCGTTTCGAGGATATTGTTGCAGAGGTTTGTTCTGATCAGCCCTTCGATAAGATTCTCCAATTCATCACAGCTGTTCCCAAATCACTAAACGCCCAGGTAAGGAGAGATGAACTGGTTCCCCTTCTTCATTAACCTGTCCCCTTGGCTGTTTGAAAGTGGGTTAATTTTGAAAGGATACTTATCTCCTAGACTAAATCAATTTACGCTTTTTAAGTAGCCACGTTAATCAGGCTTTCACAACTGAACAAAACAGCTAGTTTATTAATCTTACACCTGAGAAGAAATAATAATTCAACACATACACACACTAACATTAGGAAAAAGAATGGAGTCCAAAAATAGATAAAAGGATAAGAAAAGGTTCCAATCAGTCTGTGTTGCTTGTGAAGAACAGACAGAAAATATTGCAGCCCCATTGTCAGAGGGCGGCAGTAACGTTGAGTGTGGTTGAGCAGTGAATTTGAAGATTCTCAACTTTATAGATGGATTGGAATCCTTTTGTCTGGGGTCATTTTGGCAGTTGCTGGCTGGCAGCATTCAGAGTGAAACCTAGTATTTTACCTTTTACCTGCAATGCAAATGTGTTTAATGTCAGTTCTCAAACTGTGACTTTTACAGCACAATACTCCATACATTAGCTCATCAGGCCACACAGAGACCAAGGGTTACAGAGTCAGTTTTAACCACATTGTTCATATATTCCTGCAAGGGTAAAGCACAAAACACAGAATTATTATGTTCCAGAAGGAGGCCATTAAACTCATCTTGAGTGCAGGAGATAGCAAACCACTGAGGGTGCATTGATGCCTGGTTAACTTCACTATATCTCTTCTCTTTTAATCTTTTTGTTTGTGGTTTCTCTGACTCGACAGTATGACATTCCATGGACACAGGACTGCCACAATCACAGAATCCACACCCACAGTTATCTTTTAGCAATATTAATCCTCTTCTAAAAGTTCAGTGTCTCCATGAGTGCTTCAGTCTTCTGATGCTTGTCATAATGAGTTGAGAACTGAAATAGTGTCTTTAAGTTGCAGAGCAGTGATTAGATCATATTTGAGGGTTCTCATTACCTACTCAATCCATCAGCAACCAATGATGTCCCCTCAAATAATCAAGACTGATTAATAAATGAGAAGAGTTATGAGGCGGGGCATCAGACAAGTGCATCTTGAAGCACATCCAGAGGTCAGCATAAAAAAAAATTGGGAATCATTATCAATTGAAGAATTGGGAGCGCTTTGATATTATACTATTTGTGAATAACCTTGCAATGCATTACTGTCAACAGCATGTACCATGGGCACTTACAGATATATTGCTGAAAAATGTGTTGCTGAAAAAGCGCAGCAGGTCAGGCAGCATCCAAGGAGCTGCAAGAATTCCTGAAGAAGGGCTTATGCCCGAAATGTCGATTCTCCTGTTCCTTTGATGCTGCCTGGTCTGCTGCGCATTTCCAGCAACACATTTTTAAGCAAAGGATGAACAAGCTAGTAATTTCACCTCATTACCAGATTCTCATCATGTTGTGCAGTTTCTTTCAGACTTCTGCCGGTTTTCTCAAGAGTCAACACTGGCAGGATTTTCATCCCACCAGCCTCTGCATTCAAAGGATAATTTGCCGCCATTTCAGACAACTCCAGCCGAATGCCACCACTAAATACATCTTCCCCTCACTCTCCTGTCTACATTCTGCAGGGATTGTCCCCTCTGGGACACTCTCATCCATTCCTTGACCACCAACACCACCCTGTCCCTCCATGGTACCTTCCCATGTAACCACAGAAGGTGCAACACCTGTCCCTTCCCCTCCTCCCTGCTCACTATCCAAGGGCCTAAACAGTGAAACAGCATTACACCTGTACCTCCTCCAATCTTGTGCATTGTATTCGCTCCACCCTACTCTACATTGGGGAAACCAAACACAGACTCGGTGACCGCTTTGTGGAAAACTTCCAGTCCATGCACAAGCATGACCCTGACATTCCCGTGGCCGGTCATTTTAACACAGCGTCCTACTTGCATGCACCACATATCTGTCCTCGGCGTGCTGCAGTGTTCCAGTGAATCCCAGCGCAAACTTGAGGGGCAACATCTCATCTTCAGGCTTGGCACTTTACAGCCTTCTGGACGTAATAAAACTGTGACCCCACTCCCATTCCTTCCCTTCCTTTACTGTACTTGTTAGATTCTCTGTATTCCTGATGAAGGGCTTTTGCCCAAAACGTCAATTTTACTGCTCCTCGGATGCTGCCTGAACTGCCGTGCTTTTCCAGCACCACTAATCCAGAATCTGGTTTCCAGCGTCTGCAGTCAATGTTTTTACCTACATTCTCCTTCACCATGTCCTCACTCCCCTCCCCCGAGCACAGTGGGACTGTCTGTCCTTTCCAGTCTGGCAGTTGGACACACCATTGTTACGCCATTCTCACATTCCAATCAGTTAACCGGCACTACCATAATCCTTTCTCCCCCAGCACTCCAATCATACCCCCAACCCACTGTTACATAAATGTTTCTTCCTCCACACTTCACTTCAGCTCTGATGAAGAGTCATTTCGATCTAAAACATTAGCTTGCGCTCTATCCATAGACGTTACCTAACCAACTGTGATCTTTAGCATTTTTGGTTTACAGTACAGATATCAGCATCTGCAGTAATTTGTTCCTACAGGATACATCACTTCATTTTGGGTGGAATCGTACCTGCCCCTCAATGATGTGGACTGTGGGGAAAAATGACACTTCAACAGGGGCACAGCACTGACCCCTGCCTACCTTGAACTGTAACATGCTCTTACCTGCATTGATGCCTTTCTTGGATGATGTGGGGCTGGGAGAAAGACCTCAGTCTGAACACAGCACTGAAATTTCCTCCCATCTATTTGTGACATGCCTGGTGCTGTATTCACTGGGATAAAGTCCAATGTCAAATTGCTATATATGGATTTGGAGATGCAAAATTAAAAATCACACAACACCAGGTTATAGTCCAACAGATTTATTTGGAAGCACTAGCTTTCATAGCGCTGCTCTTTCATCGGTGGTTGTGGAGTACATGATTGTAAGACACAGAATTTATAGCAAAAGTTTATCGTGTGATGTATCTGAAATTATACATCGAAAAATACCTTGATTGTTTGTTAATTTTCTCATCTGTTAGAATGACCATGTTAGTTTCACTTCTTTCATATGTAATTCACAAACCTTTTTAAAAGTTACATTCTCAAGTGAACTTTAACAATTGGTGTCCCTTTACCCCTTTACACTCACAGACACGTATATGCACTCTCTCACAGGCACTCACAACCACCACCACACCTCTCCCCCGCCAACCCCCCCCACACACACACACACACACACAGACACAGATCAATTTGTGGGGTGAATTTGTACTTGCAGAGTTACATTGTACTTTGCTCAAAAACTGCACGAATCCATGTAGGACTCTGTTAATTTATTTTTTAGATTAGAATCAGTCTAAACATTTTGACATAGACAGCAGCACACAAGGGTGCTAACACCTTCATTATCTGTGCTGACACCAATTGTTAAAGTTCACTTGAAAATGTAACTTTTAAAAAAAAAGGTTTTGTGATTTACGTATGAAAGAACTGAAACTATCATGGTATTCGAACAGATGAGAGACTTAACAAACAATCAACGTATTTTTCAATGTATAATTTCAGTTACATCACACTGTAAACTTTTGCTATAAATTCTGTACCATACAATTGTGTACTCCACAACCACCTGATGAAGGAGCGGTGCTCCGAAAGCTAGTGCTTCCAATTAAACCTGTTGGACTATAACCTGGTGTTGTGTGATTTTTATCTTTGCCATGTACAGACATTCCATAGCCCTCTTTATCAGAGTGCTCCATATCCCCTTGTGTAGAGGAATAAGCTAAACCCTAATTTCTGAGTGATGTGAATGCTGACTGCTCATATGATCATGGACCTGTTCTATGTTCCCTTACAGGTTCGGTGCAAACATGACCAATTCATTCAGCCACAGCAAGGTTATCATTGCTGCTGCAGTGATGTGGTGAAGTTGCAGAGAGACCCCAGCTGGCCCAGGACCAGCAGACAATAGACAATAGACAATAGGTGCAGGAGTAGGCCATTCTGCCCTTCGAGCCTGCACCACCATTCAATATGATCATGGCTGATCATCCTGAATCAGTATCCTGTTCCTGCCTTATCTCCATAATCCTTGATTCCACAATCCTTGAGAGCTCTATCCAACTCTTTCTTAAATGAATCCAGAGACTGGGCCTCCACTGCCCTCTGGGGCAGAGCATTCCACACAGCCACCACTCTCTGGGTGAAGAAGTTTCTCCTCATCTCTGTCCTAAATGGTCTACTCCGTATTTGTAAGCTGTGTCCTCTGGTTCGGCACTCACCCATCAGCGGAAACATGTTTCCTGCCTCCAGAGTGTCCAATCCTTTAATAATCTTATATGTCTCAATCAGATCCCCTCTCGGTCTTCTAAACTCAAGGGTATACAAGCCCAGTCGCCCCAGTCTTTCAGTGTAAGGTAATCCCGCCATTCCAGGAATTGACCTCGTGAACCTACGCTGCACTCCCTCAATAGCCAGAATGTCTTTCCTCAAATTTGGAGACCAGAACTGCACACAGTACTCCAGGTGTGGTCTCACCAGGGCCCTGTACAGCTGCAGAAGAACTTCTTTGCTTCTCATGTTCAGCTGCTGAACAGCCTCCACATGAGGAGGATGTAGGTGAAAGACCCTCAAGGTGCAGAGGAGGCTGAGAATCTGTCATCCCTGAATCAGGTTTCTCCAGGTGAGTGAGGTACAAATGTCCGTGTGGAATGATGGTATCGCTGGATAGTGTCACTGATCTATACCAGCTGCTGAGGTGGGACCTACAACAGGAAGAAATGTTGGTCATCCATTGACCATCAGTGTGACAGCTGCTTTGAACTTTTATGTAACCTGCTATTTTAAAAGTTCTCATTATGGATCTATGTGGGATCTCTCAATACTCAACCTACAAATGGATCAAGGCTGTTACCGATTCAGACTGTGCCAGATTACACCATGTCACCTTATTTCCCAAAGATGGGATCAGTGTTACAGCCCAGGCAGGAGGCTTTGGCAAGAAAACCATCTTCCCCAGGTACAGTGCACTATAGACAGTATCCACACTGTATTTAGAGGACCATAACATAACACAGCTCAATTCACTAAAAGGGGAGTGTACCATTACATCATTGTGAAAAACAGCTGTGATCATTAGTTACACAACTTAGAAATCTACACAGGAGCTGCCATAGTGCTAACATCCTTGAGAGCTAAGATGTTCCTGCTGCATTTCACAGGCTGAGATCAAAGATTCCCCTCTATGACCATAACCGATAACTCCATCACGCAACCCCTTGACTGAGGTCAAGTGTAGTTACAACACAGTCCCTTCTTCAACAAGAGAGATCAACAAGCGGCCAGCATCAGGATCCTTTGATACTTCTCTTACAGCAATTGGGTGAACAGGATGAATGAGGTGTCATCGTTAATGAGGTGTCATCGTTAATGAGACAGGTTTGGGACCATGACATCAGGAAATCTCCTTGGCTTCTCAGAGAGAAACAGTTGGATAATTTATATTCAACTAATCTTGAAATAAAATAAGAAGCTAGAATTATTAATGGTGAGTGTGTAACTGAGTGGTGGTCATTAAAACCCACCTTGTTTGTTAATGTCTTTGAAGGAAGGTAGCCTGACATCCCTACATCACTTGGATGATTTATAAGTCCAAGCCCAAACAGATTTTGATAACATTTGCCGCCAGAAATGGGCAAAGAAACAGCTAAGTTTGAGATGGGTGATGACTGTTGGCCTTGCCAGTGTTCTTACCTCCTGAATGAATAAATCATGATTGCACCTTCACAATGTGTATTTTTTAACTAGCTGCATGTTAGGATTGAAAAGAGCATTATCACACAATATCTGAGATGGACTGTGAGTCAATTTCATTGTCACAAATAAAATCACATCTCCAGCAGCAATTCTGTGGGACAATGATGGCTCAGTGGTTAGCACTGCTGCCTCACAGCACCAGGACCTGAGTTGAATCCCAGCCTCAGGCGACTGTTTATGTGGAGTTTGTACATTCTCCCCGTGTCCGCGTGGGTTTCCTTCGGGTGCTCAAGATTCCTCCTGCAGTCAAAAGATGTGCTGATTATGTGAATGGGCCATGCTAAATTGTCCATAGTGTCCAGGGATGTGTAGGTTAGGTGCATGAATCAAGGGTAAATGTAGGGGAATAGGATAGGGGAATGTGTCTGGGTAGGACACTCTCCAGAGGGTCGGTGTGGACTTGTTGGGCCAAATGGCCTGTTTCCACATTGTAGTCATTCTATAATACCATGACACATGGGGTGTGTTGGTACCCCCTGATGTGGATTCTATTGGACTTTGAGAGAGGTGGGACTGTACACAAGACTATCACCTCGATCAGAATGGGCTTTGTGAATTCTTAGAACATAGAACATAGAAAAGTACAGCACAGAACAGGCCCTTTGGCCCATGATGTTGTACCGAGATTTAATCCTAATGTAAAATATGGTAACTTAACCTGCACACCCCGTCAACTCACTGCTATCCATGTACATGTTCAGCAGTCACGAAAATGTCCCTAATGACTCTGCTTCCACCACCACAGCTGGCAACGCATTCCATGCATTCACAACTCTCTGAGTAAAGAACCTACCTCTGACGTCTCCTTTATACCTTCCTCCTAATATCTTCAAACTATGATTCCTTGCACCAGTCAATCCTGCACTGGGGAAAAGTCTCTGGCTATTGACTCTATCTATTCCACTTATTATTTTGTACACCTCGATCAGGCCTCCTCTCTTCCTCCTCTCCAGAGAGAAAAGTCCGTTGCTGTTAATTCCAGACACTAATTCTCAAATGATATTGCATTACATTTGGTTGTTAAATGACATTTTTCTTGCAAATTTGTATCTGATTTGAGGCAATTTAGTTAATGTAGCTTCCAGTATTGAGATATTTAGTTACACTATTCACTTCTTTTTATTCTTCCCAGTATCAATATGTAGCCATCTGGAGCACCAATCATACTGGAAATGCTTCTCTAAAACTGCCAGTCTGTGACTATTTTAAGCTGAAAATCACACATTGTGGTATTAATAACAAACATTGGTATAAATACTTGTGCATGTTTAACAGCAGCATTATTTAGTTCAATAATTTTAATATCATGGAGGTAGATTTGAATCCATTTCAGTGCCACATATTAAAGTGTTCATTTGCGCACCTCTTGACAGCAATTTATGAGATATAATGCCTAATAATAATTATGCTATTTAAGACTGAGCAAGTCAAATGCAAAGGTTTTTATTTAAATGGTGTTAAGAAATTTAACAAGTGAACACATGATCTTTATCTCATAAAAACCACAGTGGTGAGGATTAGATTCCCTGCAGTGCAGAAACAGGCCCAACCAGTCCACACCGACGAGTAACCCACCCAGTCCCATTTCCCTCTGACTAATGCATCTAACACTGTGGGCAATTTAGCAGGGCCAATTCACCTGACCAGTACACCTTTGGACTGTGGGAGGAAACTGGAGCACCCGAAGGAATCCCACACAGACACGGGGAGAATGTGCAAACTCCACACAGACAGTGGCCCGAGGCTGGAATCGAACCTGGGACCCTGGTGCTGTGAGGCAGCAGTGCTAACCACTGAGCCACCATGTTTCAACCAGAAGGAGTAGTTGACGGAAACCTCCCATCTCCAAGTTTCCCTCCAAGTCAAGTACCATTCTGACTTGGAAATATATCACCGATCCTTCACTGTCACTGGTCAAAATCCTGGAACTCTCTCCCTAACCTCAGTGCTACTGTATCTCTACCAAATGGTTACCGCAGTCCAAGTAAGTGATTCAAGTACATCCTCTCAACTACAAATAGAGATGGGCAATAACTGTTGGCCCTGCCAGTTATGAGCACATTGCATAATGAATAGAAAGAATAACAGATGTAGTTGAGGTAGTGGTTGCAATATCACCGGACTAATAACCCAGAACCTCACATTAATGTTCTGGAAACACAAGTTTGAAGTCCATCATTGCAGATAGCAAAAATTAAATTTTAAAAAAACTAGAATAAAGAATGAGTGAAATGATGATGATGTAACCACTCTCATTAAAAACAATCTGGCGGCACAGTGGCACAGTGGTTAGCACTGCTGTCTCACAGTGCTAGAGACCCAGGTTCAATTCCCGCCTCAGGTGACTGACTGTGTGGAGTTTGCACATTCTCCCCGTGTCTGTGTGGGTTTCCTCCGGGTGCTCCGGTTTGCTCCCACAGTCCAAAGATATGCAGGTTAGGTAAATTGGCCATGCTAAATTGCCCATAGTGTTAGGTGAAAGGGTAAATGTAAGGGAATGGGTCTGGGTGGGTTGCGCTTCAGCGGGTTGGTGTGGACTTGTTGGGCTGAAGGGCCTGTTTCCACACTGTAAGTAATCTAATCTAATTACATGTAATCTAATCTAAACTATTCCCCTTTAGGGAAGGGAATCTGCTGTCCTGACCTGGACTGGTGTATTTGTGACTCTAAACCGACAGCAATGTGCTTTATTCTTAACTGTGCTCTAAAATGGCCAAAGGGCAGTTAGGGATGGGCAATAAATGCTCCAGACAGTAATGTTCACATCCCATGAATGAAAAAAAAATTACTAAACATGAGGGAGAAGATTAGAAAGATATATTGCAGAGTACAAGATTTCTCCTTTCTCCTTTAAAGCCTGAATAAAAAGCTGGAAAATCTCAGGTCTGCTAGTGTCTGTGGAGAGGGAAACCATTTTTAATCGAATTGAGTCCAGTTCTGAAGAGATGTCAAATCAGAATTGAAACACCTGTGTGGGGTTTGCACATTTTCCCCGTGTCTGCGTCGGGTTCATCTGGGTGTTTCGGGTTCCTCCCACAGTCCAAAAATATGCAGGTTTGGTGGGTTCGCCATGCTAAATTGTTCATAGTGTTCAGGGATAAATGTAAATGTCAGGGGTAAATGTAGAATAATAGGGTTGGGGAATGGGTCTGGGTGGATTACTCTTTGGAGGGTCAGTGTGGGCCAAATAAACTGTTTCCACACTGGAGGGATTCTATGATTCAATGATTCAGACTTGCTGAGTTTCTCCAGCATTCTCTGCATTTGTTTCAGAATTCCAGTATTCACAGTACTTTGTCTTTATTTTTTGAAATTGACTCTTTGAGGGGTTTTTTTGTCACCTGCCCTATTATGTCCTAACTGCCTACCTCAGTGAACTGTCCTGGCATGTTGTATTGTGTTAAAGGTGTCACATGAATATGAGCTGTGTGAGAAAGCTCCTCTTGAAGTGTAGAAATTAGCCTTTATTATGTGGCGGGTTAAACAATTGCTGGCTCAAGTGAAATTGTCAGAGATATTCAGCCCAATGAATCAGAGACCACAAGCGAGGATTGCGGTGAAATTGACAAGTGGTTTATTTAAACAAGGTGATATCGCGGAAGACAAATTGACCAGGCTGACCCAGAACAGATTCTCTGCACAGATGGCCAGAATGTGCTTCCCCAAACGGAAGGTGCAGGCAGGCTTTATAGGGGTACAACGCAAAGGTGAGAATTGTAAAGCCCACGTCTCAGCAGCGGATGTCCTGACCTTCCTGAGAAGATATGTCCAAGTCGAGGGAGAAAGTACCGATGTGATTAATCCTTTCGGGATCTGGACCAGCAAATGACAGGTCAGGGTAACCCTGAGGGTCGATGCCAGTGGGAACATCCTCCACCCACCCTCTATCTTTGCCATCGGAGGAAGCAGAGGTTACCTGACACACGCAGGGCTGCCAAAAGTGTGCCGAACCTGCGGGAGGTCAGGCCACATGGCGGCGGATTGTAAGGTGACCGTCTGCTGAAACTGCAAGCAGGAAGGCCACCCGACCAAGGAATGTAAAGAGGCCAAGAACTGTAATCTGTGCGGAGAGGCGGGCCACATGTACAAGGCCTGCCCAAGACGAGGGGCCGCCACCTATGCACAGATGGCCGGAGGTGGCAACACGACCCGTGGATCACCTAAGTAGGGCAAGGTACCACAAACCGGCATGGGAACGGTGTCTGGAGGCACCCAGAAGGAAGGGCAGGCTGTAGCGGAGCAGACGGCAGACAGCGGGGAGGTGCAGCAGCCGATCCAAGCCCCTTCAAGACAGACGGAGGAAATGGAAGAGGAGGGAACAAAGGAGGCAGAGGATTGGATTACTGTCAAAAGCAGGAAAAGGAAACCTCTTAAGGCCCCCAAAGCCACCCAGCGAAGGGGGAAGCGACACCTACACGACGAGGATACAGGCAGCTCTTCCGACGGTGAGGACGGGCGCAAGGAGGGTCGTCACCAGAGGAAGAGACAGAGCGCCGTGGGGAAAAGGAGGGCAGCACCGCCCAAGCAGGAAAAGACAATCCCTCTGAGGGGATGGGTAAAGGCCTCCCCCCACCCAGTGAGAACCAAGAGGTACCCACCCGCCCACAGCTCCAAGTAACTGGGAGCAGCGGTCCTGTGACAGCCCCGCTGTCAGATGGAGAACTGGACTGTGTGAACCCTGGGCCCGACCTGAAGACACCAGAGTGGGGAAATGACCCCAGTGTGGAGCCGGACAGCTACCTCGGCCCTGGGAGGGTCCAGCAGTTTGCCGTCACCACGGGGATGCACACAGCTACCCCAGAGAGGCAAGACCAGCAGCAAATGGACAGTGTCAACCTTGTAAAGTGTTAAAATGGGGATAAGAGTTGCCAGCATCAATGTGCGTAGCATCAAATCGGCTACCCAATGTGTTTCTACGATGGCCTTCCTGGCCAACATTAAAGCCGACGTCCTGTTTCTACAGGAGTGTGGGATACCGCACCTCAGCAGCTACAGGAGATGGCCGAGCTTGTGGGCACATGGGCCATCAGTTTGGTCGGGGGGCAACGCTAGCCGCGCCTCCGGCCTGGGTATCCTCTTGCGAGGAGGCAACTTCACCATCTCCAAGGTTAAGGAGGTGGTGGGCGGGCACCTCCTCGTCACCGACGTCATGTACAGGAATGCTCCCCTGAGACTGATTAATGTGTACGCCCCAGCGGGTAAGAGTGAAAGGTTGGCCGTCCTGCAGCAGCTTCCACTGTTGCTGGCTACGTCCAGGCCGGTCATTCTGGCCAGAGACTTCAACTGTATCATTGATGCAGATGGACGATCCGGCAGGGGGGGCAGTAAACTGGACGCCACGTCCAGAGCCCTCATGGACACGGTAAAAGATGCCAAGCTGCGCGACATCTTCAGCACCCCTGCAGACGGAGCGTAGCGTAGATACACCTGGTCACGGGCAGACGGGTCTATCCGCTCAAGGATAGATTACCTGTTTGTGTCCCGAACGCTCTCGGTCAGATCCACCGACGTCAAGCCGGTGTTCTTCTCTGACCACTGCCTCCTGCTGGCCGACTGTCACCTACAGGACGAGCAACGGGCTGGTAAGGGAACGTGGAAGCTGAACACAAAGCTGTTGACCCCGGGAAACATTGAGGAGCTCAAGAGGGACTACGCAGGTTGGAGAACCGTGAAGCCCCTCTTTGAGTCCCCAGCGGACTGGTGGGAAACAGTAAAAGGGAACATCAAGAGGTTCATCATCCTCAAAGGTGTTCAGGAGGCGAGAGGGAGGCGGGGAAAACTGTCCCAGCTCCAGGAAAGTATGCAGAACCTGCTCCTGCTGCAGACGATGGGGGTCGATGTCATGGAGGACCTCAAGGAGGTGAAGGGCCAGCAAGCCTCGCTCTTTGCTTCGGAGGTCTCCAAGATAATCTTCCGGTCCAGGGTCCGCTCGGTGGAGCAGGACGAGATGTGCTCACGTTTCTTCTTCCAGAAGGTGCACAAAGAGAGCTCCGTGCTCAGCAGCCTGAAGGAAGAAAATGGCTCGATAACATCATCTCAGGCTGACGTCATGAGGATCAGCAAATCCTTCTACGCCAGTCTGTATGACGCGAAGCTGACCGACAGCCCGGCCTCCCAGTCGTTCCTGTCCTCTATCACGGAGGTCTTAGACGACAAACACGGGAGAGGATGGACCAGCCGCTATCTCTGGACGAGCTGACCAAGGCCCTCGAGTCCTTCGAAAAGAATAAAACTCCCGGAAGCGACGGCTTACCGGTCAAGCTCTATTCCGCTCTTTGGGACTTGATTGGCCAGGACCTGCTGGAGGTGTATGTCAGTATGCTTCGGGCAGGTACCATGAGTGAATCCATGAGGAAAGGCATCATCACCCTCGTCTACAAGCGGAAGGGGGAGAGGGAGGAACTCAGAAATTGGAGACCAATCTCACTGTTGAATGCGGATTACAAAATTCTGTCAAAGGTAATTGCCAACCGGGTCAGGTCTGCTCTGGGGTCGGTGATTCACCCTGACCAAACCTGTGCTGTACCGGGCAGGAAGATCGCTGAGAGTCTCGCACTCCTCAGGGATACAATCACCTACGTGCAGGACCGAGGGTTGGACACCTGCCTGATCAGCCTGGACCAGGAGAAAGCCTTTGACAGGATATCACACAGGTATATGAGAGATGTTCTCTCCAAAATGGGCTTTGGGGAAGGAATCTGCAATTGGATCAGACTGCTCTACACCAACATTGTCAGTGCAGTCTCAATCAATGGGTGGGAATCAGATAGTTTCCCAGTCAGACCTGGAGTCAGGCAGGGCTGCCCTCTCTTCGGGAAAAGGAGAGGGCAGATCCTATCGAGTGGTTCCCTGAACAGACTGTCAAAGCCATTTGGCATAATGCCTCATCGCCAGAACTTTCCAACAAGCACCAAGACATGGCTTGGCTGGTGGTGAGAAGGGCTCTGCCTGTGAGATCCTTTATGCACGCCCGGACACTCAGCCGCACCGCACGCTGCCCTCGAAGCGGCTGCGGGGGGGACGAGACTGTCACACACCTCCTTCTGGAATGTGCCTACGCAGAGGAAGTCTGGAGAGGAATGCAGTGGTGTTTATCGAGGTTCGTCCCGAGCAGCACCGTGACGCGGGTCTCCGTGCTCTACGGCCTGTTGCCCGGGACGCACACCGAGACGAACATCAACTGTGCCTGGAGGATCATCAACTCAGTGAAGGACGCTCTCTGGGCGGTCCGAAACTTGTTGATCTTCCAGCTGAAGGAGTTGACCCCGACTGAGTGTTGCAGACTGGCACATTCCTAGGTCCAGGACTACGTGTTGAGGGATACGCTGAAGCTTGGGGCAGCTGCCGCCGAGGCACGGTGGGGAAAGACCACCGTGTAGCATCTGCCTGCCTAAAGAAGAACAGGGGGCCCGCGCAGTCATTTGGGTTTCGCTGATGCCTCAGCTAAATATATGGATATATGATTGATAAATGTACAGACCTGTATATATGAATGATAAATTCTGATCTCTGTATGTAAATATTTACGTATGCATGGCATGACCAACTGTACAGACCATCAAATTATTTTATGAATAAAGTATATTTTTGAAATAAAAAAAGAGAATTGTAAAGCAGTTACAGTACAATGGGGAAAATTGTAAAGCGGTTAAAACAAGAATAAAGTGAATGGAAACTAACCAAGTGTCCGGCAGTAACAATTCATTTGTAATTGACACAAGAGATTCCAGCCAGCTCTGTGAGTAGGTGAGAATGTCTTCTACAGGATTCTTCATTGTATTTCTCAGCCGTGTGAATTAGTGTAAATGTCCCTTCTCCTGGCATCCAGGTCTGTCCCATTGTGTTCCTCCTATGAGCAATGTCTTCCGAGGCCTCTCAGTCTGCCTCTTTGTTTATGCACTATTGGTTTCAATGGGAAATGAGCCTGCCCTTAGGCTATTGGGACTGCAGTGCTAATCGGGGCTGGGAGCTAACTGTGAAGGCTGTTTGGGAAGTGTGTTCTCTGGTCTGGAAATAGCTTGACTATGTCTGGTTTCTATATTACCCTGTTTGGCCAAGACTGGGGCATTGTGGGTGTGTTCTGTGTGTGTGTTGGCAGGCTTGATCTCTGTGTTTCACAGGCCTGCTTCTGTATTTTTATGTGGTCATGCTGTCGGTGGGTGGGGTAACAGATTTATTTGCCACAGAAATAAGTATGTATATTGAAGAGATCACATGTGTCTTGAAGCTGAGCAAGATAACTGGAAATTGTCCGGTTTCTTTAATGTCTCCTTTCCAGTCTTGGTACCTGTGTGCAATAAGACATTTTTTCCAGCATTCTCCAGTTTTATTATAAAGTGTCTTGTGGAATATTCAATGCCTTGGGATATTTTACATAATCATAACCCAATTGACTTCAAGAGAGAGCTAATATTTTCACTATATTCCATCTAAGGTGCTGAAATACAGTGAGAGAAGAATAATGTAATTTCTTATTGAAATGGAAAGTAAACAGATATAGTTACTTATGCTACTCATTCCATTTGAATGTGAAATTCTCTTTACTTGCCAGAGTGCAGATAAAGTATGAAAAACATTTGAGGGAACCGTTACTGCAATCCCAAACTGCTATTAAAATAACAACTAATATTCCCGGCCAGTGTCCCCCTGCATTGATTATTCCAGTCCCACAACTACTTTATGTGCTGCTCTGGAGAAAATGATGTGGGATCTGCACTTGGGAAAGTATTCATTGCAATAGATTACTGTATGGCAATGGTAAATGGGTCACAGATCCTATTAAATGAATCCAATTTTCAACAAGAAATGGAAGAGGGAGGAAATGTTCAAAGTTTTATGTGCTGGTATTGGTTTTATGGCCTAAAATAGATTGATTGAAACCAAATATGTTTGGTTGTGCTCATTTACAACCTTCTCACTGTTTGATAACCGTGGTTTATGAAAAAAAATCAACATTCTCTCATACAGTCTGCCCACATACAACTGTAACATTTTACTACCACTATTACCATTAGATATTGACTGACTGTTTGATGAAGTTAGAAACACATCAGCCCCTGTTTGATGTTTATTAACATATAAACAAGTCATACATATTCTGAATGATTGCTATCGTAACAGTTTCACAATTATAATTTAAAATCAGTGACAGTCTATCAGTTGTAACACTACCTATGCAGACAAATGCTGTTTTCTGAAAGACATTAATGTAAAAGATGACTGGAATCTACTTAGAACATTGTTTATCTCAATTATGAAGTGAGAAAACAATTATAAAATAATAATTCCTGCAATTATCTGACAAAGAAAATCAATCGTATCAACCCAAATTCAAAGTGGTCACTGAAATTATATAATTTTGAAGTTTAATGACCTAGTCCTTTAACCTAGCCTTGCTAATTCAATCTGAATGATAACAGAAATTTCTGGAGAAACTCAGCAGGTCTGCCAGCATCTGTGGCAAAATAAAACAGCTCATGAAAAAGGGTCACTGGACCTGAATCGTTAACTCTGACAGATGCCATCAGACCTGCTGAGTTCTCCATCACTTTCTGTTTTTGTTTCAGATTTTCAGCATCCTAGTTCTTTGTTTTGTTATATTTCAATTCAAAGTTAACCATTCAAGCACCTGGAATAAAAATGCTTTAATCTAATGCAGTGTCTGGTATTGTACATCATTTTAAACTACAGTTTCACTTCAAGTTGAGGAATTTTAGGTCCACTGAAAGTAAACTTTTAAGGTTGTGGAATATAGGGAATTTCTGTTAATGCCACATTTAGCACTTATAATCATTGTTCTGATTGTGCCTTTAACATTAACCAATTCTTCTTGGTGTTGTACGTGGGCTCAGAAGGCTCTGAAAGGGTTAATGCTGAAAATGTGTTGCTGGAACAGCACAGCAGGTCAGGCAGCATCCAGGGAACAGGAGAATCGATGTTTCAGGCATAAGCCCTTCTTCAGGAATGAGGAAAGTGTGTCCAGCAGGGTAAGATAAACGGGAGGAGGGACTTGGGGGAGGGGCGTTGGAAATGCGATAGGTGGAAAGAGGTCAAGGTGAGGGTGATAGGTTAGACTGGGGTGGGGGCGGAGAGGTCGGGAAGAAGATTGCAGGTTAGGAAGGCGGTGCTGAGTTCAATGGATTTGACTGAGACAAGGTGGGGGGAGGGGAAATGAGGAAACTGGTGAAATCCGAGTTCATCCCTTGTGGTTGGAGGGTTCCTAGGCGGAAGATGAGGCACTCTTCCTCCAACCGTCGTGTTGTTGTGGTCTGGCGATGACCAACCAACCCAACCACCCTGTGGCTCAACACTTCAACACCCCCTCCCACTCCACCAAGGATATGCAGGTCTTTGGACTCCTCCATCGCCAGACCATAACAACACGACGGTTGGAGGAAGAGCGCCTCATCTTCCGCCTAGGAACCCTCCAACCACAAGGGATTAACTCGGATTTCACCAGTTTCCTCATTTCCCCTCCCCCCACCTTGTCTCAGTCAAATCCATTGAACTCAGCACCGCCTTCCTAACCTGCAATCTTCTTCCCGACCTCTCCGCCCCCACCCCAGTCTGACCTATCACCCTCACCTTGACCTCTTTCCACCTATCGCATTCCCGACGCCCCTCCCCCAAGTCCCTCCTCCCTACCTTTTATCTTAGCCTGCTGGACACACTTTCCTCATTCCTGAAGAAGGGCTTATGCCCGAAACGTCGATTCTCCTGTTCCCTGGATGCTGCCTGACCTGCTGCGCTGTTCCAGCAACACATTTTCAGCTCTGATCTCCAGCATCTGCAGACCTCCTTTCTCCTTCTGAAAGGGTTAATACCTAGTTCAGTGAAACAGGAAACTACTGTGCTAATGACTTGGTGGAAGAGTAAAGTCCGATGTTGTGGATGAAAGTGAAAACCTCTCAACAGTTCTGTGGTAATGTTCAGCCTGTACTTTATAACCTGCAAATAGTAAGAAATGGAACAAACTATATCTTATTCACTCCAACAAGATCCTTCTTGTTAGACTTGAATGTGGTCACCTTCACATATTAAACTATATAAGACCCTTAAAGAGCCAACACATTTGGAACGTTCAAATGCCAGTATCAAACAATAACTACAAAAACTCATTACATAAGAACTGTAATCTGCTTTAGAGCCAGAAAAACAAAAATTGCTCTTCTGTTGTGTTATTGCTAATCTTTACTCATTTGCTCCAAGAATTAACGAGCAATACTCAGATCAATAATTCCTTTAGCTATAGCAAATCATGATCAGATAGATGTTTTCAAAAACACTGTAGAATCCATTGAATTATCACATGCAAAATTCAGTAAACAACAGCAGAGTTCCAGAATTTTTGGTGAGTCAGGGATACACAGGGTAGATTTTCTTCAGCCCCTGAACGATGTGCACGATGATGAGTCATTTGGGAAAATATGGCGAGATTGACACAAATAAGAGAGAAAAACAAAGGCAGATTTTTCACCCAAAAGTTTAACAAGACAAGAATCTCACTAGTGGATAGTGACAGGGTGACTAATACACATGAACATCTCATGAATACCTATTATCATCTCACTGTTATGCATTTCCAATTCTCCTCTGTGGTGGAGAGGAACTGGATGGGACAATTCCTGACATGAAATTCAGATCATGTACCAGGCAACTTCAACCCTGTGTTTGCTCCTCTGGGTCTCTGTGTTAGCCAGCAGTGTGTAATACCTCAGAGTGTACTCCATAAGCAAAGACCACCTGCATCCTTTGTCTTTTATCCTTTGAAACTAGTATCAGATCAGTCACATGTGATCATCATGGCACATTCTAAATCACTTAGAATACAGTTGTGCACTTTAACATTGCACTTGAAAGTATTAGCAGGGTTGGCATGGTGCCTCAGTGGTTAGCACTGCTGCCTCACAGCACCAGGGTCCCAGGTTTGATTCCAGCCTCAGGCGACTATCTGTGTGGAGTTTGCACATCCCCCCGTGTCTGCATGGGCTTCCTCCCACGGTCCAAAGATGTGCAGAATTACTGAATTACAATGGGCAATATTGAATTGTCCATAGTGTTAGGTGTGTTAATCAGAGGAAAGTGGGCCAGTGTGGACTTGTTGGGCTGAAGGGCCTGTTACTACACAGTAGGGAATCTAATCTAATCACTTGATATTTATGTTGCTGCCAGGGCACTACACATTTGGGAGCAGACCCCCAGCTCATCATTGGAGCAGAGTACATTTCGGCACTCCGCATTTACTCAGTTAGTGCTCCCTGCCTCTGCATCTACACAGATATTCACAGCATCTCTGCCTGGCCTTACCTTCCCTCTTAGCACTTTGCCATGTCATTCGGAACTTAGAGGCTCACAGTGCTTCTGTCGAGGTTTGCTGTACAGTGCCAGGCAGACTGTCTGGTTGTCAGCAGTGATTAGCCAAAGGGATGAGCATGTTACTGCATGGGACTATGCTACGCCATGGTCACACCTGCAGCATGTTCCAGCAGCTCACACAACAAGCACACTATGCTTCAGCCAAATGCCTATGTTTTAAAGTCTAAGGACAGCAGTCTCAATGAAGTCAACGAGATGTCTTCATTAAGTGGCTACTGCTACAGTGAGAACCAAAAAACAATTGCTGGAATCCAAAGTAGACAAGTAAGGGGCTGGAAGAACACAGCAAGGCAGGCAGCATTTGGAGGTGGAGAAGTCAACGTTTCAGAGTGAGTCAAGTTGACCATCCAATATCGATTCAGGAGCTTGACCACTGTCATTTAGATACTTGCGATGTACAGCGTCGGGGCTTTAATATCATTGTGGTCTGTAGAGTGGGCCACCATCTGTTCTGCATGACCAAGGCTTCGTGGTGAGTCAGTTGGAGAACTGCACAGAGATTAGTTGGCATGCTGTTCACTTGTCAATTGGAACTCTTTCCAAATTAATCACGGCAGTGGGCCACGATATGTTCACTAAAAGTTAATTGGGGGAGGGATGACTATCAGGGAGTCTGCAGTGGGGTTGCTAGTGATGTCAGCTGTGGGAATTGGAGGCAGCATGCTGGGATGCAGTGGGGATAGTAATTGTGAAGGGGCGGTAATTCCAGATACAAGGGTGGGAGACAACCCTGTAGTGTTGTTTCCTCAGTCAGCAACAGAGATGTGGCAGTAATGTGTCCACCACAATGTGCCTTCAGGTCTAACCTGGCTGAAGCATGCAGTGAGATGTCAGTGGCTGAGCTGGTGGAGGAAGTAGTCTTGACAGGTTTAACTCAGAGGGAACGGTGACTTCCCCTAAAGGTAGAGAAGTGTTGGAATTTGGGATCCACTTACTACTGATTTTTTTTCCTAGTATCTTCTGTGTAGCATGAGATCTCATTAATAGCAGTAACTAACTTTACAAAATTAAAAAAAGTAAATGAAGACAAAAGGAAGATCCAAAAATTATTGTACACCATTGTATCCTTTATCACAGAACAGAGTTGAGGGAAAATAATAACTGACCTTTAGATGAAGATGGACAAGAGGACACCAGTCAACTTGATTGAAATAAGTCAAGTGAGGCTGGTATCCCGTCACCAAGTCACCCTTTATTTAAACATGAGCAGTCCTTGATTTTAATACTGCATCTTGAGAGTCAGCTCTAAGAGTACGAATCTCTTACACTCCTCTTTTCATCTATCAACCGGATTAACAGCCCCAATCTGGTAACTCACATTCTGTGAGATACATTTGGCTGTCCTCACTGCAATCATTGCACTGACACCAAAAGTAATTTTCTAATTGGCTAATAGGATTCCAACAAATGAGTGCCAACTGTCCAATTTTTAAATCTATTATATGTATATAGGATATGGGTGTCACTAGCTGGGCCAGCATTTATTGCCCAATATTAATTGCCAAGAGTCAGCCACAATGCTTTGGGTCTGCAGTCACATGTAGGCCTGACCAGGGAAGGATGACAGATTTCCTTCCTTATCGGGCAGTAATGAAGTAGATGTTTATTTTTATAACATTCAATAATGTCTACATGGCTGGCATTCAATTAGCTTTTAATTCTGGGTTTTAACTGAATTCAGATTTCACCATCTGTAGTGGTGGGAATCAAATCCCTTGCCCCAGAATATCAGACTGAGATTCTAGATTTTAAAAAATGTGTTGCTGGAAAAGCGCAGCAGGTCAGGCAGCATCAAAGGAACAGGAGAATTGAAGTTTCACGCATAAGCCGTTCTTCAGGAATGAGGAGGGTGTGCCAAGCAGGCTAAGATAAAAGGTAGGGAGGAGGGACTTGGGGGAGGGACGTTGGGAATACGATAGGTGGAAGGAGGTGAGGGTGAGGGTGATAGGCCAGACAGGGGGTGGGGGCGGAGAGGTCGGGAAGAAGATTGCAGGTCAAGAAGGCGGTGCTGAGTCTGAGGGTTGGGACTGAGATAAGGTTGGGGGAGGAGAAATGAGAAAGCTGGAGAAATCCGCATTCATCCCTTGTGGTTGGAGGGTTCCTAGGCGGAAGATGAGATGCTCTTCCTCCAGGCTTCGTGTTGCTATGGTCTGGCGATGGAGGAGGCCAAGGACCTGCATGTCCTTGGCGGAGTAGAAGGCATCTGTTGTCAAATAAAAATTACAAATGTTATGTAGAAATAGCTTAACAAAATATAAGGAGTATTTATGCTGTGATGTTTTTATCGCTGTTCGCTGATATTCTGTAAGTTATTGTGAAGCGCAGTAATATTACTGATCTGGTAATATTATCAAGATACCTGAAATTAATGCCACTCCCTCTTTATTGAACAAATCAAAATACTGAGGAAGTTGGAAATCGAGTAGTCACAGGGATTGACAGCTCAGTACAAAAGGCTCTTCAGCCTATGATGTGATTTGGAGATGCCGGTGTTGGACATCGTTAAAAATCACACAACACCAGGTTATAGTCCAACAGGTTTAATTGGAAGCACACTAGCTTTCGTTCCGAAAGCTAGTGTGCTTCCAATTAAACCTGTTGGACTCTAACCTGGTGTTGTGTGATTTTTAACTTTGTATAGCCTATGACAGTCAGACTCATTAAATTTTAAATTTAATATTGATCTCGCTCTCTGGGCACCTTCACTGCAAATGTAAAATTGTGCTTTCCGCTCCGTTCTATTATCCTAATGAAACTTTGTATCGTATTATCTGCCTGTACTGTACACAAAACAAAACTTTACACTGTAACTCGGTACATGTGACAATAATAAATCAAATTAAATCAAACCAAATCAAATAACATTCTAATCTGATTTTCCAGTGCTTGACCCATATCTTAGTATGTCATAGTTCAAAAGTGCACATCAAAATGCTTCTTAAATACAATGCAGCCCTTGACACAAACCCTTCTCCAACTGGAGAATAGCAGGTGTTGTCCCTTTGTTGAAGAAGGGGGATAGAGACAACCCTGGCAATTATCGACTGGTGAGCCAGACTTCGGTTGCGGTAAATATTTGGAAAAGGTTATAAGAGATAGGATTTATAATCATCTGGAGAGGAATACGTTGATTAGGAATAGTCAACATGGTTTTGTGAAGGGTAGCCGTGCCTCACAAACTTTATTGAGTTCTTTGAGATGGTGACCAAACAAGTGGTTATATATGGATTTTAGTAAGGTGTTTGATAAGATTCCCCATGATAGGCTATTGCACAAAATACGGAGTTTTGGGATTGAGGATGGTTTAGTGGTTTGGATCAGAAATTGGCTAGCTGAAAGAAGACAGAGAGTGGTGGTTAATGGGAAATGTTCATCCTGGAGTTCAGTTACTAATGGTGTACCGCACAGATCTGTTTTGGGCCCACTACCGTTTGTTATTTTTATAAATGACCCGGATGAGGGCATAGAAGGATGGGTTAGAAAATTTGCGGATCATACTAAGGTTAGTGGAGTTGTAGATAATGCTGAAGGATGTTGCAGGTTACAGAGGGACACAGATAAGCTGCAGAGCTGAGCTGAGAGGTGGCAAATGGAGTTTAATGCAGACAAGTGTGAGGTGATTCACTTTGGAAGGAGCAACAGGAATGAAAAGTATGGAGTTAATGGTAAGATTCTTGGTAGTGTAGATAAACAGAGAGATCTCGGTGTCCATGTGCATAGATCCCTGAAAGTTGCCACCCAGGTTCATAGGGTTGTTAAAAAGGCATACGGTGTGTTAGCATTTATAGGTAGAGGGATTGAGTTTCGGAGCCATGAAGTCATGCTGCAGCTGTACAAAACTCTGGTGCGGCCGCACTTGGAGTATTGCATACAATTCTGGTCACCGTTTAATAGGAAGAATGTGAAAGCTTTGGAGAGGGTTCAGAGGAGATTTACTAGGATATTACCCACTATGGAGGGAAGGTCCTACAAGGAAAGACTGAGGGATTAAAGGCTGTTTTTGTCAGAGAGAAGAAGGTTGAGAGGTGACTTAATTGAGACATATAAGATAATCAGAGGGTTAGATTGGGTGGACAGGCCTTTTTCCTGGGATGGTGATGGCCAGCATGAAGGGACATTGCTTTAAATTGAAGGGTGATAGATATAGGACAGATGTCTGAGGTAGTTTCTTTACTCAGAGAGTAGTATGGATGTGGAATGCACTGCCTACAACAGTAGTAGACTCGCCAACTTTAAGGGCATTTAAATGGTCATTGGATAAACATATGGGTGAAAATGGAATAGTGTAGGTTAGATGGGCTTCAGATTGGTTTCACAGGTTGGAGCAACATCGAGGGCCGAGGGGCCTGTGCTGAGCTGCAATGTTCTATGTTCTATGTTCAAAGTTCTGACTCTTTCATTGGAATTGTGCCCTTGGACTTCTTATGAAACCATTAGTAGCGTCCTCGGTTGAGGGAATTGATGGTGATGTGGGAAGGGAAAGACACCTAATTCTCATTTTTACTGTGATGTTAACCTTGGAGCTATTACAGATGTAGTTCTTGGTTTTCTGAAAGCTTTAGAAATGCCTGGGTATCATAAAGTCAGCAGAGGTCTAACATTTTTATTTCTCTGTAGCTTTTGTGGCATTAGGCTCCCTCTTATCTAATGAAAATGATACAAGAGCTTAAGGGGTTTCACCAAGTAACTGACTAACAGCTCATAGAAGCAGCTCAGTCCAGTAGTCTGATTTCAACAGAAGTCAATAGAACATTAAGTCAAACAAAAATAAGATGGAGCCATCCGGAGAAGATGTAATACATTTAAAAATTGATGAAGTGTGGTGCTGGAAAAAAGCACAACAGATTAGGCAGTGTTGGAGTAGCAGGAGAGTCAATGTTTTGGGCTTGACCTTTCATCAGTACAGCACCACATTTTATCAACTCTGACTACTCCAGCATCTGCAGTCCTCACTGTCTCCTGTAATGTGTTTAAGGCAATCACATATATTATTATCTTTGAGTTCCTCCACGTGATAAAGTTATAGAAATGTATAACACAGAAACAGATCCTTTGGTCCAACTCACAGACGTTGACCGGATATCCTAACCTAATCTAGTTTCATTTGCCAGCATTTGGCCCATATCCCTCTAAACCCTTCCTATTCATGTTCCCATCCAGATGTAGTTAAATGGTGAAATTGGACCAGCCTTCACCACTTCCTCTGGCAGCTCATTCCACACACGTATCACCCTCTAAATGCTAAAGTTAAACACAATTTTACCTAGACTTTTTTGTCAGCAATTTTCGTTTTTATTTCAGATTTCTAGCATCTACAGTTCTTTCAGTTCTTTTTAAGTCGAGACTGATGTTTCAGTTCAACGCAGATAATTACTCCATTGTTATTGCTCTGTCAACTGTTTAAATACTGATCATATCTCATTTATTCCAATGGATGAAGTGAACATTAAAAACCCCTTGGCACTATTTAAAGAAGAACCATGAGTTTATCCTGCAATCTTGCCAATATTTCTCACACAACCAGCACCATTGAAAGTAGATTGACTAGTCATTAACAACATTCCTTTTGAAAGGATCCTATAGTTTGCAATATGAATGTGGCACTTACTTCGATTCATCCGTCACTACATTTACAAAAATAATATTCAGAAATATTTTGTGGGATTATGAGGATATTAAGTGAATACCATTTTTCCTAATTTTTCCTTATGATAAGTTAAGACTCGGATAGAATCAGATACTTCAATCAAAATAGGTCATCATCCTCTGCTGTCAAGTCTTCCAATAAATGGCAAACCACAGGGGACATGAGAGAATGTGACAAATGATAGATATTCCCTGGTGTAGTTTGGAAAGATCATGTGGTGTGAAAATTTCCTTTCCTTTCCATGTTCCTCCTGGTTGCATCAGGCCATTCTGTGCAAGATTATCAGAGAGAGTGAAACACGTCTCTATTTACATGTAAAGGGATCTATCAGCACTGGTCAGACAGTAGCAACAAATGAAAGTAAAATTTCTTCACCATCATTAGACCTGCAGTTTTCCCAAAAACTTAAATTGTTTCCTCAACTAAATCTCTCAACATGCTTAGAGCCCTCAGGCAGAATATCAATTCTCAATACTCTGCTTTGTGAAATTTTAAACCTAAGCAATACACAAGAAACAATAAAGGCTGGTGGGATAGGATAAACAACCAGCAAAGGGGACTGACTCATGGAGAAAAAACAAATTGAAAATGAGAAGAATCTCTCCTCATTGGGCCAATGGGATGAATAGTAAGCCTTGTTATTTCTGGAGACATCACAAATGTTAAAGATATTTTCAAAATTTGCCAAACTTGCAGACCTAGATTCATCAAAAGCATACACGAGGTTTCTGTACTCAGTAAGAGTTACTATTTATTATTGTAATTAGATACTAGCTATGAGTAAACATTTATAAACAATCAACATCCAACATGACTTAGTAAAACTCTAATCCCCTTAAAAATCAAATTCTGAAGAAGGGTCACTGGATCCAAAAAGTTAACTCTGATTTCTTTCCACAGATTCTGCCAGACCTGCTGAGCTTTTTTCTACGAATTTCTGTTCCTGTTTTTGATTTCCAGCATCCATGGTTCTTTGCTTTTTTTTAATCTAGGTCATTGATAACCAGTTACTAGTACATAGACCAATCAACTTTTTGTTGCCAGCAAAATGTCAGCAAATGCACCCCTTTGACTGCAATTCTTGCAATTCTGCAAGAGTTCACAATGAGTCTTACCAATTCCACAATGGCTTTAACTAATGTTTAGTAGATGCACCATAGAAAGTATCCTGGGTAGATGCATCCCAGCTTGGTGTGGCAACTACTCTGCCCGAGACTGCAAGAAATCACAGACAGTTGTGAACAAGGCCCAATCCATCATGAAAACCAGCTTTCCTTCCATTGATTCTATCTACACATCCCACTGCCTCAGGAAAACAGTCAACATTATCAATGACTCCTCCCATCCCGGGCAGAAGATACACAAGGTTTAGAACATGTACCAACAATCCAAGAACAGCTTTTTCCTCATTGTTATCAGATTTTGATGTAGAATGCAGATAGTGGACTAAGATGGACAAGGAGAAGAAGTCACATGACACCAGTCCAAGTTTATTTGTAACCCTTTGTAAGATGAAGGAACAACACTCTGAAAGCTTGTGATTTCAAATAAACCTGTTGGACTATAACACTGGTATCATGTGACTTCTGACCTCATCAGACTTATGGACGCACCTCTCATATATTGGAGTTGATATTTCTGTGCACCTTCGCTGAAACACTATATTCTGTGTTCTATTATCTTGATGTACTTGTGCCTGGTTAGCAAGTAATACAAGACTTTTCACTGTGTCTTGGTGCATGTGAGTGACAATAATAAGTTAAAACAAATTAAATTACTACTTGTTTAAACGGTTGTTTAGTGATGCCTGTTTGAATGTCAGGATATTTGCTTCTCAAAACTGCTGCTATTCTTTCAAACTTCTTTAAAAACCACATTCTCGTTTCTGTTCACAACTTTTATGAAGAAACATAAATGAAAACAGACATGGGCCTTACAGAACAATAAACTTTAAACAACTGTACCTATTCCAAAAGCTTATTTATGTTACAGTAATTTTATACCACAGTAACAAGAACCTGCATTTATATAGAATCTTCACTGTGGTAAAACATAATAAGGGCCTTCATAGGAGCATTTTCAGATGAAGTTTGACACCAAGCCACAAACCTTAAAAAAGAAACTTTCAACTTTTGCGTGCCTCATTAATAACAATACAATGGTTCGATAGAGCGCCTTATTGAAAGATTAACATTACAAGAATACGTTTCTCACAAAATCTGCAGTAAGTCTTGGGAGCCTACTCTGCAGCTCAAATGCACTTGGTTTGAGGCTACTGCCAATGGAGAATGAATATATGGTACACATCGTATTGGACCCTGTGGAGTAAAATGACGGTGCATTCCAGCTTTTTGATCTTTATTCAAATATTTAACAATAAATACATATCAATTTTTTAAAGTCAAAGTGCTTTATCAGGATAAGGTTAAAAATCACATAACACCAGGTTATAGTCCAACAGGTTTAATTGGAAGCACACTAGCTTTCGGAGGCTTCCAATTAAACCTGTTGGACTATAACCTGGTGTTGTGTGATTTTTAACTTTGTACACCCCAGTCCAACACCAGCATCTCCGAATCATATCAGGATAAGGGCAGTGTTATGATGTTACTTTGAGAGAACAAAATTAATTCCTGTGGGTTTTGACCTTAAGATGAACTACAATAGTAGGGTGAACTAATTCCATACAATAACAGTTTTATGTGCATGTAGTTTCCTGGAGGAGATCTTGATGTTTTCCATTTGTTCATTGGTACTGTCATTTTTTAAAGAAATAATACAGATAAGGTGGAAAGATAATCTGGAATTTTAATGCGAATCAGGGACATAAGTTACTTTGAGAGACTGAAAAGGCTGGGCTCATTGTATTCAACTAAGAGAGGTAAAGGGGGGGTGTTTAATAAAGGTGTTCAAGTTTATAATGGTCAAGTTAATGAGGAGACACTGCTACCTTTGATGAGAGCACCAATGACTAGACAACACAAACTCGGGATTCATGGAAACAGAATCAAAAAGGGAGGATGGAGAGAAAGATTTTAATAGAGCGAGTTGTTGTGATAGAGAATGTGCTGACTCAAAACAGAGGCAGATGTCATATTGACTTTCCAAAGGAAATTCAATAATTGTAGCATCACATAGGATAGACCAGACCCTGAGGTCCATCAAGTAATTACTACCAAATCTACTCTGAATCTATACTAGTCTCACAAATCCCGAACTAGATCCTGGAAATGAATGTTATGAAATTTCAGATACTTACTCAAGTACTTATTCAAGGTTTGAGGTTTCCTGCCTCAATCCCCCTCCCAGGCAGTGTATTCCAGACCCCACCATCCTCTGAGTGAAAATATTTATCTTCAAATCCCCTCTAAATTGCTTTTCAGTTTAAAATTATGTTCTTTTGTTATTGACCCTTTGACCAAGAGGAACAACTGCTTCCTATCCCCCCTGCCCATGCCTCTCATAACCTTACACACCCCTATCGATACCCCCTCTCCTCCAGCCTTCTCTGCTCCAAAGAAATCAACCCGAGCTTATCCAGCTTCCCTTCATCACTGAGATGTGCCATCCCAGGTAGCATCCTGGGGAATCTCTGCTGCACCCCCTCCAGTGCAATCAAATCCTTCCTAAAGAGTGGAGACCACATTGCTCCAGCTGTAGCCAAAATCCTGTACAATATCCTGTGTTATGTCCAAATTGTTTATATTAATCAGGAGCAAATGAGCTTCCTAGAGCACATGGCTATTTCTAACTGGAGATTCTGGTTCAAAGAAAGAATTGAAATTAAAAAATTAAAACGCACACATGACAAATCAGCATCAATTTGTGGTGATTTTCCACATTATAAAATAAATATAAATGAAAATGATTGCCCATTAAGTATTGTTCTGGCAGTCATTGAGCTAGGAATCTGATGGTCTCTGATAGGTTTCTCAGACACAAGGAAGACACCTCGGCATAAAAACATGGCAGGAGATGGATTGCACTGCTCATCCTTGAGGGATGTAAAATGTCAGTCAGAACAGAATGTCAGGATCTGCAATGGGAATGGGTCTCAGTTACTTTGCATGGGTCAACAGAGCCCCAGTTACTGTCTGAGGTTACTTTTATAAAATTAGCTGATTCTGGCAGGCTGTGGTGGCTCAGTGGTTAGCACTGCTGCCTCACAGTGCCAGGGACCTAGGTTTGATTCCAGCCTCGGGTAACTGCGTGGAGTTTGCATACCTTCCTTATGTCTGCGTGGGTTTCCTCCGGGTGCTCCGGTTTTCTCCCACAGTTCCAAGATGTACAGTGTGGTGAATTGGCCATGCTAACTTGCTCCATAGTGTTCAAGGATTTGTAGGTTAGGTGCATTAGTCAGATGTAAGTGTAGAGTAATAGGGTAGGGAAATGGGTCTGTAAGGGTTACTCTTCGGAAGGTCCGTGTGGACTTGTTGGGCCAAAGGGCCTGTTTTCACACTGTAGAGATTCAATGAATGCAGCCCATGCTTTCAGAAGAATGTAGTCCACTCATGGCTTAAACAACCAACCTTTGATTGGATGACTGAAAACATCTGTCAAGAAAATAACTTTTCCAAAAAGAAACATGGAATGTGAAGCTGGGAGAATGATACAGAAATGGAGTGTGAGGCCTGGTTTCACTGAAGTGACAAAGGTCACTGACTAATGTACTAATTGTCTGCATCATTGACTTTTCATGGTCAGTTACTGCTTCTTCTGTTTAACAATCACTGTCCCTCCCTTTCCTGATTGTGGCCTACCATCCTCATGCCCCATCAACAACACCTCCCCCCTCCACCACAATCGTTCTGTCACCTGATCACTCTTATTGATTTCCTGTCTCTGCTTCCTTCTTCTCCTGATCACCCCCCTGAAATCACTTCATTGCCTCCTCTACAAACCAGCCCGCTTCCCTCAAGATTAATGTCCCCATTTCCATGCCATCTGTTCCCCTTTCTATTGATTACTAGGTTATTGCTACAGACCACACAGTGACCCCAAACCTTGTCAGAACCTGAGGCTGAAATTCCTTTATTTAGTGAGGTGTTTGTACAGATGCCCCTGAAATCTGAAAAATGTTGTTTCCCAACTCACAGCTAAAATGTCAGTGTACCTTAAAGACTTATACTCATTATATCATCACTACAGCATATAACATGTGACCCGGGAGCACAAATGTCTCGGGCTCCAACATATCTCAAGCTACTTGAAGCATGACATGCTGTTGGTTGCATGCTACTCTTTATAACTGAATAATTTTATCTGAGTGCAGACACAGAAGTGTCTGCGAATGTAACATCAGAACATAACAGTAGGCTGTAATAAATTGCTGTTGGAATTTCCCAAATCTTGTTATCCACACCCAGTTTCCTTTGTTACAAGGATAACAGGCATTCCCTGGCAGAGGAAAAATTCCCATCGAAGACTAGAATCAGCTGGATCTAGTCATTCAGAGAATGTTCAAATTGTGATTTTGAGACCATTATCCCACTTCTGAATTCCCCAATAGCGATATTGGAGGATTGCACTGATACTCACTCCTGGGTTTTACACAGAGCTGGTCCCAATGGCTACACAGAGTTCCTCAGATGATCTTGGTGTTCAAGGTGAAAGTGCAGAAGGTAAGGTCCAAAGAGAGCAAGGTCCAGTCAGATTTTCTTTCTGAAGAAATTTAGCCAAATTTAGGCAGTGACCAAGGCCCAGTGAAAGACAGTATTTAGAGAAATTGAGTGAAGATCGTTTCAAGCTAGGCAGTATAAAATAAGTAGTAATTTTAAAGTATGAAATAATCTTTTATCTTTCTTATTCACAAATCACAGCATCACAAATGCGCTGACAACAAACTAGATGGTGAAAGACTGATCTCCTTCAGAAACTTCCTGCATTGGAGCAAAGGGAGAACGCAACATTCCTTATGGGAATAATTGAAGTAAATTAGATTAATGAGTGATTCAGTTATAATTCCTGCACGATAGATTTACTTTAATGCACACACTCACATCGAACATTGTTTTAGACTCTTTCCAAAAGCTGGGAGAAGTTCATATGAATGTAAATGACTGAAAAGTAATTTCAGTTTAAATTACAGTGGTCATGTCACCTACAATAGCAGTAGATACACTGCAATCCTGATATATTGCTGATTTGAAGGCATAATTACAAGAACAACCAATGCTGCTAAATCTGATAGTTGGTCCAAGCTCAGAGAGATTTGTTATGCTCCTACAATTCACTTTATATCACCTTGTCAATGCTTGATCCTGAAATCCAATCGCTTCAAGTCTCTTAATAAACCACATCTGAAAACCCATTAAACACATTTCCTTTCACCCCTACACTAATTTTAACCACAACTTCAGGTCAATTGGTCATGTGTGATTCACTGAAAGTTTCATGGTAAATTCCAATTTAACCAAAGCTTTCATTTGAATCTGCACTTTCAATTTTGAAGCTAAGTTGTCTGAACACAAAGTGACAACACACAATAATTACAAGAAATCCTCTCAGACTGAAGAGAGGAAGAAGAGTAAGCTATAATTCTTTGTCTTCTGGCTTTCTCCAACAAACACTTGCAGACTATCAGTGTGTGGAGATAAACATCTGTAACCAAGCAACACTATAAGCCAGAATTGATTCAACCACATATTGCTGGGTATTCCTCGTGATATTCCAATCTGCAGAATGAATTGGTCCAGAATACTCCAGCCAATCAAACCTCCTCCCTCTTTCTGGTTCAAAACACTTGCTGCTGTAGAAGAGCTTGCATTTAAAATAAAACCCGTAAAGTTTGAGATAAAGATGTTACTGTGAAAAATTATTGATATTTTGAAATCTTGGTCCCATCCGGCATGCCTCATGCAGATTTTAGAATCTTGTTCCAATATCACATCTAATAGTTTCCTTTCATAATGATGTTCTCTAAGCAGCAGTTCACTGTAGAGTAGACAAGGGCATGCTGGGATTCCTGAAGAAAGGCTTATGCCCCGAAATGTCGATTCTCCTGTTCCCTGGATGCTGCCTGACCTGCTGCGCTTTTCCAGCAACACATTTTCAGCTCTGATCTCCAGCATCTGCAGACCTCACTTTCTCCTCATGCTGGGATCTCAGCATGAAGAATTGAATGTATAAACAAGGAACAAGAGGAGGTCACTTGGCTTTTTGAGCCTGCTCATTGTGATTATGACTGATCTGAGTGGTCAACCTGGTGAAGCCACAATGCAAAACTACTCAAATGCCAATGGAGGAAGAAATATCAATACAGCCAGCTAAGTGATGCAATAACAAACAGAGCAGGCCTAAGGTCTGCTGCCCTGCTACATTCAACTGTGAATGATGCTGGACGGTTAAATGACTCAATCAAGGAGGAAGCTCTTCTAACAACAAATATCTGCATTCTCAGTAATGGGCAGAGCCCAGCATGTCAGTATAAAAGACAAGGCTAAAAGATTTGCAGCAAGATATGCTGAGTGGATGATCCATCCTGGCATCCTCTCGTGGTCCCCAGCATTACTGATGCTAGCCTTCAACCAGTTTGGTTCACACCAGGTTTATCAAGAAGAAAGTGAGGACACTGGATTCTGCAAAGGTTCTGGGGCCTGACAATTTCCCATCAACAGTCTTGAAGACTTGTGCTCCCCTGGCCAAACTGGTCTAGTCCAGCTACAACACTGCCACCTACCTGATAACATGGAAAATTGCACAGGTATGCTCTGCACACAAAAAGCAGAACAAATCCAACCTGACCAATTACCACCCCATCTGTCTACTCTCAATCATCAGTAAAGTGATGGAAGGTATCATCAACAGTGTCATCAAGCAGCACCTGCTCAGCATCCTGGTTAATGGATTTTACATGGATCGTGTACATGGATTTTAGGAAGGCATTTGATAAGGTTCACCATGATAGGCTAATGCGGAAAGTCAGGAGGCATGGGATAGTGGGAAATTTGGCCAGTTGGATAGAAAACTGGCTAACCGGTCGAAGTCAGAGAGTGGTGGTGGATGGTAAATATTCAGCCTGGAGCCCAGTTACGAGTGGAGTTCCGCAGGGATCAGTTCTGGGTCTTCTGCTGTTTGTAATTTTTATTAATTACTTGGAAGAGGGAATCGAAGGGTGGGTCAGTAAATTTGCAGACGATACGAAGATTGGTGGAGTTGTGGATAGTGAGGAGGGCTGTTGTTGGCTGCAAAGGGACTTAAATATGATGCAGAGCTGGGCTGAGGAATGGCAGATGGAGTTCAACCCTGTCAAGTGTGAGGGTGTCCATTTTGGAAGGACAAATAAGAATGCGGAATACAGGGTTAACAGTAGGGTTCTTAGTAAGGTGGAGGAGCAGAGGGATCTCGGGGTCTATGTTCATAGGTCTTTGAGAGTTGCCACTCAGGTGGATAGAGCTTGTAAGAAGGCCTATGGTGTATTAGCGTTCATTAGCAGAGGGATTGAATTCAAGAGTCATGAGGTGATGTTGCAGCTGTAAAGGACCTTGGTAAGGCCACATTTGGAGTACTGTGTGCAGTTCTGGTCGCCTCACTTTAGGAAAGATGTGGAAGCTTTGGAGATTTACCAGGATGTTGCCTGAAATGGAGAATAGTTCGTACGAGGATATGTTGAGAATGCTAGGCCTTTTCTCATTGGAACGGTGAAGGATGAGGGGTGACTTGATAGAGGTTTATAAGATGATCAGGAGAATAGATAGAGTGGACAGTCAGAGACTTTTTCCCCGGGTACAACAGAGTGTTACAAGGGGACATAAATTTAAGGTGAAGGGTGGAAGGTATAGGGGGGATGACAGGGGTAGGTTCTTTACCCAGAGAGTGGTGGGGGCATGGAATGCGCTGTCTGTGGGAGTGGCAGAGTCAGAGTCATTGGTGACCTTTAAGCGGCAATTAGATAGGTACATGGATAGGTGCTTAAGCTAGGACAAATGTTCGGCCCAACATCGTGGGCCGAAGGGCCTGTTCTGTGCTGTATTGTTCTATGTTCTATGTTCTATGTTCTAAGCTGCTCAGTGACACTTAGTTTGGGTTCTGGCAGGGTCACTCAGCTCCTGATCTCATTACAACCTTGGTTCAAACATGGACAAAAGAGCTGAATTCCAAAGGGCAGGTGAGAGTGGCAGCTCCTGACATCAAGGCTACATTCGACCAAATGTGGCATCAAGGAACCCTAGCAAAACTGGAGTCAACAGAAATTACAGGGGACAATCTTCACTGGTTGGATTCATACCTACCACAGAGTGAGATGAATGCTGGAGGCCAATCATCTCAGTTCCAGGACATTACTGCAGTAGTTCATATGAATATCTGTACAAATAAAGTACCAGCAGAAGTAAACAACTTGTCCATTCCAGCCTGCTCCACTATTCAATAAGAACATGGCTGATGTTTGTTTTTCAAATTCAACATTACTCTCTGCAACTGATCACTTTGGTTCTCTGACCTAACAGGAATCTATTTAAAGACAGAAACATCTGGAGAAACTCAGCAAGCTCAGCAGCAGAGGCGAAGAGAAGAATAAGGTTAACATTTCAGATAGGAAGGCAAAGGTGAAGGAGTGAGTGGAATAAATTGTGAGGGTGCCCAGATCATAAGACAAAGGGATGGCTAATGGTGGGAAAGGAGCGTTTGAGATGTAAAATAGATTAGTTAATAGTTGAAATGTTACTCGAGTTTCTTTGCTGAAAGTGAAGACAAGCCAACAAGCCATAGGATGGGTTCATCAGAGTGGAGGACAGAGTTAAAGCTTTGAAGTTATTGAGCTCAGTGGTGACAAGTGGTGTTCCGCAAGGCTGACTGTTGGGACCACAACCTTTCAGTTTATACATTAACGATCTAGATGAAAGAACTGAGGGCATCCTAGCTAAATTTGCAGATGATATAAAGATAGACAGATGGATAGGTAGCATTTAGGGAGCAGAGAGGCTGCAGAAGGATTTGAGGTAAAAACAATGACTGCAGATGCTGGAAATCAGATTCTGGATCAGTGGTGCTGGAAGAGCACAGTAATTCAGGCAGCATCCGACGAGCAGCAAAATCGACATTTCGGGCAAAAGCCCTTCATCAGGAATAAAGGCAGAGAGCACCACTGATCCAGAATCTGGTTTCCAGCATCTGCAGTCATTGTTTTTACCTCGTTGATTTTAACCCTACTGCGAATCCTCTTGCAAGGATGCCTGCCTTGAAGAAGTTTTCCTCCTCTCTCTACAAGAATCTCAGGGAGTCCCTCTCCCACTGCAACTCCCAGGTCATTTCCTCTGCCCTGAAGCTCTTCCGCACTGTCCCCTTGTCATTTACCCGGACTTGTCCGACCTGCCTAGCTCCTTTTCCACCTATTCACTCCACCCTCTCCTCCCTGACCTATCACCTTCATCTCCTCTCCCACTCACCTATTGTACTCTATGCTACTTTCTCCCCACCCCCACCCTCCTCTAGCTTATCTCTCCACGCTTCAGGTTCTCTGCCTTTATTCCTGATGAAGGGCTTTTGCCCGAAACGTCGATTTTGCTGCTCGTCGGATGCTGCCTGAATTGCTGTGCTCTTCCAGCACCACTGATCCAGAATGCAGAAGGATTTGGACAGGTTAGGAGAGTGGACAAGGAAGTAGCAGATGAAGTACAAAGTGTGAGACCAAGCGTTTGGTAGGAAGAATAGAGGCAGGGACTATTTTCTGAATGGGGAAAAACTTCAGAAGTCTGAAGTGCAAAGAGACTTGGGAGTTTTGGTCCAGGATTCTCTCAAGGTAAACTTGCAGGGTGAGTCAGCAGTTAGGAAGGCAACTGCAATGATGGCATTTATTTTGAGAGGACTAGAATATAAAAGCAAGGATGTACTTCTGAGCATCTATAAGGCTTTGGTTGGACCACATTTAGAGTATTGTGCACACTTTTGGGCCCCATATCTCAGCAAGGATGTACTGGTCCTGGACCATGTTCAGAGGAAGTTCACGAGATTGGTTCCAGGAATGAAAAGCTTAACATATGAGGAGCATTTGAGGACTCTGGGTTTATACTCTGTGGAGGATGGGGGAATCAATTGAAGCTTACAGAATACTGAATGGCCTGGACAGAGTAGATACTGGGAAGATGTTTCCTTTGGTAGGAGAGACTAGGACCCAAGGGCACAGCCTTAGGGTAAAGGGAAGACCTTTTAGAATAGAGATAAGAAAAAACTTCTTCAGCCAGAGAGTGGGGAATCTATAGAATTCAGTGCCACAGAAGACAGTGGAGGCCAGGTCATTGAGTATATGTAAGATGTTGATAGATAGGTTCTTGATTGTCAAGGGGATCAAAGGTTACGTGGAGAAAGTGGGAGAGAGGGTTGAGAAATGTATCACAACAGTTGAATGGCAGAGGAGAGTTAGGACTGAATGGCTTAATTTCTGCCCCTATGTTTATAGTCTTGATGTAAATTGTAACAAGTTGAAGTTCCAGCATCGACCCATGTGGAAAATGTGAGGACTGCAGATGCTGGAGATCAGAGTTGAAGAGTGTGGCGCTGGAAAAGCACAGCAGGTCAGGCAGCATCCAAGGAGCAAGAGATTCGACATTCGGGCATAAGCCCTTCATCAGAAATGACCCGCATGGAGTCCACTCATCTGATCCTGTCAAATAAAGACCCAAATACACACCCTTTCCATTTTCTGCAGGCAGTAAATCATCTAGTTATTCTATTTTGTCACGCATTATGCCATGAATTTTTATTTTTCACAGTAACCTTTAATGGGAAATTGTCTTCTGGAAATCCAGTATGTCTATTTTATCCACAGCACATATCACTCCTTCAAAAACTCCAAAACCTGGTTAAACACAATTTTCCATTGGTGAGACAATGCTGACTTTTTGTGATTAATGTGAGTTTTTCGAAGTGCTCAGGTTTAGTCTCCTTAATAATCCATTGCAACATTCTCCCCAGGACAGAAATCAAGTGAAATGGCCTATAGTTTCCAGTTGACTGCCTCCCTTTCTTCTTAAATACAAGAGTTAAGCTTGCTACGTTCCAATCTGATGGAGCCTTTTCTGAATTGAGGGAATTTTTGAAGATGAACACCAATAGGTCAATTGGTTCACTAACCAGCTCTTTCATAACTTGCAGGGTAGACAGTTTCTGTGTCAAAACATGTTGTTTTACACCTCTGGGACCTGAAACCATACCTCCTTTCCCAGAGGTAGGGACACTACCACAAATGTTCATTTTTAAGTAATCTTCAGGGTAGTTTTCCAGGACCAAGCATGTTTTAGCAATTACTTTCCTCCATCATAATATCAAAAGTGTGGATGCTTGCTGATGATTGCACTAAGTTCAGCATCTTCAGTATTCTCAGATACTGAAAGAGTCCATGCCCAAATCAACAAGACTTGGACAATATCTAGGCTTGGGTTTATGGTGGGAATTAACATTAATGACACACAAGTGCCAGACAATGATTATCTGCAATGAGAAATAATCTAACCATCACCCCTTGGCATTCAATGGTATTACCATCACTGAATTCTCCACTTTCAACATCTTAGGGTTTACCATTGATCAAAAGCTCAATTAGACTAACTACATAACCACCATCACTACAAGAGAAGGTCAAAGGCTAGGCAATCTATGACAAGTAACTCACCTCTTGACTCCCCAAAACCTGTTAACACTTGCACGGCAATTTCAGAAGTGTGACGTGATATTCCCCATTTGCCTGGGTAAGGCCTACACTTAAGAACTTTGTCATCATCCAGAACATTCATTCCTTTCCCCACAGACACACAATGGCAGCAATGTGTACAATGTGCAAGGAGCACTGTAATTACTCATCAAGGCTCATTTGTACCTTCGAAACTGACAACCACTTCCATCCAAAAGGGCATGAGCAGTAGATACATGAGAAAAACACCACCTGCAAGTTCCACTCCAAGTCACTTAACATCCTGAAACTCCTTTCTTAACAACATCATGACTGTCCCCCTCATTCCTGATCTCTGCAATGGATCATGGAAGCAGTTCATCACCTGCATCTCAACGGCAATTAGGCACAAGCAATAAATGTTGGCCCAGTTAATGATACTCACATCCATGAATAAATAAAAATGCATTCAAATAATTTTCACCTTTTTAAATGTTAAATTTATTTCATTTGCTACAACATTTTGGGTTTATGATATACAAATCTGTTAAAGGGACAAACATTTTCTTAAATGGCTTTTTTCATCACATGACCACTTGGATTCATTTCAAGAGTGATATAATTAAGAAATTAATTAAGAAACTTGTACACAGCCTTGGTTAGACTGCATTTGAAGTAACTGTGCACAGTTTGAGCTTTCACATTCTGCAGAGAGATAAAATGTTTGAAGAAAATATTCAAAGTCAGAATGAAAAGAAAGACTGACAACCCTCTGCAAAACAGTGAAGACATGAGGATGATCCTATAAAGGCCTTCAAGGTTATAAATAGCTGGTTTGTGCAGTTGTAGACAAGGGGTCAAATCTTCTAGGCGGTCACTGTGACATGGTTTTGGTGAGACGTGTGACAGAGTTTGACAGGAAATCTGGTGAGGCCCACCTCAATATTGGGAACAACCAATAATATTATTTTAACAAGTAGCTTGAAGAGAGATTTTCGTTCAGTAGTGGCAAGATGGATAATGTTAGAGCAGGCTGGGCAGGATCTGGTGTCAGGGTCCCCCCCTGTTGGGCAGGGTCTGGTGTCAGGGCCCCTCCTGTTAGGCAGGGTCTGGTGTCAGGGCCCCCCCTGTTGGGCAGGGTCTGGTGTCGGGGTCCCTCCTGTTGGGCAGGGTCTGGTGTTGGGGCCCCCCTGCTGAGCAGGGTCTGGTGTCAGGGTCTCCCCTGCTGGTCCAGGGGGGAGTGGAAGTCCTACCTCAGCACCACCCCGTTCAGCAGGAGCTCCAGGTCCCTGGCCTCACAGTGGGACGGTGACATCCTCCATCTGCAATGTCCAGGGGCAAAGGTCAGGGACTGTGCTCAGCAGCTCCAAACCCACACAACCTGTCCCGGGGGGGGGGTAAAGCCAGACTGAGACAACCTGACCCAGAGGCAGTATTGAGGATGGTACAACAGGTTTTTAAGGACAGTGTAGGTGCAAGGCAGGCTGGACCTCTCATGGATATCTGCTGAGTGGTGAGTGGATGCAGGAATAGCAGGTAATAAGATGGGTTTGAAACTGAAGGTGAGAGATGTGATTGGTAATTAATGAGGCACGGTCAGTGAGATTGAAGCAAGAATGTTTATCAGGTCTCATCTAGACAAACTCTCCAAAAAACTCGAAGCAATGCAGACTTTGCCAAAAAAAATCAAGTCCAGCCCCAGATGTTTCCCTTTCTTGGGTGACCAAAACTGAAGCTTGCAAATCTAAGATAACCACAAATAACTCCAACAGAGGAAGCTAGTGAGTCCAGAGGAAAGTGAGTGTGAGGAATTTGCTAACACAGAGATTAGTTCAGAGGAATAATATTGATGCATAAAATGCAAAGCCATTTAAATGCACGCAGGAGAAATAAATAGAGGGATATACTGATAGACTCAAATGAGGAAGGAGTGAGAGGGGGCTTGTGTGGAGAATAAATATTAACATAGAGCTTTTGAGCTGAATGGCCTGTTCTGTATAATTTTAATTGTCAGTCAGTATTATAGATGGACAAAGATACATACATGCATATGTATCAATTTTCACTCTTTATTAATTTTAAACTGATTATGTAAGTAACCGTGAGTAAGCATGGTCTCCATATTTTGCTCACATCCAATTTTTCACTAAAATTGGTCAGGACAGTACTTTCAGTCACATAATTATCACACAGATCACTGCTGATAAAATTCATAACTCATGTCGGCACAGTTAATTGCCGAGGTCACTGTTGAGTTCTCTGATGCACTGCATTTCCGATGTCAACTTGAAAAATGTGGCATAAGTTACCCGAGTGGCCTGACCAGCCTTAAGTTAAATGTTGTATCTTCCAATTTACAGGAGAAAATAACTTCAGTCATTTACTTCCAGCTCTGATGTGACTAACAGAGCTGCAGAAGTAGAGGAAAACTGGTAAATCTTCAAATAAAATAATTAAATTCAATGAGGTGCCGTGCATTTTTCTATGCATACCCTTGCCAGTAGACTGCAATAAGGGTAGTGATTCCTTGAGATGGCAGTGTACTGGGATCTGTATGTTACATGGATGTAGCAATGCACTTAAGCTGCTAACAGATACAATAAAGTTACTCAGTAGTGAGAAATTTATGTAAAACCTAGACTATTCATTTCAACATGTTTATAGTCATTTTAACCTTTTTTTTATAACCCTCTTTTAAATGTTCCCTTCTTCCAGTCCCTGATTAGCCACTCACTCTCATTTGTTCTACATCTGTAGAATACAAAACTCTGAGTACTTGCATTAAATATTCACCTGAATTGTACCTCCATGTCCTTTTATTTTAAAATTTGTTGTATTAAAAGACACACTCTCCATCTTTACATCAAACCATTAGTAACCGCATCCCTAAGAAGCATTAGCAATTTCTCATTGCTTAATCAATGAAGCATTGCAAATGTTTGACAGCTAATAAACAAATGTTTAATATTTAATCCAAGTAATATTCCCATTTCATCAGCGTATGCACTCCTGAAATCTATTATTAGCATCTCATTGCTTCCTGCATTTCTGAATCTTGTGATTAGCAAATGTTGGGCTGGTGTTCTGTAAACCCAAGTTCTGAGAGCCTTCATTCCCTGTTGTGGCATCTGAGACCGTCCGTGGATGTTCAGCATGAAAACTGCCAGAAACATACAACTGACTGGGAACATTGATCAAAGTCTATCCTTTTTTCCTCCCACAGAGGAGAGAAGCTCTGAATGATGGCTCTTATGTACCCTTATCAAAGAGGGAATGTTGGGCCCGGAGCTAACAATAAAGCCTTCAGGACATGACATCAAGTTCAACAATTTCAGTCCATTAACCCTGCCCTCTCTTGTGATTGTCAGAACCTGCCCTCCCCACACCATAACCTATTTGTATGGATTTGCTATCACCTATTTCCTATTATTTATACACCTACTGTTACGAGTTATTTGCCACTTATATTCCTTCTCTGCTCCATGAGCACTCCCTGGCTATTCTCACTATATGTTCCCCTTGCTACTCCTCCCCCTTTGCCAACAGCATAAAAAACTTGCAATTGTTCAGCTCCTTTTAGTTTCAAGTAAGTCACGTTCGACTCAACATTTTATCTGTTTTGTAAATGCAAGGGCAATGAAGGAATAAAGTGACTGATGGCTGTCCATTCCATGAAATACCATCTCCAATGATTGAGAGTGAATTTGAGACTCAAGTAGCAAAGGTCCACTATCAGTTACATCAGCATGGAGACTGAATCATGGAGGAAGGAGGAGGATATGAGGTCCCCATCTACCTCCTTCCCACCTGCCACGTAACTCACTCAGGTGGGAAGGCATTAAATTCTCCCAAGGATTCCATTTTTTTAAGCTTTACCAATTTGAATTTCTTTCAACAAAAGCTGTAGTACTGACGCCAACAGATCATTCTGTTACTGGGTACCTTCACAAAGGTACCATTCTGTTTATATCGCATCTCTGCAGTCCTCCTAATAAAAAGCACATCACCATATTACCTCATATTAAATTGCACAGAGGACTCCAATTCTGAGTCCTCTGTGACCAACAAACAATGTATTTTTGGACTGTATGCCCATGGCTCCATGGTTAACCTGCATTATTATATTTCAACAACCTTTTAAAAACATGCGTTGTTTCAGATGGGGCCACCATGATTGACTTGTGCCTAACAACGGAAAACTTTTAAAATTGGTAGGAAACTCATTATAAAAGTGATTTTGTTGCCTGTGGTAAGGCGGTCGTTCCCAAGCTTTTCAGTAACTCAGCACACTGCACTGAGACATACTGGGGTTATACAGGACATTGGTGAGGCTTCTTCTGGTGTACTGCATCCAGTTCTGAATGCCTGTTTTAGTAAGGATATTATTAAGCTGAACAGGGTTCAGAAGAGGTTTATCAGGATGCTGCCAGGAACAGAGGATTTGAATTAGAAGGAGAAACTGGATAGGCTGAGACCTTTCTCAGTGGAGTGTAGGAGGTTAAGAGATGACCTTACAGAGGTTTGTGAGGGGTATAGACAAGATGATTGGCAGTGTTTTTTTCTCTGGGGTGTGGATTTCAAGGCGAGGGGGCATATTTTTATAAGGTGAAAGGAGAAAGATTTCAAAAAGACATGAAGACCGATTTTTATACACATTGAGTGGTTAGTGTGTGGAATGAACTTCCAGAGGAAGTGCTGGAGGTGGGTACAAAAGACATTTTCATAAGTACATCAATAAAGAAATGCTTGGAAAGACATGGGCCAGGAGCAGTCAGATGGGACTAGTTTACGTTTGGGATTAAGGACAGCACGGACTGGTTGGACTGAAGGGTCTGTTTCTGTGCTGTGTGACACTTTAATTCCATAACACACCTACATTTTTCTTCTAACGTGAATTTCATCCTTTGGCTGTGTTTAGAATAGTCACATTCTAAAATCAAAAGACCAATACCATGCTTTTAGTTTGATGGTTACTTTTCACAAGTTTCATGAGTTGTAACTTTGGTTGAATCAAGTGTCGTTCAAGATGGAACAATGTTTGTTTTACATTGATTGTCATTACCTTTGTACATGATCCCACAGCAGACCTGGACAGCTCTCTAGCACACCAATGCTGTGGCACATCAGGTAAGATCCACTGTCATAACATAAAGCCAAAACAAGAAACCCCTTTTCTACAAACATGCTTTGTGGTTTGCAGAGGTTTTGTACTGTGCTTGACACTGCTTGTAATGTGATTTACCCCTGCAAGTGTTAGCAATCGCAAAACACATTTGAAAACTTTTATCCACATTTTTGCTATTCAGGAGCAGCAGAGAGTAATTTTCTACTCTTGTAGCAAAGTGGTATCCCAATGGAGGGGACCACCCATTGGAATGACATCAATTGACAATTAAAGAGGGGATTCTGAAACAGCTACTCGATGTAAAATGCAGGTTAGTGTCCAGTCAGGAAACTGGGCCATGCCCTCAGTGAGGCTGTTCCATCAGTGGATCTCATCATTTTTTATCTCTTTTGCTGAATTCATTCTTGTTGGCAGGACAGGTATTTATTGTTTGTTTGTAATGAGGGGAGGTGATGACCTAGTGGTACTATCACTAGACTATTAATCCAGAAACTCAACAAGTGTTCTGGGGACCTGGCACGGCAGATGGTGAAATTTGAAATCAATAATATTCTGGAAATACTAATCTACTAATGACCAAGAAACAAGTGTTGATTGTCAGAACAACCCACTTGGTTCACTAATGTCCTTCCGGGAAGGAAATCTGCCATCCTCACTGAGTCTGGCCTATCTGTAACTCCAGATCCATAGCATTGGAGTTGACTCTGAACTGCCCTCTGAAATGGCCTAAAAAGCCAGCCAGTGATGCCTACATTCCACAAACAAATGAAAAAAGATTGTGCTGCACAAGAGATGTTAGGTTTCTAACAGCAGTTAGAAGCACAAAAGTCCTCATGTTGTGATACAACAAAGAACTGTGGATGCTGGAGATCCAAAACAAAACTGAAGTTGCTGGTGAAACACAACAGGTCTGGCAGCATTTGTAGGGAGAAGATGGTGTTAATGTTTTGACCTAATGCTATCCATCAGTCCTTGACGAGTGTCCTGAGAAACAGGTACAAACAATCTGACACAGTCCACAATCTTCCGAACTCACCCAAGCCTCAAGAGTTCACACTTCTTCACAAGTCAGAAGGATATGACTTTAAAACTCACCTTCAGGAAAATCACAGCTTGCACTGCATTACTCTGATCTAGAACTGAAAGATTCCATGGAACTTTTCTGAAAGAAAAAAGGGTGTTTTTTCTCAGTATCCTGATCAATATTGATCCTTCAATCAACATCATTAAAACAGCGAGTTATCAAGTCATAACCATATGGATGTTTGTGAGAGTTTGATGTGCACAAATTGGTTGCTAACAATCATTATATTTCCGGAGGTTTTTCATTGCCAGTAGATTACTTTGGGATGTTCTAAGGTGGTGGAAGTTGCTTTTGAAATGAACATCTTTCTTTATTACTTAAGAAGACCATTATCAATTAGATTTGCTTGAGAGAACACAACTTAAAACATGTATTATTAATAGGTCATTTCAGTTAATAGGTTCCTCAGCCTGACTTGCCTGATGAAAATCTATGCTTCACTTTTATGGCTTCTTCTCATCGTATCAAACTCTCATTGTAACTTCAAATGTACAATTGACTCTGAGCTATCTACTCAATAGCACTTTAATGAAGGAGAAGGCCAGTGTGTTTGATTGGTCATTAATTGATCAGATGAAAACAACTCGAAGCCATCAACTGGATGAAAAAAAATGGAGAGAACTGAAGTTAAGTGTTTAAGTAATGTGCTGTGTGCAACACTCAACATCAAATATTAAGTAAAATGCAAATGCTTGCTATCTGAACATTAAACAGCAAGTACTATCAATGCTCAGGGGGCTGATTAGCATCTCAAAAGAATAAGGATGGGTGAACATTTCAAATACAATATTTCTAATCTCTATCTTCCATTAATTTTGAAGTCAAAGAGTTTGATTCTCTCCTGCAGGAAGTGGTAAAGGAAATCAGCTGGGAATATGACCTGATTCAACAAGGAGTGACTGCAGCTGATCAGTAACAATCCAGTTTTTCCATGCCCACCAGCACTGGCGCAGTTACTGGCCACTTTCTGGCACAAGCAAGAGGCAGCAGAAGTGTGGGTATAGCTGAAGATTTGGAATTTCCTGCTGTCCAACCTTGTTCCAACACATTGCCAAGCTACTATGTCGAAGTTGGTGATTGGCCACAAAAATGTTCTGCTGGCCCCAAGCTTCCATATTTGAAAAACAGCAGCTTTTAACGGATGTTAGCCCTGCCAGGACAGTCACCATCCAGTGGGACCTTTCAACTTGCCAAGGTCTAAAGAATTGCATCGTGAAGCTGTGTCTCATTAAAAGTCCCACTGCAGTCTCTGTGGCTGGAATTGGAATAGACCTATTTAACATAGGCAGAGTTTCTTTTAATGAATCAATGCTTTACATTGGTATAGTGCCTTACACATCTTCACAGCTGGATCCCAAAGCAGCTTTTTGACTTCAGTTATTGTTAGAAAGTAGGAAATGCATCTGGAAATGCACTGAAGATATCAGAACAGCAATGAGAGCACAGCCTGTTCTTGGGGATAAATATTGGACTGAATAATTAGAGGAGTATGTCTTTTCTCTTCCTGGAATAGGCAGCTGTGGGATTTGTGACATCCATCTGAGGAGTCAGATGAGACCTCGTTTTAACATCTCATCCAAAAGATGTTCCCTGCCAGCAGTGCATGGCTCCATCTGTATTACACACTACTCTAGCCTGTTGTCACAAAGTTGGTCCCTTTTTTTCTAAAAGCTATTCCTTGGCTCAAGGATACTCTGTCCTTGATTTTTTTCAGAGGGGTAATAAATCGGGCCGGACTCCAATCAGTCTGGTTTGGTACAGAGGTGAAAAGGATTTTGAGTGGCCTTTTGTTTTATGTAAACAGATGAGACTTCAGGCCAAAGTGGCCATGTTTTAGAAGTGACCTGTATAATGAAAGGGTCAGCTCTCTAAATGGGCAGTTTAGTTCAGTCTTGAACTGGTGAAGAATTCAACAGGGAGCTGTGCAGAAACACTCTCTCTCTCTCTTTCTGCCCTTCAACTTCATTTATAAGCATGTGTTCCATTTATACTGGTTTTTAAAGGGGGTTTGCTTATTGGGATTGTGTATATTCAGAGCAGCATAATTAAGTCTAGTTTAGATAGACTGAGTTCTGTAGGAGTTCTTTATTCTGTTCTTTGTGGTTCATTGTGTAATTTTGTGAATAAGTTTTTGTTTGTTTTAAAGTCTTACCAAAACAAATTGCAAAGTTATGGTCAGGGGCTGCCTGCTTAAGAATGTTTTGAGTGGTCTGGCCTAGTCCATAACAATGTCACCAAGTTTCAAGTGTGGGAATTGATCCCACTATCTTCTGATTCAGAGATGAGAGTGATCCACAACAAGTCACAGCTTGTGTCCGCATGAAGATATAAAGATACTGTGTCAGTTACCAGAGATGATGCAACATTGTGCAGTTTTGGGCCCTATATCTCAGGGAGGATGTACCATGGAGAGGTTTCAGAGGAGGTTCATGAGAATGATCCCAGGAATGAAAAGCTTAACATATGAGGAACATTTGAGAAATCTATACTTGTCGGAGTTGAGAAGGATGAAACTTACAGAATACTGAATGACCTGGACAGAATGGATGTTGGGGAGATGTTTCCATTGGTAGGAGAGACAAGGACTCAAGGGCACAGTCTTAGAGTAAAGGGAAGACGTTTTAGAACAGAGATAAGGAAAAGCTTCTTCAGCCAGAGAGTAGTGAATCTATGGAATTCATTGCCACAGAAGGTTGGGGTCACAAGGTCATTGACTATATGTAAGACAGAGATAGATAGATTCCTGATTGTCAAGGGGATCAAAGGTTACAGGGAGAAAGCAGGAGGATGGAGTTGAGAAACATATCAACCATAATTGAATGGTGGAGCAGACTTGATGGGCTGAATGGCTTACTTTCTGCTCATATGTCTTATGGTCTTATGGACTTACGGGATGGATTTTGATGCTCCAGCATGGCGTAAGCCAATGTCTGCCTGGCAAGGAGACAAAGTGGAAGGTGGGACTAGATTATAGGACAGCCACATTCGCAGCCCCCCCACCCTGACCCCATTCTCATTGTGTGGTATTTCTAAGGGCACAGATATTATGAAGCGATAAGGACATCTGGGTTCAGTAAGATTCTAAGTTCCACCAAGCTTAAAAAATGATGTTCACTTCAAAAGTCATAATGTAATGCTCCACAATACATTAATATGCTTTCAATGTAGTGATTGGTGATAGGGGCATTGTTTTCAAAGATAAGTGACCATTAAATTAACCAGCATTATGAATATGGAAAAGTCTTCAAGTGCATTTAAACAATGTAGTTATCAAGAGTCTAAAGCACTATTTTGCAGTGAAGTATTGAGATTCAGATTTTAACATGTCAATTGACCATAGGCATTTATTTTTTTAATTAATTGGCATGTTTTTCACCATGAACTATTGGAGCAAATGGATAAGTTTTCCATCATATCAAAAGCTCTTAATGTATCCATCTCTGGACATCTGTTGGCAGGGTGATCTGGCAATAGAATCTAACTATGAATGTTTGGCTGATTTCCAAACATCATTAGTGAGTTTAACTCAGCAGGGATTTGAAAAAAGCCATCAGGGGTTTTAACAGCTTTCTCAGCTCCCAGAAGGAAGTGTGTTTGGATGTCTGTTTGTTTATTTGACAGTTCTATGGACAGAGGGTTTTTTGTTATCTCTAGAGCTTGAATAGCTGTTAATCCATCAACTTTTTGAGCTCCTAAGTCGATTAAAGTATTGTTTTCATATGGAGTTTGGATGGCTGTTTTATGAGCATTTCAAAGTTTTCACAGGTTTCATAATGGATACTCTGAAAGTTACCATGGGAAGATATGGGGAGAAAGAATGACACATGGACAATCAGGGCCTAAGGGGATAGGGACAGATGCAGGTGAAGAGTATACTTTCTGTCATTCCTTCATGGGCTGTGGACCAGCCCACTCTTAATTACCCAGACGGCAGTTAAGAGTTAACCACTTGGGTCTGGAATTACACGTAGGCCAGACCAGGTGAAGATGACAGTTGCCTTCCCTAAAGGACATGAATGGACCAGATGAGTTTTTACAATAACCAGCAGTAGTTACATGCAATTAGTTTTTTTTAAAAATCCGGATTTATTGAATAAAAATTTTCACCAATTGCCATGGTAGTATTTGAGCCAAGTCCCCAGGGTAGGATTACTGGCCCAGTGATGTTACCATGATAGCACCATCTCTTCCTAGGGGAAAAGAGGGGGAGTTAGAGAGAAGAAGGTGAGAAGTGAAGGCTGGATTGCATGAACACTGATGTATACAGCATTAATCACTATTAGATATTAGTAAGCCCGCATCATTAATGATGTTAGATCACTTGAATCTGAGTGAAGAAACTTTGAGTGAAGTTGCTCATGATCTGTTTCTCTGCATTTATTAACTGTAATTAGTTAATAAATGTATATCAGTTTCTACTAGTGTGGTGCCTAGTCCTTTTCTGTAGAAGACTTCCAGAACTTTATAGTGAAATTAATATTAAATAATAATAAGTGCCTGTGATAAAAGGACAATTATGGGTGGATTTTAATTTGTATATAAACTGGGAAAATCAATCTGGTAATCATTATCTTGATGAGGATATAATAGTAGAATGTTTTTGGAGTAATTGAAACCAGGTAGATCTCATTGACCATGAGATCCTTGGTTGGGTTGTTAACCAGGGCCAATCAGGGAGCCCTGGCTAACTAATATAAACAGATGATTTAGAATCTCTTCAGTTCAGGGACTGCCCCCGAGCCAGCTAGCCACAGCCAGTGTACTGTACCCAAGTAAATAAAGAGTGATTTGGTGATGGGATATCAGCCTCTGTGCAGTTACTTAGGTTTCAAACAGTTTCATGAATTGACCAGAGGTCAGGATGTACCAGACTTGATGTTATATCACATGACAGGATTAATTAATAATTCAAGTAAAGAGCATTTCCAGGAGGCAGTGATCTGAAGATGATTGGATTTCACCTGCAGTTTGAAAAGGAGACACGTGAGCCTAAGATGAGTATTTGGAACTGAAAGAAGGGAAAATATATGGCATGAAGGCTGAGTTAGATGAAGTGAACAGGAGACGACCAATATAGAAGCAATGGCAGCCAGTTGAGGGGAGGTATCCAAATAAGTACGCTCCTATTAAAAGGAAAAAATTTCCAAGGGGAGAACCTAGTTAACTAAAGTTAAAGACAGGATCAAACTTCAGGAAAAAGCATCAAAGGCCATAAGATACAAGAGCAAAATTAGGCCATTCAGTCCATTGAGTCTGCTTTGCCATTTGATTGTGGTTGATATGTTTCTCAACCTCGTTCTCCTGCCTTCTCCACATAATCCTTGATCCCCTTACTGATCTTAAACACAATCAGTAACTTGGCCTCCACAATCTTCCACCACATTGAGTTCCACAGATTCACCACCCTCTGGCTGAAGAAATTCATCTTCATCTCTGTTCTAAAAGGTCATTTCTTCACTCTGAGGCTGGGTTCAAGTCTTCATGTCCACTCTATCCAGACCTCTCCGTATTCTGCAGGTTTCAATCACCCGCTCCCCTCATCCTTCTAAACTCTATCAAGATCAGACATGAGTCCTCATCTACACTTCATATGACAAGCCCTTCATCACCAGGGTTATTCCTATAAAACTCCATTAGATCCCCTCCAAGGTATGGACATCCTTCCTTCGATATGGGGCCAATGGCAGCACATCCTTCCTTAGATACGGGATTGAAAATTGTTCAGAATATTCCAAATGTGGTCTGGTCGGAGTCTTATACAGTCCCAGCAGTACAACTCTGCTCCTGTATTTTGCTTCCCCTTGAAAATGAATTTGCCTTCCTAACTGCCAACTAAACTTGCATGTTAACTGTAAGAGAATCTAAAACTAGGATTTCTAAGGCTCTTTGTCCTTCAGATTCCCAAAACCTATCATATTTAGAAATAGTCTATGCCTCTCTTCTTCCTACCAATGTGCATAATCTTGCACTTTCCACATTGTATTCCATGTGCCACTTTGTTGCCCTCTCTGCCAGCCTATCCAAGTCCTTCTGCATCCTCCCCACATCTTCAACACTTCCTCAACCTCCACCTATCTTTGTGTCATCTGCAAGTTTTGCATCAATGCCCTCTGTTTCTTCCACCAGATCATTAATGTATAACATCAATTGTAATGATCTCAACACTGACCTGTGCAGAATTCTGCTAGTCACTAATGGCCATTTGAGAAGGGTCCCTCTATCTCTACTCTCTATCTTCTGCCAGTCAACTAGTCCTCTATCCTTTACCCTTAACACCATGGGTGTGTATCATACTTAGTAGCCTCTTGTGTGGCATCTTGTCAAAAAAATATAACTATGCAAAAGTAAGTGGCAGGTCAGATGACTGATCAGATTACAATGAACATCAAAGAATGACTGTAAGGTTCATTAACATGAATAAATTATAAAGATTGAAAGGATATTTAGAAAGGAAGTTTAGAAAGGTAGAAATTAAAATAAAAGATAGCAAGAGTTTCTATAAGTATTTGAAAAAGGAGAATAAGTAAACAAAGTGAATCGTGGTCCTCTTGAGGACAAGAATAGGGGATTAGTGGAAGATGATACATAATATAGAATGTTTAGAATAATAACTGATATTTATATGATCCTGAATGGTCTTGCCAAGGTGGACATGGAGAGAAAGTTTCTGCTTCTAGGCTGATCCAAAAATTAACGACATTGTTTTCAAAACTGGGGTCAGTCTTTAAATTATTGACAGGGAGAAACACTTTCTCTAAATGTGACATTTTGGAACTTAAACAGATCAACTATTGAATGGCCAAATAAATAATAAGTTGAAAGGCCAATTGGCTGACCTTCGCTCCTAATCCGAATGCCCCTACGTATTTCACAAGCATTTATCAATCACAAACTCAATATCAACAATAGTCTGCCATCAATTACTATTTCCATTTGAGTGTTCTGAACCTCTCCCAATCTTTGTGTTGGTATTTGTTTCTGAACTTCTCAATCATTGTCAGCACCACCTCCTCTTTCCATGGCATCTTCCCATGCAAGTACAGAAAATACAATATTAGTCCTTTCCTCATCGTCCAAAACACCAAAGCCTCCTCTGCCAAGAGATAAATCTGATTTCTGTGTATCTCTTTGAATTTAGCCCATCATATTTGCTGCTCCAAATACAGTCTGCTCTTCAATGCAAGACTGAATGCAAAGTGTTTTGTGGAAATAAAATGATAATAACAAGTGTAACCGTATACTTCTCATCTGTTGTCATTTCCAAACTTCATGTTACTTTCACACTGGTGTCCTTTGTTCAAGTCTTCTGCAGTGCTTCAGTGAAGCTAAATGTAATCTAAAGGAACAGCCACACCTCTTGGTAAGGCATTTTCCTCCCTTCAACAATTCCAGATTGAAATCTCTGTTCCCAGTTTCTTTGTTTCTCTATTAAATTCTTATTCTCTTTCATCTCATTAACCTTTGCTTTCAGACGTCAGCTGTTCATCATCCTGTCATTCACGTCTCATCTGATCATCATTTTTAATTCCTTATTTGAATCGTCCGAACTCCCTTCGGTCCTGAACCACAAACTCTGTTGTAATGTCATCTCTCCAACCTTCCAGCCTATCACAGCCCTTCACTTTTAATAATTTTCCTTTCTCCAATATTCACATGTTTAAAATCTACCACAATCTCATTCTGATTAAAAGATATGGAACTGAAACATTAACTCTGTTTGTGTTACTCTACAGACGCTGTCTGTTTTAGATCTTACATTTTTAACATGCTCAATATTTTTAAGAATTTTGTTCCTGAAACATTGTTTTTATTTTTTAGACTGATTTCTTTGAGCAAGTCCTTCAAATTGCACTACCTAGTTTTTAATATACTGTTTATATGTGTTTATCTCTACAACTGTGTCCACATAAAGCTATTTATACTGTTATTATAGGTTTGACTGTAACTTCCAGAAACATTAGAGTGTGGAAATCAATGGATAATGAAGAGTATTACACCTTATAACTACAGATAGTATTATTGTGAGGGCTATGATTTTACATGGTTCAAATGTAGCTGTTTTACACAATGGTACTCTGGAGCTCATACAGAGTGCATTGCTGGTTATTGATTTCTCTGTCATCATTATTTCTTTAATAACAAATGCAAATCAGTGACCTTGATTATTTTTGATTGCTGACTTTTTAGTGAAGTTAAAAGAAGTTGTTTAGGGTGGGCTACTTGGGGATGTAGTTCTTCAGAGCTTGTAGTAGTCTGTGACTACGTGAAGGGTCCTATTAACATGGGAACATAAAGGGGAATTCTCCCAAGATGTCCTCAAGCTTATAATTATAATTTCACCAGCACAGAAAACAGAGCTGCAGTTCTGAAGAATCACTCCACTTGAACGTTAACTCTGCTTTCTGTCTTCACTGATGCTACCAGACCTTTTGAGTTTCTGCAGCAATTTCTGTTGTTTTTTACAGATAACAGATTATCTTGCCGGTACCACAGTGCTGTGCTTAGGAGTCTGTAGTACCCACATTGGTTGCTGCATTTCCTATGTTCCATGAGTGACTGCATTTGAAAAGTAATTCATTGACTGCCACTCACTTTGTGGACATTGTGTGAAAGTTTTTATCTCAAGGTAAGTTATATCTTTCCTTAGCAAGGCCTCTCTTTGGGATGAGATGAGTGAATGGTTCACTGGTTTTGCTGGTGTTGTTGGCCAATTACATTCTAAGGAACATTTTGGGAGACCAGGAAATCCCATTGGATCATTTAGGCTTTGGAATAATCAAACAAAAACTCAAACCAAGTGTTATGGAAATAGCATAAACAGCAAAAAAGATGTGGAAAATGTGTGACAGGAAGGTGTTATTGGTAATATAACATGTTAAGGTTGTGCAAATTACCCACTAGAGATTTATTATATTATAGTTAATCTATTTGTTTGTCTGTGGATTTGACTTGCTAGTAAAATGTTTATTATCTCGAAGGGGCCAGCTCATTAGCTCTTCTGTTCATAAGCTTTATATTTTCTGATTGATTAAATTGTTTTCGTGCATTTTTGAATTTAAAAAAAACTTACACCAAATAGGACACCTCACCCAGAAGGACCAGCTGTGCAAAATGTCTCACCAGGAACACAGAATTTGTTTGAAGTCAAAGTACTTCCAGTCTGTTCTCTTCAAACATCTCAGCCCCAGAACAGAAACTACCTCCAGCAAAAAAAGCTAGCGTGAGCATTTCTTTATTGCTACCACCACACTGAATTATATTTTAATGAGTTTAGCAATCTGGTGATTAAAGCGACACTTGGAGAAATGTGATTTTACAAAGCTGTTTGCAAGTGTGAAGGTGAGGATATCACTATGGAGACTGCCCTTGTTGCATCACTTGAACCTGCTGCTGCTGAAGTCTTTTTCATCATCACCTTCCTCATTCAAAAACGTTCCACTTCTTTGTGAATCAAGATCATCACTTGAATTTAACTCAGATAAAATCTATCAAAATCATACCTCGTTCAAAAAAACACTCTGTCTGCCTGTTCCACCAGTCCCAAAGTCTCCTTTCTGGCTTTTTTTGTTAAATAGCAAAAAGAAGGAAAAAACAGGAGATTGAAATGTTTTGCCATCAATTTGAATGCTGAAATGGAATATTATTCATGTGCATCTTACAAGAAAGGGGATGGTAGAAAGGTTAAGTGAAGGTTTCAGGGAACAGAAATGTAAATAAAACATCCGCTGTTGCCCAGGGACTGAATTAGCACTTTCCCACTTGCTACTGACTTCAGCATTTACGCAATGAAATAAATTTTCTCTCAGCTTTCATCTTAAAAGATTGATCTCCCAGATTGATATGGACAGCCAATCTTTGAACTGATTATTGGTAATGGCAATATTTAAAGCATGAGGAGATTAGATCTCAAATTTGATCTCAGTAGGGACTGGCATGCCATAGGCCATGTGATAAAGACCATTTGAGTTTAACAGAATGGTGTGGGTGTTGGAGCAAGGGAGAAGGATGCAGGGAAGGTAACAAAGTGGGGAAGACCAAGCAGAGGAGGTGAAGCAGATTGGAGGTAAAGGGGAAGAGACGTGAGTGGAGGTTCAGGGAGAGGAGAATGTCACGAGGTGTTTATGAGAGAAGAAAATGGGAAGTTGGTGGGAGGGGGGAAGAGAAGTGGTATTGATGAGAAAGTAGTGAAGAAAGGGGGAAGCCTGGAGAGTGCAGTGGAATGGATGAAGCAGATTTAGAGTTAGAGAGGAAGGTATCAGGAGGTGGTGGGAGGTGTGAGGGGTGTGTGAAAGGGGCTGAAGGAAGGTTGGCAAATCCCCCTGCCATTTTAGCTATTGGGTCTGATTTCAATCTTCGATATCCTGCCACTAGCTGAAACTGTGCGAATGTATCCCTGATGATCTGATGGGAGGAGCTGGGAAATGGGCTGTCAGCAGAAATTGTAATCGGATCATCAATCGAGGTGAAGTGATCAGGGCGGGCAGAGGGCTGGCTGGCTGCGGCAGGTGGTTATAGTGGGCAAAAGGGTAAGGAAGAGCTAGCCTGGAACAGGGGGAAGTTAGAGAGAGCAACAAAGCCAGTGGAATCCTTGCAAATCCCAGTGGTACATCCTCTTTATTCTGTCCTTTGAGAAAAGAGTTAAAGGAATTACAAACAGAATCCTGAAATTCACCTAGTTCCTTAGGCAACACGTTCTTAATCCATGATCTATAAGCATCTCAAAAGAGCAACAGATACATGTTAGCAACAACTCCTGCAGGTTCCCCTCCAAGCCACTCACCATCGTGACTTAGAAATATATCGCTGTTCCTTCACTGTCACTGGATCAAAATCCTGGAACTCCCTCCCTAAGGGCATTGTGGGTCAACCTACAGCACATGAACAAGAAGGCAGCTCACCACCACCTTCTCCCGGACAATTAGAGATGGGCAATAAATGTTGGTCCAGCCAATGATGCTCACATCCCACAAGGAAATTTTTAAAAATCCACCTCACCCTCATTCAGACCTTGAGCCAAGTCAAATGGGTCGTTTTGGGGAAGATAGTGCTGAACTGGTAAGCACTGAGTTAAAACTTTGGGATAAGTCAGTTATATTCTCATGTTTAGATATTTGTAGGTCCCTCTCCTTCCTCTTGCCATGCTCACACCTTTTGTGAAACACAGGAGCACTAATCCTGGCTGACAAAATTGCAGAAAGCTCAGGGGGTAAGGGCAGGTGGAAAGCCTACCTACACACCCCTGGTTCTCATAGATAGAAAGTGAAAATAGGACAATCTTTTATACACGCACAAATTGTTTTATGAACCCCACACAGTAGAATCAGATACAGAACCATTAAACTACTGGTACAATCTTTGTTCTTCATTGTATTACAATCTCAAACATACAAGGCAGACAATTTATTAGGGACAGTGGTAACTTTGCCTCTGTTAAGTACTTCAAAAGCAAATACATCATTTTCTCTGTAACTGTGCCACATTATTTTGCAGGGTTATTTTGGTATATGTTTCCAGCTTAAGTTTTCAACAGCTATTTTAGAATTTTATATTTTTAGGATCCTTGTCAATGACATTTCTTTATTTTCAGATGAGCGACACTTCATTGTAGCAAGTGGTGTTTAATTTCTTAATCAATATTTGGATCTTATTGAACTATTTTGACAAATAAATTTTTGCTTCATTGATATGAACAACAATGACCTGACCCTCATTGTCCCATGGGGTTTACTCACCTGGATAGACTCCAATCTACCCTCCGGTGATACTGAATTTGGTAAACTTGGCAGAAGTTGTGTTTTAATCTGAGCTATGGAGATATGGTGAGGCACTAGAAGTAACCGTGGTACTCATGGGTTGGGAAGGTGCCAACCAGTATGTTATGTAGTAATTCTGCTATAAGTGGAAGGGAGATGATGGCGTACTGGTATTATCACTAGACTATTAACCCAAAGGTCCAAGTAATATTCTGGGGACCTGGTTTCAAATCCTGTCAAGGCAAATGGTGGCATTTGAATTCATTGAAAATCTGGAATTAAGAGTCTAATGATGACCATGAAATGGTGCTGACTGTCAGAATAATCCATTGGTTTGTTAAAGTCTTGAGGGAAGGGAAATTGTCATCCTTACCCGGTCTGGCCTTCATGTGACTCCAGACCAACAGCAATATGCTTGACTCTTTACTACTGTTTAGGCAACTAGGGTTGGGCAATAAGTACTGGCCTAGCCCACCGTGCAGTGGCATGGTGGCTCAGGGGTTAGCTAGCAATGCTGCCTCACAGCACCAGGGACCTGAGTTCAATTCCACACTTGGACGACTGTCTGTGTGGAGTTTACACAATCTCCCCATGTCCACGTGAGTTTCCTCCGGGTGCTCCAGTTTCCTCTCACAGTCCAAAGGTGTACAGGTTAGATAGATCGGCCATGGGAAATGCACAGTTACCGGGATATGGTAAGGGGATGCATCTGGCTGGGATGGTCTTCGGAGGGTTGGTGTGGACACAATGGGATGAATGGCCTGTATCCACACTGTAGAGATTCTATAATCTCCATATCCTGCGAATGAATAAAAAATCCTTAACTGTTGAAAAATTATTTGATTTGTTTGTTAGTTACATGGTCATCTCATTGCACTCCATGTAGACTTCAACGTGGGGAATGAGTACTTGGCAAGATCCTGATGGGAGTGCAGTAGCAGGAACTGTGAAGTACAATGCCTTTCTGGCCAATATCAAAACAGACATTATTGTGTGTGCTACATGATATTTTAGTTTCTATCAATTGGAATATCAGTATGTAGGAGTCGATGTGTGCCCAGTCGATGTGTGGCAGTGATGATGATTTTTTACATCAACAGGTTGACAAGATGTCAATTCGTTTAACAGAGGAATTAGCAGAATGAAGAAAAGAATCTGAATGATCTCTAATCTGAGATTGGGTAGGAGACAAGTAGGTAAAATGCCTGATGCTTTGGCTTTCAGTAGTGTCCATCCAACAGGCAGGTTCTGGAGCAGCATGCTTTATAAAGTGGGGCAGGGGTGGTGAACAGGTTGGGCGAGGGTTTTGTCCTTATGATCAATATCGGAAGTTTTCTGCCGTGAACTGAGTTTCATCTTCACGGCAATTTTCACTGATCAGCTGTTCATAAATGTTTGAAATTGGTGAGCTCATTAACGCTGTGTTGTTTCTAATTTACTTTTTTTTAAGTAGAGTGACCTACATGACATAGTGTCCTTACAGTGTTTCTAACCAAAGTTATTAGGTAGGTAATGAAAGTTTAACAGGTCACTAGGGAAATCCGAACACAATATTAGCTGCTGCTGGATATGTAAGAAAATTACATTACTGATATTAAACAAGCCTGAAGACTGACAGAGGCTTGCTTCTCATGTTATGAACACAATACGGAGTAGATCCACATTGTTTCTTCCATCCATTGCTGTGATTGAGTATTTGTTGATCACTTGCTGTCAGGAAAATATAATGACCTGATGTTTGGTTCTGGGTATGGAATCGTTGAAAGACTTTGAGCTACAGAACATCATGTTGCATCTCTCAATTTTGCATGTTCTGTGAAACACTTCACAATAAGGTTAGTCAAGTCATGTGGCAAATATAGACCTAACTTGCACTCAGCCAGAAAACATCCTTTAATGAAGGTGTTTCTCAAGGTTAGAATGTTATTAGTGCTCAGGGAATGCGTGCATTTGTCTGGTGGGAAAGTGTAAATCTTTACTTTATACAAACTTAATTTATTTTGTAGTTGTCATTAAAGTGAAATGTACAGTTTAAAATCTGCAATTGCCAGTCTTTAGCACTTTTTACTGCCCACCCACACCCGAAGTTCCAGTGAAAGAACAACTGTGTTAAAAACCTTACATCTCGGGAGCATATTCAAGTAGCCAATGAAATGTGACTCAGCACTTGAATGTGTGACTTACAATATCATTCTGGAGTTTAGTGCCTCAAGGAGGTAACAGAAAGAAAGAAAGAGGTGCCTTGTTGCTTTTGCCTAAACAAAGCAGCTGATTGATGACTCGGATAAGTGAGTTTTTCTTTTCTTTTAAATAAAACTAAGGTCTTTATCTTGCATTTGGGTCTCTAGTCTTGTTTTTTTTTGGTCTTTTTTCCCTTAAAAATAGCTCCTCAGATATAAAAGTGAATCTGGTGTGTAAAATGAAATCATGAAAGGCAAAACACAGAGACACATCAAGTGTAAAAAGCAAGGATACCAGTGCATTGCTTTAATAAATTTTAGCAAGATCGGTGATACATTGCTGCTGTAGCATGTGGGAGCTGCTGAGCACCAAGTCATCCAGCGAGAACACGTCCATGCTGTGTGTTTGTGGCTCGAGAAAATTTGGACCTGAGCTGAGGCTGCAGTTTGAGAAGGAGTATTATCCAGACACTTTTCTCTGGGAAGTGCTCACAGCCTTCAAATTAGGCATTTCAAGTTACAAAGGAAATCAAAGGAAATAGTTGTAAGGTATAAAGTGGAGTTGAATCAGATTAGCCACGGTCTCATTGAATGGCAAAGCAGGCTCAATGATCGTCTTTCCCATTTATCTGTTCCACTCTCCTCCCCGACCCATCACTTTCCCCCCCAACCTCCATCTACCTATCGCATTCCACACCCCCAGCCTCACCCTCCTCCCATCTCAGTCCCCAGCCCACATTCCTGATTAGCTTCTCTACAGTGTGGAAACAGGCTCTTCTGCCCAACTGGTCCACACTGACCCTCTGAAGACTAACCCACCCAGACCTATTCCCCTTTGACTAATGCACCTAACACTATGGGCAACTTAGCATGGCCAATTCACCTGACCTACACATCTTTGGACTAAGGGAGGAAACTGGAGCACCCAGAGGAAACCCACACAGACACGGGGAGAATGTGCAAACTCCACACAGACAGTCACCTGAGGCTGGAATCGAACCTGGGACCCTGGTGCTGTGAGACAACAGTGCTAACCACTGAGCCACTGTGCCGCTTATGCCTGAAAGGTCGATTTTCCTGGTCCTCAGATGCTGCCTGACCTGCTGTGCTTTTCCAGCACCATACTCTTCACCTCTGATCTCCAGCATCTGCAGTCCTCGCTTTCTCCTCCCTGATGGGCTGAATGGCCTACTTCTGCTCCTATATCTTATGGTTTTATGGAAAATCTTAACATTCTTCTGATTAAAGATCTAACTTTGTATTTATTCTAAAGATAGTAACTGAGTATGTGTGTCAGATTGTACGGCATGATGATGTCAGATCACATGGGACTGAGATCTGATTGTCTCATCAATAATAATCTCTAATACAATGAAAGTGACTCATCATCCCCATTCTCAAGAACAATAAATGATGGTCTTACTGGTGAAGGCAACATCCTGTGCATTGGCAAAATATTTTTGTTTTGCAGCACCTTCCTTGTGTTGCTCTGAAGAGACAATCATGATGATGTGCTCAGGTCCTGGAGGGATATTGGGTGGGAGAACAATTTATAATGGGAATGGAGAAATAGCAGATGAACTAAATTCATACTTTAGTTCTGTCTTCACAAAAGGAGAACATAATAACATCCCAAAATATGGGAGATCTCAGGCTTTAATAAGAAGGAATTGAATTAAATTAGCATGGTATTGGGAAAATTAATGGGATTAAAGGTAGATACATTCCAAGGCCTGGTAACAGAGCATATTAGGAAATAGCCCTAGAAATAGTAGATATACTGGTAATAGTCTTCTAAAATTCTATAGACTCCAGAACTGCTTCTATGGATTAGAGTATCATGAACGAAATCCAACCATTTAAGAAAAGATGTTGTGGTTCTGTTTGCCGAGCTGGAAATTTTTGTTGCAAACGTTTCGTTCCCTATCTAGGTGACATCCTCAGTGCTTGGGAGCCTCCTGTGAAGCGCTTCTGTGGTGTTTCCTCCGGCATTTATAGTGGCCTGTCCCTGCCGCTTCTGGTTGTCAGTTTCAGCTGTCCGCTGTAGTGGCTGGTATATTGGGTCCAGGTCGATGTGTTTGTTGATGGAGTTTGTGGATGAGTGCCATGCCTTTAGCAATTCCCTGGCTGTTCTTTGTTTGGCTTGCCCTATAATGGTAGTGTTGTCCCAGTCGAATTCATGTTGCTTGTCGTCTGCGTGTGTAGCTACTAAGGATAGCTGGTCGTGGCGTTTCGTGGCTAGTTGATATTCATGGATGCAGATCGTTAGTTGTCTTCCTGTTTGTCCTATGTAGTGTTTTGTGCAGTCCTTGCATGGGATTATGTACACTACATTAGTTTTGCTCATGCTGGGTATCGGGTCCTTCGTTCTGGTGAGTTGTTGTCTGAGAGTGGCTGTTAGTTTGTGTACTGTTATGAGTCCTAGTGGTCGCAGTAGTCTGGCTGTCAGTTCTGAAATGCTCCTGATGTATGGTAGTGTGGCTAGTCCTTTGGGTTGCGGCACGTCCTTGTTCTGTTGTCTTTCTCTTAGGCATCTGTTGATGAAATTGCGGGGGTATCCGTTTTTGGCGAATACCTTGTTCAGTGTTCCTCTTCCTCTTTTTGCAGTTCTGGTGTACTGCAGTGTGTTGTGGCCCTTTTGAATAATGTCTTGATGCAACTTCATTTGTATGTGTTGGGGTGGTTGCTTTCATAGTTCAGGGCTTGGTCTGTGTGTGTGGCTTTCCTGTATACCTTTGTGGTAAATTCTCCGTTCGGTGTTCTCTGTACCATCACGTCTAGGAATGGGAGTTGGTTGTCCTTTTCTTCTTCTCTCGTGAATCAGATTCCTGTGAGTGTGGCGTTGATGATCCGGTGTGTTTTCTCTATTTCTGTGTTTTTAATGATTACAAAGCTGTCATCCACATATCTGACCCAGAGTTTGGGTTGAATTTGTGGTAAGACTGTTTGTTCTAACCTTTGCATTACTGCTTCTGCTATGAGTCCAGAGATCGATGAGCCCATGGGTGTTCCGTTGATTTGTTCGTATATCTGGTTGTTGAATGTGAAGTGTGTTGGGAGGCACAAGTCCAGTAGTTTAAGTATGCCGTCTTTGTTGATAGGTTCAACGTCCTGTTGTCTGTTCTGTATGTCCAGCAGGTTGGCTATTGTTTCTCTGGCTAGGGCTTTGTCAATAGAGGTGAACAGTGCCGTTACGTCGAATGAGACCATAGTTTCTTCCTTGTCGATGTGTATATTTCTGATGTCCAAGAATTCCTGTGTTGATTGTATAGATTGTTTGGATCCGCTGATCAGATGTTTCAGTTTCTGCTGTAGTTCTTTAGCCAATTTGTGTGATGGTGTCCCTGGTAGTGATACTATGGGTCTGAGTACTATAAATGCCGGAGGAAACACCACAGAAGCGCTTCACAGGAGGCTCCCAAGCACTGAGGATGTCACCTAGACAGGGGACGAAACGTTTGTAACAAAAATTTGCAGCTCGGCGAACAGAACCACAATAACGAGCACCCGAGCTACAAATCTTCGCCCAAAATTTAAGAAAAGAGACAGAGAGTAAACAGCAAATTATAGACTGGATCGCCAGACATTGGCAATGAGAAAAATGCTGAAGTCCTTTACAAAAGATTAAATAGTAGTGCACATAGAAGGTAGTGACAAGTTCAGATAGAATCACGAAGAGAAGTCAACCTTGACAAATCTGTTGGCTTTTTTGAAGGTGTAACTAGCAGAGTGTATCGGGGGAGTCATTGGATGTGGTTTATTTGGGTTACCGACAAGCTTTTGATCAGGTCACACACAAGGCTTACATTCAGTTCTGGACTGCACTTAGTTTTGGCTAAAAATCAAAACTCCTCAATTGCATTACATTCATGGTGATTTAACCAGATTAAATTAAGACCTACATTAACTCTGTAAACTCAGGTCAGTATCAAATGATGTCATTTTTCTTTCAAGAAAGCAATTGGTGCAAGCCACATGATTTGGTGTAAAGATTGAATTTCTGGGTTAAGGGAAAATAGGTAATAGTGAGGTAGCTTTGTTTTTAAGTTATACTCACATTACTAAAAGTGCAAAATTAAAGCTCACGGGGATTGGAAGTCATGGACTAAAACAGATAGAGAACTGGTTGGTTGACAGGAAACAATGAATTGGAATGACTGGGTCTTTTTTCTGAGTGGCATGCAGTGACTAGTGGGGTACTGCAAGGATCCAGTTATTCACAAAATATTTCCTCATTTAGATGAGGAAACTATGTGTCAGATTGCCAAGAGACAACACAGAGGTGGGTGGAGGGGCTGTCATGTGCAGGATGCAGTGAAGATTCCGTGTAATTCGACAAGTGAGCAAACATGTGGCAGATGCAATACAATGTAAATAATGAGGAGTTGTCCACTTTAGTAGCAAAAACAGGAAGGCAGACTGTTATCTGAATGGCAATAGATTGAGAAAGGGGGAGGTATAATGAGACCTGGGTGTCCTCATACACCAGTCACTGAAGATCAGCATTGCTACTGTGATGAAGGCAAACAGCATGTTGACCTTTCATAGTGAGAGGATTCAAGTACAGGAGCAGGGATGTCCTAGCTGTACAGGTCCTTGGTGAGACCACACCTGGAGTATTGTGGGCAGTTTGGATCTCCTTATCTGAGGGAGGATATTCTGACAATGGAAGGAGGGCAAAGAAAGTTTACCAGACTGATTCCTGGGATGGCAGGATGAGAAACAAGAAGAAGCTGGATGATGTATGATTATTGCCATTGGAATTTAGAAGAATAAGGAAAGATTTTATTGAAACCTGCAAAATTCTAACAGGATTAGACAACGTCGATGTGCAGGAAGAAATTTCTAAATGACCAGGGAGTTTATAACCAGGGGTCATAGTAAAAGGATAAAAGGTAGGCCTTTTCCAACAGAGATGAGAAGGAACTTTTTCACCCAGAAAGCTGTGAGGGTCTAGCATTGTCTGCCTCAGGAACCTGTTGAAGCTAAAATATTGAATGTTTTCAAGAATGTATAGTTTTTAGAACTAAAAAGATCAAAGGGTATGGGGAGAAAATGGGAAAGATACTGAGCAGGGTGCTCAGTTGTGATTGTAATGAATGTTGGGGCAGGCTCAAGAGGCCAACTGTCCTCCTGCTTGTATTTTCTGTGTATAAAGTGGGTCATTGTGAATTGACAGATTCCTAATGTGAGAGTAATTTAAAAGGGAAGCCAGTTCGCTGTTGCTTATTTTCCCCGCCCCAGAAATTCAATCCTTACGCCCAATCATGAGGCTGGAACCAATAACTTTCTTGGCTGAAAAAATGACATCAACTGGTGTTGACCCGAGTTGACAGATTTCATCCAGATCCTGATAGTAGGAGTTAGTTTAATCTGGTTCAATCACTGTGAATCTTTGAAATGCAACTGAGGAGTTTTGAATTTTAGCCACAACTAAATGCAATTCAGAATTGAACCTAAAAAAGATCCCACTAAAAAAAATTTAAAGTTAAACTGTTTTACTTGACTTAAGCAAGAAGTTAAACAGTGGATGAAGACAAATAAACACTGAAGATGCAGCTCCTCCCTGGCCATGGAGGCTTTGTTGTATTAAGTGCTCTGTCCTCAAACTAACAGAACTTCATTGTGATCACAAGGTATTATTCTTATTTCAATCCGAACACGCCAATAGCATTTAAGGTTCTGATGACAATCTGATGTAATCCACTCTTAGATATACAGCTAAAGCCTTAACTACAAAAGCTAGTTCCTCATAACCTGCGTTTCAAATTCTATTTTGTGCTTTATAAGTCACACTTCAGATCTGGTAATCCTTTAACCACACCGTTTCTTTACACATTAAAACTTGTCTTGTCCTTTGTGTGAACCTAAGGTTAAGTTAAGTTCAGTTAAGGTTAAGTTGCTAAACCATTCACTGGAATGAGAGGTGATCTCATTGCGATATACAGGACACTTAAGGTGTTCGACTGGGTCAATGCAGAGAGGATGTTTCCCCTCATAGGAGACTCTAGGGCTAGAAGTCAGGGTCTCAGAATAAAGGGCACCAATATAAGACTGAGATGAGGAGGAATTTCTTGTCTCTGAGGATTGAGTGTCTTGCCACAGAGAGTTTTTACCAGGATCCTTGTGCATATCTTTGGCTGAAATGGATTGATTCTTGATCAGTCAGGAAATCAAAATTTATGGGGAAAACACAGGAAAGTGGATGCGAGGAATATCAAATCAGCCCTGATCTTATTTAATACTGGAGCAGAGGCCCAAAAGCAGACTCCTGTTGCCAATTTTTATGGTCCACTGATCTTATGGACACTTTCAGATCATGGTCAGAGCACAAGGGAACAGAAACAATCACAGAGAATGATGGAGAAACTCAGCAGATCTGGCAGTACCTATGAAGAGAGAGCAACAGAGCTAATGTTTCAAGTCTGGTCTGACACTATCAGAAGGGGTACCTGAGTTGTTTGCTCAATTCTTGGTTTGCTCCATCGTGATTTGCTTGATTTCGCAACAAAGGGATAGTTTAAAAAGATGTTGTCTTTTAACACTGTACCACTAAAACGTGTTAGACTAGGTAGTGTGCTACAGAGCTAGCAATTACTCATTAATTGTGATCTAATACATTGGAAATCTCATGGGATACACACGATCATCCTCTCATCTATTCCAAAAGACAATATCATGCTTCAAACCATTACATTTATCAAGCTGAATACTGAGCTCACTATGAACTCAGTATATTCCAGTCCAGAGAATATCAAAATAAAAAGCTATCAATCAAGTTTAAACTCATAATGGAAAGGGCTTATTGCATTCCAAGGTAACAGTTGCGACAGCTGCTTACATGAGATTGTTAATGCTTTAAAGTAGATACATTTTGTTCTTTTCCTAAGAGAATGCTCCCTCGATGATTCAGCTATTTAGGATTCCAATACATTCAGCTGCAAATTTGCAGACCTTGCACTTGTCAACAACCAAAACCATTTGTTGTTGTTCGACTACAATGAGCTTCAACTTACAAAACACCAACAATTTATGAATCCTCAAACCTGTGATATTCTACTGAAAAGAATCTGTGTTCCTGCAATAAGATTGTTGCATGGACATAGTTGATGAATTTGGGGAATTCTGTGCATTCTTTCTGGTCAGGAGAATAGACAAAGATGATAGCATAAATGTTGACCCCTCCATGAAGAGTCATCTAGCCTCGAAACATTGCTCTCTCTCCACAGACACTGTCTGACTCCCTGGGAGAACCAGCATTTTTTTATTTTCATTACAGATTATTGCATCTGCCGTAATTTGCACCTACAAAAACAAAGGATATTTTATTTTATATACAGTTGGGTAAAATGAAAATTATTAATGGATTTGTGCTATCAATCCAAAGGGCGGTCAAAACTGAAACATCATCTACAGGTTGCTCTGCTATAACACGGGTTTCGTTAACACAAATTTGCTGTAACACGACTGATGAATTGAGGGACACTGTTACTAAAGCGCAAACTTTTAAAATGCATGTTGGCTGTAACACAAGTACAATGTCAACACTTTAAGCGCTATTTCAAAAGCACGAGTTTTCTATAACACTGGATTGCACAAGAACGCAACCATCGCGTTACAGAAGAACTACCTGTAATTGAAATCATTTTCACTGGGACTCCTCCCTTCCAACAAAAGATGTTTCCTCACCAGTGATACTCCAACATAATACCAAGTAGGATACTTTCTCTTCTATACCTAGCTCTGAGGCTGAAGATGTCTGCTCAGTTGATTTCACCATCCAATCATAACCAGACCTCCTTTTCCATTGAAATATCCTGCGCTCTAAACCATTATTTCTAGAGCCTTTTAAGGATTTGAGATTGCACTTTCAGACTTTTTACCTTATCCTATCCCTTGATGACATAATCCAAAGAATTGGGTTGAGCTCCATGCATTTGTAGATGATTGCTAGGATTCTCCACCCCTCTCCCCAGCTCCAAACTGGTAATGTTTATCCTTCAGTCAACACCACTAAAATAGATCATTGGTCATTCCTGTGTTTTTGTTCAGAGGAGCTTACTCTGTACAAATTGTACATTGCAGGAAGCCAGTGTAACTGTGGGTACATTTTAAAGTATGTCATTCTGTATGGCACTTTGTTGTCATTCATGACCTCCGGATGTTTGAAAGAAATAGAAGTAATTATTTTCCTCTTTCTTGCAGCAGACAGTTTCCCTTGACATTCTAGTTTACATTAAGCTGATCCCAGAGTTCTCTTCATTGAAAAGCCCTACGGCCACTCCTTTAGACCACCTGTCATGAAGGCCATAATCTCTGTTTATCAAACTGACAGACTTAGGTAATGTAATACTTTTCCTGGCTGGTATTCTACACTGCGCTCAGCAATGTGTACATCTACTCGATGCACTGCAACAACTCACCAATACCTTTTCAGTAGAACCTTCCAAACCCAGACCCTCTACCATCAAGAAGGATAAGGGTAGTATATGAAAGAGGACACTATTCTCTGAACGTCCTCCGCCAAGCCATTCACCATCCTGACTTGAAAAAAATGTCTCCATTCCTTCAGTGTCTCTGGCTCAAAATTTTAGAACTTCAGCCGTAATGGCATTGTGGGTCTATCTACAGCACATGGACTGCAGGGGGTCAAGAAGGCAGCTCACCCCCATCTTCTCAAGGGGCAACTAGGGACGGGAAGTGAGTGTTGATTTATACAGCAATACTCAAATTTTCAGAACAACATTTAAAAAAAACAAAATACCTGGCTGCGATGAAGCTGGATGAGCTTTTGACTCAAATAATGATCTCAGCAGCAGAGGGGGATCGGAAGAGAATTAAATCAGCACATGAATATTTCAATCTCAACGCAGACTCAGCTGAAGCAGTTTGGGGAGAGCTTTTCTAGACCTGACAATGAGGTCTGCCACAGAACCCCTGACTTACTTAATGATCTGTCAAATAGTTTGCAGAGCTAATGACATGACCTACACAATTGCAGCAAGTGCCATTGTACTGCGTATTCCTGCTGCTCCCCATTAACTACCTCATTAGAACAGAAATATAACCTGGATCTCAGTTTGGGAGCAGCACGTGAGTTTCTGACTCAACTCCTTATCCACCCATCTCAAGCTCACCCAGAGTCAAAAAGCAGATAACTTTAAATTGATTCTCTCCCTTGTGTTGCAGCAATAAACTTTCACACACGCCTCTTGGCAAGGTCTCACTCTGAAAAAGAATGTCGACGAAAGGAATATGAAAATTTAAAATACTTAATGATATTTCAATTCATATCTTTTGAACGTGCTTTTATTAATAACTCTACTGCATAATTTTAAACAATCCTCAATCAATTATTTCTGTGAGTGTATTTTGTGATTTGCCTATTAGAGTTAACATGCATTGAAAATTCATAATTACATCAGAAAAGTAGTGAGTAAAAGGGCATCAGATAATTATGTTCCTTTCAGATTTTGCGAGCAGTTAATAGTTCTCCAAACTAGTGCAAATTATAATTTCATTTGTTAATTTCATATCTTGTTCAGCTAAATGTGAAAACATGAACATTATGTTAAGTGGTCTTCCCAGGGATTTTGAGGTATTAGTACCAAGAGCAGCTCTGGGATCTGGGAATGTTGGGATGAAGGACCTACCCAGCATTAAACTGGGTCATGGTGTCTAACCATGTTGTCAGAATGCCTTGACTTCTCGAGAGGGCTGAATGTTGTCTCTCATGACCAGTGCTGTTTTGATAAGAGGTTCTGATTAGGTTTTCTGATCTTCAGGAATAGATATTGAGGAAGGTCACGGAGTTTACTGGATCGGGGAGTAGTTTTTAATCAGATATTATAATTTGCACTAGTTTGGAGAACTATTATCTACTTGCAAAGTATGAAAGGAACATAATTATGTAGTGCCCTGTGATAAACTACTTTTCTGATGTTACAGGTAGAAGATCCTTTATCCGAAGAGACCTTGGAGTGCAGGTTCATAGCTCCTTGAAAGTAGAGTCACAGCTAGATAGGATAGTGAAGAAGGCATTTGGCATGCTTTCCTTTATTGGCCAGAGTATTGATTACAGGATTTGGGAGGTCATATTGCGACTGTACAGGACATTGGTTAGGCCACTGTTGGAATATTGCGTGCAATTCTGGTCTCCTTCCTATCGCAAAGATGTTGTGAAACTTGAAACGGTTCAGAAAAGATTTACAAGGATGTTGCCTGGGTTGGAGGATTTGAGCTATAGGGAGAGGCTAAACAGGCTAAGGCTGTATTCCCTTGAGCATCGGAGGCTGAGGGGTGACCTTATAGAGGTTTACAAATCATGAGGGGCATGTATAGGATAAATAGACAAAGTCTTTTCCCTGGGGTCAGGGAGTCCAGAACTAGGGGGCATAGGTTTAGGGTGAGAGGGGAAAGATATAAAAGAGACCTAAGGGGCAACTTTTTCATGCAGAGGGTGGTACGTGTATGGAATGAGCTGCCAGAGGATGTGGTGGAGGCTGGTATAATTGCAACATTTAAGAGACATTTGGATGGGTATATGAATAGGAAGGATTTGGAGGGATATGGGCCGGGTGCTGTCAGATGGGACTAGATTGGGTTGGGATATCTGGTCAGCATGGACGGGTTGGACCGAAGGGTCTGTTTCCATGCTGTACAGCTCTATGGCTCTATGACTCTAAAGGGCATAGTTTTAAAGTGAGAGGGGAAAGATATACAAGAGACCTAAGGGGCAACTTTTTCAAGCAGAAGTTGGTGCATGTACGGAATGAGCTGCCAGAGGAAGTGGTGGAGGCTGGTACAATTGCAACATTTAAAAGGCATTTGGATGGATAAATGAATAGGAAGGGTTTAAAGGGATATGGGCCAGGTACTGGCAAGTAGTACGAGATTGAGGTGGGATATCCGGTTAGCATGGACGAGTAGGCCCGGAGGTTCTGTTTCCTTGCTGTATAATTCTATGAATCCATGAAATGCTTGAGACCAGCTGTTTATCGAATTCGGAATTTTTCGGTTTTCAGAGTGACAGTTTAATGGTGAAATTTTTAAAAATCTTACTGGAGAAGCAGACTTCTAACTAAGAACGTGCTTGGCCACGCCCCCACCCCATTTTGCATCGGAGTGACGCGCATAGAGTGGGTGTCGACTTGGGTTAACTGTTTGCTCGCCAAACAACCTTGATAATGAGAAAAAAACTTCACAACAAAACCTTCAGATTTTGGGGCTTTTTGGTTTTTGGATGTTCGGATAAAGGATCGTCTACCTGTGTTATAAATTTTCAATGCATGTTAACACTAACAGGCAAATCACAACTACCTGATGAGCATGCGGCACTCTGAAAGTTAACCCTGCTGGACTAATACCCAGTGTTGTGTGATTTTCAACTTTAAAAAGGACAAACATTGATCTACCATGGCTGCAATGATCTCCTGACCACAGGTCAAGTCAACTAATCCTGTTCTCATTCCTGAAGAAGGGCCTGTGCCCGAAACGTCAAATCTCCTGTTCCCTGGATGCTGCCTGACCTGCTGTGCTGTTCCAGCAATAAAGTTTCAACTTTAATCCTGTTAATAGAAAAACAGTGGAACCTGGCTTAGAAATACACAAACAGATAATGTTTCAGACTTTAACAGAATAGCAGACAAAGAGAGAGGAAGGATTATATCTCTTTCTCTCAACAGGTAATTGTTACGACACGACAATTAAACCAAACACACAGAAAAGCTCACCTCATCTCATAGTCTGTTAAAGTGTGAATGACAGACAACTATCCAAATTGCACTATTTAAAGAAAAAAAGTAACAATTTTATTCTTCAACTCCAAACGTGAACATTAAACAACAACTAGTTATAACTATAAGCCTCCTTCCTTTCAAAGTTTTGTTATCTACCTCCCACTCTATAACAATACTGATCCAATAAAGCCCCTATTAAACTTACAGCAAATATTAATTCTATACTCTCCAAGTTGTAATTCCAGTAAGAATATTTTTACGCCTCCAAAGTAGTGTTGCATTTCTGAAAAAAGCGAAATAATTCAATTGAACTTGCATCCAAAATAAAGTGGAAAAAACTTATTGTATTGAAATGGTTAACAGCAATTCAGGAGGAAACTAGTGTGGGACAATCAGATAGATCTTTAAACTAGTCACAGCAGTGAGACCATTGGTGGTTGGGTGTGTAATTTTCTGCGAGTCTACCTTCCTGCAAGATTCTGCTGCTGGAGTGTCACAGTGGCTCAGTGCCTCACAGCACCAGAGACCTGAGTTCAATTCCACCCTTGGGCAACTGGCTGTGTGGAGTTTTTACGCATTCTCTCTGTGTCTGTGTGGGTTTCCTCTCACAGTGGTAAGATGTACAGGTTAGGTGGATTTGCTTTATGTCATCATTGTCTACAAGAATAGTCCTGGAAGACTGGAGGATAGCAAACATTGTTCTCTTGCTCAAGAAGGGGAGTAGAGACAATCCTGGTAATTACAGACCAGTGAGCCTTTCTTCGGTTGTGGGTAAAGTGTTGGAAAAGATTATAAGAGATAGGATTTATCATCATCTTGCGAGGAAAAAGTTGGTTAGGGATAGTCAACATGGTTTTGTGAAGGGTAGGTCATGCCTCATAAATCTTATTGTGTTCTTTGAGATGGTGACCAAACAGGTGGCTGAGGGTAAAGTGGATATTATGGTGTCTATGGATTTCAGTATGACGTTTGATAAGGTTCCCATGGTAGGCTATTGCAGAAAATATGGAGACATGGGATTGAGGGTGATTTAATGGATTGAATCAGAAATTGGCTAGCTGAAAGAAGCCAGATGGTGGTGGTTGATGGGAAATGTTCATCCTGGAGTTTAGTTGCTAGTTGTGTACCACTAGGATCTGTTTTGGGCCCACTGCTGTATGTCATTTTTATAAATGACCTGGATGAGGGTGTAGGTGGATGGGTTAGTAGATTTGCAGATGACACTAAGGTTGGTGGAGTTGTCGATAGTGCCGAAGGATTTTGCAGGTTACAGAGGGACATAGATAAGCTGCAGAGCTAGACTGAAAGGTGGAAAATAGGGTTTAATGTGGAAAAGTGTGAGGTGATTCACTTTGGAAGGAGTAAGAGGAATACAGAGTACAGATGTACCTCGATTAGCGGAAAGAGGTGGGCGAGCACTATTTTGTTTGGATAATTGATTATTCAGTTAATTGATTCAATGTCTTTCCTCTGGGGCTCGAGATGTTTTGTTAAGTCCGCTCCCCATTCAGGAGACTCGGCAGTAGCAGACCGTACGTGAGCCCCCATCCATATCCACCCCCCAACCCTGTCCAACCCCATCCCCCGTCCTTCCCCACCCTTACCCCCACTCCCCGCGCACCCCCCAACCCCGTCCAACACCGACTCATGTCCGCCCTCAGCCCCGCATCCTTCCCTCAAACCCATCCATCGCTGCCCCCTTCCTCCTTACCCTAACCCCCTCCAACACTGGCCCCCAACCGCACACATGCCCGCTCCCCACCGTCCGCGCATACACACACACCCCTTTTTACTGCAACTTTTTGACAGGTTTCACCTTGGCCCTGAACAGGACAATGTTGGAGAGATTACTTGGGGAAGGGGTTTTGGGGTACACCCCTGTGTGGAACTCCAGGGAAAGTGTGGGGAGAGAGAGGGCGGGAGGTCAGTCATTTGGAGACGGTGCCTGGGCTCCCATCGATGTCCAGGACTGTTCTTGGCAGCATTTCAGTAAGCCAAGTACACTTTCAATCAGTACAAACAAAAGGTGCGATAAGTGTTGGAAACACGTCTTTGATGTAATGTTTCTATCGGGACTTCGAGATCTCCTTCGGATAATCCAATATTTGGATAATTGATATTTGGAAAATCGAGGTTCCTTTGTACTGGTTTAATGGTGAGATTCTTTGTAGTGTAGATGAGCAGTTAGATCTTGGTGTCGATGTACATAGATCCCTGTAAGTTGCCACCCAGGTTGATAAGGTTGTTAAGAAGACATACAATGTGTTAGCTTTTTTTAGTAGAGGTATTGAGTTTCAGAACCATGAGGTCATTCTGCAGCTGTACAAAACTCTAGCGCAGCCGCACTTGGAGTACCGCATTCAGTTCTGGTCACTGCATTATAGGAAGGATGTGGAAGCTTTAGAAAAGGTTCAGCGGAGATTTACTAGGATGTTGTCTCGTATGGAGGGCAGGTCATATGAGGAAAGGTGGAGGGACTTGGGGCTGTTTTCGTCAGACAGAAGAAGGTGGAGAGGTGACTTAATTGGGACAGTTAAGATAATCAGATGGTTAGATGGGGTGGACACTGAGAGCCTTTTTCCTTGGATGATAATGGCTAGCACGAGGGGACATAGCTTTAAATTGAGGAGTGATAGATATAGGACAGATGTCAGAGGTAGTTTCTTTACTCAGAGAGTAGTAGGGATGGAGAAAGGCCTGCCTGCAATAATAGTGGACTCACCAACTTTAATGGCATTTAAATGGTCACTGAATAGGCATATGGATGAAAATGGAATAGTGTAGGTTAGATGGGCTTCAGATTGGTTTCACAGGTCGGCGCAACGTCGAGAGTTGAAGGGCCTGTACTGCTCTGTAATGTTCTAAATCTAAGCTTCAGAAACTCTTCTATATCCAACATAGCTTTGGTTTCAGATGTGGACACTGGCTATCTACTGAAGGCTTCTGGCTTTTCCCATCGGCAAATCCTTTCAAATCTCTTCAGAGTGAGCAGAGAGTGGGCAGAAGATGTCATCCTCCAGATTTCACAAGAGCTCTGATTGATATGCATCCTAAACTCCATTTCTACAGGAAGAAATCATAATGGTCAGGTCTTAGTCGGTTAAGCTGTTACATTTCGGGCATCTCAATATCACAACAAGATGTGTCACTGGAAATGTTCATGCTTTCATTGCAAGACCATGCATCAGTAACCTTGTGAATAATATGTGTCCTGATGTAACTCGTTGATAGAATATGATATTTCAGAATGCCCAAGTATAATGATTTCCCTCAAAGGCTTTATAAATCCAGTATTGACAAATAAAAACAAATGGGTAAGGATCCTCATTTATTCCCGATGACCCATTCATCTCCTTTCTCTCCAGATTAAAACAATAACCAATATTCATGTGTAGTTCCATCTAGTGCACAGACAGGAGAAAATGAGAGAGCTCAAAGCAGGCCCTTGTCCTACTCTCCTCGATGATATGGTAAGGTACAGACTTCATCAGTTCCCATGTACATCAGATGAGCTCAGTGGCATTACAGGTTGACATACTGAGCTCTATCTCCCAAAACATTTAATCTCAATTGTCTTTGAGAAAAGAAAGAATGTTGAATGGTATATGATTTATCTTCTTTTAATTAAACAAACAGTCTTAGAGAGATAGTTCATGGTGGCCAACAGAAACCATTTTTCCTTCCTTCAGTAAAGAACATTAGTGAGTCCAATGAGTTTTTATGTCAAATGACAGTGGCTGCATGTCATCATCTGTCCAGCTCATTATTCTAGATTTTTATTGAATTCAAGTTTCAATATTTCCCTTACTGGGATGTGAACCCAAGAATATTACATGGGGTTCTTTATTTGTAGTTTTCAGTGGCATTACCATGACACTACTGCCTCCCTTATTTTGGCATGTCACAGGGTAAGAGGTGAACAACACGTTGCAATTTCCTGTGCATTTTTTTATTCATTAACAAGATATAGATGTCACTGGCAAGGCCAACAGTTAGTGTCCATTCCAAATTGCCTTTAGTTGATTGGCTTGCCATGCCAATTTATAGGGTGACCAATGTAGATCTGGAGTCATATGTCAATCAGGCTGGATCAAAGCAGATCTTCTTTGTACTTGTGTTTGTGGATTATTTGCCCAAGTCTCTGGATTTCTTGTTCAGTAACATAACCATTATTGAGCATGTGTGTCACAAGTGAAAGCAACATTAACCTCAATACTTTCACTGTTCTTCTACAGAGGTTCTTTATGAAGACAGGTTTTAAATAATGGAGAATATTATTAAATTATCAACCAGCCACTCATTCCGGACATTCTAACAGATAGAAGGACATGATAGATGGAGATGAAGCTGGCTGGGTCAAAACCAATCACCTGACAAACCCCTGCAACATGATTTCTTGGCTGCTTGTCTGGGGGGAAGTGGTGGGGAGGGAGGGGGTGGGGGTGCTATTTCCTGTGTGGATGTCAAAGCAGTTTCTCTTTCAGAGGACATGATGTTTGGAACTGAGGGGGACTTTCACATCCAATAAGAGTGTGCTCTAATCAATTGGCTTTTCCTTCAAGCCCTATTGATTAGGATGGCACAGACCAATCACAGCTTGCTTAGTGATCCCAATTTTCTCCGGTATTTTCTCTGAATGTCCAAGTCACTGTGTTGAGCATGACTTGTGACTTCAGTATCCTCTGTCCTACTGTTTCACTTCAAAGGGGCACCAACAAAGGAGCCATGTTCCAATGCTTTTGAGCTTACTATCTGAGGTTATTCATTTGGTGGCAATACTTTGAAATCTTTATTTGTGTATGATTAGCTATAAACGGGAGTTCAGTGCTCACTTTGAATACCAATTGTCAATGCTCCAAGCAACTCTGTGGGAATGCCTCATTACTGGCCTTTAACAAGCCTGTAAAGGTTGTTGGCAAGAAACCTACTTGACAACACCTCTCATACTAACACCTTCAACCAACAACGACAAGTACAGCAGAAAAAAGGAAAGATTCATCCACAAGTTAGGGTCAGTGTGATGCAGTGGTAAGGCCTTACCTCTGAGTCAGGCATCCCAGGATCACATCCTAACTGCTCCAGAGGTGTGATAATGTCTGTTTTTTAAGTTATTAATTGAAACGGCTGACTAGCATTTATTGCCCTTCCCTAGTTGCGCTTGAGAAGGTAGCGGTGAGCTGCCATCTTGAACCGTTGCAGTCTATGTATTGTAGAAGGAACGATGAAATACCTCAAAGTCTGGATGGTGAGTGGCTTGGAGGGGAACGTATAGGTGATAGGGTTTCCATGTATCTGCTGCCCTTGTCCTTCTCACTTGTCATATTCATGGGTTTGGAAGTTGCTATTTGAGGAACTTTGATGAATTTCTGCATTCTACACTGTCGATAGTACACACTGCTGTTACTGAACACTGATGGTGGAAGGAGTGGATGTTTGTGGATGTGGTGTCAATCAAGTGGGCTGTTTTGTCGTGGATGGTGTCAAGCTCCTTGAGTATTTTTGGAGCTGAACCTATCCAGGAAAGTGGGGAATATTCCATCACACACCTGACTTATGCCTTGTAGATGTTGGACAAGCTTTAGGGAGTTAGAAGGTGAGTTACTTGCAGCAGTATCCCTAGAATCTGACCTGCTCTTACAGCCACAGGGTTTATAGAACATAGAACATAGAAGAATACAGCGCAGTACAGGCCCTTTGGCCCTCGATGTTGCGCCGATCCAAGCCCACCTAACCTATACTAACCCACTATCCTCCATATACCTATCCAATGCCCGCTTAAATGCCCATAAAGAGGGAGAGTCCACCACTGCTACTGGCAGGGCATTCCATGAACTTACGACTCGCTGAGTGAAGAACCTACCCCTAACTTCAGTCCTATATCTACCCCCCCTTAATTTAAAGCTATGCCCCCTTGTAATACCCGACTCCATACGCGGGAAAAGGTTCACACTGTCAACCCTATCTAACCCCCTAATCATCTTGTTTATGTGGGGAGTCTGGTTGAGTTTCTGATCAATGGCAACCCCAAGGATGTTAATAGGGGGGAATACAATGATGGTAACAACAGTGAAATTCAAGGCTAGTGGTTAGATTGTCTCTTACAGGAGATAGTCAAAACCTGGCATTTATTTGGCACAAATCTTACTTGTCACTTGTCAGCCCAAGCCTGGATATTGCCCAGATCTCGTTGCATTTGAACATTGACTGCCTTGACGTTTAAGGAATCATGAATAGCGCTCGGTATTATGTAATCAGTGGTTAACATTTCTACTAATGACCTTATGATGGAGGGAAGGTCATTGATGAAACAGATGAAGATGATTGGGCCGAGGACTCTACCCTGAGGAACTCCTGCAAAGTTCCTGGAGCTGAGACAACTGACCTCCAACAACCAAAACCATCTTCCTGATAACCAGATCGACATCAAATAGCAGAGAGTTTGCCTCCTGATACTCACTGATTCCAGTTTTGCTGGGGTTCCATGATGCAGCCTTGATGTCAAGGTTGTCACCCCCACCTGCCCTCTGGAATTCAGCTCTTTTGTCCATGTCTGAACCAAGGCTGTAATGATGTCAGGAGCTGAGTGACTCTGATGGAACCCAAACTGGGCATCACTGAGGAGGTTATTGCTGAGCAGAATAGCTCTGTTGCTGACACCTTCCATCATTTTACTGATTATTGAGAATAGACTGATGGGTTGTTGGTTAGGTGGATAGGATTTATCCTAATTTTTGTATACAGAACATTTCTGGACAATTTTCCACATTGTTGGGTAGATGACTGTATTTGTAACTATACTGGAAGAGCTGGGTTGGGGATGGCAGGTCCTAGAGCACAGGTCTTCAGTGTTATCACCAGAATATTGTCAGGACCCATCATGCTTGCAGTATTCATTGCCTCTATCCATTTCTTGACATCACATGCAGTGGGTTGAATTGGCTGAAGACTGGTATCTGTAAGGATGACGACCACTGGGAGAGGCTGAGATAGATATCCCCTTGGCAATCCTGAATTGCTATGAAAACTTCAGCCTTACCTTTTGCACTGATATGGTGGGCTCTTCCATCATTGAGGATGGGGGTATTTGCAGAGCACCCTTCACCAGTGAGCTGTTTAATTGTCCACCACCATTTCGATTGGCTGTGGAGGACTGCAGAGCTTAGATCTCCTCCGTTTGTAGTGGGATCGCTTAGCTCTGTCAACCACTTGCTGCTTATGCTATTTGGCATGCAAGTAGCCCTGTTTGGTAGCTTCACCAGGAATCTTGGGGTGTGTAGCTTAACTTCTGACGCCATAAAGGACAGGAGACACAAGTTGGGAGTATGATGAATTAGTCCCCACTTGCCTGGATGAGTACAGCTCCAACAACTGTGGGCGGCACGGTGGCACAGTGGTTAGCACTGCTGCCTCACAGCGCCTGAGACCCGGGTTCAATTCCCGCCTCAGGCGACTGACTGTGTGGAGTTTGCACATTCTCCCCGTGTCTGCGTGGGTTTCCTCCGGGTGCTCCAGTTTCCTCCCGTAGTCCAAAGATGTGCAGGTCAGGTGAATTGGCCATGCTAAATTGCCCGTAGTGTTAGGTAAGGGGTAAATGTAGGGGTATGGGTGGGTTGCGCTTTGGCGGGTCGGTGTGGACATGTTGGGCCGAAGGGCCTGTTTCCACACTGTAATGTAATCTAAAAAAAAGGTCACCCCTCAGTTTTAAAAGACACTTCATTTTCAGGTCTGCCTGGTGCTACTCCTGACATGCCCTTCTGCACTCTCCATTGAACCAGTGTTGATCCCCTGGTTTGATGGTAATGGATGAGTGGGGGATATGCTGGGCAATGAGGTCACAGTTTACACTGAACAGATCGATTTGTAAAATATCACCACGACGTTCCCTTCCAATTTACACACTACCCCGATTTACAATATTACATTTCCTTCAATGTCTTGAGGCGAAAATCCATTAACACCTTTTCTATTATTACCTACATGAAACAGAATCAGAAAGTCATACAACACGGAAACAGACCGTTCTATGCCACTCGTCCATGCTGACCAGGTTTCCTCAACTAAACGAGTCCTATTTGCTTATGTTTGGCTCATATCTCTCTGAACCTTTCTTATTCATGTACCTGTGCAGAAGGTATTTAAATGTTGGAACTGTGCCTGCACCTACCATGTTCACTGGCAGTTCACTCCACATTCAGTTTCAGATCATAACCTTCTGAAGAGCAAGTAGAGACAGGCAATTAATGTTGTACCAGACCATGACACTTGCACCCACAGATGAAATAAAGCCCCCAGCCCAACCCAAGGGACACCAAATAAAAACTAAAAGAACTGTGGATGTTGTAAATCAGTAACAAAAACAGAAATTGCTGGAAAAGCTCAGCAGGTCTGGCAGCATCTGTGGATAGAAATCAGAGTTAACATTTTGGGTCCAATGACCTTTCCTCAGAACTAAACCCTCAACCTGAAATGTTATCTTTGATTTCTCTCCACAGATGCTTCAAGACTCGCTGAGCTCTGTCAGTAATTTCTCTTTTTTACCCCAGGGAAACTGAGTTGTTAATGAGAAATGGGAACCTATGCATCTTTCTCCAGAGAAACTCTATCAAACCTCTGTCAAGACCAGAATGCCAGAACAAGTAAACGTAGCAGAATGTTTCATGCAGGATGGCATTCAGTACATGAACGTTGGCTCTGATCACCAAAATTATTGCTGCATTTTACTATGATACAGCCATATTTTGAATTGTGCGTTTGCTGTTAACTAGTAAAATTGATTTGCACTTGAATCATTTCACAGTCCAAATGAACTGATTAGACAAACAGATACGCCTGACCTTAAGTAAACTGATCAACATAATGCTGCAGTTCATTAATTTTTATGTGATTGCTATTGATTTGAATCAGTAAATGAATTAGCTATGAAGAAAAAGATCAGTTATTTGGAATCCCTTCCGATTTTGGAATATTAAAAAGGAAACGTTCCTTCCAAATTTAATTTTGAATGATTGCTTTTTCCATTTGTTTGTTTCTCCCACGCTGGTCTGTCCATCATCCTGTTATGGAACTGCACACCAGAGGATTCAAATCATCATGTTTCTTTTTTTAAACAAAAAACAAACACCAGTTCTTGATGTCAGTTGTAATCTCTGTGGCAGGACTAATTAGTCATGGTATAGCATCGTCTTCAAAGCTAATAATGAAACACACAATGTAACACAAACAATCCAAGGGAAAAACAACACAGCATTTGGGGAAACCCTTAATACTTAATTACTAACTACATTTCATTACTTTTCTCCACAATTAATTGCAACTTCAGCACAAGACTCTAGGGTTGTGCAGTTCCAAGTTATTTACAGTAAACTTTTCAATGCATGCTCTCTGATTGATAAATGTCAAAATTATTTTTGTAGGCATAATGAATGACATGATTAGATGGCAGAAGTTGAGGTGCCATCATTATCAATGGCACGCTAATTCACAGTTGACATCCGCCAGACAATTAAATTCTAATCTCAGTTTTCAGGATTATAGATCAAGTCCCCAGAATTAATCAACTTTAATCACAAACAAGCCTTTCAGGAGAACTTTGTTCCTGCTGACTAATGAGAATGAAGAACATAATGTTGTTTTTGAAGCTTTCAGTCAGCTTTGTTTACATTTGGTTAACTTGTTAGTTAATAGTCAGTTTACATTTAATTGGTACATTCTCCATGGCTACATCTTTACCAATCAGAATCCACTTGTCAACCAGTCAGCCCTCTTATTATACATTGCCAAAGGTTGTTACTTTTCCCCTTATTATACATGTCTTGCACATTGTCCTGATGCATGCAGGTTGCAGCCATGACAGATCCTGCTCCTGCCCTGACTAAGAATGAGATCAGGGATTTGAGGGCCCGAAGGATCAGCATTCAAAAGATTGGAGAAAAGGGGACTGTATTCAGGAACCAAAATACTTGGTGGCATAATATTTTCTTTGTTAAATCAACATTTTGCAGCTCTGTATATTGGTCACAACAGATTGTCAAACTAAAAACACTTTCTGATCAGAAATCCATCTCCTCACCTGTTAGGAATTTCTTCAAAGAAATTAAGAATCCAATAGCCATGAATTCATTGGAGGCTAGTGTGTTCCATATTAATACCCTCTCCCTCCCTCACTTTGAGAGTTGATGATCAGGAGGTTACCAGAATCCACTGTTACTCTCAGGAAATGAAGTTTTCAGTATGCACCGAGATTTATGTTCCCTCCCATCAGGAAGTGAAATTCCAGCCACTTTGTCAAATGGAAACCTGCTTTGCTGTCAAAAAAATCCCTCTACTCCATGTGAGATGTTTGCTTTTTGGCACAAGCCTTGTATCTTTTTTAAAAATCCCCTGATTTACAGCTTGTTTGCTACTAAGATTCACACAGCTGCAAAATGAGTTGTAGTTGCCCAAACTGTTGTGTCTTGAAGCTGTTAGAAAAAATAGTTCTTCATTAGGAATCCAAAACCCAGATTTCTGATGTAGTGGAGCATTATAGCTGGTATTAATCTATTTGTGAAATAGTAGATGTCAGTATTGAATGGTAGATATGTATAAAGCCCTCATCCTGCTTGTAACAGGTGCTCTGAGTACTACTAGATTTTCCTGATAAAAGCAGTGTTGTCAGATGATTGTTTCCTGAAATGATGCATTGCAAAAATGCAATTGTCCATATTTTGGTCATTGCTAAACATGGTAAAAAAAGAACAAAAATCTGTCAAATTAAACACTGACTTGTCTTTGAGAGTTATATGTACAGCCTAACTGGGTTCTTGCTGAGAAAAAATTGAAATAACTCCCCAGAGGCCGATATCCCATCACCAAGTCACCCTTTATTTACACTTGGAGAGGCCTTGACTTTAGTACTGCCTCAGCCTGAGTCAGCTCTCAGAGTGAACACAACCTCTGACACCCCTGTTTATAGCCATCAGCCAGGGCTCCTTGATTGGTTGACAGTCCCAATCAGGGAACTCATATTCTATGAGATCCATCAAGTTGATCTCCTTATAATCACTACACACATATCTGAAGATTTATTTAAAAAACAACTAATTGAATAACAAATAAATACAAAATAAATTGCAACACTATCACAGACAATGGGCTGAAGCAGGTTTCTGAACAGATGGGCAAAAAGTGCAGCAGCACTATTCAAAATTTGGCTGATACCTTTATATAGGAATATGACATTAATACCATCACTTGACTATCTTAAAAGGTAAAAGTGAACTTTCTGATTGATGCATGCAATATTTCAACATTCCCCTTTTTTGATAAAGGAAATGATTTCATCCATGAGAATATGTGCAAGGATATAAGTCAAAAATAACAACAAGCCTTTATACACATTATCTCTACAGATTGAGATACTATTTCAATGGACATACATTATGACTGAGTTGAGTTTCTCTATAGTTCTCAGGATGTGCTCATACAAATTCATGCTGTTGTGCACAGTCTACTGTTTGAAAATTTGTGTCAACAGTTCAGTGTTGCAATGACCCTGAGGACAAGATGGCCCTGGAAATCAAGCACCAGTATTCCCCAGGCATCACACGTGTACACAAAATCAAAGCCTACATATAAAAAGCAAACTTATCCTTTAACAAGTGGCATATAGATTATCAGATGAGAACTTAAACCGTGCCCCCTTTAAATCCCAATAAATACATTTATTTACAAATAAGACTGACAAGACAAAAAGCTCTGCAGAAATATTATGGGTGGAAATCATGGGCAAAAAGGTACAAATTCTTGGATCAGGTCCAAAGCACAAGGATAGAATGAGGTAACATTCTCACAGCTCCTTTGTTTTTTGGCAACAATATCATATTGTTGACTGCAGAAGGTGCTCAATTTGACAGTCGGTCAATTGGACCTTTGGTTTTTACTTTAGTTAGAAGTTCCTCTTATCAGAATGAGAAAGAGGAAGAGAGAAAAAGAGACAAAAAAGCAAGAGAGAGAAAGAGAGAAAGACAAACAGAGAGCAGGAGAGATAGAGTGTGATTTCTTGGAGGTCTGAGTACAATTGCCTTTCTGACAGACCTGAGACAATTTTCCCAAACGTTGGTGTTGCCAGTGAACCTGACAAAAGTTTCAGAACTAACTACTCCAAAAGTTACGCAGCCCTCTGTAACCAAGCAGTGAACACCACACTGACCGACATTCCCCTCACATTTAAAATGAAACTAGATCAATCTCTGCAAAATAGCAATGTCCAAACTTCCATTTTCCAACTTTATATTTCTAAAAGTAAAATGTAGCTTTTTACTGTCAGTCATTTCCTTGGTTTACCTGCAGATTATCATTTACATTCAAATAGGTCTGTCCTTCTGTTTTAGGAAGGTCATGAATGTGTCTTAGAGTATTACTTCATGGTCTGGGTTTCTGTATTTTCTCCATATTGTAGTGTGGAACAGGCTTGAGAAATTGAATGGCTTCTCCTTCTGTTCTTAATTTGCATGTTCATCACCTTATTATACAACTATACAAAATGCTGGTGCAGCCAGACTTGGAATATTGTGTACAGTTCTGGTCCCCATATTTCGGGAAGGATGTGGAAGCATTGGAAAAGGTGCAGAGGAGATTTACCAGGATGTTGCCTGGTCTGGAGGGAAGGTCTTATGAGGAAAGGCTGAGAGACTTGAACCTGTTCTTATTGGCAAGAAGAAGGCCAAGGGCGGATTTGATAGAGACATACAAGATGATCAGAGGATTAGATAGGGTAGACAGTGAAAGACTTGGTAAAAACAATGACTGCAGATGCTGGAAACCAGATTCTGGATTAATGGTGTTGGAAGAGCACAGCTGTTCAGGCAGCATCCGAGGAGCAGTAAAATTGATGTTTCGGGCAAAAGCCCTTCATCGGGAGGAGGTCAGCTTGTACGAGGATGCATAACTACAAATTGATGGGTGATAGATTTAAGACAGATGTCAGAAGCAGGTTCTTTATGCAGAGAGTGGTAAGGGCGTGGAATGCCCTATCTGCTAATGTAGTCAACTCAGCCACATTAGGGAGATTTAAACAATCCTTAGATAAGCACATGGATGATTTTGAGATAGTGTAGGGGGACGAGCTGAGAATAGTTCACAGGTCGGCGTAACATCGAGGGTCAAAGGGCCTGCTCTGCACTGTATTGTTCTATGTTCTATCTTGTCAGATGTTAAAATGAAATTAACTTGCTCTAAATTTTTATCAATGGTTAACAACAGTACCAGCAAATGCATTTGAAAAACATCTTTAACATAGCTGAATGATTGAAGGTGCTTCACATAGATGATTATCAAACAACATTTTGATATTCAGCCCCAAAAGGACTTATTACTAAAAAAAATGTTTTGAAAGAGCTTCTTCAGGTCGGTGAATGTGAGAGAAGTGGAAAAGCCTACAGAGTAACACTAGACCTCAGGACATAGACAGCTGGAGGCTCAGCCTTTAATATTATCTGATTTGATTTATTGCTGTCACATGTACCTCAATGTACAGTGAGAAGTTTTGTTTTGCATGCGTACAGGCAGCTCATAAACATGCAAGGACATACAGAGTATAAGATGATTGAGCAGAGTGACTTGAAATTAAAAGTGCAAAATGACTTCAGAGGTTTTTAGCAGTCCTGGAAAGCATCATTTATGCCCCCTCTGACTTTTATTTTGATGTTTGGATGATAGACACAATGATTGATTTTGCAATTTCCAGTTATATTTCTCTTAGACCTATCTCGTGTTATTTATACTTTTGTGTTTCCTTACTCCATCATCCCTTTTTTGACAATCTCTGTCATCTTCTACCCAATTACAGACCCTTCTTTCTGCTTCTTCTTCCTCCTCTGTTTCTATTTAATTTGACTCTGGACTTGCTGTCAGTTAGCTCTCGAATGCCTCCAGGCCTGATGGGGAAATCATTAACCTGAAACATTCTCTGTTCTTCTCTCTCTACAAGTTATGAGTCTGCTCTTTCTGAAATAGAAGGCATCTATTTTGAAATACCATAAATAAGAAATAAAATCATTGCAATGATCATAGAACTTTATATTAAAAGGCTTGTCATTAATATTTAATACTTTCCATGTTTGCTCTGCCAATTAGACCATGGCTGAGTTCATACCATTTAGAACATAGAACATAGAAGAATACAGCGCAGTACAGGCCCTTTGGCCCTCGATGTTGCGCCGATCCAAGCCCACCTAACCTATACTAACCCACTATCCTCCATATACCTATCCAATGCCCGCTTAAATGCCCATAAAGAGGGAGAGTCCACCACTGCTGCTGGCAGGGCATTCCATGAACTTACGACTCGCTGAGTGAAGAACCTACCCCTAACTTCAGTCCTATATCTACCCCCCTTAATTTAAAGCTATGCCCCCTTGTAATACCCGACTCCATACGCGGGAAAAGGTTCACACTGTCAACCCTATCTAACCCCCTAATCATCTTGTACACCTCAATCAAGTCACCCCTAAACCTTCTTTTCTCTAATGAAAACAGCCCCAAGTGTCTCAGTCTATCCTCATACGATCTTCCTTCCATACCAGGCAACATCCTGGTAAACCTCCTCTGCACCCGTTCCAGTGCCTCCACATCCTTCCTATAGTATGGCGACCAAAACTGCACACAATATTCCAGATGCGGCCGCACCAGAGTTTTATACAACTGCATCATGACCTCAGGACTCCGGAACTCAATTCCTCTACCAATAAAAGCCAGTACGCCATATGCCTTCCTCACCGCACTATTTACCTGGGTGGCAACTTTCAGAGATCTGTGTACATGGACACCAAGATCCCTCTGCTCATCCACACTACCAAGTATCCGACCATTAGCCCAGTACCCCATCTTTTTGTTATTCTTCCCAAAGTGAATCACCTCACATTTAGCTACATTGAATTCCATTTGCCACCTTTCTGCCCAGCTCTGCAGCTTCTCTATATCCTGCTGTAACCTGCCACATCCTTCCTCACTGTCAACAACTCCTCCGACTTTCGTATCATCCGCAAACTTGCTCACCCAACCTTCTAACCCCTCTTCCAGGTCATTTATAAAAATGACAAACAGCAATGGTCCCAAAACAGATCCTTGCGGAACACCGCTAGTGACGGCACTCCATGAAGAAACTTTGCCATCAACTACTACCCTCTGTCTTCTTCCATCCAGCCAATTCCTAATCCAAACCTCCAACTCACCCTCAATGCCATATCTCCGTATTTTCTGCAGTAGCCTATCATGGGGAACCTTATCAAACGCCTTACTAAAATCCATATATACCACATCTACCGCTTTCCCCTCATCAACCTCCTTCATCACCTTTTCAAAGAATTCAATAAGGTTTGTGAGGCACGACCTGCCCTTCACAAAACCATGCTGACTATCCTTGATCACATTATTCCTATCCAGATGTGCATAAATCCTATCCCTTACAATTCTCTCTAAGACTTTGCCCACAACAGAAGTGAGACTCACCGGCCTATAGTTACTAGGGTTATCCCTACTCCCCTTTTTGAACAAGGGAACCACATTTGCTATCCTCCAGTCTTCTGGCACTAATCCTGTAGACAAAGAGGACATAAAAATCAAGGCCAATGGCTCTGCAATCTCCTCCCTTGCTTCCCAGAGAATCCTAGGATAAATGCCATCAGGCCCAGGGGACTTATCTATTTTCACCTTTTCCAGGATTTCCAACACCTCTTCTCTACATACCTCAAAGCCATCCATTCTACTTATTTGTGACTCAGTATTCACATCGACGACAATGCCCTGTTCCTGAGTAAATACTGAAGAAAAGTATTCATTCAGTGTCTCCCCAATCTCTTCCGCCTCCACACGCAACTTCCCACTACTATCCTTGACTGGACCTATTCCTACCCTAGTCATTCTTTTATTCCTAACATACCTATAGAAAGCCTTAGGGTTTTCCCTAATCCTACCGACTAAGGACCTTTCATGTCCCCTCCTTGCTGCTCTTAGCTCTCTCTTCAGGTCCTTCCTGGTTACCCTATAACTCTCAATCGCCCCAATTGAACCTTCACGTCTCATCTTGAGATAGGCCGCCCTCTTCCATTTAACAAGGGATTCCAATTCCTTATTAAACCACGGCTCCCTCGCACGACCCTTTCCTCCCTGCCTGACAGGTACATAATTATCAAGGACACTCAATAGTTGCTCCTTGAACAAGCTCCACATATCATTTACACTCTTGCCTTGGAGTCTACTTTTCCAAGCCACACATCCTAAGTCATGCCTCACCGCATCATAATTTCCCTGACCCCAGCTATAACTCTTGCCCTGTAGTACACACTTATCCCTCTCCATCACGAGAGTAAAAATCACCGAATTATGGTCACTATCCCCAAAGTGCTCACCTACCTCTAATTCTAACACCTGGCCTGGTTCGTTACCCAGAACCAAATCCAGTCTGGCCTCACCTCTTGTTGGCCTGTCTACATATTGTGTCAGGAAACTCTCCTGCACACATTGAACAAACACTGATCCATCTAACGAACTTGAGCTATAGCTTTCCCAATCAATATCAGGAAAGTTAAAGTCCCCCATAACCACCACCCTATTACTGTCACTCATCTCCTGAATCACCTTCCCTATCCTTTCTTCTACGTTTCTAGGACTATTGGGAGGCCTGTAAAAGACTCCTAACAGGGTGACCTCACCTTTCCTATTCCGAACCTCAGCCCAAACTACCTCAGATGGCAAGTCCTCATCCATCGTCCTTTCCACCACTGTAATACTATCTTTGACAAGCAATGCCACACCTCCCCCTCTTTTACCCCCACCTCTGACCCTACTAAAACATTTAAATCCTGGAACCTGCAACAGCCAATCCTGTCCCTGTTCTAGCCATGTCTCCGTAATAGCCACAACATCGAAGTCCCAGGTACCAACCCACGCTGCAAGTTCACCTACCTTATTTCGTATACTTCTTGCATTGAAGTATACACACTTCAAGCCACTTTCCTGTTTACAGACACCCTCCTTGGAAATTGATGCCATGTTCCTAACCTCCCTACACTCCAGGCCCTGCACCCTGAAGCTACAATCTGGGTTCCCATGCCCCTGCAGAGTTAGTTTAAACCCCCCCCAAGAGCACTAGCAAACCTCCCCCCAAGGATACTGGTGCCCCTCAGGTTCAGGTGTAGACCATCCTGTTTATAGAGGTCCCACCGTCCCCAGAAAGAACCCCAGTTATCCAAAAACCGGAATCCCTCCCTCCTGCACCATCCCTGTAGCCACGCATTTAAGTGTTCTCTTTCCCTATTCCTCGAATCTCTATCACGTGGCACGGGTAACAAACCAGAGACAACAACTCTGTTCGTTCTAACTCTGAGCTTCCAACCTAGCTCCCTGAAAGTCTGTCTAACATCCTCGGCACTCCTCCTACCTATGTCGTTGGTGCCAATATGGACCACGACTTCGGGCTGCTCCCCCTCCCCCTCCAGGACCCGGAAAACACGATCAGAGACATCACGTACCCTTGCACCTGGGAGGCAACATACCAATCGTGAGTCTCTCTCGTTCCCACAAAACCGCCTATCTGTGCCCCTAACTATCGAGTCCCCAATTACTACTGCTCTGCTCTTCTTCACCCTTCCCTTCTGAGTAACGGGGACAGGCTCCGTGCCAGAGACCTGAGCCCCGTTACTTACCCCTGGTAAGTCATCCCCTCATTACTGAGGAGAAAGTGAGGTCTAGAGATGCTGGAGATCAGAGCTGAAAATGTGTTGCTGGAAAAGCGCAGCAGGTCAGGCAGCATCCAGGGAACAGGAGAATCTTCGTTTCGGGCATAAGCCCTTCTTCAGGATTCTCCTGTTCCCTGGATGCTGCCTGACCTGCTGCGCTTTTCCAGCAACACATTTTCAGCTCATACCATTTACTGCCTGACTGTCTTAACCACTGGTGTCCAACAAAAAAAGTATCAATCCCAATTTGAGTGTAGACCCAGGAAAATGTGTCGCAAGACGGAGCTGGAAAGTTGGGAAGAGATCTTGCCTAACTGTTGCTGTGCCCCTTAGAGCAAATTCCCAAACACGGCCCCTGGCATTATGGGTACCACATGACTCCTTAGAATGATATCTTTACTCATTTTTTAATCACCCATGAGCTTTGAGCATTGTTGGCTTTGTCAGCATTTATTGTCAATCCCAGATTACCCAGTTAAAAGTTAACCACATTGCTGTGGGCTGCAGTCACATTTAAAAAAAAATGCTTCACAGGATGAGGGTGTCACAAACTGGGCCAGCATTTCTTGCCAATCCCTAATTGTCCAGAGGGTAGTTAAGAGACCTGGAAAGCATCATTTATGCCTCCTCTGACTTTTATTTTGATGTTTGGATGATAGACAAGTATGCTGCTGTGGTTCTGGAGTCACATGTAGGCCAGACCAGGTAAGGATGGCAGTTCTCTTCCCTAAAGGGCATTAGAGAACCAGATGTTTTTGTCCTGGTCACCATTAGACCATTAATTCCAGATTTTAAAAAAAAAATGAATTCAAATTCTGATGTGGTGGGATTTGACTCCAGGTCCCAAAGCGTTACCTGGGTCATTAGATTAACAGTCTAGTGACAATGCCATTCGGCCATTGTCTCGCCTTTATACAGACTACATGAAGTAAGAACTATAGATTTCCTATTTCAGCAATACTAGTGAACTCAATGGGTAGACACAGGAAATGCAGAAATGATGTTCCTGATGACAGGAAAATCCAGAACCGGGGCAGTGGTCTGTGGGTATGTGGTGGACCATTCTTGGACTGAGATGAGGAGAAAGATCTTCACTCAGACAATAATGAGCCTGTGGATTTCTCTGCCACAAAAAGCAGCCAAGGCCAAAACTGAATGATTTCAGTAAGGAGTTTGATATGGCACTTGGGGCAAAAAGAGTTAGAAGGTTATGTGGGAAAAGCAGGAGCAGGATTTTGAGATGGATGATTAGCCATGATCAGACTGAATGGCAGAGCAGGTTTGAAGGGCTGAATGGCCTCCCTCTGCTCCAATTTGCTGCATCACGTTTTCTTTATATTCCAAATTATTATTGAACTCAGATTTCACTAATGCCTTCTTTCAGGAATTCTTTACACAGGGCTGTTGAAGAGTGTGGTGTTGGAAAAGCACAGCAGGTCAGGCAGCATCTGAGGAGCAGGAGAGTCGACGTTTCAAGCAAAAGCTCTTCATCAGGAATGAGGCAGTGGCCCAAAGAGGCTAAAAGATAAATGGGATGGGGGGGGGGTTAGGGTTGGGGGGAAGGTAGGTGGGAATGTGATAGGTAGATGCAGGTAGGGCTGAAGGTGATAGGTTGGAGTGGAGAGTGGCAAAGATAGGTGGGAAGGAAAATGGACAGGGAGGAACAGTTCAAGAGGGCGGTGCCAAGTTGGAGGGTTGGATCTGGGCTGATAAATGTGTTGCTGGAAAAGTGCAGCAGGTCAGGCAGCATCCAAGGAGCAGGAGAATCGACGTTTCGGGCATAAGCCCTTCTTCAGGAATGAAGAGGGTGTACCAAGCAGGCTAAGATAAAACGTTGGGAGGAGGGACTTGGGGGAGGGGCGTTGGGAATGTGATAGGTGGAAGGAGGTTAAGGTGAGGGTGATAGGCCAGAGTGGGGGTGGGGGCGGAGAGGTCGGGAAGAAGATTGCAGGTCAAGAAGGCGGTGCTGAGTCCGAGGGTTGGGACTGAGATAAGGTGGGGGGAGGGGAAATGGGAAAGCTGGAGAAATCCGCATTCATCCCTTGTGGTTGGAGGGTTCCTTGGCGGAAGATGAGGCGCTCTTCCTCCAGGCGTCGTGTTGCCATGGTCTGGCGATGGAGGAGGCCAAGGACCTGCATGTCCTTGGCGAAGTGGGAGGGGGAGTTAAAGTGTTCAGCCATGGGGTGGTTGGGTTGGTTGGTGCGGGTGTCCCAGAGGTGTTCTCTGAAACGTTCCACAACTGGGCAGCCTGTCTCCCCAATGTAGAGGAGGCCACATCGGGTGCAGCGGATGCAGTAAATGATGTGTGTGGAGGTGCAGGTGAATATGGAAGGATCCCTTGGTGCCTTGGAGGGAAGTGAGGGGGGAGGTGTGGGCGCAAGTTTTGCATTTCTTGCGGTTGCAGGGGAAGGTGCCAGGAGTGGAAGTTGGGTTGGTGGGGGGTGTGGACCTGATGAGGGAGTCGCGGAGGGAGTGGACATTCCGGAACACTGATAGGGGAGGGGAGGGAAATATATCCTTGGTGGTGGGGTCTGTTTGGAGGTGGCAGAAATAACGAAGGATGATACGATGTATCTGGAGGTTGGTGGGGTGGTAGGTGAGGACCAGTGGGGTTCTGTCCTAGTGGCGATTGGAGGGGCGGGGCTCAAGGGCGGAGGAGCAGGAAGTGGAGGAGATGTGGTGGAGAGCATCGTCAACCACGTCTGGGGGGAAATTGCGGTCTTTGAAGAAGGAGGCCATCTGGGTTGTTCGGTATTGGAATTGGTCCTCCTGGGAGCAGATGCGGTGGAGGCGAAGGAATTGGGAATATGGGATGGCGATTGTACAGGGGGCAGGGTGGGAGGAGGTGTAACCTAGGTAGCTGTGGGAGTCGGTCGGTTTATAGTAAACGTCCGTGTTGAGTCGGTCGCCCGAGATAGAAATGGAGAGGTCTAGGAAGGGGAGGGAGGAGTCTGAGATGGTCCAGGTAAATTTGAGGTCGGGGTGGAAGGTGTTAGTAAAGTGGATGAACTGTTCAACCTCCTCGTGGGAGCACGAGGCAGCGCCAATACAGTCATCGATGTAGCGGAGGAAGAGGTGGGGGGTGGTGCCAGTGTAGCTGCGGAAGATGGACTGTTCCACATATCCAATGAAGAGGCAGGCATAGCTGGGGCCCATGCGGGTGCCCATGACTACTCCTTTGGTTTGGAGGAAGTGGGAGGATTGGAAAGAGAAGTTGTTCAGAGTGAGGACCAGTTCAGTCAGTCGAAGGAGGGTGTCAGTGGAAGGGTACTGGTTGGTACGGCGGGAAAGGAAGAAGCGGAGGGCTTTGAGTCCTTCATGATGGGGGATGGAGGTGTACAGGGACTGGATGTCCATGGTGAAGATAAGGCGTTGGGGACCGGGGAAGTGAAAATCATGGAGGAGGTGGAGGGCATGGGTGGTGTCCCGAACGTAGGTGGGGGGTTCTTGGACTAAGGGGGACAGGACCGTGTCGAGGTATGTAGAGATGAGTTCAGTGGGGCAGGAGCAGGCTGAGATGATGGTCAGTCGGGGCAGTCAGGTTTGTGGATTTTGGGCAGGAGGTAGAAACGGGTGGTGCGGGGTTGTGGGACTATGAGGTTGGAGGCGGTGGATGTGAGATCCCCTGAGGTGATGAGGTTATGGATGGTCTGGGAGATGATGCTTTGGTGGTGGGAGGTGGGGTCATGATCAAGGGGACAGTAGGAGGAGGTATCTGCGAGCAGGCATTTAGCCTCAGCAGTGTAAAGATTGGTGTACCAAACTACCACCGCGCCTCCCTTGTCTGCCAGTTTGATAGTGAGGTTGGGGTTGGAGCTGAGGGAGTGGAGCGCTGTACGTTGTGAGGGTGAGAGATTGGAGTGAGTGAGAGGGGTGGACAGATTGAGGTGGTCAATGTCGTGGCAGCTGTTGGCTATGAAGAGATCGAGTGCGGGTAAGAGGCCAGCACGGGGTCTCCAGGTGGATGGGGTGTGTTGGAGGCGGGAGAAGGGGTCGTCAGAGGGTGGGCGAGAGTCTTGGTTGAAGAAGTAGGCGCGGAGCCGAAGGCGGTGGAAGAATTGTTCGATGTCTCGCCGCGTGTTGAACTCATTAATCCAGGAGTGTAGGGGAATGAAGGTGAGGCCTATGCTGAGGACTGATCTTTCATCCTCAGAGAGGGGTAGTTCTGGAGGGATGGTGAAAACACGGCAGGGCTGGGAGCTCGGACCTGGTGTAGGGCTGGAGCTGGGAGTGGGGGCGGGGTTAGACGTGGGGGCGGAGATGCAGCCTTCTCGATCGCCGCCCAGACAACTGTCTCCACGATCGCCAAGAAGACCATCGCCGACAGATTCGTGGCCTCCGCGGGGTCCACAACCATCAGGAACAACACCGTTTCTGCCGTCGCTGCAGCCACTTCTGCCCCCGGTGATGTCACTCATCTGCACAACAACCACGCCACATGCGTCTCCGTCCCCACGCAGATCTCCGTCACCATGCCTAACCCTGCCCCCACACCAGTCTCCGCCCCTGCGCCGATCTCCGCCCCCACGCCGATCTCCGCCCCCAACCCGATCTCCGGGTTGGATCTGGGGTAAGGTGAGGGAAGGAGAGATGAGGAAACTGGTGAAATCCACATTGATTCCATGTGGTTGGAGGGTCCCAAGGCGGAAGTGAGGTGTTCTTCCTCCAGGCGTCGGGCGGCTAGAGTTTGGCCGTGGAGGGGGCCCAGGACTTCCATGTCATTGGTGGAGTGGAAGGAGGAGTTAATATATTCAGCCACAGGATGGTGGGGTCGATTAGTGCGTGTGTGTCCCAGAGTTGTTCTCTGAAACATTCTGCAAATTAGCATCTTGTCTCCCCGATGTAGAGGAGACCACATCGGGAGCAATGGACACAGTAGATGACGTGTGTAGAAGTACAGGTAAATCTCTGCCAGATGTGGAAGGCTCTTTTGGGGTCTTGGATGGAGGTGAGGGGGAGGGGTGGGCGCAGGTTTTGCAGATCTTGCAGTAGCAAAGGAATATGCTGGGACTGGAGGGTGGGTTGGTGGAGGGTGTCGACCTAACAAGGGAGTTGTGGAAGCGAATGGCCTCTATGGAATGCAGATAGGGGTAGGGAGGGAAATAAATCCCTCATACTTCATCTTCACCCCCTTATTGCTTTTTAAGTTGTCCTGTGCTAGTTTTTAAAGGATTCCCAATCCTTGGGCTTCCCACAAATCTTCACCACATTGTTTTTTCCTTTTGTTTTTACGCTGTCCCTGATTCTCTTGTCAGCCATGACTGTCTTGTCTTCTCCTCTGAGTATGTTCCTTCTTCCTTGGGATGAATCTCAGCTGTGGCTCCCGGATTACTCCCAGAAACCCCTGCCATTGCTCTCCCACTGTCTTCCCTGCTAGGCTCCCCTTCCAATCAACTCTGGCCAGCTTCTCTCCCTTGTCTTTATAGTTGCCTTTACTCAATTGTTACATCTGATTCCAGCTTCTCCCTCTCAAACAGCAGTGTGAACTCAATCATATGATTCACTATTCTGGATGGTGGACCATACAAATCAAAGTCCTATCTCAAAGCACTAGAGAAAATATCCAATTAAGTCATCAATTTACAGAGTTGCCAGACAGAGTTAAATATTGAAAGTCTAATTTTTATGTTCAGTCAGCCAAATTAGTCACTATTGGATGGATTACATTAGATGGTTCAACAACCCCAAAACATTGAGCAATTTTGAGTTGAATAGACACCATAGAAACAGATCATTCATGCCAAATGTTAGACACTGGGAGAGTGGAGAGGTTTTTTTAAATCAAAGTTACAATTGAAAGGAGATGGCAGAAATGACGTGGAGATGGGTGATCGGGAATGGAATGGAGAGGGGATAGCAGTGGGAGATGGAGAGAGGGGATAGCAATGGTCTTCAGTCACAGGGGTATTATCCTCCTTTGGACCTGGTTGATGAACAACAATTAAGTTTTTTGCAAACACCTTTAAAAGCGGTTTTAAGAAATAAAGATGCACATTGTTTTAAAGATTTTATCCTAATCTCATTCGATACCTTTTCCTGATACTCTTTTGTTGATGTTGTACTGTTTACAAATTGTCCATAAAACAGATTAGATTGAAGTTGATGATGAAATAATGGCATTTGGAACCTCATGCCAGCCGTAAATGGGTAGCAACTGCTTGAGTCAGGATTGATTATTTGCAACATTAACCCAGGGGTCTGACTGACTCATTGAGAACCCCCATTGAATTGTGTAAATCAAGGTCTTGTGACATAGGTAGACCCCGATTGCAAATTCATGGTATGGCTTGTGCCAGCCAGTGACTGACATGGTCAGTCTTGCCACTGATACCTACTTACTTTGTAACCTAGAAAAATATTTATGATTTTAGAATGAACTTTACAATAACTTTTGTGTCCTAGGTACACAAAATCAAATCCATGCTCTGATGGCCGGTCTGATTTTCCATCAGGAACATACTCTGCCATTAGCTCCAGCTGTTTCACACACCTCTACAGCTGGAGTGTGATGACTGTTTGATGCCTGCAGTTCACTCGTGGAACTGAAGACCAGAAGGTTTGTTGTTCTGCACTGTCTATTGCTAATTGGTTTGCTCATCCAGGCCCATATTTTCCATTCCTCACAGTCTGTACAATGTGAAATCACTTTTAATAAAAATAGAAGATCTTTGAAACAATCAGCAAACCTGACAACATCCGCTGTACTCATTTGTCCTTATCAGATACAAGAGTAATGTTTGTTTGTGTGTGTATGTGTGTGAGAGAGTCAATGTAGGGCAGATGCACATTTGTTCCAATGTCTTAAATAACTTGTGGCAATTTGCTGAACAGTACACCATCTTCCAGCTCCAAGTAAGGTACTTTTGTCAAATTTAATCTCTTTTATTCTGCAATATCAAATTTTCAATCAGTTTTCCATTCATTCCAAATCTAAGTGTCAAAATGCTGATTCCACAAATAAGCAGTCCCATCAATCCTGATAATTGGAAAATGCCAATTCTGTCTCATTAAGAGGTGGTGCAATTATGCAAGAGGATAGAAGGTAAATAAAGTGCTTTATTTTCATCTGAAAACCTACTTGCATATTTATTCAAGAGTCCAAATGAGGAATGGGATTCTTGCGATGAGAAAGAGGAATTGCTTGCATGTGAAATTTTAAATGATGAGGACAATCGAGAGGGAATGTCACAACTGGCAGCCAAAGTTTCAGAGTCAATTTGGATATTTCCAAAAGGCAGTCGATCTCCAAAAGACAGTAACTGGAAGGGTTGACAATTGTTGACAGAAATGGGATGGGAAATCAACTTAGGTGATTGTGGAACTCTCTCAATAAATCAAGGAGTAATCCGATGAAGGAAGTACAACAGTGCAAATTATGAACCAATTTCCCTCGGTATCAGCCTATCATACCCTGTCTATTAGGCACCAGTGTAATCCATCCACAAAGTATCACTGATGCATTTCAGACCACAGAGACCGGTATCATTGTATTATACTAATTGTAAGTAACCTAGCAACAGATCAGCCAAGCTACCATCTCAGAGTGAGATGTCTGGCCGTAATCATAATCAAAGAGCTGCACTAAAACCTTTGAGGAACATCCTGAACATCTGACAGACTGAACCAATCCATAATTTATTTCATTCCATGTTGCGCAGAATTGGAAGTTTCTGAAGAAACAGTCAGAAAAATAACTGAGCACTTGCTTATCGCAAAGTTGTAATTGCTGTTGAAGCTGCACTCTGGGAAAGGAGATACTTCATACAGAATGACCAGTCCACCATCCCTCAATTGTTCATCCTACTTTTACAAAGACATCAATGTGGAGCATTCCCTCATGGAATCAAACTGATTTTTGTCACCGTGTCAAGGAGAGAGGGAAAACATGTCTCACCTGTATCTCAATGACCATTGGGGCTTACACCTCACTCCCCACAAACTCCAGGTAGCTTATCAGTTACCATCAATGTTCTGATGTTTCTGTGTTGGGCAACAATACAGGATCACAACCATCCTCAAGTTCCACTCCAAATCATAAATCATCCAGGTTTGAAAAGACATCGCTGTTCCTTAGTGTCATTGGACGAAAGCCCTGGGCAGATTTCAAGTACTGCTCTGATCTCAATGAATGACAGAACAGGCTCAAGGCACAGAGTGGCCTCCTCTTGTTCCGACCAATTTCAGATACCAATATCCAAAATACATTCCAGCAGTGACTGAGTATTGCAAACATAGGAACACACAAATTAAAAGAAGGTGTAAGTCAAATCGGTCCCTTGGGCTTGTTCTGCCAATAAGATCATGGTTGATCTGTTTTGAATTTGATTCATCTGCCTAACAACCACCTCCACCTTAAAAAAAATCAATGACAAACTTCTGTTACCTTCCCAGTGCTGCATTCCAAAGTTCTCCACCTACTGTGAACAACAATCCCCTTGTCTCTGTCCTAAAAGAGTGATCCTTCATTTTAAAACAAAATCCTCTTGAACTGAACTCACCCGCAAAGGAAGCATCCTTCCCACATCCACTTTGGTAAGTTCATTCAGAATCTTATCACTAACATCAAGTCTTTGTTCAGTCTTCAAACCTCCAGTGGAAACTGGCCAGGTCTATTCAACCTTTCTTCATAAGACAACCCATTCATTCCAGGTATCAATCTATTAAACCTTCTCCATACTGCCTCCAATGCACATACATCCTTTCTTAAATAAGGAGGTCAAAACTGCATGTTATTTCAAATGTAGTCTCATCAATGTCCTGTATAACTGAACAAAACATTGTTACTTTTATATTTAATACCTCTCAAAAAACATTAGTCATCTTAATTACTTGCCTTGCCTGCAAACTAATTTTCTGCTGCTCATGCAGTAAAAAAACCTACGTCACCCTCCACCTCAGAAGTCTGCACTCATACTCAACATTATTATTGTGTCTTGTTATTCTTCCGAAAAAGTGAACAATTTCACATTTTCCCATGAAATTATCCATCATCCCATTGGCTCAACCTATCGATATCTGACTGCATCCTCCTCATGGAGAGAGTGAGGACTGCAGATGCTGGAAAGTCAGAGCTGATAAAGAGTGGGGCTGAAATAAGTATATCAGGCCAAGCAGGATCCCATTCTCCTCTGATGTTACTTGACGAGTTATGCGTTTTCCAGTTCCACTCTTTATCAACTGCATCCTTCTCATGTCTACTTCATAACTTTCCAATTGTGTAATCTGCAAATTTAGTTTCCATTACTCCCCATGTCTGAATAGGCAATATGAGTTGCTAAAAACATTATGTCATATTTCTGAGCCTTACATAGAACGCAGACAATAGGACATACATCACAGTACAGGTTCTTCACCCTCGATGTTGTGATGATCTTTTAACCTACTCTAAGATCAAACTAGCCCACATACCCTTCATCCTTGCAGAACACCACTTATCACATGCTGCCAATCAGAAAAATACACAATTATTAGTGTTCTCTCTTTCCTGCCAACTTGCAAATTCTCTGTCTGTCTATGTCATTATGTTAGCCCCTTCACCATGAGCTCTTAAATTGGGCAATAAGCTTTAATCTGTCGCCTTGTCAAATATCTTCTGTAAATCCAAGTATATTATGTCAATGGCTTCCCCATTATCCACAGTACATGTGCACCCTTGAAATAACTCCAAAAATTGATTAAACATGCATTCCCTTTCACAAAACCATGGAGAACCTTACTGATAATTTTGAAGTTTTCTGTGTGCCTAATTATAACCTCCATACTGATCAATGCTAAAACTCTGTCTATGAATGATGTCAAGCTAACAGGCTAACAGCTTTCTGTATTCTCCCTCTTCCCCATCTTGAATGGAGAAGTTCTATGTACCACTTTCCAGTCTGATGAAATCTTTCCAGAATATTGTGAATTTTGGACAATTAAGATCACTGCATTGTCGAGTCATTAATCACCCCCTTTAAGACCACAGGATTAAGTCCATTTGGATCCAGGGACATACCAACCTTCAGTTTGCTCTGTACCAATCCCCTGATGATTGTAACGTCACCAAGTTCCTCTCTCCACCCCATGTCTTGACTTACAGCTATCACTGAATATTGTCTTTATCCTGCATAGAGAATGCAGAAGCAAAATAATATGTGGTCACTTCATCCGCCATTTCATTATTATCCACTAGTAACTGCCCACTTTCACTCTCCAGTGGATAAACATTCATTTTATTTGTGCTTTACCTTGCCAAATATGTTTAGAAACTCCTGGTATCTCCCTTCATATTCCAGCTAGCTTCCTTTCAACCTGTAACTACTTTCTCCTCATTAACCTTTTGATCATTCTCTGCCATTTGTTGCATTCTGTCCAGTCACTTGACCTTATTTTTGCAGAGGTAGATGCCTTTTTCTTAAATTCTTTTATAAGCCACAGATGGTGAGTTTTCCCATTGGGATTTTTCTTTATTGTAGGAATATACGGATGCCGAATAATTCTGATGTATCCAATTTAATGTCTGCCATTTCTTTGCTATAGACCTCTCATCTAACCTGGAATCTCAGTTCAGTATGACCCTCTCATCCAGTCTGGAATTACAACATCTGCTTTTCCTAGTTTATATCTAGATTAAACTCGCCCAAAATTATTGCTCTCCCTTTCCCAAGTGCACCCAATTTTTCTTATATTGTTCATCCGACATTGAAGTTACTTTCAGGGGATTGTACTCGTGACTCTGTTTCTGATTGAATGTTTACCTCCACCCAAACAGCTTCTGCATCCTGCTCTCCTGAACTAAGGTTTCTCTAACAATTACATTAATGCCATTCTTGATTAACAGTATTACTCCTCCCCTATTACCAATCCTCCTATTCTACTTGATTGTCATAAATGACTGAATATTCAGGATCTAATCCTATTGTCATACAGCCACCCCTCAATCATGGCTATCCAATCATAATTATTTACTTCAATGACAATTATTGAAGTAAATAATTACTTCAATTATTTACGTCAACTTTGTTATGAATAATACATGCCTTTAGCTACACAGACTTTAGTTTGGTCTTCGTGTTATCGTTGTAACATATGGACTTGACTGTCCTTATGTTTTCTTTCTCAGTCTCTCCCTACCATTCTTTGACAATAGACAATAGACAATAGACAATAGGTGCAGGAGTAGGCCATTCAGCCCTTCAAGCCTGCACCGCCATTCAATATAATCATGGCTGATCATTCCTAATCAGTATCCTCTTCCTGCCTTATCTCCATAACCCTTGATTCCACTATCTTTGAGAGCTCTATCCAACTCTTTCTTAAATGAATCCAGAGACTGGGCCTCCACTGCTCTCTGGGGCAGAGCATTCCACACAGCCACCACTCTCTGGGTGAAGAAGTTTCTCCTGAGCTCTGTCCTAAATGGTCTACCCCGTATTTTTAAGCTGTGTCCTCTGGTTCGGCACTCACCCATCAGTGGAAATATGTTTCCTATTGCCAGAGTATCCAATCCTTTCATAATCTTATATGTCTCAATCAGATCCCCTCTCAGTCTTCGAAACTCAAGGGTATACAGTCTTTCAGTGTAAGGTAATCCTGCCATTTCAGGAATTGACCTCGTGAACCTACGCTGCACTCCCTCAATAGCCAGAATGTCTTTCCTCAAATTTGGAGACCAGAACTGCACACAGTACTCCAGGTGTGGTCTCACCAGGGCCCTGTACAGCTGCAGAAGCACCTCTTTGTTTCTATACTCAATTCCTCTTGTTATGAAGGCCAGCATGCTATTAGCCTTCTTCACTACCTGCTGTACCTGCATGCTTGCCTTCATTGACTGGTGTACAAGAACACCCAGATCTCTCTGTACTGCCCCTTTACATAAATTGATTCCGTTGAGGTAGTAGTCTGCCTTCCTGTTCTTCCCACCAAAGTGGATAACCATACATTTATCCACATTAAACTGCATCTGCCATGCATCTGCCCACTCACTTAACTTGTCCAAGTCACCCTGTAATCTCCTAACATCCTCATCACATTTCACCCTGCCACCCAGCTTTGTATCATCAGCAAATTTGCTAATGTTATTGCTGATACCATCTTCTATATTGTAAAAAGCTGCGGTCCCAGCACGGATCCCTGCGGTACCCCACTGGTCACTGCTTGCCATTCCGAAATGGAGCCATTTATCACTATCCTTTGTTTCCTAATAGCCAACCAATTTTCAATCCAATCTAGTACTTTGCCCCCAATACCATGCGCCATAATTTTACTCACTAACCTCCTGTGTGGGACTTTATCAAAAGCTTTCTGAAAGTCCAGCTACACTACAGATTCGATATTACTGTGTCACTTTCCTGCCTTGACCTTATCTCATGACTTGCTAGAAATAACAAGCCCCCACCTAAGTTTCTTTTAATGCCCTCTCCACTTACCTAGTTATAATGTTTGCTCGAACATGGGCAAATTCTAAACAGTTTACTCCTGCCTCACAGCGCCGGAATCCCAGGTTTGATTCCAGCCTCAGGCGAATGTTTGTGTAGAGTTTGTACATTTTCTGTATCTGAGTGGATCTCCTCCCAAAGTCTAAAGATGTGCAAGCTAGGTGTATTAGTCATGGGAAATGCAGGGGTTGCAGGGATAGGGAAGGGGTTGGATCTGGGTGGGATGCTGTCTGGAGTGTTGGCGTGGACTCAATTGGCTTCCACACTGTAGGAATTCCATGAGTTCAGTTGTGATTGAACAGCCTCAGATGCCATGGCCCATTAATCTCAGTTGTTGCTGCATCAAGGTGTGACAGATACTAACATCTCTGCACCAATGAGAAGCTCTTATCTCTCTGAAGTAAACCAGTATCACCCAGAGTGTTGTATTCTGTAATACCATCTGCAAGATCAGTGTAATCTCCTTACTTAACTCCTCATTATTGTCATAATAATAAATATTTTATTACGCTACATATAAAACAAATTAAAAACTTAACTAAATATGCTTGAGATTTCCTTTTCAAACACATGTCATTGCAATGATAACTATTACCAATGTTGTGGAAGTTGTGCCCTGTAATTATTAGTTAGAAAGTGAAAAAGGAATCTTCTGTTCCCCAGACAATGGATATCACACATTTATTCTTTTCCCCTCAATCATTAATATCTGTAATCTATTCCTGATATGAAATGCCAAACAACTTCCCATCTTCTGCCTTTAATCTGCCAGCACTTGCTGTGTGAATGTAACAGGACAATGATAAGTATTACCTCTGCAACTGCAGATAAAAATAAATGCATTAACATGCTACTTGTAGCCCTGAAATCACATGAGGATTTACAACTAAAAGTCGGAATTATTTAATGTCTTGAGTGTTCCAGGGCATGATGCAGGGACTAGGAGAAAGTGAGGTCTGCAGATGCTGGAGATCAAAGTTGAAACTTTATTGCTGGAACAGCACAGCAGGTCAGGCAGCATCCAGGGAACAGGAGATTCGACGTTTCGGGCACAGGCCCTTCTTCCTGAAGAAGGGCCTGTGCCTGAAACGTCGAATCTCCTGTTCCCTGGATGATGCAGGGACTAGCCTGAGATCATTTTAAATCTGCCGCATTATAAACATATTCTTGCAGTTTTGTAAAGATTCTGGATGAAGGCTCATTGCTATTTAATAAAAATACGATCAGATCTGACCTAGCTTCTAATCAATTGAATTCCTGTTATAAGGCAAAGAAAAGTTCTGCAGAAGGGTTACTAGACTCAAAATTTAACTCCACTTTCTCTCCACAGATCCTGACAGACCTGCTGTGTTTCTCCAGAATTCTCTTTTAGTTCCTATTTATCATAAATAATTCTTTAGTGACACATGAACATCCCTAATTTCTTTTACATATCCATGGGATTTTTAACTTTTCAGGGGATGTGGGTGTCATTGGTACTCATTGCCAGTCTCTAATTGCCCTTGAACTGAGCGGTTTGCTCAGCCATTTCAGAGGGTGGTTAAAGGCTCATCCACATTGGTGTGGGTTTGGAGTTAGATGTAGGTCAGATCAGGTAAGGATGGCAGATTTCCCTTCCTGAAGGATATTGGTGAACCAGATATTAGTTTCATGGTCACCATCATTGAAACTAGTTTTATATAGTGCTGAAAATGTGTTGCTGGAAAAGCGCAGCATCCAGGGAACAGGAGAATCGACGTTTTGGGCATAAGCCCTTCTTCAGGAATCAGTTCTTCAGGAACTAGTTTTATATATCAGATCTTAATTCATTGATTTCATAGTGTAGCAGCAGCTGTGGTGGGATTTGACACAGTGTCCACAAAGTAATACCTGAGGCTTCTGGAATTCTAGTCCAGTGACATTACCATTTCACTACCCACCTCTGGTGCAGTGAATCTAAATTTCCATAGCTGGTACTAATGATTAGAAGTTGAGATGACTGCAGTAACACATCTCCCCAAGCATTGAATCAGCCCCAATCAGCCAAATCAGCTCCTGTTCATTGACACAAATAATCCTGCAGATGCTGTACATCTGAAATACAAACCAAAATTTCTGGGAAAACTCAGGGAGTATCTGTGGAGAGAAACAAATTTTAGTGTGATGATCTTACATCAGAACTGAAGAAAGGTTGAGATTGTTTTTAAGCTGGTGATAGAGGAGAGGGGTAGAAGAAACTAAGCTGATTCAGTCTGCAGTTTGGAGTGCATTGCCTCAGACTCTGAGGAATGCAAGTTTAATTGAGGGTTTCAAAGGGAGCTGGACTGTTAATTGAAAAAAACAAATGCACAAGGTTACTGGGAAAAGACTGGGATACAGCACAAAATGAGCTGCTTGCTCAAAGTCACTGATAGTGAGCCAAATGGTTTCCTTGCACCCTGTAGCAATTCTGTAATTCAATGAATCTGTTAAACTGCATGTTGAGTCCAGAAGGTTGCAACATACCAAGTTGAAAGATAAAGTTATGGTTCCCTGAGCTGGGATGGGTTTCACTGGAACAATGTCTCCCCACCCTCATCATTATATGACGCTTTCAATCTCAGCTGTAACAGGTCACTATATAATATTAGTTTTACTATATTAGCTTTTCACAGCAGAGAGCGGCGCGAGCTGGGCGGAAGTGAAGTTGGAGCGCAGAGCTGGTCGGGAAGGTAAGTGATTGATATTTGAGTGGGTGTATTCTAGACCCCAGGCCCTACATAGTAGGGCCTCCCTCCCATCCTCTTCCTCTAACCTAACTTTAAAGTCCACAGGTAAGCTACTCAGTGTTCTTGTTTTGGTGACGAAGTATAGAGTAATGGCAGCACAGGCAGTGGAATGTTCCTCCTGCAGGATGTTCGAGGTAGGGCTGACCACCGATGCTCCTGCCGACTTCATCTGCAGGAAATGCAGTCAGATCTTGCTCCTCACAGACCCCATTAGGGAACTGGAACTGGAGTTGGATGAACTGAGGATTATTCAAGAGGCTGAGAGGGTGATAGATAGAAGCTACAGGGACATAGTTCCGCCAGAGAACAGAGGTAGCTGGGTAACAGTTAGGGATGGGAAGGGGAGGAAGCAGGCAGTGCAGGGATCCCCTGTGGTCATTCCCCTCAACAATAAGTATACCGCTTTGGATACTGTTGGGGGGACGGCCTAGCAGGGGTAAGCTGCAGTGACCGGGTCTCTGGCACGAGGTCCGGCTCTGAGGCTCAGAAGGGAAAGGGGGAGAGGAGGAGAGTGCTAGTTATAGGAGACTCTTTAGTTAGAGGGACGGACAGGCGGTTCTGTGGACATGGGCGAGACTCTCGGATGGTTTGTTGCCTCCCGGGTGCCAGGGTCCGAGACGTCTCAGACCGTGTCTTCAGAATCCTTAAGGGGGAGGGTGTGCAGCCAGAAGTCGTGGTGCATGTTGGCACCAACGACATAGGTAGGAAGAGGGGTGGGGAGGTCATTCAGGAGCTCAGGGAATTAGGCTGGAAGCTAAAAGCTAGGACAGACAGAGTCGTCAGCTCTGGGTTGTTGCCGGTGCCACGTGACAGTGAGGCAAGGAATAGGGAGAGAGTGCAGTTGAACACGTGGCTGCAAGGATGGTGTAGGAGGGAGGGCTTCAGGTATTTGGACAATTGGACTGCATTCAGAGGAAGGTGGGACCTGTACAAGCAGGACGGGTTGCACCTGAACCAGAAGGGCACCAATATCCTGGGAGGTAGGTTTGCTAGCACTCTTCAGGGGGGTTTAAACTAATTTGGCAGGGGGATGGGATCTGGACTTGTAATCCAGCAAGTAGGCTAGCTGTTTGTCAGGATGTTCAAGAATGTAGGGCGGCTGTGGAGAAGGTAGCACTGACAGGGAGTACTTGCGGATACAGAGATGGGCTCAAGTGTGTATACTTCAACGCAAGGAGTATCAGAAATAAGGTGGGTGAACTTAAGGCGTTGATCGGTACCTGGGACTACGATGTTGTGGCCATCACGGAAACGTAGATAGAAGAGGGACAGGAATGGTTGTTGGAGGTTCCTGGTTACAGATGTTTCAGTAAGATTAGGGAGGGTGGTAAAAAAGGAGGGGGGGAAGCGTTGCTAATCAGAAATGGTATAATGGCTGCAGAAAGGCAGTTCAAGGGGGACCTGCCTTTGGAGGTAGTATGGGCTGAAGTCAGAAATAGGATAGGTGCAGTCTCCTTGTTGGGTGTTTACTATAGGCCCCCCAATAGCAGCAGAGATGTAGACAAACAAATTTGGAAACAGATTTTGGAAAGGTGCAGAAGGCACAGGGTAGTAGTCATGGGTGATTTCAACTTCCCAAACATTGATTGGAAGCTCTTTAGATCAAGTAGATTGGATGGGGCGGTGTTTGTGCAGTGTGTACAGGAAGCTTTTCTAACTCAGTATGTAGATTGCCCGACCAGAGGGGAGGCCATATTGGATTTGGTACTCGGTAACGAACCGGGACAAGTGATGGGCTTGTTAGTGGGTGAACATTTTGATGATGGTGACCACAATTCTGTGACTTTCACCTTGGTTATGGACAGAGATAGGTGCGTGAAACAGGGTAGGTTTTACAATTGGGGGAAGGGTAAATACGATGCTGTAAGACAGGATCTGAGGAGCATAAGTTGGGAGCATAGGCTGTCAGGGAAGGATGTCGTGGAAATGAGGAACTTTTTCAAGGAACAGATACGACGTGTCCTTGATATGTATGTACCTGTCGGGCAGGAAAGAGATGGTAGTGTGAGGGAACCTTGGTTGACGAGGGAGGTTGAATGTCTTGTAAAGAGGAAGAAGGAGGCTTACATAAGGTTGAGGAAACAAGGTTCAGACAGAGCATTGGAGGGATACAGGATAGCCAGAAGGGAGCTGAAGAAAGGGGATTAGGAGAGCTAAGAGAGGGCATGAAAAATCTTTGGCGGATAGGATCAAGGATAACCCCAAGGCATTTTATGCGTATGTGAGAAACATGAGAATGACGAGAACGAGGGTAGGTCTGATCAAGGACAGTAGTGGGAGACTGTGTATTGAGTCGGAAGAGATAAGTGAGGTCTTGAATGAGTACTTTTCTTCAATATTTACAAACAAGAGGGACCGTATTGTAGAAGAGGAGAGTATGAAATGGACTGGTAAGCTAGAGGAGATACTTGTTAGGAAGGAAGATGTGTTGGACATTTTGAATAACTTGAGGATAGACAAGTCCCCCGGGCCTGACGGGATATATCCTAGGATTATGTGGGAAGCAAGAGAGGAAATTGCAGAGCCGTTGGCAATGGTGTTTTCGTCTTCACTGTCAACAGGGGTGGTACCAGGGGACTGGAGAGTGGCGAATGTTGTGCCCCTGTTCAAAAAAGGGAATAGGGATAACCCCAGGATTTACAGGCCAGTTAGTCTTACTTCGGTGGTAGGCAAAGTAATGGAAAGGGTACTGAGGGATAGGATTTATGAGTATCTGGAAAGACACTGCTTGATTAGGGACAGCCAGCACAGATTTGTGAAGGGTAGGTCTTGCCTTACAAGTCTTATTGAATTCTTTGAGAAGGTGACCAAGCATGTGGATGAGGGTAGAGCAGTGGATGTAGTGTACATGGATTTTAGTAAGGCATTTGATAAGGCTCCCCATGGTAGGCTTATGCGGAAAGTCAGGAGGCATGGGATAGAGGGAAATTTGGCCAGTTGGATAGAAAACTGGCTAACCGGTCGAAGTCAGAGAGTGGTGGTAGATGGTAAATATTCAGCCTGGAGCCCAGTTACAAATGGAGTTCCGCAAGGATCAGTTCTGGGTCCTCTGCTGTTTGTAATTTTTATTAATGACTTGGAAGAAGGAATCGAAGGGTGTATCAGTAAATTTGCAGATGATATGAAGATTGGTGGAGTTGTGGATAGTGAGGAGGGCTGTTGTTGGCTGCAAAGGGACTTAGATATGATGCAGAGCTGGGCTGAGGAGTGGCAGATGGAGTTCAACCCTGCCAAGTGTGAGGTTCCCCATTTTGGAAGGACAAATAAGAATGCGGAATACAGGGTTAACGGTAGGGTTCTTAGTAAGGTGGAGGAGCAGAGGGATCTTGGGGTCTATGTTCATAGCTCTTTGAAAGTTGACACTCAGGTGGATAGAGCTTGTAAGAAGGCCTATGGTGTATTAGCGTTCATTAGCAGAGAGATTGAATTCAAGAGTTGTGAAGTGATGTTACAGCTGTACAGGACTTTGGTTAGACCACATTTGGAGTACTGTGTGCAGTTCTGGTCGCCTCACTTTAGGAAAGATGTGGAAGCTTTGGAGAGGGTGCAGAGAAGATTTACCAGGATGTTGCCTGGAATGGAGAATAGGTCGTACGAGGATAGGTTGAGCGTGCTAGGCCTTTTCTCATTGGAACGGAGAAGGATGAGGGGTGACTTGATAGAGGTGTATAAGATGATCAGGGGAATAGATAGAGTAGCCAATCAGAAACTTTTTCCCCTGGTACAACAGAGTGTTACAGGGGGACATAAATTTAAGGTGAAGGGTGGAAGGTATAGGGAAGATGTCAGGGGTAGGTTCTTTACCCAGAGAGTGGTGGGGGCATGGAATGCGCTGCCTGTGGGAGTGGCAGAGTCAGAATCATTGGCGAACTTTAAGTGGTAATTGGATAGGTACATGGATGGGTGCTTAAGCTAGGACAAATGTTCGACACAACATCGTGGGCCGAAGGGCCTGTTCTGTGCTGTATTGTTCTATGTTCTATATAATCTTGAAAAAAGGATAAAACAACAGTCAGTTACTCACTCACACTTAACATTGAAGTGGAGATGCCGGTGTTGGACTGGGGTGGACAAAGTTAAAAATCACACAACACCAGGTTATAGTCCAACAGGTTTAATTGGAAGCACACTAGCTTTTGGAGCGACGCTCCTTCATCAGGTGATTGTGGAGGGCTCGGATCGTAACACAGAATTCTGTGTTATGATCGAGCCCTCCACAATCACCTGATGAAGGAGCGTCGCTCCAAAAGCTAGTGTGCTTCCAAATAAACCTGTTGGACTATAACCTGGTGTTGTGTGATTTTTAACTTTGTACACTTCACATTATCAGCCGAGGATGCGTCAACATCCTTCATAGAACATAGAACATAGAACATAGAAGAATACAGCGCAGTACAGGCCCTTCGGCCCTCGATGTTGCGCCGATCCAAGCCCACCTAACCTATATTAGCCTACTATCCTCCGTATGCCTATCCAATGCCCGCTTAAATGCCCATAATGAAGGAGAGTCCACCACCGCTACTGGCAGGGCATTCCATGAACTCACGACTCGCTGAGTAAAGAACCTACCCCTAACATCTGCCCTATAACTACCCCCCCTTAATTTCAAGCTATGCCCCCTTGTAATAGCTGACTCCATACGTGGAAAAAGATTCTCACTGTCGACCCTATCTAAACCCCTAATCATCTTGTACACCTCTATCAAGTCACCCCTAAACCTTCTTTTCTCCAATGAAAACAACCCCAAGTGCCTCAGCCTTTCCTCATACGATCTTTCTACCATACCAGGCAACATCCTGGTAAACCTCCTCTGCACCCATTCCAGTGCCTCCACATCCTTCCTATAGTATGGCAACCAAAACTGCACACAGTACTCCAGATGCGGCCGCACCAGAGTCTTATACAACTGCAACATGACCTCAGTACTCCGGAACTCAATTCCTCTACCAATAAAAGCCAGCACGCCATATGCCTTCTTCACTGCACTATTTACCTGGGTGGCAACTTTCAAAGATCTGTGTACAGACTCAAGCATGACATAATACATATGATGTAGAGGCAAAAATCTCTCAAAACATTCACCTCAAAATTAAAAGTCAGTGACAGAACAGGTTAAAAGGCAACCAAATATTTTGGGTATAATGCCAAACCTTTTCTATGGCAATGAATTCAACAACTTTTTCCTTCATAGTCCAGAAACTGTTTGTAAAGGGTACATTAGTGTAATGTTTCAATTTAAATTAATTTGTATCCTGGGAATAACTGAGATGTGATGCAACTACTCCAAATTAATCCTGTTTTTTTTTAACAATAAGCTGTGTTGAGAGCTCAGAGCTGAAGCAAAGCATTCCGTCCTTTACTTTTCTTTCTGCATACTTGTTTAGTGATGACCCTGGGATTCAGTTGCAAATTAAACGGAAATACTTTGTGATCTTTGGGAAAAATGTTACATCTTAAGGATGCTTCATGCCCCTGACTTTCTCCTCCTATCTTGGTGCATCCTGGCCAAATCATACTTCCACATAGCCCAAATTAATTTTGATGCAGACTGTAACAGAAGACTAGATTTCCCCCCCTTTAGTGACAGGAAACATTAAGGATACTAAGGAAGGCTCAGTTAACAGCTCCCACACTCTTTTCAAAGGATCCCAATAAACAGGGCAACACTGTGCAGCGGAGAGAGTGCTACCCTGTCAGATATGGCATCTCTCGGATGAGACGTTAAAGCAAGATTTTTCCTATTCTCCCAGGTGGATGCGAAAGAAATTGTGACATTTTTCAGGAAGAGCAAAGGTCTTATCCTTGCTGTGCTGGTTAATAGATCTCTCTGAATTAATGTTACAACAGATATAACATCTGGCTGTTGTTATTATTGCTTGTGGCAGCTTGCTGCGCACAAATTGGCTCCAATTGCAGCTGTGACAAGAATTGAAATGCAAATGTTTTCAGGAAAGCACTTTGGAGATGTCCACTCATCATAAAGGACTCGACCCAAGTGTGAATTCTTCTCCTATTGGTTTGGATTAGATTAGATTAGATTAGATTGGATTAGATTAGATTACAGTGTGGAAACAGGCCCTTCGGCCTAACAAGTCCACACCGACCCGCAACCCACCCCTACCTCTACATTTACCCCTTACCTAACACTACGGGCAATTTAGCATGGCCAATTCACCTGACCTGCACATCTTTGGACTGTGGGAGGAAACCGGAGCACCCGGAGGAAACCCACGCAGACACGGGGAGAACGTGCAAACTCCACACAGTCAGTCGCCTGAGGTGGGAATTGAACCCGGATCTCTGGTGTTGTGAGGCAGCAGTGCTAGCCACTGTGCCACTGTGCCACCGTGGTTATTATGGAGCACAGGATATCACCCCGAGTGTTGGTCCAATGGAATCAGAGTGGGAGTTGAGGCGATTGGTTTATGAGGAGAGACTGAGTAGACTGGGATTATATTCATTGGAATTTAGAAAAATGAGAGGAGATCTTATAGAAACATATAAAATTATGAAGGGGATAGAAGTGGAGAATATTTTTCGACTCACAGGACAAGAGGGCACAAAATTAGGGGGAGCAGATTTGAGACTGAATTGAGAAGGAACTTCTTCACCCAGAGGGTTGAAAATCTGTGGAGTCCCCTGCACAGTGAAGTAGTTGAGGTTTCCTCAGTAAATGTTTTTATAGCTAAGATAGATAATGTTTTGAACAGTAAGGAATTCGGGGACGTGGTGAGAGGGCGGATAAGTGGAGCTGAGTACATGGAAAGATCAGTCACGATCTTATTGCATGGTGGAGCAGGCTCGAAGGGCCAGACGGCCTACTCCTGCTCCTGGTTCTTATGTAACAAGTATATCCTCGCATTGATTACTTGACAATATGAAGAAGGTGGTGTACAAAGAAAATAGAGATTTAAATCTCAGCAGTGGCTTAAATGGTCAGGAGTCTTCTACAATCATTTCTTTCTGGTAAGCAAGATTCCCAATAGTAAAATGGCAGAGCCTGGGGACAGAACACAAACACAGGATGTTGATTGAAAAACCCTCCTACTGTGCTTTTATTGTGAAATACTAATGACTAAACTCTTCATCTTCATTCCTTAAAGTTGAATGAACTGAACTGAAACAGTATCTATACAATTATCCCCTACCATTCTGTAGGTTGCCCTTTGAACTGACAAGTGGCAATAATGTTGATCCATAAACAAACATGCGGCTCTGGTAACTTTGCTACTCCACAGGTGATTAATTCCCTTTATCCATTCCTGAGTGTTTAACTGTAATTGGCACAGTTGACTGTCTCTTGGTTAAGCAGAATGTTGTTCCTTTCTCTCATTCTGATTCAACGGCATTTAAATCCTGGGCTGAGCTTTGCTGAGAAAGTGACAGTGTGTTTCAGAGGTGCACCATTATTAATTTCAAATCAGATAATAAATCCAGGGGATTAAGAGAAATAGCGGCAGTTGTCAGTCTCTCGATTTGCTGCCCAATTTCACTGATTGCTTTACACAAACTGTACTTTAGTCTCATAAATGCTGTTAATTTTAAGAAGTTGCTGGATTTACACATTAATTGCTCATTAAACTCACTGCAGAATGTGAGGCCTTGTGGTTAACTATGTAAGTACATTTTTAATGCATTGTTCATGCAATGCCAAACCCAATCTCTCTCACCTTAAAAGGAAACAATTCAAATGGTTCAGTGTAATATTGGTATGTCGTCAAATGTTGCTGAAGATCTTAAAATATGTTTTCTCAACTATGTTCTCACTTTTCCTTTCTGTATCTTTTTATTTGTCTCTTAATCTAATTTTGCTTTCTCTTTTTATTTCTCTATCCTGGTTTAACTTTAATTTATTCAGTTTCCAGCCAGTGATAACCCCCAGGATAATGGAGAATTATACAATAATGATGCCATTGAATGCCAACTGGCAATGACTGGATCGTCTCTTGTTGGAAATGTACATTGCTTGGTACTTGTGAGTTATAAGTACTATTTGGCACTTGTTAGCCCAAGCCTGGATATTGCAAAGGTCTTGCTGCATTTAGGCATAGATTAATTCAGTATCTGAGGAGTTGTGAAGGGTACTGAAAATTGAGCAATGATCAGTGAACATTATTGGATAAACGGTACAGTTACCACAGTCTCACCAGACCATAGGATGATCTCTTATTACAGAGAGGTAACTGCTGATTGTTTTACCTGAGGGTTTCTACACCTCAACAAGGAAGAAACTGTGAAGGAGATGCCTTCATAGTAAGCACAGACAATGCAGGAATTAAACCTACACTGTTGGCAGTACTTTCTATCATAAACCAGCCAACCAGCCAACTGAGCTAAACCTTTCCACAGAAAATCGTTGATGAGCAGCTGAAAATGATCAGGCCTCATACACTACATTGAGGAACTCTAACAGAGATGCCCTGGGCCCCAGCTGTGTTAAGGCTTTGATGCCGCACTCGATCATGCCTTGGAGCCACTTCTATCACATCAGCTTTCAGCTTTTTGACAACTTTTAAGTCTGCAATGTGGTCAGGAGCAGAGTGACTTTGGTGGAATCTAAACTGAGCATCAATGAGGATATTCAGTTTGATACAGCCCTGTCAGCGTGACCTGTGTGCAGCCAACACTGCCATGCACTGGGGGGAGATACTACTATTATTGTGGAGTCCTACTGTGATCACTGCAACACTGACCCTGTCACAGGGAAATGGAATGGAGTGATGTGGTCCGGCACAAATAGCAACACTCATGCTCTTGATGATTTTTTGAGCAGATGATTGAGAGTTCTCACAAAGGTCCCCATCGTTCCCTGGAAGGAGGATAAACATTCAATGTACCTATCACCTTGAAGGTGATTGGGATAGGATGACCAACTATTGCTTCAGTAGCTGGGACATCAAGGGAATCTTCGATGCAGATATTTGCTTTGATCGTCCTGAGGAAATCACGGTGAGTTTGAAAACCTTTGGTCCTCCCTTGGATGGACTTTGCTGTGACCTCATCATGTGATGGAGACTGTCAGCTTCTGTGCAGGTTGCTGCTGCGCGTGGCTTTGCTAATACATCTCTCCCTCCTCCATCTCCCACACCTTACTCATACATCACAGCAACAACGGGCATTCACAGTCGCTGAATCGGTGCACGTGAGTCATGCTCACAATGAACCTTTGGAGCAGAACAGGTTCTTAACATGAGAACAGTTAATAGACCCATCCCTTACACATGACAGCTGAATACACTGCTCCTCAGAATGAGGCACCCAGCATGTCACCAAGGAGGGACCATGTTCAAACTGATCTTGACTCATTGACATAAGACATCATTTCAACATGTTCTCCACTGATCATTGGCCCATAGATAGCAGTAGGTCCACATCACGCAGAAAAGACAATTATAGTTCAGGTGGAGAGGGAATCAGGTCCTGATTCCTTTCAACTTAGAATGCCTTGCATTAGGTGTATGTGCTCATGGCCCATTGGTGCCTCTTTAATATCACCTGTGATTACTTCTGCTTTACAAAGCTGATTATTTGCAATCTAGAAGGACCAATGACATGACCAACATTATCTCGTTTTCAGGTTCCACTCCGGAACTTTAATATCCCTTTCAGCCTGGCACTCCTTATCGTAACCAAGCCCCATGTTCCCATCCGCCACCTCAGGCTGAGACTCTAAATGTGTCCTCGCCCTGAGTCCCATCACGATAGTTTGGGGTGTTCCCAACATTGTGCTTCTCAGCTCTCCCCATTGGCACCACAATGATGACTGTCAAAAAATGTGGGTACTGAAAAAACACAGCTGGTCAGGCAGCATCCGAGGAGCAGGAGAGGGGACATTTTGAGCATAAACTCTTCATCAGGAATGTCCAGGAGGTTATGCTCGAAATGTCGACTTTCCTGCTCCTCGGATGCTGCCTGACTGGCTGTGCTTTTCCAGCACCACACTCTTCGACTCTGATCTCCAGCATCTGCAGTCCTCATTTTCTTCCACCACAATGATGACTACTTATCGCACCAATTCCCACATTATCCCCGCCCTTCCTACACTCCCAACTCCTCCCCTTTTCTCTCAGCTTTAATCAATTCACCAGTTTTGACCCCTGAATTTCCCACACTACTGCTTACAATCCCCAGCGCTGATTCATTCCACCTCCCTAACTCAGCAATATCCCTGATACCCTTCTCCTAGCGAGGTAAAAACAATGACTGCAGATGCTGGAAACCAGATTCTGGATCAGTGGTGCTGGAAGAACACAGCAATTCAGGCAGCATCCGAGGACAGGCAAAATCAACGTTTCGGGCAAAAGCCCTTCATCAGGAATAAAGGCAGAGAGCCTGAAGCATGGAGAGATAAGCTAGAGGAGGGTGGGGGTGGCGTCCATTGCACTAGAACCTAGGATGCACTGTGGCCCATTTCCTGCATATAGTTCACCCTGACCCTGACTGGGAGACTGACCAAGCCTCTAAGCCATGACTGGGCATAGCCTATCATTATACACTAACTAAAGGCTGACATTAGCTAACAACAACTGATAGCTCAGTGTCTGAAATAGTTCCAGATGTCAAAGAAAAACACCTGAACAATCTCAAAACTATGATGATTTCCTCCTTACACCACCAAATTTCAAAGTTGGTTCCACATTCACATCCCTAGAAATATGTCTGTGGTTTTTAAAATGCGCCATAAAATTAAAAAAACTGATGTTTTATTCATTAATTCTAATTTCACAATTTGATTGTTAAGTACTGTTTGTAAAAGTGATCACAAGCCATGATTGTTAATTCTACAAAGATAATTATTAATAGAGTGCACTGTCAAAATCTGACATGATTGAGATGTAGTAATTTGGCATAACTATTTAACTGTAACATCAAAGTAATGTTACTGCCTTCTGTTTGATACAAAACATCCCCAGTTCCACATTTATTGACTCTGCTTCCTGCATGTGCTGTCCTTACTATTTCCAAACGCATCCACACGCCTGATGTCATTATTCCCAAACTCTACAGACCGATCAAGAAATCACTTTCTGATCTCTCAAAGCTATTGAGGGAAATTATGAGATATAAACAAAAGTGATTCACCCTTAAAATCAAAGAACTATTTATGTTTGATGTGGAATTGGATAAAATCAGAATTTTTTTTTGTGGTAACAATGATAGTCATAATGAAGGCATGGAGTCTTTCTTCAAGCTGCTAATTAAACTTCGGGTAAATTTTGTTTAAGCTATGGTGTAGATTTTCACTGATATTCCAGGGTAAAGTTGTTGGATTTTTGTGATTGCTAGCTGGCTGTTACTATTAGGAAACAGGGTAATGGTTCCAGTTCAGGACTCTCGTTGAGCTTAGATGACATACCGATTTCACGTTTGCAGGATCCCAGTCCCAGATACATTTGATTCATTCAGGGGCTGGGGTTTGCCAGGGAGATTGTTCCTTGGTCTGGCTATGGAACAATGTTCACCAGTCTCAAGAACATTCGCAGTGCTTGCTGAGATGGCCAAGCCAAACCACACTCATTGAATGTCTTTTTCATAGAGTGACTCTGAGTTGGAGCTGGAGGATTTTCAGTCAGACACACAAAGGATGCCTTTTCTGCTCAAACCAACAGCTCACCTCTTTGACCCTTTGGAAGGTGATGGAAAACACGCAGTGCATTCTCTGTGTAATTGGGATCTCCAGGGTTCACTGGATCACAGATTGTACTCTGGAAATATTCTCATGGACAATGTGGACTCAGTCGACATACTGCATATGGATTTCCAAAAGGCATTCGACAGAGTGCCGAACAAAAGATTTCTGCATAAGATAAAGGTGGACAGTTTTACGGCAATGTACTAGAGGATTGGTTAACTAACAGAAAGCAAAAGTGGGGATAAATGAGTGCCTTTCTAATTGGCAAATCAGTGACTCATGATGTGCCTCAGGGAATAAACTTATTCACAATTTACATCAAGGATTCGGTGTTGGACACCACGTGTAGTGTGTCAAAGTTTGCAGATGACACTAAGTTGAGTGGTAGAGCAAAGTGTGCAGAGGACTGCGAAACTTTGCAGAGGAACATAGAGTGGGCAAAGATCTGGCAGATGGAATACAATGTTAACAAATATGAGGTCATCGATTTTGATAAGAATAACAGTAAAAAGGATTGTTATTTTAACAGCAAAACATTGTAGCCTGCTGGTGTGCAGAGGGACCTGGGTAGCCTTGTGTATGGATCACAAAGGTTTGGTTTGTAGATGCAGTAGGAGAAAGTGAGAACTGTAGATGCTGGACTGTTAGAGTCAAAACATGTGGTGCAGAAAAGCATAGCAGGTCAGGCAGCATCTGAGGAGCAGGAGAGTTGATGTTTTGGGCATAAGCCCTTCATCATTCCTGAATCATCATCTCACCTGCTCCTCAAGTGCTGCCTGACCTGCTGTGCTTTCCTAGCACCACACTTTCCGACTTTGAGGGTGCAGCAGGTAATTAAGAAGGCAAATGGAGTTTTGTCTGACATTGCTAAAGGGATTGAGTGTATGAGTGTAAAAGCAGGGAGGTAATGTTGCAGTTGTATAAGGTGCTGGTGAGGCCATACCTGGAGTACGGTGTAAGTTTTGGTCTCCTTACTTGAGAAAGGATACAATGGCACTGTAGGGAGCGCAGAGGAGGTTCACTGGGTTGATTCCGGTGTTGAGGGGGTTGGCTTATGAGGAGAGACTGAGTAGACTGGGATTATACTCATTGGAATTTAGAAGAATGAGGGAGGAGATCTTATCAGAACATATAAAATTTTGAAAGGAATAGATAAGATAGAAGTAGAGAGGATGTTTCCACTGGCAGGTAAAACTAGGACAAGAGGGCATAACCTCAAAATTAAAGGGACTAGATTTAGGACTGAATTGAGAAGGAATTACTTCATCCGGAGGGTTGTGAATCTGTGGAACTCCCTGCCCAAGGTTATGGTGAGCGGGCGCGTAACTGGAGCTGAGGCCAGGAAAATATCATCTATGACCTTATTGAATGGCAGAGCAGGCTCAAAGGCCCAGATGGCCTACTCCTGCTCCTGATCCTTATGTTTTATATTTTAAGTCTCACACACACACACAATTCATGGCAGGCAGGTTGTTATAAAGGAGGAGGTGCTGTGGTTGATTAAAATTAGATTTAACCAGTCCTCAGTCGAACCTTGTTTCTAAATGACCAACAAGTGAAGGCTAATCTCCTTTGGATCAGGTTTACCTGTTTGCGCCTTGACTGATGACTCTGTCAGTTACAATAACACTTTCTCAAGGTTAACTCTGATAATGTGATGTTAAGGAGGGCTGAGTATGTCAGGAGATGAGTTATTTTTTACTTCCGTCATGACCATGCTCTCACATATCAAATTAGAATCACATGGTTTTTAATTTTATAAATCAGTGTAAAATTAGGTTGAAAGTCTTCAGTACTGCAGCTTGTCCCTTTCATCTCACAGAGACCCAAAGCCTAACACCTGGAAGTGCCTTTCTCGTGCTGAACGGTTCAGCCTCAGGGATAAACTTGCCCCTACTCACAAACAATCATTCCTGAACTTCACAAAGACAAAGTCAGAGTCCATACAGATTTGTAAAAGTACCCACTGTAATGTCAGCACACAGAAATATTCAATTTCAAAATGTCCCAGGCGTAAACATTCCCCTGAGTGTTTCCCCAAAGAGTCCTTGACCACAGATCTCATGTAGGAAAGCACAAGAGTACATATTCCCATTGTGCTCTAGATTGCTTCTTTATGATTCTGTGAAACACATATGGCAAAGTGCCACTGAAATTAAGTCAGCAGTTATCATGACTAAACAATTAGATGGAGCAGACTTACTCAGACCTGTGAAATTATCTTTTGGAATTTAAATGTTGTTTGGATGTTCCAGTGGAGGTGTGTTCATCTTTTGCACCATTTCTTGATGAATCTGTGTAATTGCTATAGAAAGAGGTTGTGAACTGCTGTCATCTGGTTTGAAAAGTGTTTGAACTCTCTGGAAACTTCTTGTCTGGAAAAAAATCAGGTCAGCAGGCAAGAGAATAGCTCCTCCATACCGTGTACATCAATAATCCATTCTGTCATGTCAGGTTTTACTTTCTTCCTCACTAATGAGAACAGGTTGGACAGTCCCACTTCACTGCTCATTGATCTTTAATGCTTAAACATTCACCTCAAATACAAAGACATAACCAGGAGGTGGAGAGCTAACCTTGGCTTTGTTCAGGGGTATCTTGTTTGGCTTTAGCTTGATGGGGTGTTGAGGACAGTAACTTGAGTTGTTACTCTCCCTGAAACCTTTGGAGATATTTATCTGAGCAATTGTGTTAAAATACATGCTTTTGGGTTAACAGCCCTGTATGTATCTCAGGTGATGGAGCTTCATTTTAAGATGGATGAAAATTGGAAGAATTGTGAAATATTTGAACACATTCATTCAACATCATAATCATGTTCCCATCCACACTTTGATGGCTATTTTCCAAGTTTCTGATAGTTCTGACAGTTATATAAAGTTAGTAATTATTCAAATCTGTTCTCTATTTAGTCATTGGTTGTTGTGAAATTGAAAGGTAGCTCATTGGGAAATATTAGTAACTGTTACTATTCTCCATTCAGAAATTTTTACTTGTAACTAGTAAGTCGCAATATATGGAAATTACAAATAAGATTTAAGTTTTTGACATGTATTAATGGTGATTAATTACTCTGTCCTCACAAAAACACAAATTAGATTCATTTATTCATAAAACACAGACTGGGTTTTTAAAAGCAATTTATTCCTTCTGAGAAAGTGATGAACAATTTTAAATTGCTCACAGTTTTAGAAATCAGTCGGAAAGAACTTGTTGAAAGAGAGGAATGTTCATGAGAGGGTTTTTTTACAGATCTTTTTTATAATATCAAAATGTTAGGCTTTTTCTGTTGCATTTCTGAAGCTGTAGACACTGCAGAATGGAGACAACTCTCAGGTACTGGAGCTATGTCACTTTTAACCAATGTGATCTCATGTGACAATAAATGACTCAATTGTTTCAATATTCTGGTGCTGCTAAACAATTCGATTGCTTAGAATATCCAGCACACTCAGCTTTTTTGGTCCATGCAGATGGCTATTCTCCCCATCAACTTCCTCCTGCACCGTCAACACATCTGTCTCCCCTTTTCTCCCTCATTTCTCAGTCTATTCATCCTTAAACACAGTTGTAATATTTACCTCGTTCTATTCCTTCCAGTAGCAGACTTGGTGTCCTATCCACCATCTGGGTAAAACAAATCTTGATTTATAATTGACTAAATGATAAGTAATGGTCCTTAGTTCTGGTCAGGAGGAAAAGCTAGCAGGATTTAAATGTGGCTCATTGGAGTGCATTGAGTGCAGGAGGAATCCTAGGATTGGCAAGAAAGATTTATGGTGGTGGGGAAGCTGTTTGGGTGTACAGTGCCCAGCCAGATAGGAAAAACAGTTGATAAAAATAATAATATTTGGTTGTACTGGAGCAATGTTCTAATGTGCATAAACCAATTAGAATGGTATGCATCTTTTGCAAGCTTTATTGATATTTTCATCTGGATGTTGACTTCCTGCCCATGAGCAAATGGCTCAGAGCTGGAGGAAGTTCAAGGATTGCCTTCCCACTATCTTAGAGGTCAATAAATAAACAGATATAGGGTCTCTTTCAACCACTTCAGCCATTCTACTCTGCCCTCCATTGTACAGGCATTCTGCTCAGGAAACGTGGGTTATATTAAAGATAGATAGCTTACCACCACATTCTGAAAGCAAATAGGGATGGGCAAAACCTGCAGGCACAGCCAACAATATACATGTCCCATGAGTGAATAAAAATTGTCCCTTTTGTTTTGCCACTCTTTAGCCAACAGGGGACCCCATGGTAAAAGACCTTCAGGAATAACCTCCCCTCTCCTGGAGTTCTGTCTGTCTAATTCCTGAAGAAGGGCTAATGCCCGAAACGTCGATTCTCCTGTTCCCTAGATGCTGCCTGACCTGCTGCGCTTCTCCAGCAACACATTTCCATCTCTGATCTCCAGCATCTGCAGACCTCATTTTCTCTTCTGTCTGTCTAACCCTGGCAACTCCAATCTCACTTATTTGGGTTCCAATGTGGCATCAATATATTGCTGCTTTGGGTACCCTGTAGCTCCTGGACTCGATCCAATTCTGAATCGCAAAGCAGTGATTGGAGAACTTCTGATTCTCTGGTTGGTTCAGCAGCTGTTAGGAGCAGGCTCCCTAACTTTCAATAGATGGGAACTTCAATGTCAGAAGTTAATTGCCTCATGGCTGAACCATCCAGAGTGGCTTCATCAATAACTTTCCCTCCGTCATGAATTCAGAAGTGAGGATGTTTGTCCATATTTACACGATGTTCAACATCATTTGTGATTCCTCAGATACTGAAGCACACCATGTCTGAAAGCAGTAAAACCTGGATAATATCTGGCAAGTGGCAAGTAAGATTTGTGCTACACAAATGTCAGGCAATGATTCCCTCAAACAAGGGAGAATCTAATAATCGGCTATTGACATTCAATGGTGTTACCATCACTGAATCCACATCCTGGGACTTATCATCAGCTCGAAACTGGACTGGACTAGCTTTTCCATTCTGTTGTCACAAGTGCAGGTCAGACGCTGGGAATCCAGAAGCAAATAACTACTTCCTGACTCCCCAGGCCTCATCCACATTGACAAGTCACAAGTCAGGAGTAAGATGGAATACCGCCACTGGCCTGGATAAATGCAGCTTCAACACACAAAGAATCTTGACACCATCCAGGATAAATCAGCTTGCCTGACTGGTGCCACACCCACAAGCATCCACTCCTTCCACCTCCAACGCTCAGGAGAGCTGTGTGAACCATCCACAAGATGCAGTGAAGAAGTCCACCAAGTCTTATTAGACAGCAACTTCCAAATCCACAATCACTTCCATACAGAAGGATAAGGGTGGCATGTTGGCTCAGTGGTAAGCATTGCTGCCTTACAGCATCAGGGTCCCAGGTTCGATTCCAGCCTCAGGTGACTGTGGGGAGTTTGTGTCTGTGTGGGTTTCCTTTAGGTGCTCCAGTTTCCTCCCACAATCCAAAGATGTGCAGGTTAGGGTGAATTGACCATACTCAATTGCCGACAGTGTCCAGGAATATGTAGGTTAGGTGCATTAATCAAGGGAAATGAAGAGTAATAGAGTAGAGGAATGGGTCTGGATTGATTACCCTTCGGAGGGTCGGTGTGGATTAGTTGTGCCAAATGGCCTGTTTCCACACTGTATGGATTGTATGATGATTCCAGGATTAGGGCAGTAGGTATATAGGAACACCACAATCTGCGAGCTCTCCTCCAAGCCACTCACCATCCTAACTTGGGAGTATATTGCCATTCTTTCACTGTCACTGGTTCAATACCCTGGAATTCCCTCCCAAAGGGCATTGTGGGTCTACCTACAGCACATGGACTGCAGTCGGTCAAGAAGGGAGTTCACCCCCACTCCACCACCACCCCTTCTCAATTACAAGTAGGGATGGGCAGAGGTTAGAATGTAAGGATGTACAAAAACTACATTTGACCCATCTTCACTGGACTGGAAACATTAACACTGATTTCTCTCCAGCAACGACTAGACAGCATGGTGGCACAGTGGTTAGCACTGCTGCCTCACAGCGCCAGAGACCCGGGTTCAATTCCCGCCTCAGGCGACTGACTGTGTGGAGTTTGCATGTTCTCCCTGTGTCTGCGTGGGTTTCCTCCGGGTGCTCCGGTTTCCTCCCACAGTCCAAAGATGTGCAGGTCAGGTGAATTGGCCATGCTAAATTGCCCGTAGTGTTAGGTAAGGGGTAAATGTAGGGGCATGGGTGGGTTGCGCTTCGGCAGGTCGGTGTGGACTTGTTGGGCCGAAGGACCTGTTTCCACGGTGTAATGTAATCTAGACTAGATTACATTCCCTACAGTATGGAAACTGGCCCTTCGGCCCACAAATTCACACTGAACCTCTGAAGAGTAACCCAGGGACTCATTTCCATATATTTACCCCTGACTAATGCACCTCACACTATGGGATATTTAGCATGGCCAATTCACCTAACCTGCACAGCTTTTGGAATGTGGGAAGAAACTGGAGCACACAGGAAACATGTGCAAACTCCACACAGACAGTTGCCCCAAGGCGGCAATCGAATCCAGATCCCTGGAGCTGTGAGGCAGCAGTACTAACCACCGTACCGCCCATGTGTTGAGATTTTCCAGCCATTTCTGTTTTTGTTACACTTTATCCTTACACCACAACTAAAACACAGACAAAACAAATATTGCATAACTTAAACTCCATTGAAATATTTAATAAAATAATATACTATTTAATTACTAATCATCAACTGTCCCAATTTAGCAGCATCTCATAAACACACCCTAGGCGAAGGTGAATTTAGCAAAACAGGTTTTCTTCACATGCTATCTCCTCCAGCCTGGAAGAAAGAAACAATCTCACAGCACAGAGAGAACTCAAGCATTTTGCTGTAGCAGAACGAAAAAGAGAGAGAGAGAAAGCGAGAGAAAGAAAGAGAGAGAAAGAGAGAGAAAGAGAAAGAGAAAGAGAGAGAGAGAATGAAACCTCGATTATCTGGCTTTCGATTATCCAAATTTTGGATTATCTGGCAAAGTCGCAAGGTTCCGATGTTTGGCTAAACAATGTGATCCAGCATTCAATTATTCAGAATTTGATTAACCAAGTGAAACATTCCCTGTCTGTGTCCTTCGGATAATTGAGGTTCCTCTGTACTTGGACATAGCTCTCACAGAAAACATAACATTACTGATTGAATCCCAAATTTGTTAACTATCAGGGACAGGAACATCAGTGTTATTGTTATACCTTAGACATGAGGATTTCAAGGCAAGACATCTGCCCGAAACATCGATTCTCCTGCTCCTCGGATGCTGCCTGACCTGCTGTGCTTTTCCACCACCACACACTCTCGAGTCTGATCTCCAGCATCTGCAGTCCTCACTTTCTCCTACTAGGATATTGCTCCAGCTCTTGCAGTTGATTATTCATTAAAGCAAATGAATAGAAATTGTGGACAGAATTTTATTGATTTGTTAACAGAACAATTCCATGGTCTGGTGTTTCCAGCAAGCACAGTCTGACAGGGAATGGATCAGGGGAAATCTAAGGCAAAGGTTTGATGAGCAATCTTTGAGCAAAACCTTGAGTAGGAGACTTGTCTATAACATAGAAAAGTACAACACAGAACAAGCCCTTTGGCCCACGATGTTGTGCCGAGGTTTAATCCTACTGTAAAATATAGTAACTTAACTATGCACCCCTCAACTCACTGCTATCCATGTGCATGTCCAGCAGTCGCTTAAATGTCCCCAATGACTCTGCTTCCACCACCACCACTGGCAAGGCATTCCATGCATTCACAACTCTCTGCGTAAAGAACCTACCTTTATATCTTCCACCTAATATCTAAAAGTGTAATTATAATGAGGGACATTGATCGGTTGGTAGAATGGGTGTACAAGTCACAGGTGACTTTCAGTGTGGTGAAATGTGAAGTGAATCATTTTGGCAGGAAAAGCATAGAGAGACAACATAAAATAAAAAGAATATTTCGAAAGGAGATGTGGGAGAGGGGAATTTGGGACAAATGTGCATGAAACTTTGAGGGAGATTGAACAAGTTAAGGGAGCAGTTTATGAAATGTTTGGTATTCCATATTTTATTGATAGGAGCTTTGTTAATGGTGGCACAAGAGCATTATGAACTTTTGTAAGACATTTGTTAGATCTCAGTCAGAGCAATGTGTACAGTTCTCAGAACTGCGTTATAGAAAGGATGTGAAAGCACAGGGGAAAGTTTAGGAGAGATTTGAGCATATAATGGAATTCTAGTTATGAAGATAGATTGGAGTTGGGACTATTAGTCAGGATAGTTAGGATGGTTAAATCATTGTGTTTATTTTCCTTGGAGGAACAGGTGGAGAGGAACCTTTGATGGAGGTATTAATAATCACAAGTAGGTCTGGAAGGAAAAGATGGGGAGAAACTGTACCTGCTCGTGAAAGAATCAGAAACACCAGATCACAGATTTAAAATAATTTGCAAAATAAACAACAGCAATATGAGGAATAAAATCAGATAGGGAGTGGTTAAACCTGGAATGCACTGCCAGAGAGTGTGGTGGAGATGCATTCAATTGAACTATTCAAGTAGGAATTAGACTGTGACCTGAAAAGGAACAAAATGTAGGGTCACAGAGAGGAGGTAGGATAATGTCACTAATTGAATCAATCATTTGTAAGCTTTATTCAGAAATGATTGGTCAAATGGTCTTATTTTGCAATGTAATAATCTGGAGGGAGCGACCGTAACAATTAAACAACCAAGCAAATTGCTTATAATTGTCTCCCCAAACAAAGTGGTAGCATTGGCATCAACTCTGGGAGCAGTGGATCTGTGGAACCTTATTGACTGAATGAGTCCAGGCTGAGGAACTGAAACAGATATGGAGGTCTGGGGGTCTCAAAGCTGAAGATCCAGATCCCAGTTGCTGTTATGAAAAAGTCAGAAACCCTTAAAACTCGACTGATGGTGCCATCAATGCTTCCTGTGAGTATTGTAAAGAAAGTAATATTGAAACCATTAAAGACATTATCTGGATTGAAGGCCCCTAGAGCGTTTGGGCTGTTTGAGGATGAACTGATACAGTTTGAAGAAGGAACAGGCGATAAGTAGAAGGTGAGTAGGAGAAATATTAACTATAAATCTGAGAGGAAAATCAAGTTAACAAAGTGCATAAACCTCCAATGTCAAGGGCTCTGCATTAAATACTTTAAAAGTGGTAAGATTTCAAATCCTTTGGTGAAAACAGCCAGTAACATCCAAGCTTATTACTGTGTTGTAATCTGTATCCAACCAAAATGACTCTAACTTATGGAAAACCTCTTTTGAATAGAATGTTGTAGATGTAAGGCCTTGTTTGAGACACTATCCATTTCCGGTGTGTCCCTGAGCATAAGGAATATTAGTATAAAACAGCATAATAAAGTATTGGAGAAGTTGTGTTTCTACACGGGTAAATACTGTTGGAGCACATACGTAGAACCCCATTTAAGGGATAGAGATGAGAAGTTATGGAAACCGGACATAATTTTCAAGAAAGGTCTCAAGGTTGTTTGTGAATTTATCTTGCAATTAATAAAGTTTGTTTTAACTGCATTGGTAATGGCGGTGGGTAATGTGTGAAAAATTTAAAAACCTCATGAAAACTCGTTAGATGAAGTATATCAAGGGCTTCTGAACTAATGGTCTGAACCAGCTCTAGTTTCATCTACCTACACTTGGTGAGTGGCTATTTCCCGATGTAGCCTACCCCATCTCTATTACATTTAGCTGTGATTGGCTTTATAGAGGTGACCATCGACAAGTGGCAAAAAAACTCTGAATAGGCACCGCATTGTGGGTAGTGTGTAAAATTAGCCAGTACGGATATGATGGGTAAAATGGCCCCCTTGTGTATTATAAAATTCAAAGATTCAATGATCCTAAGAATGTCATTTGCCACATGTCAGTCCAAGCCTGGATATTGCCCAGATTTTGTTACATTTAAGTGCTTGGGAGCCTCCTGTGAAGCGCTTCTGTGGTGTTTATAGTGGCACTGAGGATGTCACCTAGACAGGGGACGAAATGTTTGCAACAAAAACTTCCAGCTCGGCGAACAGAACCACAGCAACGAGCACCCGAGCTACAAATCTTCTCACAAACTTTGTTACATTTAAACCTGGACTGCTTCAGTATGAGATGATACCGAGGTGCCGGTAGACCAAGTCAAACATCACACAACATTAGGTTATAATCCAACATTTCAAATAAACCTGTTGGACTATAACCTGGTTTTGTATGTTTTTTGACTCAGTATCTGAGGAGTCACAAATGGTGCTGAATATTGCACGATCATCGACAAATATCTCCACTTCTGACTTCATAATGGAGGGAAGGTCATTGATGGAGCAGCTGAAGATGATTGGACCTAGGACACTACCCTGAGGAACTCCTGGAGCTGAGATAACTGATCAACCACGACCAACTTCCTCTGTGTGAGGTATGACTCCGATCAGCAGTGAACAGTGCATATTGGTGTGGAAGGTTGCAAAGCAACATTGATAGATTTTGTGGAAGAGTTGTTCTCCCACTCAAGGAAAAAGATATATCAAAACTTTTTTTTGGCAAGATACATGTAACTATAAGGAGCAGAGAGATTTAAGAATTGTATGCAACATTACTCAAGCAGGTGGACAGGTACAAAAATTATCAAGGTGAACAGAATGCTGGTAAAGTGGATTAATACCAAGAGGTAGAAGGTACACTCCAGCTGTACAGATCCCTGGAGCTCCATTTGGACCTTGTATAACTGTCTGTGTAAGCTCCACTTATACATATGTTACAATTACATGCCAGTCTGTCTCTCAGCAGCATGCGGCAATTATATTACAGTGTCATGGGGGTATCTAACAATAGGAACAGACAAATCATCTTTCTTTTGGGGGAGTGTAGGAAGTGGAAGAGAAGGCAGGAGATGTGAAAAGGTTTAGGCATTGATGGGAGATGACCATTAGACCATAAGACATAGGAGTGGAAGTAAGGCCATTCAGCCCATCGAGTCCACTCTGCTATTCAATTATGCACTCGCACTCTCCCTGTATCTCTTAATTCCTTGCGAGATTAAGGATTTATCAATCTCTGCCTTGACGACATTTAATGTCCCGGCTTCCACTGCGCTCCATGGCAGTGAATTCCATAGACCCACCACTCTCTGGCTGAAGAAATGTCTCCTCATTTCCGTTCTAAATTGACTCCCCCTAATTCTAAGGCTGTGCCCATGAGTCCTAGTATCCCCGCCTGATGGAAACAATTTCCAAGCGTCCACCCTTTCTAAGCCATGAATTATCTTGTAAGTTTCTATTAGATCTCCCCTCAACATTCTGAACTCTAATGAACACAATCCCAGGATCCTCAGCCGATCATCGTATGTTAGCCTACCATTCCAGGGATCATCCGTGTGAATCTCCACTAGACACGCTCCAGTGCCAGTGCGTCCTTCCTGAAGTGTGGGGCCCAAACTGGACATAGTATTCTAAACGGGGCCTAACCAGAGTTTTATAAAATTTTAGTAGGTCTACCCACCTCTCCCCACTTGCCTATAGTTACAGGTGTAATCAAAATGTAGTTAAGATCAAAGTTAATTAACACGGCCCTCACTCCAAGCCCCAGCTCAGTGACTTCCTATTTGGGGAAGGAGTTTAGGGACCACAGATGAACGCACTCCTAGTCTTCCATCTTCAAAGTGACCATACAGCTACAAATTAAGCAAGTTCTTCAAATATGAAAAGGAGAGAATTGTATCTATAGAACAGGGCCAGTTTAACACCCAATGTGTTTTCAGGAAGTCATTCATCCCCTCCAACCTCAAGCTACATGACGCAAGAAACTTACAGGTTCAAATCCACCTCCTCTCCATATATCTTTTTTTGCTTCCTTAAACAAAATCAACCTGCTCAGAACCAGCTTTGGAACAGGAGGGACATGAATGCAGACCTCCTGACCTTTGAGTTTAACTATTTTACAACATCAGGGACTCCTGCAGCATTAACACTAACAGCACCAATTGTATTAAGGAAGGTAAATTAGCCTAAATACTCAATCTACTCAGCAGTCAATTATTTTGGTCTGAAGTAAAGTGTTCTTTACAACTTCTAGATTTAATTTGCACGGGTGGTGCATTGGTTTAAATAATTGGTTGAAATTCATTTGTCTGCTATTTTAATACAGTTGTTCATCCATTTAAACTCGATTACTGAGCTAAAATAGCACATAAGGGAACTTATTTTAATTAAGCAACATGGTGAGGTCAGATGGGACTTGGGTATGAAGTACTCTACAATTAGACAGGACTATTGTGATCCCACAATGACTTTTGCTGGAACCAAAGCTCTTTATGATATTTTTTTAACTGGTTTTGGATGAAGAGATAGAGTGCTTACTGACACATAAGCTCTGGCAGTATAACATTCTATTGAAATGGAGGCAGAGAGTTGGAGATAGCTGATGAAGTGAGTGGAGCTAAGACAAATAGAAAATGCTGGAATTACACAGCAGGTCAGACAGCATGTGTAGAAAAAGCTTCAGTTTGACAAAATTTCAGCAGAACTGAAAGTTAAGAATGTAATAAGATTTAGCAGTGAAGGTGGTTAGACTGGATGTGGGAGAGATCTGAGATATGGTGAAGGAGAGAAATTAAACTGAAAACCAGCTGATGGCACAGGGGCCTATTAGGGAGTGAATGGATGGGATAAACCTGGCTGGGAGATGGGAAACAGCAATTCCACACCACCACCTTCTCAAGGGTAACCTTCTCTGGGGAAGGTGGGACCTGTACACAAAGGACGGGTTGCACCTGAACTGGAGGGGCACAAATGTCCTGGGTGGGAGATTAGCTCATGTGATTCAGGAGGGTTCAAGCTAGTTTGGCAGGGGGAGTGAGAAACAGAGCCACATGCCTCAGAGGGGGTTAGTTGCAGATGGGGCAGTGACAGGATGTATGGAATCTATCAGGAAGGTTTCTCATGTGATGGAACAAAGCGTGTCTGCTTTAACGCAAGGAGTGTCTGAAATAAGATTGACGAACTTAGAGTATGGATCAGTACTTGGGGCTATGATGTTGTGGCCATAACGGAGACGTGGGTTTCACAGAGGCAGGAATGGTTGCTTGATGTTCCAGGGTTTAGAACGTTTAAAAATAACAGGGAGGGTGGTAAAAGAGGAGGGGGTGTAGCATTGCTAATCAGAGAGTACATCACAGCTACAGAAACAAAGGTTGTTGAGGAAGGTTTGTCTACTGAGTCAGTATGGGTGGAAATTAGTAGCAGCAAGGGAACAGCAACCACACTGGGGGTTTTCTACAGACCCCCTAATAGCAGTAGGAAGATTGAAGAACTCATAGGTGGGCAGATTCTGGAAAAATGCAGAAGGAGCAGGGTTGTTGTTATTGGTGATTTCAACTTTCCCAATATTGACATGAACCACCTAAGTGCAGATGGTTTGGATGGACCCATTTTTGTAAGGTATGTTTAGGAGGGTTTCCTTACTCAGTGTGTAGACAGGCCGACGGGGGGAGAGGCCATTTTGGATTTGGTGCTCGGCAACGAGCCAGGACAGATGTCAGATCTCGCGGTGGGAGAGCACTTTGGTGAAAGTGATCATAACTGCCTCACATAGCCTTGGAGAGTGAGACTTGTAAATGGAGACTTTTGAGGAGTTGGGATACAGTCTTGACCAGATCGAGATTGATGAAGTTGATGTGCTGGAAATTTTGGAAAACATTAAGATTGATAAGTCCCCAGGGCCAGACCAGATTTATCCTAGGTTGCTCCGGGAAGCAAGAAAGGAGGTTGCTAAGCCGCTGGTGAGGATATTTGCCTCCTCACTCTCCACGGGAGGATTGGAAGGAGGCGGATGTTGTTCCTCTTTTCAAGGAGGGCAATAGGGAAATCTCTGGCAATTATAGATGCAAGACTGACTGGTCTGTGGTCAGCAAAGTTTTGGAAAGTGTTCTTAGGGATAGGATTTATGACTATTTGGCAAAGCACAGTGTGATTAAAGGCAGTCAGCATGGCTTTGTGAGGGCTAGGTTATGCCTCACAAATCATATTGGCATATATGGACTTCAGCAAGGCATTTGATAAGGTTCCCCATGGTAGGCACATTCATAAAGTCAGGAAGTATGGGATACAGGGAGATTTGGCTATCTGGATTCAGAATTGGCTGGCTGACAGAAGGCAGAGAGTGGTTGTACATGGAAAGTATTCTGCCTGGAGGTCAGTGTTGAGTGGGGTCCCACAGGGCTCTGATCTTGGGCCTCTGCTCTTTGTAGTTTTTATAAATGACTTGGATGAGGAGGTTGAGGGGTGGGTTAGTAAATTTGCAAATGACACAAAGGTTGGAGGTGTCATCGATAGTATAGAGGGCTATTGCAGGCTGCAGCGCAACATCGACAGGATGCAGAGCTGGACTGAGAAATGGCAGATGGAGTTCAACCTGGATAAATGCAAAGTGATTGTTGAATGTTGAATATAGGATTAAAGACAGGATTCTTGACAGTGTGGAGGAGTAGAGGGATCTGGGTGTGTAAGTACATAGTTCCCTCAAAGTTGCCACCCAAGCAACCTCCTTTCTTGCTTCCCGGAGCAACCTAGGATAAATCTGGTCTGGCCCTGGGGACTTATCAATCTTAATGTTTTCCAAAATTTCCAGCACATCAACTTCATCAATCTCGATCTGGTCAAGACTGTATCCCAACTCCTCAAAAGTCTCCATTTACAAGTCTCACTCTCCAAGGCTATGTGAGGCAGTTATGATCACTTTCACCAAAGTGCTCTCCCACCGCGAGATCTGACATCTGTCCTGGCTCGTTGCCGAGCACCAAATCCAAAATGGCCTCTCCCCCCGTCAGCCTGTCTACACACTGAGTAAGGAAACCCTCCTAAACATACCTTACAAAAATGGGTCCATCCAAACCATCTGCACTTAGGTGGTTCATGTCAATATTGGGAAAGTTGAAATCACCAATAACAACAACCCTGCTCCTTCTGCATTTTTCCAGAATCTGCCCACCTATGAGTTCTTCAATCTTCCTACTGCTATTAGGGGGTCTGTAGAAAACCCCCAGTGTGGTTGCTGTTCCCTTGCTGCTACTAATTTCCACCCATACTGACTCAGTAGAAAGCATGTGGTATTTTAGCTTTCACCAACAGGGGGATAGCATTTAAGAGCCGTGAGGTTTTGCTGCAGCTATAAAAGTCCCTGGTGCGACCACACTTGGGGTATTGTGTCCAGTTCTGGTCACCCTACTATAGGAAAGATACAGAGGCTTTGGAGAGAGTGAAAAGAAGGTTTACCAGGATGCTGCCTGGACTGGAGGGCTTGCCTTATGAAGAAAGGTTGAATAAGCTCGGATTTTTCTCTCTGGAGAGAAGGAGGAAGAGAGGAGACCTGATTGAGGTGTACAAAATAATGAGTGGAATAGATAGTCAATAGCCAGAGATTTTTCCCCAGGGCAGGATTGACTGGTACAAGTAGTCATAGTTTGAAGATATTAGGAGGAAGGTATAAAGGAGATGTCAGAGGTAGGTTCTTTATGCAGAGAGTTGTGAATGCATGGAATGCATTGCCAGCGGTGGTGGTGGAAGCAGAGTCATTGGGGACATTTAAGCGACTGCTGGACATGCACATGGATAGCAGTGAGTTGAGGGGTGCGTAAGTTAAGTTATTATTGTATCTTACATTAGGATTAAACCTCGGCACAGCATTGTGGGCCAAAGGGCCTGTTCTGTGCTGTACTTTTCTATGTTCTACATTCTAAGAGATGGGCAATAAATGCTGGCCTAGCAAGTGACACCCACATCCTGCGTGTGAATTAGAAAAGAGAGTGGTGCCTGATGGATTTATTGGGGGTTGGGGGATGTTTTGTAAAGGAGTTCCCCAGGGACAGTGTCAGGACTCTTACTTTGCCTGAAGTATATTACTAAGCCATATCTTGGACTACGAGGCAAAATTTCAAAATATACAGATGATGTTAAACTTGGACTTAGTGTGAGGAAGATGGTCTCAAACTTCAAAAGGACATGTGCATATTGGAGCAGTGGGTTGATGTTTGGCTCAAAGAGGAGTCATTAATTTTGGAAAGATGAACACAAATAAAATGAAGAGTGCAACATTAAAGGGGTGCAGGAATAGAGGATCCTGGGTATTTGTGCTCATAAGTCATTAAAGTTGACAGGAGAGGTGCAGGTTCATAAAGTTGATGGTGTCTGAGACTGTGTTCATACTATTAGAAATTTGAATATGGAGGTTATGCTGAATATGTCAATGCTTAGCTCAGCTTCAGCTGTGGTTTTGCAAAGTCTTGCTTTCTAAACAAGGAGATTTGCCTGATAGTCATCAAACACAACGTGACATAGTTACACTCGCGGGTTAACAACGCCAATCAGGAAATTCGTAGTTAATGAGATCCATCTGGCCCTTGTTCCAATCACTGCAATCAGTGACTGTCAATGCCTGGTATTTATGTGGTATTAACCACTTATCAGCTGAACTCTGAATATTTGCCAGGTTTTGCTGCATTTGGTCATGGACTGTTCCACCACATGGAGAACAGGACTGCATAGGGAGGGCAGCAGTGCATGGGGAAAGCAGGACTACATAAGGAGGGCAGCAGTGCATGGGGAAAGCAGGATTGCATGAGGGGGGCAGCAGTGCATGGGAGGAGGGCAGGATTGATGGTAGGTTAAACCAATGGCAGTGAGGAAGGTCCAACAATGTGTGAGAAGGGCAGCCACAGCAGGATAGAAGCAACCCCTCAACTTGTTTGTACAAGTCAGCCGGGATACTGTGTCACTGGAAAACCAAGCGATATTTCCTCCGTTTGTCTTTTTCTTGGCCATATGATTTATTTCAGAAGATATCTTCAGAGCTGAAGAGTACAGTTAGGAAATTCTAGGTGTTTATGGAAGGAACGATATTGTAAGACTCTCTATCACAAGAGACAGGCACTTGGAGCTGTTAACTTTCACCCAGGGGTTTCAAGGGTCTGGCTGCAGAGATGGTGGAGGCTTCATATGAAATATTCCAGAACTGACTAGATTTTGGCTGGGTTACAGCAGCTTGGAAAACTACTAATGTGATGACCTTGCTCAGGAAGGAAGAAAAACAGAAAACAGTAGACTGTGGGTCAGTTAAGCTAGTATCTGTAACTGGGAAAATGCTGGAGCCCGTTATGAAGGGGAGAACAGCAGGACCTTTGGAACAGCTTAACACAATCAAAGTCAAAAATCACACACCACCAGATTATAGTCCAACAGGTTGATTTGGAAGCACTAGCTTTCCAAATAAGCTAGTACTTCCAAATAAACCTGTTGGATTATCACCTGGTGTGTGTTTTGTTTTGTTTTTAACTTTGTCTACCCCAATCCAACATTGGCACCTTCACATGACAATCAAAGTCAACATCCCTTTCTGAAAGGGATACCACGTTTGATAAATTTGTTGGAGTTTTTGAGGATACAACAAGCAGAGTTGATAAAGGGAAAGCAGTTTGATACAATGTGTTTGAATTTGCAAAAGGCATTTGATAATTGGTGCAGAAAAGGTTATCGCTCAAGATAGGAGCACCATTGTTGCGTGAAGTATTGGCATATGTTGAAGGCACTGGAGCAGTGCCACCAATGATGCCTGCGCAGGATCCTATGAATTCACTAGGAACAAAGGTGCACACACACTAACGTCATCGCCCAGGCCAACATCCCCAGCATCGAGAGACTGAGCCCTCCTTGATTAGCTATGATGGGCTGGGCACATCTGCATGATCCACATGAGACTCCCCAGGCAGGCACAGTATACCCAGCGCCGAAATGGCAAGTGAGCCCCAGGGGTCAGAAGAAGCACTTCAGAGATACCCTCAAGGTCTCACTGGGGAAGTGCAGCATTCCCACAGACACCTGGGAATCACTAGCCCAAGACTGTCTAAAGTGGAGGAGGATCATCCAGGATGTTGCTGAGTAACTTGTGCTTGGGAAGAAATGGAAGCCAGGCGACACCCCACCCACCTCTTCCTATGATCACCACCTTCTCCCAGTGTAACAGTCTGTGATAACCCCAATGGTCTGTACAGCCACTGACAGACTCCCCCTGAGAGTGGGAGAGAGTCACCCTCATCTGCGAGGGACCACCACCACTGATAATGAGGATTGGTTAGCACAGATCAGCAATCAACCTGATTTTCCCAGTCCATCTGCATATTGAATCCCCCCATGTTTATTGTAATAGAGTTTTTCTTACATGCCTTTTCTAGCTCCTGGTTTATTTTCTGTCCCATGTCCTGACTACAGCCAGGACGCCTGTACACCACTCCCATCAGGGTCGATTTCCCTGTGTAGTTCCTTACCCCTACCCACACAGTTTTGATGTGTTCTGACTCTATAACACTTGCTCTCATTTTTAATTTAATTTCTTACATCCCCTCTGTCCATTTGCCTGTCCTTTCAATCGGAAGTGAATCCTTGGATTTTTAGTCCCCAGACCTGATCCCCTTACAGCCGGCTCTCTGTGATACCCCCAACATCGTACCAGTCAATTGCAATCTGTGCTACAAGCTCATTTACCTTGTTTTGTATATTGCGTACATTTAAGTACAACTCCCTCAGTCCTGCATTGACTGCCCCCCTTCTCATAGTCGTCCCCTTATCTGCTGTGCCTGAAGTTAGATTACTGACCCTTTCCATAGTCTCTGTCCTATCACTTGTTCTGGAAACTTTTATGATCTTTGCTAAGCCCTCCCAGGCTTTTTTTTTCAAAATTTTCCATGCAACTGAACTGCCTCTGTTACATTTTTCAAGGCTTATTTTAAGAGTATGGTTATTGTTTGTGCTAATTTTGTAGAAAATCACAAACTGAAAGTGTAGACAGGTACAGTGTCTCTGAGTGAAATTCTGATCAGCAACGGCAAATAAAGACAGATCACAGCTATAATACCACTTCCACTTACTTCCTCACTAGAGAACTGCACTTCAACAAATATTTCTCCAGCCACATCATCTTCTGACATTTGTGTCTGAGTTGATACTTTGTAAAATTGTGGCTATTTCATAGTGTTGTTATAGATGCTGGTGTGTGGGCTGTTGCGGTTGTTGGGTTCTGCTGCATTATGAATCTGATAGAGCTCTATCATAAATACTTAAGCACTTTTCCATTTCCGTGACATTATTATTGCATAAACTATTAAACAAACAACCAGTATGGACGCACTGATGTAACATATGGCAAGCATACTTGTTTGCACCCACCCTAGTCTTAATTCTTTGTATTGATATCTTTCCCACAAAAGCACAGGTCTGATCTTGTAACCAGTTTAAACTTGCTCCTGTTAACTTCAATCACTTGTTGCAGTTCTAGTGTTTACTTTTTCTCAATATAATTTATGGGATTGTGTATTAAGTGAAGGTGAATTAGCAGTTAAATAAACTCAGTATTTCACAATCCACACCAGCTAGTCTGTAAGGGTGGATTTTTCTCTCTCCTGGGCACTTGACCATTGAAGGAATGCCATCACACTTGACTGAGTGACTCTATTTTTCTGCTTTTCTTTTCCCCCTTTCTATACACTAACTACAGCCAGTAAAACATACATTTAGCCAATTAGATATTTACATGAAAAGCCCATTATGGACAATGCAAGCCATCAAAGTGAAAGGGCGATAAGGAAGGCGAGGAAGGGCTAAATCAGGGGGGAATAAACCAGTGTATCAATGTAGTTCCCACCTCACTCTAAAGGCATCTCAACTGCAGACTGAAGATGTTTGCATTGATGGACGTTTAATTGCCAATTTCACTGACAACAGCTTTATTTTAGGAATGTGGGATTGGCTTCTTTCTGGAATTGTTGCTTCTTGAGCAAATGAAGTAATTTTGAAATCATTGCATTGTGTCTAATTTGGACAATATTACAGCTGATACTTAAATGCTTTTATGGTGTAATGGTAATGTTGCTACCGTGGGACTGACAGACCTGGGCTCTAATCTCCCCTGCTCCCAAGGTGTGTAATTGCAATGATGCTGTGGCTATAAGAGGTGTATTTTGTCATGGTTTCTTTTAAGAGAGAGAGATTGACTGAGAGGGTCGAACAGTCTGTGGTAACAAAAGCAGTTTGACAGGCCTTGGAATTTTTTTAAAAAGTTGGAACAATAGAAGCAACCTGGATGGGCATGGCCAGTTCTCTTAGACTAGAGTTTCAATTTTTCTTTATCCTTTAGATTCAGCAATTGTTGATGGTGTCTCAACAAAGTTGGAAGCTGTAGTAAATGTCTCTTGGCTGTCACTCTCTGAGTTTTCACTTGACTTTTTTTTCTCTCTCTCTGCTGCTGAATTTTTGTGAGAATCTTGGTCTGAATTGGTCTTTTTGCCAAGGGGTATGTTTATGGGATATTACTGTATTGAAACAGTTAATTGGTAATGGGTCTTAAATCCATTAGTTGCTTAAGTTTTCCAATCAAGTTAAGTTATTCTAAGTTCTTCTTTCTTGTGTTGGAACTTAATTACGCATTTGAAGAAATTGAGTAGTTTGACCAGTCACATTGCATCTAGGACAGATACTTCACATCTGCCTTTAAAATAAGGAGACATTAGGGACTAGGCTACCCTCTTAAAACCTTTTGAGAGTGTCTAGTCTGTAACAGTAATATCATCTCTGAACAGCTTGATTCAGAAAAATAGGTAGAGCTGTGGCTGTATCCTTATCTCTGGAATAGGAGGCCTGTGTTCAAATCCCAGCTGCCTTGAAGTATGTTATAATAAATCTGAGTTGGATGATTAGAACTAATCTGAGCTGATCTTTAGTGTCTGTTGCTTGCTGAATGGCAGACTGGGAAAACTTGGTTAGACACAAAAAAAATTACAGATGCTGGAATCCAAAGTAGACAAGCTGGAGGCTGGACGAACACAGCAAGCCTGAAGAAGGGTTACACTGGAAACGTTGACTTCTCCACCTCCTGATGCTGCTTCACTTGCTGCCAGCCTCCTGCTTGCCTACGCTGGGAAATACTAGCCAACTGAACCGTATACTGGGAATTGGATCAGGCCAGTCAAACAGTTGTGCAAACCAGTAACCTTAAATGATTTATATTGCATAAGTGTTAATGGGACAGTGGAACTGAGGTATTAAGTCAGAAAGTTTGTAGTATTCATTGACAAATTGGATCGAGCCACAGATATGCAAGCCGTTCACCTTGATTGACTATTGAATGGATTGTTGATGAAACAATGCTGCAAAGTTGCAGGTGAAACAATAGATCTGAGTTTTAGTAGATTGGTTTTTGAGACAGCTTGGCTCCTAGTGTCAGCTCAATCAACTGGGGAAATTACAATATCCAACACTGCCATTTTTCACACTTCTTCCTGAGGTAGAAACTGATTTAAATTTTATGTTAATTACATTGTTACATCAAACTAATGCTAAGCTATTGTACTTGTAAATAACTGGGTTAACTAGTTAAAAGAAGCCACTCAAGATAGAACATTGAAATTCTCATTATTTCTCTTTCTCACACAATTTCTTAACTGGAGTTGAAAACCTGTTTCCACACTGCCATGTAAAAAATAACACCTCTCTTGCGGGTGGCATGGTGGCTCAGTGGTTAGTGCTACTGTATCACGGCACCAGGGTCCCAGGTTCAATTCCAGCCTCTGGCGACTGTCTGTGTGGAGTTTGCACATTCTCCCAGTGTCTGCGTGGGTTTCCTCCCACAGTCCAAAGATGTGTAGATTAGGTGAATTGGCCATACTAAATTTTCCATATTGCTCGGTGCATGAGTGAGATGGGTCTGGGTGGGTTACTCTTTGGAGAGAAAGTGAGGTCTGCAGATGCTGGAGATCAGAGCTGAAAATGTGTTGCTGGAAAAGCGCAGCAGGTCAGGCAGCATCCAGGGAACAGGAGAATCGACGTTTCGGGCATAAGCCCTTCTTCAGGACTCTTTGGAGGGTCGGTGTGGACTGGTTGGGCCAAAGAGCCTGTTTCCACACTGTAGGGAATCTAATCTAAATCAGACAGGTCTATCACCCACACTCCAAAGAACATCAGGACCATGAAGCAAGAACGGGCTCAACTCCAATTCAACCAGCTCTAATTGGGGTAGGACACTTTCTAGCATGTTGAGTTCTCAAAGCAGGTTTTAACCTAATGTGTGTGCATAGAGATTTAAGAACTGTAAGGTTACTCAAGATATCAGTGGGTTTGTAAGGCTGTATATGTTTTTATCTTGTGTTTCCATGATAGTGAACCACGTCGCATTGTTAGTGTCAAACAAGCCCCAAAAAGTAAGAAAGTCAATAAGACCATGTGAAAATGAAGCTTAGAAAGCTCAGGTCTAGCATCTTATGTGCTTCCATAGAAAGGTATTGTGGGGAGAATGTTGGACACAGTGACAGCTCACTGCAGTGGTATCATCATACCGACAAATTACAAGGTGCATGAAGATATTTCAACAGATCCTGGATAATGATGAATCTATTCCAAGTATGTTTGTTAAGTCTGAAGTTTGTAGATTTATGGTCAGTCCTTTCAAAAAGAACTGCAGCACAAAGTGAAGTTTGATTATAAAATAAAAATAAAAAGGACGATTTGTGAAACTTAAAATTTTATCTGAATAATTTAGTTTACAAATGTCTAAGAGTTATTTGGTGATGGATGGATGGATGTATTTTTCTCCAAACTTGAAACACAGCACGATGTGGTGTTTTATTTCAGCTGAACTATTTGTACATCCCTTCATTATAACAACAGAAAAACTCTGACAGTCTTTGAATTAAACCAATGTTTTCACTGAGAGTAAAAGGTCAGGTACATGAATGGATGTGTCTCTGAACTAGATTTTTCACAGCTCTATCATTTGGTGAAAATTTTCACACTCCTGATCTGGACACCTGCAAATATTCCTTTGCTGCTCTTGCAATGACACTTTTTAAATAAATGAATCATGACTGGCCACTCACAGAAGTTCAATTAATGTTTCATTGCACTCAGCCAAGAAAGCAATATATCCGAAAAAAAATAATGAAGAGGTACTAAAGCATATAATTTAACAACTGTAAATTGGCAATAAAAATAGAAAATGCCAGAGAAAGTGCAGCAGGTCTGGCAGCATCTATGTAGAGAGAGGGAAAAAAATTTCAGGATTAGGAAAAGTTAGAGATCCAACAAGTAGAGAGGTGATAGGATGGTAAGGAGTAGAGAATAAAATATGGAGATGCAATATGTTTGAAGACAGGAAAGATTCCATGTGAAAGAGAAAGGTTGATGGGTGCAAATAAGAAACAAATATTGGGCAGGGAACAATTGTACGGGTCAAAGGGAGATTTGCTTTTTCCTGTTGGAGAAAATGGGACCAGCAATTATATTCCAAAATATTTGAACTGAAAGTTGAGAAGTGCATAATGATTTGTTGATGAAATATTGTTCCTCAAGCTGTCATTGAACCTGATTGGAATAGTTTAAGAGAAAGTGATTCATAGGAAGATGAAGTCACTATCACTCGAGAGGACTTTAGGGCTGCTCTCTCTTCACAGGGAGATGACAGGTGGTGGTTTAACCTGACGGTCATCATGTCTCAGAGTGATGGGTGAGATTGAGAAGGGTCCTTCATGATAACCTTAACCAGTGGAGGAATAGAACCCATACTGTTGGCATCACTCCATAACATAAACCAGCTGTCCAGCCAACTGAGCTAACTGATTCCCAAACAAAAGCGCTATGGACCATAGCCAAAAGGGATACCACCCACACCAATGGATTTCTAATCCATCACCTTAATCACAAAATTCATAGTAATTGTATCGAAGAAAAGGATTTTTAAGCCATTCAATTACTTAGGAGTACAATCGACAAAAGTGAAGATTTTGGCTGAATGAAGGAAGCTGAGAATTTATTTCAAAATGGGAGTTCAGCTGGTATATCTTATCCAAGTTTACTTCAGACAATACCCTTTGAGTAAGTCAAAATAGCCAAATTAAAAAAAAAGGCAGCTGCTTGATTTTGACATTTACATTCAAGTACCTGAAATCCCTTGGCTAAATGAGGTGCTGATTGCTCAACTCAAAAATCATTCACTCACAGCAGCTTCATATAAGAAAGGGATTTTTAATCTGTAGTCAGGATGAAACCTGGTCAATGTGAGTGGAGGCTTTGCCTAAATGAGAGTGAGAGAATATATCAGGGAATCTGGGTCAAAGGGGTATTTGGGACAGAGGGACAGAGGAGAGCTTTAAGTAATATTTGATACAAGAAGTAAATTCTCCAGAGGAGGACCAGGTGGTGAGGGGGAGAAAGGGCTTAGATCAAAAGGCTAGTGTACAGTGAGCCCACTGGTGGGGTGAGTCACAAACCAGAACTTGAAACAAAGCAGTTGACTGGTGAATATTTATAGATATTAAGGTACAGGTCAGGTCTTCAGTTAGTATTTAAGCCATTCTTTCTTTTTCCCTCTTTTTTCCTGAAAATAGCTTGTTAGCTGTAAGGAGAACAACAATTGCTGGAGACTACAATGGGTCAGACAACATCCATGGGTAGAGAGAGAGAGAGAGCGAGACAAAGCTAACGTTTCGAGTTACCAACTCTTCGTCAGAGCTGCAAGATTAAATATGGAGCTTAAAGTGAAAATGAATAACTGTAATGTGTAAAGGGCAGGGATACTAGAGCAATTCTAGTATCTAGTAAAATAAAATGTGATAATGACAGCAGGACAGCTGATGTGTTGTTGCTGGGAATCAAGGTGATCCCAGACAATCGTATCTCTGCTTTTAGCTCGAAGGACTTCAGATCAGAGTCAAGGAGATACACTCTGAGCTGTAGGTGTAATGCCACATCAGGGAGGGGGATACTTTGCTCGAGGAGATGGTTACAACCCTAAGATTAGGGAATTTGAGTTTGATCTGTGCTCAAGGACAGGGCAGTCTGGACAGGTTTGGGGACTAAAGGGTTACATTTGATGTGTGTTGGCCCTGAACCTTTTCAATTGTTATACATAGAATGAGCAGGTTGGACAGGCCAGGCCTCTTTCCTCTGGAGTTTCGAGTCAGAGGTGACTTAACTGAATCATTTAAGATCCTGAGAGGACTTGACCAGGTAAATGTTAAAAGGATGTTTTATAGAACATAGAACACAGAACATTAGAACGCAGATTCTGGATCAGTGGTGCTGGAAGAGCACAGCAATTCAGGCAGCATCTGAGGATGCTGCCTGAATTGCTGTGCTCTTCCAGCACCACTGATCCAGAATCTGGTTTCCAGCATCTGCAGTCATTGTTTTTACCTCTTTTACTACATTAGAACGCAGTACAGGCCTTTCAATGTTGCTCTGACCTGTGGAACCAATCTGAAGCCCATCTATCCTACACTCTCTTGCAGGAGGATTTAGGATGAGGGGATCATCATTTAAAAAGAAGGTAGGTGTCTTTTTAAGACAGAGATGAGGAAACTTTATTTTCCTCTCAGAGGGTTGTGAGTCTTTAGAATTCCCTTCCTCAACAGGCAGTGGATGCTGAATCTTTCAATATTTTTAAGGTAAATGTAGATGGATTCTTAATGACCAAGGGGATGGAAGATTATTGAGAGATGCAGGGATATAGGGTTGAGGGTAAAATCAGATCAGCCATGGGAGGGCAGCCTGGAAGGGCTGAGTGGCCTCCTCTTATACTTTTTTTGTGTGTTTGTACTTTGCTGATTAGCTCTGCTGCCTTGAAGTCATAATCATAATCACTCTGTCACCACCCTGATTTATGAATTGCTCAGTGACCTCTGTCAGCTTTCACCTAAAAGACAGGAATGTCGGTGAGTATCTTTAGAAGTTGAGCTTTACTCACAACTGACCTTCAAACATTAACCATATTTTGTCCAGATTCTTAGGTCGTCATCTCAAAGACCTGAGCTGTTCAGTTTTTTTTTTGCTTTTATTGTCGATAACAATTTTAATTTAAATAATTTGTTTGACCTGGTGTGGCACGATTGAGATGCAGAAAGTATCTACATGTTGTCAAAACAAAGTAAGTTTTAACAAGAGGGTTATTGTGATGCTATTGAGTGTTGGAAGTTTAATATTTTTCAGGTGTCTTTTACAAGATGATTCATATTGTCCATAAAAGGAACAGCTATTCAGATGATTTAAAGCTTGCTTTGTCTTCCTCAGTGGCAGCAGTTGAAATGGCCACAGCCTTATTTGGTCATCTGCTGATGCCTTATTTTACCAATAGAGAACACTGACAAAACTCAGCAGGTTTAACAGAGAAATCAAATTAACTAAGTTACGAGTCTGGTATCTGGTGTTGCTGAGTTGTTTGTGTCTTCCTCAGCTTAAGATCCACACAAGCACTGGTTTTGTCCTGAAAATAGACTGAAGACTAAAAAGATTAAATTACAGGGTGGAAAAGAACATTTTAAAGTCTTCTTCACTCTGTTAGGAGCAGTTGAATCTATCGACTCTTTGTCTCTTGTCCACTCACCTGCATCACCCCCAACCTCCTGAAGTGATGATCTGAAGCAGTAATGAATTGTCCTCTCTGTAGACTTCTGTTTGATGATAGACTTCCTGGAGCTTGCTATCAAATGCCTGCTCCTGCACAAACTACAAAGCAGAAAGGTTTATATTCTCCCCAGGTTGAACAATCTTACTGTGACTTACTGTCTATTGGCAGGACTGAGGTGAAAAGAGCCAGAGTGAAGGTGGAGAATTCTGACTGTTATTTTATGTCCTCACTAATTCTTGTTCTGTATGTGAAAGGGTTGGGGCATATATAATTCTACAAAAACTGTACTGGTACCATATCATATTCCTTTATTCATCATAAACATGTCACTTGTATGACTTGGTAAAAGAATTGGTAAATAATGTGGGTTCCTTGTTTATTAATGCAGATTAACAACGAGCTACAGTGTTAAGTGAGAGCAGGCACTTCTGCCTTGTGGAGCTGCTGCTTTATTCTGAGTGCAGAGATATGGGACGACTGCTGTCCATTCTGTCCAGAGTTTAAATAACAATTGCCAGTAGTTCAAGTACAGGTCATTAAGGCACATACGCACCATCCCACAACATTGACTCCACCTTCCCATATTATAGCCACATAGAGATAGAGGACCTTATAACAAAGAACCAGCAGGAGGCCATTCTGCCCATCCAGACTGCCCAGCCACTCAGTTTGACCATGGCTAATCATCAACATTATTACCATTTTCACATACCTTCCCCATATCCACTGATGTCATTCATTCCTTCAAATTCTTTTCACTTCTCTCATGAATAAATTCAGTGGCTCAGCATCATCACATCAGTTCCATTTCCTATGTTTCATTCCTGTTTCAGGGAAGCACTTTCTGTTCATCTGAAGTAGGATCGAGGCTGTTCATGTGGGCCAGAAACGTGACATGAACCAATTGGGCTGAGTGGTCTGTTACTGCACTGCAAATTTGACATAAAACTTAAAATTTGCTTGATACTTGAATGTCGTCAATGAAGTTTCATTGTTTTTACAAAGTTATCAAACACACCTGGTTAGAATTAAGCAAAAGGAAAGTGAGTGAGAATGATTAACAATAAGTATGTCCAAGTCATATCTGACCTCTGTTATAGGCCGCAGTTCAAGCTGATGTCGGCTGGAACATGTTTAGTTAAATAAGAGAAGTTGCAGGTAATTGCACAGTAGTGATGATGATGATGACGGTGATGGTGAATGCCAGCATCCCAGATGTAAAACAGACAGAACAGGGAACATCAAAAGGGAACAATGAAAGTTCAATTTTAGAGTAATAAATGAAAGCTTAACACAGCCTGTGAGGAAGGACAAGTGCATCTGTAAGATTTGATATTCAGCAATCCAACAGGAGTGACTAGATTAATTACTTACAGTGTGGAAACAGACCCTTCGGCCCAACAAGTCCACACCGACCCTCCGAAGAGCAACCCACCCAGACCCATACCCCTACACCTAACACTACAGGGCAATTTAGCATGGCCAATTCACCTAACATTTTTGGACTGTGGGAGGAAACTGGAGCACCCAGAGGAAACACACGCAGACACAGGGAGAACATGCAAACTCCACACAGACAGTTGCCTGAGGCGGGAATTGAACCTGGGTCTCTGGCGCTGTGAGGCAGCAATGCTAACCACTGTGCTTCCCACAAATGATTAATAACCAGGCAGTGAACAATACAACTTCAGTGATATTTAAAGGTGCATTTGACAATATAATTAACACCAAAAGGAATATAATAGATCATTTGTATAGTTCTGTAAATGGGAAGTACACAACAGAGTGGAGTATGTGACTATTTTAAAAGAATTTAAAGTAAGCTACAATGCTTATGACAAATGTTTAACATGCACCTTTGCTTTGTCCACCATACTATTACATGTATGAATTAATTTAATTTCAGTGTTTCAGTTCAAACAGTGGAGAAAGGAACAGCATACACATGAAATTGATGTAGCGCAGTAACTTACAGCAACATGCTCACCTTTCTGAGTGATGAGTGCTGATGACCATTGCAAACTGCCTGGCTTTGTGTCTGCACTAAAAAAACAATTTAAGACAAAAGGACTGTGGGCCTGCTGGCTATGTCTGAGGTTGAGGGGGGGGAGGTACTGGGTGGCAAAGAACTAAAAGGCAAGGCAAGGATACTGAGAGTGCTGAGTTAGGCAATGCTTGGCCAGCCAGCAAGCAGCCCTGGGCTAGGGAGCTGTCCCAGGGTGCCTGGAAGCAGCTCTGCAAGGAGATGTATCGGTGCACTACAAATGCAGCCCTCCAGTGCAGACCCACACACTCTGTAAGAGATCAAAAACATGGCCTGATGTGACGAAGTTGGAATGCGTCCGATGCCAATGTTCATGGACAGTAGGTTCATGTGGTCAATGCCCATGGAGTATGGCCTGAGCCCTTGGTGCTGGGTGTCAAAAACGGAGACTTGGAGGAGCAAACAGTGAGCTGAAGTCACCAAGTAAAAAGGCTGGCTTCCCTGTCCAGGAATTCCCAGCTTCTAGTTTCTATTGGCAGATGATAAATCAGGAGAGTGCATATTAAGTAATAATGAGGTTGCTAAAGATGTGGTCATCCATGCTCATTGGCCTCTTGCCACACTCTAATGAAAGTTTTGTCTCAATGTTTGACATTTGGTTGGAAAATGGGGCCTTTATTTCTGTCATCAAAAATGTCTTCACTGAACATCTCAATTTGCCAGGTTGGGATGATTCTACCCAGATTATCACAGTGCAATGGGACTGCCTGGGTGCTGGAGAAAGGGAGCAACTCGAGGCTAATCTGCCTCCATACCTTACTGCACAGCAATACAAATGGAAATGTATATTTGAATCAAAATGATCAAACCTTTTGAAGAGTTAAATTAAGGCTGGAAGAGTCACCAAGTTTGGGCTAGATGAGGTGTCTCAGGAAGAAGAAAACCTCACTGTGAAGAACCACAGACTGACAAAAGAAAAGAATCACAAAAACCTCAGATGTGAAGCATGAGTTATGATTGGTTCTAAGCAATTTTAATGTCTGCATAAAGGACAGTGCAAATTATACCTGTTAAAAGTGTTTCCATATAAGAAGGTGCTTGTTGGATGAGGAAGTGGAAGGGTAGGTTAGTAAGTTTGCCAATGACAGTGAGGTTGGTGGAGTGGTAAATAATGTGAAGGGCTGTTGTAGGTGCAACGGAACATTGACAGAATGCAGAACTGGACTGATCAGTGCCAGATAGAATTCAACCTGGAAAAGTGTGAAGTGATTCACTTTGGATGATTGAATTTGAATGCAGAATACAGAGTTAAAGGCAGGATTCTTGGCAGTGAGGAGGAACAGAGGGATCTTGGGGTCCATGTCCATAGATCCCTCAAAGTTACCACCCAGGTTGATACGGTTGTTAAAAAGGTATACGGTGTGTTGACTTTCATTAGCGGGGGGATTGAGTTGAAGAGCTGCGAGGTTATGCTGCAGGTCCATGGAGCCCTGATTAGACCACACTTGGAATATTGTGGTCAGTTCTAGTTGTCTCATTACAGGAAGGATGTGGAAGCTTTAGAGAGGGTGCAGAGGAGATTTACCAGGATACTGCCTGGACTGGAGGGCACTATGAAGGGCCTGGACTAGAGGGCATGCCTTATGAAGAAAGCTTGAGGAAGCTAGGGCTTTTATCATTGGAGCGAAGAAGAATGAGAGGTGACTTGATAGAGGTGTACAAGATGATGACAGGCATAGATAGAGTGGATAGCCAGAGACTTCTTCCCATGGCAGAAATGTCTATCATGAGGGGACATAATTGTAAGGTGATTGGAGGAAAGTTTTGCTGAGATTTCAGAGGTAGGTTCTTTACACAGAGAGTGGTGAGTGCATGGAATGCATGGCCAATGGTGGTAGAGTCAGAGATATTAGGGACATTTAAGCAACTCTTGGATAGGCACATGGAAGATAGTACAACGAAGGTTATGTACTACAGGGATAGTACAACAAAGTCTGATCTTCAAGTAAAATAAAAGGTCGGCACAACATCGAGGGCTGAAGGGCCTGTGCTGTTCCATTTGTGTTTTCAAGTAAAAGTTGTTTACAAAATAGTATTTTGTTAATAGTGTTTTAATCCTTTGTTACAGTGAACATCTTCAACCATGGAATAGTGATATGTCATTCGATCAACGATTAACTGTGAATTTGAATTTCTCTTTAAAAGTTATTGGTCTCTGATGGAAATAATTGTCAACAGTAAGTTATTGGGTTAAATGCCCTTAAGTGGATCAAAGTACTGTAATACATAGATTGGCATTCTGTTAAAGTTTTCAAAGTGAGCAGTAATTGACTGAAATTGGTAAAACTGGCTCAACTGCCTCTTAAAATTTGGTGGATGAGATGCAAGGCAGAGTCAATACACAATGACATTACACATACCCTTCAGGTCAAAATTACCCCCCAAAATAATAAGGACTTGGAAACTCTGTCAAAGACTGTCAAAATTAATATTAAACAGTAAAGCAAAATTGAGGTGTGTAATCAGCAAGGTGAGTACTGGTATGTCAGAAAAGAGTGTTTCAGCTGGGAAGGATTTTTGAAGGGGAAGGGATAAATTGGTGGTGAATGTTATCCAGATACTATTAAATAACAGAGACATTAGGGGAACTACTTTATGACAATTGTCATAAATGAAAACTGTATGAAGTTACATCAGATTAACATACAGTTAAGAAGAATGTTATTTAGAGGTCAAGGAAGCATGTGTTAGAAAGAAGTTCAACAAATTAGAGACCATTTTTCTGGATTGATGAGTGGAAAAGCACTTTAGACAGTTCTCGTTTATAATTAGTTCTGTGCCAAGATGACTAATTGTTGTGGTCCATTACATCTTAATTGATGTTTGGTGACAATTTAGTAATGCCAATGGGATGTTGTTTGCAAATATTCTAATTTAAAAGTCTGTTTAGTAACTATAGCTACTTAACATGCAAATAAATGTATAAAACAAAAATAAAAGTAATTCATTGAAGTGCAGTGAAAACCTAGTGGTGTAACTTCCATCATCAGCACTGATAAAAATGAAATCACCATGGTCTTACTGGACATATAAGACTGCTCTCTCAGTAGGTAAAGATAACTGGTCATGGTTTAATCTGAGGATCACTACATACCAGGTGAAGGGAGAGGTTAAGAAGGAGTTCCCTTTGTAGTGACCCCAGTTGATACAGGAATTGAGCCCACACTTGTGATATCACTCTGTATTCCAAACTGGCAACCTAGCCAACTGAGCTTAACTGATTGGATACTCATTTTTGATATAAACCTAGCCATATGAACATGAAATGAACTAATTTTTTCTCACAGCATTGAAACCAGGAAACTGAGCCAGCATCAAGAAAGTCACATCACCTATTCAATTCACCTTTTTATAATAATTTTACACACTGGCTGATGAAAGGCTCAACTGCTGGTGAGCCAGTTTAAAAATTTAATGGAGCCATACTCCAGAATCTGTACTGAACTAGATTTCAACAGATAATTCTGTGCAGTAAGCCAGAGGTAAGGAGAATGAATTTGCAAGATCAAGACCTCTTTCTGTATTCCTCTCTTTTTCCTTTCATGAATTCAGAACACAGCACCAAAAAAAACAAGAACTCAATGATTAGATTACATTACATTACAGTGTGGAAACAGGCCCTTCAGCCCAACAAGTCCACACTGCCCCGCCGAAGCGCAACCCACCCATACCCCTATATCTACTCCTTACCTAACACTATGGGCAACTTAGCATGGCCAATTCACCTGGCCTGTACATCTTTGGACTGTGGGAAGAAACCAGAGCACCCGGAGGAAACCCACGCAGACACGGGGAGAATGTGCAAACTCCACACAGTCAGTCGTCTCGAGGTGGGAATTGAACCCGGGTCTCTGGCGCTGTGAGGCAGCAGTGCTAACCACTGTGCCACTGTGCCACCATAATTCCACCACTGTTAGGGATGCCATTGAACAGGAAAACAACTGTGACCTCCAGTAATAAAATCTCAAGGACTCTAAAGGCTTTTCAAACTGTATAGTCTTTATTTTGCTTGTCTGTCCCAGGCACTCTTTCTTTTAAATTTGCTGGCTGTGTCTGCTTGTTGTTATGTTTTTATTACTCTTTTCTGGGATTTGTAGATAGTATAATTTGTCTTGCTTTCATTCAAGCCTTGCTAATTAATGCTTTCATTTCCTAATGAGCGACATTTTCAATGAAGTGAAATGGCTAGAAGCTAAAAATAAATTTAAAATATTTGTTGCTAGCAACAAAGTCAAGACTAAAAAGAGGACTACTGACTCAGCCCTTTCACCTGGGTGCAACTTGGTTTTCTATCATTCAAAAGCTTTTTCTTGCCCATCAACTGAATTTCCTTCAGTTTTTGTGGCTCTTCATATATTGCTGTTTCAACGGATTGCATTTTAATCTGGCTGGACAGGTCTTTATGTCTGGGCACTGTAATAAAATTCTTGTGCTGTATAAATGTATTCCATTTATTTGAAGATTTCAGTCTGAGCCACATTAAGAAATCTTAGGACAATGTATCACAAACACTGACAAAGAGGTGAGTTTTAAGCAGCATTTTAAAGTAGAGAGAGGTGAAGTGGCTGAGGGAGGAAATTGCAGCTTTGAGCCGGGGAAGCTCAAGACACAGCTGCCATGGGGAGAGTAATTGAAGTTCGGAGTGAGCAGAGCACAAAAATTGAAAGAACACAGAAAATTAGGAATCAGGTCGAAGGAGGTTACAGAGATAGGGCAGATAGATATGGAATTACTAACTCTGTATCAGGAAGGGGATTTGATAGCCTTTGTTACAACTGCAGCAGAGAGTCAGATCAGATGTTATACGTTAACGATCCAAACAAAGGAACCGAGGGCATTGTTGCCAAATTAATAGATGATACAAAGGTAGGTGGAGGGTCAGATAGTATTGAGGAAGCAGGGAAGCTGCAGAGGACTTCGACAGGCTAGGAGAGTAGATAAAGAAATGGAAAATGGAATACAGTCCAGATAAATGTGAACTTCTGCACTTTGGACAGGAGAATAGAGCAGTAGTTAGTTTTCTAAATGGGGAAAGGCTTTGAAAATCTGAAACACAAAGAGACTTGAGAGTCCTACCTCAGGATTCTTTTCAGGTTAACAGGCAGGTTCAGTTGGCAAATGTAGGAAAGCAAGTGTAATGTTAGCATTCGTTTCAAGAGAGCGAGAATACAAGAGCAGAAATGTACTGCTGAGGCTGTATAAAACCATAAGACCATAAGACATAGGTGTGGAAGTAAGGCCATTCGGCCAATTGAGTCCACTCCGCCATTCAATCATGGCTGATGGGCATTTCAACTCCACTTACCCACATTCTCCCCGTAGCCCTTAATTCCTTGTGAAATCAAGAATTTATCAATCTCTGCCTTGAAGACATTTAGCGTCCCGGCTTCCACTGCACTCTGCGGCAATGAATTCCACAGGCCCACCACTCTCTGGCTGAAGAAATGTCTCCACATTTCTGTTCTGAACTTACCCCCTCTAATTCTAAGGCTGTGTCCATGGGTCCTAGTCTCCTCGCCTAACGGAAACAATTTCCTAGCATCCATCCCTTTCCAAGCCATATATTATCTTGTAAGTTTCTATTAGATCTCCCCTTAATCTTCTAAACTCCAATGAATACAATCCCTGCATCCTCAGCCATTCCTTGTATGTTAGACCTACCATTCCAGGGATCATCCGTGTGAATCTCTGCTGGACACGCTCCAGTGCCAGTATGTCCTTCCTGAGGTGTGGGGCCGAAAACTGGACACAGTACTCCAAATGGGCCTGTGCCCGAAACGTCGAATCTCCTGTTCCCTGGATGCTGCCTGACCTGCTGTGCTGTTCCAGCAATAAAGTTTCAACTTTGATCTCCAGCATCTGCAGACCTCACTTTCTCCTCCAAATGGGCTAACCAGAGCTTTATAAAGTCTCAGTAGCACAACGGTGCTTTTATATTCCAACCCTCTTGAGATAAATGACAACATTGCATTCGCTTTCTTAATCACGGACTCAACCTGCATGTTTACCTTTAGAGAATCCTCGACTAGCACTCCCAGATCCCTTTATACTTTGGCTTTATGAATTTTCTCACCGTTTAGAAAGTAGTCCATGCTTGTATTCTTTTTTCCAAAGTGCAAGACCTCGCATTTTCTCACATTGAATTCCATCAGCCATTTCCTGGACCACTCTCCCAAACTGTCTAGATCCTTCTGCAGCCTCCCCACTTCCTCCGTACAACCTGTCTGTCCATCTAACTTTGTATCATTGGCAAACTTCGCTAGAATGCCCCCAGTCCCTTCAGCCAGATCATTAATATATAATGTGAACAGCTGTGGCCCCAACACTGAACCCTGTGGGACACCGCTTGTCACCGGCTGCCATTCCGAAAAAGAACCTTTTATCCCAACTCTCTGCCTTCTGTCAGACAGCCAATCCTCAATCCATGCCAGTAGCTCACCTCGAACACCATGGACCCTCACCTTACTCAGCAGCCTCCAGTGTGGCACCTTATCAAAGGCCTTTTGGAAGTCTAGGTAGACCACATCCACTGGGTTTCCCTGGTCTAACCTACTTGTCACCTCTTCAAAGAATTCCAGCAGGTTTGTCAGGCACGACCTCCCCTTACTAAATCTATGTTGACTTGTTCTAATCCGACCCTCCACTATTTCCTCAGCCACCTCCCTCAGAATTCTAGGATGTAGCCCATCGGGGCCAGGAGATTTATCAATTTTAAGACCTTTTAGCTTTTCTAGCACTTTCTCTTTTGTAATGGCAACCATACTCAACTCAGCCCCCTGACTCCCTTTAATTGTTGGGATATTACTCATATCTTCCACTGTGAAGACTGACACAAAGTACTTATTAAGTTCTCCTGCTATTTCCTTATCTCCTATCACTAGCCTTCCAGCATCAGTTTGAAGTGGCCCAATGTCTACTTTTGCCTGTCGTTTGTTTCTTATGTATTGAAAGAAATTTTTACTATCATTTCTAATATTACTGGCTAGCCTACCTTCATAGTTGATCCTCTCCTTCCTTATTTCTCACTTTGTTATCCTCTGTTTATTTTTGTAGCCTTCCCAATCTTCTGATTTCCCAGTGCTCTTGGCCACTTTATTGGATCTCTCTTTTTCTTTAATACATTTCCTGACTTCCTTTGTCAGCCATGGCTGTCTAATCCCTCCCCGGATAATCTTTCTTTTCTTGGGGATGAACCTCTGTACAGTGTCCTCAATTAAACCCAAAAACTCCTGCCATTTTTGCTCTACTGTCTTCCCTGCTAGGCTCTGCTTCCAGTCTATTTTCGTCAGTTCCTCTCTCATGCCCTCATAATTACCTTTGTTTAACTGTAACACCATTATATCCGATTTTGCCTTGTCTCTTTCAAACTGCAGACTGAACTCTACCATATTATGATCGCTGCTTCCTAAGTGTTCCCTTAATTTAAGATTTTTTTGTAAAGTCTGGTTCATTATATAGCACTAGGTCCAGAACCACAAAAAGTCATTGGACTCATCCACCGCCAAACCACAACAACGCGACGGTCGGAGGAGGAGCGTCTTATCTTCCGACTGGGAACCCTCCAACCACAGGGGATGAACTTGGACTTCACCAGTTTCTTCATCCCCCCTCCCCCCACCTTGTCTCAGCCGGATCCCTCCAGCCCGGCACCGCCTTCCTGACCTGCAGTCTTCTTCTTGACCTCTCCGCCTCCATCCTACTCCGACCTATCACCCTCACCTTGACCTCTTTCCACCTATCACATTTCCAACGCCCCTCCTCCAAGTCCCTCCTCCCTACCTTTTATCTTCTCCTGCTGAACACTCTCTGCTCATTCCTGAAGAAGGGCCTGTGCCCGAAACGTCGAATCTCCTGTTCCCTGGATGCTGCCTGACCTGCTGTGCTGTTCCAGCAATAAAGTTTCAACTTTGATCTCCAGCATCTGCAGACCTCACTTTCTCCTCCTAGGTCCAGAATAGCCTGCTCCCTTGTGGGCTCCATGACAAGCTGTTCCAAAAAGCCATCCTGTAAGCATTCCATGAATTCCCTTTCTTTGGATCCACTGGCAACATTATTTACCCAGTCCACCTGCATATTGAAGTCCGCCATGATCACCGTGACCTTGCCTTTCTGACATGCCTTCTCTATTTCCCGGTACATGTTGCGCCTCTGGTCCTGACCACTGTTAGGAGGTCTGTACATAACTCCCACTATGGTTTTTTTGCCTTTGTGGTTCCTCAATTCCACCCTCACAGACTCCACATCATCCGACCCTTTGTCATTCAGTGCCATAGATTTAATTTTGTTCTTAACTAACAAGGCCACCCCGCCCCCTCTGCCCACCTCCCTGTCTTTTCGATAAGTTGAAAATCCTTGGATGTTTAACTGCCAGTCCTGAGCCCCCTGTAACCACGTCTCTGTGATGCCTACCACATCATAATCATTCACGATGATCTGTGCCGTTAGTTCATCTACTTTGTTATGAATGCAATGAGCATTCAGGTAAACTGCCTTAATGCTAACTTTCTTATCATTAGAAATATTGGAAGTTATAAGATGTCCAAAGTTAGCCTTCCTTTTTGCTGCATTCCCAGTCTGCTTCAAGTTTAAATCCGCCTGCACACATGCTATCCTGCTCTTATCTGTCCATTTAACTCCACGCTCCCTGTCGCTTTCACTTTCCCGTCCCCCCAACTCAGAAGTTTAAAGTCCTACTGACCACCCTACTTATCCTCTTTGCTAGAACATTGGTACCTGATCGGTTCAGGTGGAGACCATCCCAACGGTACAGATCCCCCCGGTTCCAAAACTGATGCCAATGCCCCATGAAGTGGAATCCCTCTTTCCCACACCAATCCCTTAGTCACGTGTTTACTTCCCTAATTTTCTTATCCCTATGCCAATTGGCACATGGCTCGGGCAGTAATTCGGGCAGTATAAGGCTCTGGTCAGATCGCATTTGGAATACTGTGAGCAGTTTTGGGCCTCGTATCTAAGGGAATATGTGCTGGCATTGAGGGGGGTCCAGAGGAGCTTTGCATGAATGATCCAGGGTATGAAGGGCTTGTCCTATGAGGACCGGTTTAGGAGACTGTTCTGGGTCTGTACTTAATGGAGTTTAGGAGAATGAGGGGCAAGCTGATTGAAACTTATAGAATGTTGAGGAGCCGCATGGGATGGACGGGGAGAAGATGTTTCCACTAGTAAGTGAGTCGAGAAGGAGAGCGAACGGATGAGCCTTTAGAATTGAGGTAAGTAAGAAGTTTGTCAGCCAGAGGTTGGCGACTCTGTGAAACTTATTGCCATAGAAGGCTGTAGCGACCAAGTTATTGAGTGTCTTTCAGACAGAAATACCTTGGTTCTTTCTTAGTTAGGGGATCAAGGGTTACTGGGGAAAAGGCAGGAGAATGGGGTTGAGAAATATATCAGCCATGAACAAATGGCAGTGCAGATTCAAGGGGCCGAATGACCTAAATTCTGCTCTTATACCTTACGGTCTGTGATCCAAAATGAGGGGCAACAGTACTGTTCCAGCAGGTCCAGCAAGGAAAGTTTGAAACAAAACTGTATGTTTTGGGGATGTTTTTTAGTTCTCTTGTTCAGCACCATTGAGATGATCTGGTGAAAAGGTCTCTTTTTTATGTCAAGTAACAAATTTGAATTACGCAGAACAAATTTGTTAAAATTCAGTTTTACTCAGGAGAGAAGTTAAAAATCAGCAAGTTAGATCCAGCTCCAGTGTCTTAAACTCACCTGATGTCATCTATACTCCCACTGGGTTTCTGCAGGACACAAAGGGCTAAAATTGCCCAAGTCTTTAAGTCTAATATCATGTTTTCTCCATTTCTGTACAGTTTATATTAATTTTGCTCATGCTCCACATTCCTATTTGCTCCAACCATCCTTATGATTTCAAAAAGTGATATTTCCTCTTTTGTTTTTATCTAGTTGGCAGTAACCAAACATCAGGTAAGATCTGTTTCTGTTCATACTTCAGCTTGTCTCGTTTGTTGGGGAAACATTTTGTGTGTAAGCAGTGACACTTTATTTCCCAATTAGCAAATACACTCAAACACCATTAGATCTTCTCCCTGAGTGAAGGAATATTGTGTTTGTTTCCAGTCTAGAGATTCAACTCGCTTTAATTTGGACAGTGTTAATATTGCTCAGTCACCACAATGTGAAAATGAGTTAACACACTGCAGAATGACTCTGTAGCTCACAGATTCTCATGTTCTTTCCCACACCTATTTTATTTTTGAATTGGAAACTGCAGCCTACTATCAGTTCAACTTCATTGTTGCTATTCTTTCCCAAACCAGAATACTGGCTGTTTCTTAAATAAAGCCTTTTATTCACAAAGTCACAAGGTATTTACTAATGAAAGTATTTGGGCTTATGTAACTTAATTTTCATTTGTTCTTTCATTTGCTAGTGTGTTAAATAATTCAGCTGGTTTCCATTCTCACCTGACTGAAGTTTATCAATCCAACAGATTGTATTTTGAGATCCTCAGAAAAATCATATTGATCTTTTGAAAGGTTAACCCCGTTTCTCTCTCCCACCAATGGCACCAAATTTGCTGAATTTCTCTTCTACTTTCTGTTGTTCATGCAGACCATTTCATATGTTACAAAAACAGAAATTACTGAAAAAGCTCAGAAGGTCTGGCAGCATCTGTGGACAGAAATCAAAGTTAATGTTTTGGGTCAAGTGACCCTTCCTCAGAACTGATGGTAGCTGGAAAAATGTCAGTTTATATGCAGAAGATAGGGAGTGGGAGGGGTATGAAATAAATGTTAGGTGGGAATGGAGCCCAAAGAGAGAGAAGAATAGTTGGACAGACAAGGGGGTCAATAGCAATCTGGCCAGGAAGCTGAAGAGCTGTTAATGGAATGGCCACTTATTTCCATTATAAAAATATTAAAAGAATTGTCTATTCCAAAGACTGAAATTAAAAGTGTTGATTGGCAATTATCGACAGAGAGAGACTCCCATAGTTTTACATCGTCATGTTTTACAGTAATTAAGAGCCATAAATGCCATGTCTTAACTCCCTAAAAGCTTTGCTTGTCCTTTTACCAATATCACTTTATTTTCTGCAAACAGCAGGGAAACTTCAGCACACATGACACTGTTAGTCTAATTTCTAAGAACCCACATGATCAAAACCTGTTTCAATCCAAAAACTGTCCAACAGTTCCACACTTTCCCAGTTTTTATGTATTCCATAAATATATTGTGACCATTACTGTTTTTCCTTTTTATTGTTCTCATCATTGTCTGGATTAGAACTGTGATTTGAGATTAAGAATTAACTCTGAACAGCTGTTTGTTTTAAAAGAGAAGAGAACTAAAGCAGCAGATATTATCTTTTGGTGACTGGCCTGGGAAGTAGTGTGAGACTAAATGACTGCAGATGCTGGAATCCAAGGTTGACAAGCAGGAGGCTGGAAGAACACAGCAAACCAGGCAGCATCAGGAGCTGGGGAAGTCAATGTTTCCAGTGTAACCCTTCTTCAGATCATGATGCTGTCTGGTTGCTGTGTTCTTCCAGCCTCCTACTTGTCTACTCTAGAACGTAATGCAACCCAATGACTGATCTAAAGACATGGCAGAAAAACCAGCACCAAGTGGTTGCTATATTGATTGGATGTTGAATTGATCAATTAAGTGAGGACTGGTGTTAGTTGAAACTTTATTGCTGGAACAGCACAGCAGGTCAGGCAGCATCCAGGGAACAGGAGATTCGACGTTTCGGGCACAGGCCCTTCTTCAGGAATGAGCAGAGAGTGTTCAGCAGGAGAAGATAAAAGGTAGGGAGGAGGGACTTGGAGGAGGGGCGTTGGAAATGTGATAGGTGGAAAGAGGTCAAGGTGAGGGTGATAGGTCGGAGTAGGATGGAGGCGGAGAGGTCAAGAAGAAGACTGCAGGTCAGGAAGGCGGTGCCGGGCTGGAGGGATTCGGCTGAGACAAGGTGGGGGGAGGGGGGATGAAGAAACTGGTGAAGTCCAAGTTCATCCCCTGTGGTTGGAGGGTTCCCAGTCGGAAGATAAGACGCTCCTCCTCCAACCGTCGGGTTGTTGTGGTTTGGCGGTGGATGAGTCCAATGACCTGCATATCCTCGGTGGAGTGGGAGGGGGAGTTGAAATGCTGTGCTACAGGGTGGTTGGGTTGGTTCGTCCGGGTGGCCCAGAGGTGCTCTCTGAATCGCTCCGCAAGTAGGCGGCCTGTCTCCCCAATATAGAGGAGGCCACACCGGCTGCAGCGGATGCAGTAGATGATGTGGGTGGAGGTGCAGGTGAATCTGTGGCAGATATGGAAGTTTCCTTTGGGGCCTTGGAGAGAAGTGAGGGGGGAGGTGTGGGCGCAAGTGTTGCACCTCCTGCGGTTGCAAGGGAAGGTGCCGGGTGTGGAGGTTGGGTCGGTGGGGGGTGTGGATCTGACAAGGGAGTCGCAGAGGGAGTGGTCTCTACGGAAAGCTGATAGGGGAGGGGAAGGAAATATATCCTTGGTGCTGGGGTCTGTTTGGAGGTGGCGGAAGTGACGGCGGATGATGCGCTGTACATGGAGATTGGTGGGGTGGTAGGTGAGGACTAGTGGGGTTCTGTCCTGGTGGCGGTTGGAGGGGCGGGGCTCAAGGGCGGAGGAGCGGGAAGTGGAGGAGATGCGGTGGAGGGCACCGTCGACCACATCGGGGGGGAAATTGCGGTCCTTGAAGAAGGAGGCCATCTGGGTTGTACGTATTTTGAACTGGTCCTCCTGGGAGCAGATGCGGCGGAGACGAAGGAATTGGGAGAATGGGATGGCGTTTTTACAGGGGGCAGGATGGGAGGAGGTGTAGTCCAGGTAGCTGTGGGAGTCGGTTGGTTTGTAGTAGATGTCCGTGTTGATTCGGTCGCCTGAGATCGAAACAGAAAGGTCGAGGAAGGGGAGGGAGGAGTCCGAGACTGTCCAGGTGAATTTGAGGTCGGGGTGGAAGGTGTTAGTGTAGTGGATGAACTGTTCAACCTCCTCGTGGGAGCACGAGGTAGCGCCGATACAGTCATCAATGTAGCGAAGGAAAAGATGGGGGGTGGGGCCAGTGTAGTTGCGGAAGATGGATTGTTCCACATACCCTACGAAGAAGCAGGCATAGCTGGGGCCCATGCGGGTGCCCATGGCTACTCCTTTTGTTTGGAGAAAGTGGGAGGATTGGAAAGAAAAGTTGTTCAGGGTGAGGACCAGTTCGGTCAGTCGAAGGAGGGTGTCGGTGGAAGGGTACTGGGTGGTCGACGGTGCCCTCCACCGCATCTCCTCCACTTCCCGCTCCTCCGCCCTTGAGCCCCGCCCCTCCAACCGCCACCAGTACAGAACCCCACTATTCCTCACCTACCACCCCACCAATCTCCATGTACAGCGCATCATCCGCCGTCACTTCCGCCACCTCTAAACAGACCCCAGCACCAAGGATATATTTCCCTCCCCTCCCCTATCAGCTTTCCGTAGAGACCACTCCCTCCGTGACTCCCTTGTCAGATCCACACCCCCCACCAACCCAACCTCCACTCCCGGCACCTTCCCTTGCAACCGCAGGAGGTGCAACACTTGCGCCCACACCTCCCCCCTCACTTCTCTCCAAGGCCCCAAAGGAAACTTCCATATCTGCCACAGATTCACCTGCACCTCCACCCACATCATCTACTGCATCCGCTGCAGCCGGTGTGGCCTCCTCTATATTGGGGAGACAGGCCGCCTACTTGCGGAGCGATTCAGAGAGCACCTCTGGGCCACCCGGACGAACCAACCCAACCACCCTGTAGCACAGCATTTCAACTCCCCCTCCCACTCCACCGAGGATATGCAGGTCATTGGACTCATCCACCGCCAAACCACAACAACCCGACGGTTGGAGGAGGAGCGTCTTATCTTCCGACTGGGAACCCTCCAACCACAGGGGATGAACTTGGACTTCACCAGTTTCTTCATCCCCCCTCCCCCCACCTTGTCTCAGCCGAATCCCTCCAGCCCGGCACCGCCTTCCTGACCTGCAGTCTTCTTCTTGACCTCTCCGCCTCCATCCTACTCCGACCTATCACCCTCACCTTGACCTCTTTCCACCTATCACATTTCCAACGCCCCTCCTCCAAGTCCCTCCTCCCTACCTTTTATCTTCTCCTGCTGAACACTCTCTGCTCATTCCTGAAGAAGGGCCTGTGCCCGAAACGTCGAATCTCCTGTTCCCTGGATGCTGCCTGACCTGCTGTGCTGTTCCAGCAATAAAGTTTCAACTTTGATCTCCAGCATCTGCAGACCTCACTTTCTCCTCGAGGACTGGTGTTAACCAACTAAACACCAAGAATTATCTGTTGAAGTGTCACTGAACTTAAAACATTAACTCCACTTTCTCTCTGCAAATGCTGAGAGACTGGCTGTGTTTCTCTAGTGGGTTCTGCTTTTGTTTCAGATCTCCCCCATCCAGAGTTCTTTGTTTTATTTTCAACATGGAGAATTTGGTTTTGACTAGGTTTTTAGCAGCAGCTGAGTGATTTTAGAAGCTTCCAGATGGTTGCTGTGTTTTGCTGTCTCTAGTTTTCTCTTCTCTCCAATTATAAAGTTCTTGAATGTTCTGAGAAGATAATTCCAATCTGTAAGAAATATGTAAATACACCTAGGAATTTGCTCAACTTGTTTGCACTAACTGATGCCTTCAGAAGTCGAGCAAGATGTACAGTTTGATTGTGTTGTGAACAATTCATTGTCCAAGAATTTCATGAAGGCCTAGTATTCTTCCCTGGAAATCTTTTAATTGAATGAGCATATTAAAATTATTTTCTTTTCTTTATAATTTATTCCTTAACATTTTCTGTCAGTCTGAATGGGAGTCAGGTTATTCTCAAGGCAAATTACATCACCTTTTTTTTCTTGTTATTCTAAAGTTACATTAATGATAAGTCTTTTTTGTTCAAGTTGTAAGGTTGATGTTCAAGATCTGTTTTCATAAAGTCTGGTTAGGAATAATTGGGCAATTTTGAGGATCATTGCATGTTTTAGTTTCACTGATTTGTGTAAATTCAATGATAGGCTTTTGTTTTTGTTTGGCTTGCTGTGTTGTAACAATAATGTTTATTCCGTACACCATACATTTAAGCAACAATGTGCTATCCATATTTTGTGCCTGATTTATGGTAGCTATAGCATGGCATAATAAAATAAATAAGAATGAATGCGTTTGTATTTTCTTGTAGTGGTACTTAAACTAAATTTAGCAAGAGCTATTTTCCACAAAACCATTTTAGTTTCTAACCTAATTTGTTTCACACAATAGTTCCAAAAGGTTACAGAAACAGGAAATTCACTCAGAACTAACAATTCAGTGTAGCAAAAATGCGTTGTAATTTATTTTAATCAACTCCAGTTTGAGTTGGTGCAAATCCTTTGGCACTGTGACGATGTAAAACACATTTCTCAAGTGTGTATGCATGATATCTGATTTCTAAAGGGACAGATGGATTAAATTTGGAGCAAATGCAAGTTGCTGTAATTTTCTCTGCTGGACGAGGAAAGATTCTTTATGCAGATGTCTTGAAAGGGTTCATAGAATTAATCAAAGTGAAATGAATTTGCAAACAATCCATACTAACACAATGTACAACATTAATACGAGCAAAAATTACCTTTGATATTAATCATACTTAAATAATTAAATATTTCTTACATTGTTATCAAAATGTAACATGAATCTGATTTATGGATAACTAGTTTATCCCAATTTGAACTATAAAGCATAATTGATTGTTTTAAAGTTACAAATAAGAAGATTTATTATCTCCACAGTGAACTAGTTGATTAAGTCCACAGTGACCTTGCCAAATATTTGTTTCTGAGTAACTCCATCTAGCCATTTGATTTTTCAACCTCCTTCCATTGATTCACCAGTCAAAAAAACAAAATACTTCACTGTCAAGCCTGGATTTAGGATCAATCAATATTTGTAAACATATTTTGAAAAGTTCCTATTAAGAAAGTATATCTGACCTAGTATTCACTTACTACACTTGGAGGCTAACAAGTTGGGGAGCGGCAAAGGTGAGTGTGGGTGATTCAATCATTCTGACAATTGGTGATGTCACATTAGTTTCACCTTTGAACTGAGAGGGAAGGTGCAAAGGTGAGATAGAGACTGTGGAAAAGAGTCGAACCAGGCAGATCATGTAGCACTGTGACTGAGTCAAAATCTTCTTAGAGTACCAGAGACAATTTGAAGTATCATCAATTGGCATGCATAAATCAAATAAAAGCCCCCTAGATAAGATGTTCATTTTTTTAAAAGGAAAAGCAAAACAAGAACATATATGCAATTGTACATTCACTCTAAAGTTGCAAATGAATGTTCGGAAACCAAGCAGAATTTGTGAAGTCCAAGTGAATCTTTGTAATAGTCTTTTTGTCCCTATGCCTAAAAACAAGGAGTGTGATCTTTTACCTTGTGATACTAATGCTAAATCTTAACAAAATAACACACAGATACACACACTCACACACACCACATGCATGCACATGCACACAGACATGCAGACACACAAACATACATGCAATATAGACACAGCAACCATTAACAAGACTAAACATAAATAATGAGATGAAGCAACAGAAATTGAAGGTCAAAGTTCAGTCCAAAATGATCACCATGATTAAACTGCTTGTTAAGCAAAGACTTTTATTTCATTTCTCACATAAATGGAATTCTAACTCTTGATACAATGTGTATACCTTAAAGAATGGGGTTATATCATTCAGCATTGCATGTCTCAACCTTCACGTGAATCCAGTGATGTTCACCTTACAGCACTGTCTGCCTCTGAATCAAATAGGGACTGGATACTATATCCAATAGATTGGATAATTATCTCCACAACACAGATTAGTTAATCAGAATCCAGTCTCTGTTTATGGGAGCTTGCTGTGCACAGCGTTAGCTGCCATATCACTTAAATTATAATGGCTAGATTTGAAATATAATTATGGATACTCCACCTAGTGAAATACATTGGTCATCCTTTTGCTAGACAGTCAGATGATACAGGATCAAACTGACAAAGTTTCTGATGTGCCAAGAGTTCTTCAATGTGCAGAGCGTTTGTGAGCCCATCTATGGGCTTCTTAGGAGGGTCACTAGATCTTTGACTTCACTGTGAATGAGGCTGGGATGTACTGAAGGAACACTCCAATATCAGGGCACCCATTTGGAGTATGTCACATGGGAATTCTGCCAGTTAACGTTTCCTTCATGGATCAAACTGCATGGACCTGGTAGCCACACCTCTTTTGTCCAGTGCCATTCTCTTGCCACCCCACCACCATGTCCCTTCTATACTCTCAGGATTTCTTTACTGAAATGATGTTGAAGTGCCGTTGTTGGACTGGGATGGACAAAGTCAGAAGTCACATGACTCCTGACTTTCTTCTGAAATGAACATAGAATTACATACAATGAATGGACAGCAAATGTCTCTGGCCACCAGAGACTTGACAAAGTGGTCCTGGTACTGTTGGCCTCTTTATCAGAGCTGAACCCACAGCATCAGAACATTGTGCAGATGGTCTGCTTTCTGTGTGAGATGATCTCATTTGCAAATAGCTGCCTGCAAGGCCAGTCCAGACACCAATGCCAGAAATGTCATGAAGTAGCTTTCTTGTCCCCCATTATGTATAAAACAGCCTGAAAATTAATCCCAATGTGAACACTTGATTACTTTAGAAAATGGAAATAAAAGTGGTTTCATTGTATGATAAAATAAGATTTTTGAGAGCCCCATCTTTAACAGTCACTGGCTATAGCATTTTGCAATGCATAACTTTTAGAGGTCAAGGTATTGATATTTTGTTGGTTTGCATGAGTGTTGATTAGAAGATATTATTATGGGTTTCACATCAAAGTCTTCCCCTAGGTGTCTCCCTCTTCAACGCTGATATTGTAAGGAAAAACTGAAGCACATGAATGTAGGTTATATATTAACATCATTTAAATAGTTTTGGAACAAATGGCATGTGTGTTTTGGCCTGTATGCATGAAGGTGTTTAAGATTAACGTATCGGTCTTCATGGAGCCATGTTTTTTTAATTCATCAGTATGAGAGAGAGGGGACTGCTGAAGTGAGAATTTATTTGTACGGTAAGAGTTTTATGATTGGACAGAGCAAACAATAAAAAGGATTAGCTTTTGTTAAAAATCGCACAATACCAGGTTACAGTCCAACACGTTTATTTAGAGGCATTAGTTTTCGTAGCGCTAGTGCGACTAAATAAAACTGTTGGCTGATAACCTGGTGTTGTGTGATCTTTCACTTTGTCCACCCCAGTCCAACACTGGCATCTCCAAATCATAGCTTGATTTTGATTTATAAGAAAAACGAGTTTATTGTTCACTGAACAGAATGAAAAACTCAAGACCCAGAGAGCATTTGGTTTCAGTGTACCAAAGTTCTTGTTGAAGTTGTAAAAAACAGTTTTTATGAGAAAACTAGTTTATTCAGAAAAGTTAAGAAACAGATTTCCTCAGTGTAAGTATTATGCTTATCATCTCCAGACCAAAAGTGTTTGGTTAGAGCCAGGAAAAGGTTTTTTGAAATTGAGAAAGTCTAAGCTCAGTCATGTTTTAAAACAAGAAAAAGACTACTACATTTTCAAGACAGAATGGAAAAACAATTAAGTCATTCCAAAGATGTGATTGGGAATAGAAAGAAATAGTTAAGTCAATCCTATAGAAGTGACACAAAAAGGAACTCTTTCTGTGTTTGGTTATAGTAAAGCGATACTATTAGGACAGAAGAGAATTGATTTTACAATGTGATTTGAAATCTTTCAAATTATTTTATAGGTAAGCAGCTTGGTTGATTTTATTTTGTCTTCATTTGTTTTAGGTAATGAACTTCTGTTAATTGTAAAACAAAATTTTTCGCATTGTCCGTTTGTGTTTCAGTGAAAGACTAGTATGTTAAATAATACAAGTCAAAACACAATCAATCAAGCGAAATATCAATCTAGGACCTAACTTACCTTGTGATAACCTCTGGTGGGATCATAACAATAGAAGAGACTAGATCATAGAGTCATAGAGATGTACAGCACGGAAACAGACCCTTCGGTCCAACCCGTCCATGCCGACCAGATATCCCAACCCAATCTAGTCCCACATGCCAGCACCCGGCCCATATCCCTCCAAACCCTTCCTATTCATATACCCATCCAAATGCCTCTTAAATGTTGCAATTGTACCAGCCTCCACCACATCCTCTGGCAGTTCATTCCATACACGTACCACCCTCTGCATGAAAAAGTTGCCCCTTAGGTCTCTTTTATATCTTTCCCCTCTCACCCTAAACCTATACCCTCTAGTTCTGGACTCCCCAACCCCAGGAAAAAGACTTTGCCTATTTATCCTATCCATGCCCCTCATAATTTTGTAAACCTCTATAAGGTCACCCTTCAGCCTCCGCGCTCCAGGGAAAACAGCCCCAGCCTATTCAGCCTCTCCCTGTAGCTCAGATCCTCCAATCCTGGCAGCTTCCTTGTAAATCTTTTCTGAACCCTTTCAAGTTTCACAACATCTTTCCGATAGGAAGGAGACCAGAATTGCACGCAATATTCCAACAGTGGCCTAACCAATGTCCTGTACAGCCACAACATGACCTCCCAACTCCTGTACTTAATACTCTGACCAATAAATTTCAATGTTCTTGCCCTAAAAAAAGGGTGCTATAGCAATGAAGTCTGATTTACAACAGCAAGCAACTGAACCTGAACCTAGGTGTATCCAGGATCAGGTCACTGTAACAACGGGTGGTCTCAGTCCACCAGTAGCCCAAGTCAGAGGCTGGGAGATCTTCAAAGAATAACTTAACTCTTGACTCCCAAAAGCTTGTCCATCACCTTTCAGATATAGGTCAGGAGTGAGATGGAATTCTCCCACTTGCCTGGATGAGTGCAGCTCCAACAACTCTCAAGACGTTTGACACCATCCAGGACAAAGCTGCCTGCTCTTAATGACACCACATCCACCACTGTCACCAGTCACACCCTTCATCATAAACAAACTGCTTGTACCATCCACTAAACGCATTGCAGTTAGTCACTAAGGCTCCTTAAACAATGGAGACAGGAGCAAACAAACATTTTAGTTTCTGTTTAGCCTCCTTCAGCCCATCCAAAATCCTAAAATCCCAGGCTCAAATTGATTTCAATGTCACTTCGAAGCCCTTAACCTGTATTACTTAGAAGGACCAGATCAGCAGATACATGGGAACATCACCACCTGAAAGGTCACTGCAACATTAATCACCATCCTGACTTGGAACTATATCCCCATTCCCTCATTGTTGTTGGGTCAGAACCCTAGAACTCCCTCCCTGACAACACTGTGGTTGTTCCTGTACCTGAAGGACAGCAGTGATTCTAAAATGCAGTTTATCCATGCAATTATTACTGATCTTGTGAAGAAGATCTCATGAACAATTGAACCAAATCTGTTGTTTCTATTTACAAACATCAGACACTTGCACTGGTATGTTTTATTGTTAATTTCCTGAGAGTGAGAGAAATTTGAAGGCATTCTGATGCTTCACACAATAATTAAACACAGTTTCAATGAATAAATCAAGTCAGTCTGACAACCAAAAGCAAATATTGCTTGGTGTAATCTCTGCCCATCACCAGTGGGTTCTTAATGAAAGGGGTCAGTTTTGATTCATTTATCCATGTATCACAATCTGCCTGTTTCTATAAACAATGTCTCCTTTAAGGAGAACTGTTTTAAGATCTGCGGCTGTGTTGATTTGCCAGGCATCTGTAGCTAAACTCATTGATGACCTGATTTCCTCTTCACATGTTCCGTTCAAGAATCTGTACCCAGTGAAGGGGAGGTGATGGTCTGATGGAAACTGAGTGACTCCTTTGTCCTCAGGGGGTCTCACCTCAAGCTCACTGCTCCAGTGACATTGAAATCAATTTGAGCCTGGGATTTTAGGGTTTTGGATGGGCTGAAAGAGGCTAACCAGAAAAAACTAAAATGTTTGTTTGCTCCTGTCTCCATTGTTAAGTCAGACTCAGAAGGACAAGTAGAAGCCTCCTCTTCAAAGGTGACCAACCAGCACTGCGAAGGGCTGGAGAGGAGAGCATTTCTGCAACAAATCAGGAGCCTAGGTCTGTGTCTGCACCAATCAGCAGCCTCGGTCTGTGTCTGCACCCAATCAGGATTCTTGGTCTGTTTATCATACAGCAGGAGGCCTGATACTGTGAACAGGAAGTTGTTTAACTCTATGACTTTATAGCTCCCCTACTCTTCCGGTCCCTCTTTACACTCTCTGGCAGACTCCGAGCAGTGAATAACAAAGGCAAAAACATTGCAAAGTGGTGACTTTCAACAGCAGGATCTGCTTCCACATGAAACCTTTGCACTACCATCTCCAATCCAACATAAAGTGCCCCCAAACCTTTCCCTATCCATCCCCTGAGCAACGGGGCAAGCAACAAGAAAGTAGGTCAAGAACCTGTTAATTAGGAGTTTAAAATGGCCAATGGACTTCCTATTTCTGTGTGGGCTCATCTTCAATGAGATCAGAGCCTGATGTCAGATTGCAGCTCAAGGTCATCGGCTGCACTTTGCATTGACCTCCTGATTTCTGGCTGTAAAATTCAGGCAATATGTTGCTGAAGCCGAGATGCAGCAAGCATTGTGTTGGGCACTGTGCAGAATGTACAACATAGAAACAGACCATTGAGGGATGGTTGTGGCACAATGCTTGTGCCCCTACCTCTGAGGCAGGAGGCCTGCGGTCAAGTCCGACCAGCTTCAGAGCTGTGTAGGTAACATATCTGACCAGGTTGATTCAAAATTATTAATAGACAGACATGAGACCAAGCTGGTATATAAACATCACAGGCCCTCCCATTGAAACTATCCCATTATAATCCTTCAATTCCCTTTCCTCGACCAAACCCATCGAATCTCTTTTATTATTTGTCCCAGCCATATTATATTTATTTTTGTAATGTGGCTAGGCAGGAACTAACTCCCATTTATTACCTATTTCTAGTTACCCAGAGATCTGGTAAGATTTATCCACATTGCAGTGTGTCTGGAGCCACATGTAGATCAGACTGGGTAAGGATGACAGCTATCCCTCTCTAAAGGATGTTAATGAAACAAATGAGTTTTCCCCAAATAATTAGCAATGTGTTCATGGTCATTACTGAATTCTGAATTCCAGATTTTTACTGAATTCAAATTCCATCATCTGCCATGGCAGGATTTGAAGTCTGATTCCCCAGAACATTAGCTGAATCTCTGGATCTATGATGATAGAACCACAAGGATAAACTAGATAAATAGAATTTTAAAAATTAAAACAAATTCTGAATTTTCGTTGTTCTTATTCAGGTATCCATTCTGTCTTTCAGCTCTCCTTGTGAATATTGGTGAAACTATGATAGCAACATTTTAGGCAGCTTTGACTATCACCTAAAAGGAACATTCATCTGTGGAAGAAATAATATACTGCCACCTAATAAAGCAATCAGTTCAGCTCTCTGCTTATCTGCTGAGAAGCATAGCTACTGAATCAATCATTAGATCCAGGCTGAACATAAATAACAAAAGCTGAAAGAACAGAGTGGAAGCTGGAAATCTGAAATATAAACAAAAATGCTGGAATCAGTCAAGACGTCAGCTAACATCTGTGTGGAGAAAAAGTGAGTAGATGGTATAATGTTTATCAAATGGAACGCTGATTTCATGCCTGGCCAACTTTACTCATTGACTTTCATGAAAAGTAAATTGCAGCGGCTGTGAAAGCAACATTGTGCCCACTCCTGTCAGTTTCCCAGCACGGGTCAAATTTCCCCCATAGGGCAGGTGGAAAACCAATGTTCCACCTAATCCCAGTGAGTCAGCATATAATTCCCTTCAATGTTTTGGATTGACAAGCTATTACTGGAATTGGAAAAGAAAAGGGTGTCAATACAGACACAAAGCTGGCTAAGGGACAGCAGAGTGTGCTTCTCAGTGAATTAGTAACAAAAATGCTGGAGGTCACAGCGGGTCAGGCAGCATCCATGGCAAGAAAGCAAGCTAACATTCCAAGTCTAAGTGACTCTTCTGTTTCTCCAACACAAAGGAGTACGTAATAGGTTCTCATGGGATCTGCCATCGTTTACATTAAGTACCATACACCTAGACTGTCTGCAGAAGACACAGCAGTCAGAAATGTATTAAATAAAGAGAAGGATAGTAATAGTCTTCAGGAGAATAGAGAGTGGCAAGATTGACAGGCAAAGATGGATGAAATTTAATGTGGATGAGTAAGAAGTGATAAATTTTGGTAAGAAGAATGAGATTATCTTAATTAATGGTGAAGTATTCAATGGAAGTCGGAGCTGGGAGACCTGAGGGTAGTTTGGCCTCCTTATCGAAGGAAAGATAGGCTGACATTAGAAACAGTCCAGAGTTGGTTCACGAGGTTCATTCTGGGTATGGAGGGACTTTCTTGTAGGACAGTTTGAGTAGGTTGAGTAAAGGCAAAATACTGCAAATACTGGAAATCTGAAACAACCACAGTGATTGCTGGAGAAACTCAGTAGGTCTGGCTGCATCTGTGGAGAGAGAAACAAAGTTAATGTTTGAGCATTCTTCAGAACTATTTTGTTAGAAAATATTGGTTTTGAAGAAGGATCATTCCAAAGTTGAAATATTAACTCATTTTCTCCCCACAGATGCTCCAAAAGGTGGAGTATCTCGAACAATCACTGTATTTGTTTGAGTAGGCTAGGCCGATACTCATTAGAGTTGAGAACAATGAGAGGTGACCTTATTGAAACATTCAGATTCTTAGGGGCTTGACAGGGGGAATGTAAAGAAGTTTTTTCCCCTTTGTGGGAAAGTCTAAGATCAGAAGGTATAATCTCAGAGTGATGAGTTACCCATTTAAGACAGTTAAAATCACACAATACCAGATTATAATCCAACAGGTTTATTTGGAAGCACTACCTTTGGAACACTGCTCCTTCATCATTCTTTTGCTCTAAATTCTGTGTCTTATGATCTTGCTCCACAACCACCTGATGAAGGAGCAGCGCTCCGAAAGCTAGTGCTTCCAAATAAACCTGTTGGATTATTACCTGGTGTTGTGTGATTTTTGTACACCCAGTCCACACCATTTAAGAGAGCAATGAGGAAGAATTTCTTCTCTCAGAGTAGTGAATCTGTGGAATTTGTTTACCACAGAAGGACTTAGAGGCTGGGTCATTAAGAATACTTGAGGCTGAGACAGAGAGATTTTAATCAGTTAAGGCAATCAAAGGCAGGAAAATGGAGTTGAGGATTATCAAATCCACATGATCACATTAAGTGACAGAGCAGATCTCCAAGGCTTTATGGATTACTTTTGTTCTTGTGTCTTATGGTTCATAGTCAAGTTTCTGAAGATGTTAGTACAGGTGAAGATACAATTTATGTTAAAAAAAACTTGGAAAATTGACTTTATTAATAGAGTCAAAAACAAAGACATTTTATTCAATATTTAGAAGATCTGATGAGTTCTTAAATAAAGTGTCAAGCTGAATCTGATCTCTCAAATCACAAACAAGTGAGTTGATGTCAGCCAGAAGACTGTAACCATCTTTGACCAGAAGGCGATAAGACCCAAGAGCAGAAATTAGGCCATTTGACCCATCGAGTCTGCTCTGCCATACAATCATGATAAATTTCTCAAACCCATTCTCCTGCTTTGTCCCCATAATCTTAGGTTCTTGAGTATCAAGAGGATCAATCTATCTCACTCTTAAATATACCTAGTGACCTGGCCTCCACAGCCTTCTGGGGCAATGAATTCCATAGATTCACCACTCTCTGACTGAAGATGTTTCTCCTTATCTCCATTCTAAAAGGTCCTCCCTTTACTCTAAGGCTGTGTCGTTAGTTCCTAGTTTCTCCTACCAATGGAAACATCTCCTCAATATCTACTCTGTCCAGACCTTTCAGTATTTTGTAAGTTTCAATTAGATACCCCATCGTCCTTCTAATCTCCATCAAGTAAAGACCAAGAGCTCTCAAAGGTTCTTCATCTGTTAAGCTTTTCATTCCTGGGATCATTCTCGTGAATCTGTTCTAGACCTGCTCCAGGGCCAGTACATCCTTACTGAGATATGGAGTCTAAAATTGCTGACAATACTCCAAATGTGGTCTGACCAGAGCCTTTTAAAGCCTCAAAAGTACTTCCCTGCTTTTATATTCAAGTCCTTTCAAAATAAATGCCAACATTGTATTTGTCTTCCTAAGTACTGACTCAACCTGTAAGATTACCTGAAGAGAATTCTGGACTAGGACTCCCAAGTCCGTGAGCACTACAGATTTCTGCATTTTCTCCGCATTTAGAAAATAGTCCATGCCTCTATTCTTCCTACCAAAGTGCATGACCTCACACTTTCCCATGTTGTACTCCAACTGCCATTTCTTTGCCCACTCTCCTAATCTGTCTAAATCATTTTGCAGCCTCCCCACCTCTTCCATACTACCTATCCCTCTACTTATCTTTGTATTATTTGAAAACTTAGCTAGTATGCCCTTGGTTCCTTCATCTAGATCATTAATGTATAAAGTGAAAGTTGTGGTCCCAATACTGAACCTTGCAGAACACCACTTGCCATCCTGAGAAGAACCTTTTTATTCCCACTAGCTGCTTTCTGCAAGACAGCTACACTTTTATGCTTTTAGCGCCCTGGACGCTTATCTTACTCAGCAGCCTCCTGTGTGGCGCCTTATCAAAGGCCTTCTTGAAGTCCAGATAGATCACATCCATTGGCTCTCATTGGTCTAACCTACTCATTAACTGCTCAAAGGGGTCGAACAAATTTGTCAGACATAACTTTCCCTTGATGAAAGCATGCTGACTTTGCCCTACTTTACCGTACACTTCCAAATATTCAGAAATCACATCCTTCAAAATGGAATCCAAAATCTTATCCATGACTGAGATCAGGCTAATTGACCTATGATTTCCCGTCTTTTGCCTTACTCCCTTTCTTAAACAGAGGGTTATATTATAAATTTTCCAGCTGTCTGGGACCCTCCCTTACTCCAATGATTCCTGAAAGATCTCCACTAGCACAATCCTGAAATGTCCAAATCCAATACAAAATTATGAGGGGCATGGATAGGATAAACAGGCAAAGTCTTTTCCCTGGGATCAGAGAGTCCAGAACTAGAGGGCATAGGTTTAGGGTGAAAGGGGAAAGATATAAAAGAGACCTAAGGGTCAACTTTTTCACGCAGAGCGTGGTACGTGTATGGAATGAGCTGCCAGAGGATGTGGTGGAGGCTGGTAAAATTGCAACATTTAAGAGGCATTTGGATGGGTATATGAATAGGAAGGATTTGGAGGGATAAGGGCCAGGTGCTGGCAGGTGGGACTAGATTGGGTTGGGATATCTGGTTGGCATGGACGGTTGGACAGAAGGGTCTGTTTCCATGCTGTACATCTCTATGATTCTATGACAGATAAGGGAAGAGGAATCAATCAATTTGCAAGAAGAAGGTTGATTGTTTGACTGTTACCTTGACACTGACTGTCTTCATTCTAACAATCTCTTTATTTTTAACTTAAGCTGACTGGTTTTTATCCCTCAGCAAATAATCTGTTGAAAGTGGAGAAGGAAGTCTTATCCCCATGGTAAGGACCTTTGTGTGCCAGGAGGAGCATGGGGGGTGATTGTCATGCCTAGCAACCTCTCCAAAAAAACTAACCCTACCAAACCCCCAACTCTGCAAGACCTTTCTGCCTCTCTCCAATGCCCACTCTCACCTCCTGATTGGGGCATCCTCTCCATACACACGTCAATCTATCTGAACTCCACTCACCAGCAGAGCCTGAGGAGCAGCACTACATCTTTCAACAGGGCACTTTATTATCTTTCAAAATCAGCACTGTCTCCATCAGTGTCAAACACTAACCACCTTTTTTTTCCCCTTCAGACAAAAAAGCATCTAGTAAAGATTTTATGGTTGCTATTTGCAGACCCAACTTTAACTTATTGACTTGAGACTGTTTCCTGTTCTTTGATGTATGTACTTCTTTCTTTGTTTGAAATTCATCATTGAACGTGCTTCCACCATCCAGAACACAACAGCTAACTATATTACAAAAAACGTCGTCTTGGTCTGCCATCTGCTTCTTTAATGAGATCTCTTAATTCCAGTGGAAACAGTCTCTCTTTTGTGAATCTAATGCCTTTGAATTTCTACAGTGAATTTCCTCTTAACATCCCTGTTCCATTGTGAATAATCAGTGTCCAAAATCCCCACAGTTCCAGATATAATCAGCAATGATGCCTCATGAGTTATTCCCTCCTCATTAACATCCACAAATGTAAATGGAATCTGCCAAAGCATTGTGAGGGGGTTTGAGAATGTGCAACAGAATGGTGAGCACGCACAAGAAAAAATGTTAGAATGAAGTAGCAGTCATTATCAATTCCAGAATATCTGCATGATGTTAAGCATGGATTCTGAGCTCTTCAAACCAATGTAGTTATCTCCATATTCAGAATCTGATTTGCTGTTAATTCCTGTTTATATGTGACAGCTTTGCTGAACTCAGCAGCATGAAAATCTCAAACATCAGAAAATGAAACTTTTCTGCTTATCTCTTAAAATAGTTTGGAAATACTTGTCTTCAGTGACTTTAAATGCACAAGGTGGCAAAATATAATGGTTTGAACGGATGTAATAAAGGGAGGCAGTGTCAAAGTCTCATTATTTCAAGCAAACCAAATATTAAAAATGCTTTGTATTCACTTTTTATGACTGAAAAGTTTCAGCAACTTTAATTTTCCAGTTGCTGGGAATTAGCTGCTTTGCGGGGCTTGTTGTCTGATCTTAATATTATTGTTCTCTGATGCAATTTGGGAGGATTTGAAGTGTGTAAAAGCTCAAAAGTGAGTTGTCTTTTGCTGCCATTCACAGCTTGATCTCTGTGCTTGACATTATATTTGGCTCAGATATCATCAGACACCATGGTTCAATTCACTGCTGACTTGGTGAAGTATACCTTGGAAAGGATGTTCCCAGTGCCAATGGTAAAATACAGACAATCAATTTTCAAATTTCATCATCAGTTTTTTCACACCCGAGATCTTCATGAACTAAACTGATTTTTACAAAGGAGAAAGTGTGGGTCTGAATTGACTGTAACAGCCACTTAACACCTGAATGTGCAATTAATAAAATCATCTGAACTGAAATTACCGTTAGGTTGAAAGACATTGAAAGCCAACTGATCCAGGTGTCAAATAATACTCAGATCTCACTGTTTAGTTTACTCTTACATAAATTGTATATATTGAATAAAAGGGTTTTTTTGCAACTATTCAGCTTGGAAGACAATGGAGCCAGACTTAGCAATAGCCAAATTAATTGTATTTCAGAATCTTATCAGACAAAAAGAAAGAAAATAGATGGTAACCTATAGCAACTGCTGAAAGCATATTTCTCTCCCTGTTTCTTTTTCATAATCTTGGGAATCAGGACTGGTGATAAAACAAATGAGGGAAAAAGTTTTTTTTTCCAGGAATTCAAGAATTCTACAAATTTGACTACAGCTGAGGATATGAGACATTAACTGAGCAACCATTGTCTCAGGTTCAATGAAAGCAACTTGAAGACAAAGAATTTATTTAACTCCATACTCTTTTTCTTCTTATACTAGACATTCTTCCCCTTTAAAACTTTCTCTCTATGTCTGTATGTGCATATTGTTATGTTTGTATTATTTTCCTCGAAGTTAATAGATAATATCCTCACTTTTTTCATTCAAGAAAACCTGGCAATTGGCTGTTGAATTCTAATCTAGTAATTGTGTTTTATTTGAAATGTGACAGCCACATGCTATTAAAATTTGAAAATCTCCTTTGCAACCTACTGAGAATTGTTTTATAAAAAATGAGAGATGATTCATTCCTCCTCATTTGATTGCAGTGACTATGTCTGAGTCTGTAAACAGATATTTGTGGGTAAGGATTGCTATGACACTGGGTAAACCACTCTCTAATTTAAACCAGCATCACAGAAAAGATTCACCCGTGTCATAACGTGTTAAAATTGGAGAGGCAAAGAACAATCCCAAAAGTCACTATATGAAGTAAAAATGAGCAACTTGATTCTTTAGGTCAAACAGAGAGTATTGACTAACAGCTATTTACACCTCCTTTCTCTTAAACCTATCTTTTACCTCCCCCTCTACAATATTAGTCCAATAAAAAAAGTCCCGATTAAGATTTTTTAAAAAGCCTCTTATTTCAAAACCAGGTAATTTTTTCATTCTTCTCTGTATCCCTGTCTTCATTTCTTCTTCCTGGGATTCTGCTTCCCAGGTCTTTGATCAATAAAGGTACCTATCCAAGAGCAGATCCTTCTGCAAGCAGGCTTGTTGGTGTCAAAATACAAAATTCAAACTTGATTGGAGTTTGGTATCTTGGGGCATAATTTAAACTGGCAAAAATTGAATTTGTTTTTGTATTCAGGAAACACAGCTCTTAGCTAGTTGCTTGACCAAATTTTACATTGTTACCTTGTTTAGAACACTGTGCTAGCCAGAAATTTCAGCTCCCTTAAACTTACAGTATACCCACAACTTCATAACAGCATGAAAGACAGTGGGGATCCAGCTATATACATAAAAACAAAATAAAAACAAAAATCAAAGGAATGTTAACCTGTATGTCTGAAGAACTAGATTTGAAGAAAGTTGAAGCAGAAAGATGACGAATGGAAATAATATGTTGGCCTTTGGTAGGGCTGACTATGACTGAGCAAGTGTCAATATTAATCCCTTCTCACGATCCTGACAGATGGTTCTTAAATTTTTACAAGATCCTCAGGGAACGCATTTGCTATTTTTCTCTTCCTCTGGCAAGTTCCAACTGTCCTTCAGTGTCCATGTAGGTCTGGGAAAGTTGTTTCTAAATTGCTCTGACACGAAGTGAAAAGGCGTCTCCTAGTTGGGAAGCCGAGTGGCCCTGCTTTATCATCAGCGTTATGACCCCTTGTGATTTCCCCATAAGAGGAAATACAGTCAATATGAAGAGATTATCAAATTCTTCCAATATTTTAAACACCTTGATCAGATTGTTCGTCAATCTCATAAACACAAAGGTTGAGAAGTCAGTTTTTTGGATCCTGTTCTTTTGCTATAACTCGTTTTTTTTTAAACATTGCTTATGAATCTTCACTGAATCCTTTTGTACCTGTTTACTATTCTTTAATGCTTTTTCCTTGACTCCAACATTTCTGTGAACCTTAACTGCTCATCAGTTAGAAAATTTCTACACCTGTTTGATCTGACAATTCTTTTAATTTTCTCTTCCACTAATATGAGATGGTGTGATACTGGAGAGTGTGAGTTCACAGTCCAATATCAATGAGTGGCAAACTGTTCCATCTCTTTATTCTCATAACTTTCACATTATCAGCACCTCCGAGCCCAAAATAGCAGAGTTGAGGTGTTATGGTGGAAAACTGTTATTTCATATTCAAGACGTAATTTAAAGTTTAGTTGATGTTCTCAAGTAGGTAGAAAGGACATGAATTTTTAAAAATAAAATAATTCTGTACATATATCCTCAATGTAACTAGTGCAAAATCTTAATCTGATGACAGCTTTTTTGATTCTTGCATGGTATGTGTATATCCCTAAATGGCCTGAAGAACATGATGAGAAGCTGTTTTCTTAAACCATTGCAGTTCACAGGTTGTAGGTACATCCACAATGCTGTTAGAGAGTGATTCCAGAATCTTAATCCAAGGACAATGAAGAAAGCGTGAAGTCAAGACGTTGTGTGGTTTGGAGAGGATATTTCAAGTGGTGATGTTCTTGTGTATCTACTGTCTCTCTCCTCCCAGGTGCTGGAGAGTATTTGTCTGGAACGTGTTATTGAAGGAGTCTTGTGGAGGTGCATCCAGTAGACCTGTTGCCACTGTGTGTCAACTGTGGACAGAGTGAATGTTGAAGGCGATGGATGTGGTGCCAATCAAGTGGGCTGCTTTGTCCTGGATGGTGTCAAGCTCCTTGAGTATTGTTTGGGCTGCACCCATTCAGGTCAATTGGGGAGTATTCCATCACACTTCTGATTTGTGCCTTGTAGATGGTGGACAGGCTTTAGAGAGTCAGGAGGTGAGTCAATCATGGCAGAATTCTCAGCCTCTGAGCTGCAATGATAGAATCTCTGAATGCAAAACATGTCCATGAGTAATACTTGCCTGAGTTTACTGGGAGGTTTTACTCACATCTATATTTCACAAACTAATGTGTATAATTTGATGGCATGTTCCTTGCAGCCTGAGTGCACAGAGTCATTCAGGCTTTAATGGTTTGGTAATATTTGCACTGAGAGCAATGTGCAGTCAAGGGTTAACACATTTTTAATTTATCTTTGTTATCACAAGGTTGTGTTTTGGATCTGTGATATGTGTCCTGCATATTAATGATTGGAATTTCTCTGCCTGACTGCTCATGATGATGTAGTTAGTTGCTGATCTATTTTAGTCATGAACTGATCTAACTTCCCTTTTTAAAGATGGAGTGGGATTTAAGAGAGGTTTTTTTAAAAAATATGCAATAACACTGGCTTGGTTAGTGTGATCCTATTGCAATTCACACTGTACTTGACTTTTTATTAGAAGTGGGCCTGATGTTGGTGAACTACTATTTTATGATGTGGTGGGGATTGGGTTAGGATATCTGGTCGGCATGGATGAGTTGCCTGAAGGGTCTGTTTCCGTTCTGTACATCTCTCTGACTCTATGACTCTAAATGGGGAAAGACTGCAGAAAAGTACAACACAGAGAGAGTTGGGGGTTCTGGTTCATGAGTCACAAGTAGCTAGCATCCAAGCTGAGTGGGTAATAAGGAAAGCAAACAGAAAGTCAACTTTTACTCCAATGGGAATAGAACATAAAAATAGAGCAGTCGCACTGGTTAAAATCACAGCTGGAATACTGCAAACAGTTTGGGCCCCTTACCTGAGGAAAGATAATGATATTGTTAGCAGTGCAGAGAAAGTACACAAAGCTGATAGGATAAGGACAAAGTTAAATATCACACAACACCAGGTTATAGTCCAACAGGTTTAATTGTTGGACTATAACCTGGTGTTGTGTGATTTTTAACTTTGTATACCCCAGTCCAACACCGGCATCTCCAAATCATGATATGGACAGACTGTCTTCTGAGGAGAGGTTGAGCAGGTTGGGCCTATACTCATTGGAATTTGGAAAAATAGAAAGAGATTTTATTGAAATATTGAAGATTTTTGGGGGAACATGACAGGGTAGTGCAAAAAGATGGGAGATAAGAGAATCAGAGGCTTAAAATCAAAGTAAGGGGTTGTACAATTAAGACAAAGATGGGGAGGAATTTCTTTTCCCAGAGAGGAGTGAATCTGTGGCATTCTTTATCGCAGAGAGCTGTTGAGTTTGGATCATTACGCATTTCAAGGCTGAAACAGACTATTTTTAATTACTAAGGGGATCAAGAGTTTTGGGAAAGAAGACAGGAATCAAACAGCCATGGTCTCACGGAATGGTGGACCAGACTCAATGGACAGAATAGTCTACTTCTGCTTCGATGTTATGCAGTCATAAAATGAGTTGGGATGCCTGAATCATTTTCATTTTCGGCCTTGAGTGTTTGTTGTAGCTCAATGACTTGGAGAAGGAGAGTAATTGATGGTTGTTCTGTTACCTCAGTGAATGGTCTGGACAGGAAGGGAGGGCTTTCACATCAAACAGCTCAGCAATCACCTAAGGATACATTCACACCCTCACAACCACAGCAATGAAACCATTCCTTTCATTGTTAGTGAACTGGAGCTAGCATTCAGCATGTACACCCACAAACAGTAAGAGTATGGACATGGCCTCTCTCCTGTACCTGAATATTACAATCCAGGCTGTACAATCTGTGTCAAATCTTGGATACATATTAGGGACAGGTGGGATCATCAAGCCCCATTAGGGAACTGTTTGAAAATTGCTATAAGCAGACTGACGTCCCTCAGGTGGATACATCATCCTACCACCATTATGTTCTCAACTCCTGGGCACCAATTTTATCAGCAAGAGCTGGACAGGAAACAATTGCAACTCACATCTAAACTGATTCTGGTTTGTGCTATGTCATGCACATTCTGTTGCTGACTCTGTTTGACGAGGAGACTTGTTCTGCTCTATTGGTGAGGGAAGGGGAACTAAAACAATGAGACCGGCCCATCATTTAATTGAGGTATTCAGGAGTGCACTGGATGATTACTTGGATCAAAGTAATGTTCGAGGGGATGGGGCAAAGGAAAAGATTGGCATTTGGTAATGATGCTCATTTGAAGAACCAGTTCAGGCACAATGGACCAAATGACATCCTGCTGATTGTGACTCTTTTGTGATTCTATGTCTGTGTCAGCTCTTGTATCCAATTAGTCTCACTCACTCTGCTCTTTCCCCAAAGTCCCAAAAATCTTTCCTTTTTAAGTAGTTATTCCATTCCCTTCTGAAAATTACTTTGAATATTTTTCCACTGTCCTTTTAGGTGCTGCTATCTAGATCACAAAGACATGTTGCATCATTTTATTTCTTTCCTCAAGTCCCTTCTTGTTCCTTTTTGTCAATCACCTTAAACCTGTCTCCTCCATTTAGTGAGCTTTCAGTCACTGGTTACACATTTTTGTCAGGGGATTTAGTTCCTTAGCTTTCTAATTAAGCAGTTAAGGAAGAGGGAATTGCAAGGGGTGCTGAGATATTTGTGAGATTGTCAGCTGCTATGCTTATGAGCAAACTCAGCAGCATATATCCCATGCATCACATCCCACAGAAAAAAGACATGAAAAAGTCTCCACTAAAATTAGAAAGCTGTTTCTGAAGGTATTGTGTACAGGGAACATTTAATTTCTTTAATTCCTAACAAGATGGACTCCTGATTAAAAATGTTATTTTAACAAATTCTGAGCTTGTGAGAACAATTTAAAGATTAGTTTCATTACACCAATATTGTGACTTTTATAGTCATAGATCTGTACAGCACAGAAACAAACCCTTCGGCTCAACCTATCCATGCTGACCAGATACCCTAAATTAATCTAGTCCTATTTGCCAGCACTTGGGCTATATCCTTCTAAATCCTTCCTATTCATAGACCCATCCAGATGCCTTTTAAATACTGTAATTGTACCAGCCTCCACCACTTCCTCTGGCACGCCATTCAATTCATGCAACATCCTCTGCATGAAAAAGTTGCCCTTAGGTCTCTTTTAAATCTTTTCCCTCTCACCCTAAACATATGTCCCCTAGTTTTGGACTCCCTCAACCCAGGGAAAAGATCATGTCCATTTACCCTATCCATGCCCCTCATGATTTTATAAACCTCTGTAAGGTCACCCCTCAGTCTCCAAAGGTCCAGGGAAAACAGCCCCAGCCTGTTCATTCTCTTTAATATTGCTGATATTGCAGAATTATGATTTCCTTGTCACAAATACAGTAAATCAGAAATTACTTTTTGCATCCCACAACCTAAATCTGCTTCTGCACCAAAGATCAATGCACTTTGGGCCTTATCTCTTACCTTCCATCTTGGAGCAAGGATAAGGTAAGCCTTGTTCTCACTTTCCACTCCACCAGGATAATATTCCATTGTTGCTGCCATTTCCAGCAGTGTGGCCTGAGCAAACACACCCTCCCCTCCGTTTCACCATTACCATTCCGCAAGGACATATCCTTCTGTGAGAACCTGGTCCACTCCCCCATCACTCCTAACACCTCTTCACCTAGTCCCACCTCTCACCCAGTCTCACCTCCCTGTACGTGTCCTCACTGTACACTCCGACTGTCTCACCTTCCTGTATGTTTCCTCACTGTACACTCGCAAAGTCTCCCCTCCCTGTATGTGCCCTCACTGTACACTCCCACTACCTCACCTCCCTGTACGTATCCTCACTGTGCACTCCCACTGTCTCACCTCCCTGTACGTGTCCTCACTGTACACTCCCACTGTCTCACCTCCCTGTACGTATCCTCACTGTACACTCCCACTGTCTCACCTCCCTGTACGTGTCCTCACTGTACACTCCCACTGTCTCACCTCCCTGTACGTGTCCTCACTGTACATTCCCACTGTCTCACCTCCCTGTGCGTATCCTCACTGTACACTCCCACTGTCTCACCTCCCTGTACGTATCCTCACTGTACACTCCCACTGTCTCACCTCCCTGTACGTATCCTCACTGTACACTCCCACTGTCTCACCTCCCTGTACGTATCCTCACTGTATACTCCCACTGTCTCACCTCCCTGTACATGCCCTCACTGTACACTCCCACTGTCTCACCTCCCTGTACGTGTCCTCACTGTACACTCGCAAAGTCTCCCCTCCCTGTACATGCCCTCACTGTACACTCCCACTGTCTCCCCTCCCTGTACATGCCCTCACTGTACACTCCCACTGTCTCACCTCCCTGTACGTATCCTCACTGTATACTCCCACTGTCTCACCCCCCTGTACGTGTCCTCACTGTACACTCCCACTGCCTCACCTCCCTGTACGTGTCCTCACTGTACACTCCCACTGCCTCACCTCCCTGTACGTGTCCTCACTGTATACTCCCACTGTCTCACCTCCCTGTACGTGTCCTGACTGTACACTCCCACTGTCTCACCTCCCTGTACGTGTCCTGACTGTACACTCCCACTGTCTCATCTCCCTGTACGTATCCTCACTGTACACTCCCACTGCCTCACCTCCCTGTACGTGTCCTCACTGTACACTCCCACTGTCTCACCTCCCTGTACGTGTCCTCACTGTGCACTCCCACTGTCTCACCTCCCTGTACGTGTCCTGACTGTACACTCCCACTGTCTCACCTCCCTGTACGTGTCCTCACTGTGCACTCCCACTGTCTCACCCTGTACGTGTACTCACTGTACACTCCCACTGTCTCACCTCCCTGTACGTGTCCTCACTGTACACTCCCACTGTCTCACCTCCCTGTACGTGTCCTGACTGTACACTCCCACTGTCTCACCTCCCTGTACGTGTCCTCACTGTGCACTCCCACTGTCTCACCCTGTACGTGTACTCACTGTACACTCCCACTGTCTCACCTCCCTGTACGTGTCCTCACTGTACACTCCCACTGTCTCACCTCCCTGTACATGTCCTCACTGTGCACTCCCACTGTCTCACCTCCCTGTATATGTCCTCACTGTGCTGCAGATCTCCTGACACGCCTTCCAGGTGTAGCAACACTTCACAGAAATCTTTTATCTGAAAACCATGGGACGAACTGTTTATCAGATGAAGCTTTTTTTTGGTTCTCAGATACACTTACCTTACTTTCCAAAATCTTTCATGAACCATCTCACAATCAAAAGCAAAATACTAATTTAACTCTTGTACTCGTGCCTCGTCTGTTGGGGAATTTTTTCACATTTTCTTTATTAAAAGCCTGTTGGCATTTGTAAAATATTTTTTCTTGACTATCTCTGCAATTATTATTCTTCGTCTCCATTCTTTGTTATTTCCCACTTTGGTCTGATTCGGCTCTTTGCTAGACTCTGTGCTTGACCTGAACAGACCCACACAGCCCTAAAAGTTAAGATTTTTCCCAAGGGTCCCAAACACAGCGTGTCCACAGTTTTGTTTGGGTCTGTTCAGATCCAATTTTGGTTTTTAGGTCTTTTCCATTTTCAGACGTGTGGATAAAGGATAACTGACCTGGATTTCTTCCAATCTAGTAGATTCATTGTTCACAACATGGTCTCCACTACAGTGGGGAGACCAAAAACAGATTGGGTGACAGCTTTGCAGCACATCTCTGGTCTGTCCATGAGAATGACTCCAAGCTTCCACCAGCTTGGTCCAATGTGAACATTTCTATCCTGGAGCATGCAGCAATGTTCCAGTGAAGCCAAGCTGGAGGAACCGCTCATCATTTTCCATTCAGACACTTTCATTATCTCTAGGATTCCACAATGAAGTCAACACTTTTACACCATGAATGCTGTCCTCCATATTGATCACACACCCTCACTCTGATGTTCTCTGTATATGTTTGCATCAATTTGTTTTCAGCACAGCTGACATACTTTCTCCTTTTCATGTCAATCATTGACTTTTCATCTCTATCTCCTTCACGACTGAAAAAACTGCCTTTGTCTATTGACCTGTTCCACTGCTCCTCCTCCCCACCCACTTCAGCAGCAAAATCTACAGCATCCACAGAAAAAGGCCCATTGGCCCATCACATCCATGCCAGTCAAAACCAGAAGGTCCTTTTCTTGACTGTATGATTCTAATGAGGTAAAAACAATGACTGCAGATGCTGGAAACCAGATTCTGGATTAGTGGTGCTGGAAGAGCACAGCAATTCAGATGGAATCCAAGGAGCAGCGAAATCGACGTTTCGGGCAAAAGCCCTTCATCAGGAATAAAGGCAGAGAGCCTGGAGGGTGGAGAGATAAGCTAGAGGACGGTGGGGGTGGGGAGAAAGTAGCATAGAGTACAATAGGTGAGTGGAGGTGGGATGAAGGTGATAGGTCGGGGGCGGGGGGAGGGTGGATTAGATAGGTGGAAAAGGTGATAGGCAGGTAGGACAAGTCCGGACAAGTCATGGGGACAGTGCTGAGCTGGAAGTTTGGAACTAGGGTGAGGTGGGGGAAGGGGAAATGAGGAAACTGTTGAAGTCCACATTGATGCCCTAGGGTTGAAGTGTTCCGAGGCGGAAGATGAGGCGTTCTTCCTCCAGGCGTCTGGTGATGAGGGAGCGGCGGTGAAGGAGGCCCAGGACCTCCATGTCCTCGGCAGAGTGGGAGGGGGAGTTGAAATGTTGGGCCACGGGGCGGTGGGGTTGATTGGTGCGTGTGTCCCGGAGATGTTCCCTAAAGCACTCTGCTAGGAGGCGCCCAGTCTCCCCAATGTAGAGGAGACCGCATCGGGAGCAACGGATACAATAAATGATATTAGTGGATGTGCAGGTAAAACTTTGATGGATGTAGAAGGCTCCTTTAGGGCCTTGGATAGAGGTGAGGGAGGAGGTGTTGGCGCAGGTTTTACAGTTCCTGTGGTGGCAGGGGAAGGTACCAGGATGGGAGGGTGGGTTGTAGGGGGGGCGTGGACCTGACCAGGTAGTCACGGAGGGAACGGGTCTTTGCGGAACACGGAAAGGGGTGGGGAGGGAAATATGTTCCTGGTGGTGGGGTCTGTTTGGAGGTGGTGGAAATGCCGGCGGATGATTTGGGTTATGCGAAGTTTGGTAGGGTGGAAGGTGAGCACCAGGGGCATTCTGTCCTTGTTACGGTTGGAGAGGTGGGGTCTGAGGGCGGAGGTGCGGGATGTGGACGAGATGCGTTGGAGGGCATCTTTAACCACGTGGGAAGGGAAATTGCGCTCTCTAAAGAAGGAGGCCATCTGGTGTGTTCTGAGGTGGAACTGGTTCTCCTGGGAGCAGATACGGCTTATGCGGAGGAATTGGGAATACGGGATGGCATTTTTGCAAGAGATAGGGTGGGAAGAGGTGTAATCCAGGTAGCTATGGGAGTCAGTGGGTTTGTAAAAAATGTCAGTGTCAAGTCGGTCCACCTAACTATTCTAATCCCATTTTCAGCACTTGCCCCATAGCCTTGTATGTCTTAGCATTGCAAATGAGCACCTTCTTCAATGTTATGAGTCTTTAGACACCAAAGATTATCCCTGTTTTTCCTCTCTCCACAGATGTTCCCAGACTAATCAATATCTCCAGCAATTTTTGTGTTTTTTTTCAAAATCCATTTCTGTTTATCTGTCACATTATTTTTAAACTTATTACGATCAATGATCAGTGAGGGTTTGACAATCAGCAGAATGGATTCCTGTGTGTGTATTCTTGTCATGTACCACATTCAACTTTTGAATTGTTGGATTAATGATTTTCTCAATGCCATTTTTCCAAGAGGTAATGTGATCTTAAGAACAATATTAAAATGTTGTGCTGGACATCTATGATTTATTTAGAGCTGTCTGGATGAAATAGTAAGACTGGTGTTCTATAATTATAATATTTGTGCCAGCAAGCAAGACCCAGCTTTATATTTTTTTGATTTGTGGGTCAGAAGTTGATTGCAAATTCATCTTCAAATAAAAGGATCATATGTAGAATGCTCACCCCAAGTCAGTAATTCCCTCGCTTAATAAGAAATTTCATTATTTATAGGTCACCTACTCAACTTCAATAAGATTCTTCAAGGCTTTCTCTCAAAATCCCTGACTGACCCTTTGACCTGAATGCCACAGAATCACTGTTCATGCATATGGTTACCATCAGAATATATGGAAAATAAACACATTTATCCACACTATCCTGTTTAATAGCCCATGCATTACAAATATCTCTTCTCTCATTTGCACTTTCGCAAATTCACACACGAGAAAAAAAAGACTTAATAGCGACACCACATAGAGTGCTCCCCTGGTTGTCTGAACTGTCTAAAGACATACTACAGTAACAATGTTTGACACAGGAAGATTTGCACTATCGCTGTGGGAGGTGGAATTAAGAAAATGTCTGTGGAGTATTAATCTGCAAATATTTTGAGTTCATGCAGCGCTAGAGAGACAAGTAATATCAGTGCAGGAGCTGACAAGTATGGAGTCAAAGTTCTATTTAAAGTAAAATTTTCTTCGTTGCTATTGAACAACATAATGGTAAAATATGCAAACATTCATTACTGCTGTCACAATTTTAGTGAAGACTAACATGTGAAACAACTTGTTAACTTCAGCTCGGAGAAAGTGAGGATTGCAGATGCTGGAGATCAGAGCTGAAAATGTGTTGCTGGAAAAGCGCCGCAGGTCAGGCAGCATCCAAGGAGCTGGAGAATTGACATTTCAGGCATGAGCCCTGAAGAAGGGCTCATGCCCGAAACATCGATTCTCCTACTCTTTGGATGCTGCCTGACCTGCTGCGTTTTTCCAGCAACACATTTTCAACTTCAGCTGGGAGTAAATAGCATGAAGTGGTGGTACAAAATGTTGAAAGATAGTGGAACCAATGAAAGCAGAATATCATACAACTTAGAAGTTGCATGAAAATATTATATTTTCGACCCTAGGAGCAAATTACTGCAGATGCTGGGATCTGAACTAAAAATAACAAATGCTGAAGAGGACAGTGGGTCAGACAGCAACCATGGAGAGACAGCGAACTAACATTTCAAGTCTAGATGACTCTTCATCAAAGCACCTTTACCCTCGATCCAACTCAATAGACTTTAAAAGAAGGAGAGGAGATCAAATTGAGGAATATAAGATGCTAAACAAAAGGTTTACAAAGTAGATGTAGAGAGGATGTTTCCCCTCATGAGGCAAACTAGAACAAGAGAACCTAGATTTAGGATAAGAGATACGAGATTTAAAACAGAGATGAGGAATTATTTCTGTGGGGTATAGGTAAAGTAGTGTTACTTCTGCAATCATAATTACTCATGCAAGGTAAATGAACTCACACCAGTGTATAATTGTTTCAACCAAGAGCTGAGTCAACAAGAATGAAAACTACATGAAGGAAATATATAATTGTTTTTGTATTAGCTAAAATGTGCATACAAGAATGAAACATGCCTGCAAACAATGGTAGATGTTATAGACAAATAGATAAGGTGCTGTGAGGATGTTGGTTAAGCCAGATATGCCTGTACAAACAGTAGTTGTAAGCATCTGTTTCCCACTTCTGCAAAAACAAAAACAAAACACAATTAAAAGGTCATAAGGTTCAATATGATTGGGGAAAGGGAGGAAATGTCACAAGTAAGGGAAACAGATGGCAGTGAAGGAGGATATACCTAACAATGGGCCACAGCAGGATGTGGTGAAATGGCCAAGTAAAACTTGTACTTTGTTATGCACAAGGCCAGATAAGGCAAGAGATAAACAATAGTGATGGGCATCGGGTTTGGGAGGAGGGAAGGAGAAATGAATCCTATATAAGATAGGTACTTGCTAAACTCTGCGTGTCTATTTTAGGCACCACGCTTGCAAGCGTATAATAAACGATACTGTTGCTTCAGATCTTGTTTCGGACTGAAATTATTGAAGTGAGTGAGCTCCGTTTCTCACAGTTCTCACGAAGGGTTGGGGATCTGTGGAATTCAATACCCTAGATGTGGTAGCTGCTGGGACATTGAGTTAATTGCAGGAAGAGAGAGGAAGATATTTGATCAGTAAGGGGTTGAAGGATTATGGAGAACGGGCCACAGTCGTATTGAGTATTGGAGCAGGTTAAAGGGGCAGAATGGCCTCTCCCTGCTCTTAGTTCCTGTACTTTTATGCTCCATATTGTTACAATTCTAACTGGAGGAGTGCATCGGTAATTGATCCTGACTATTCCATGAACTATACCAAAAATGGTTTCTTGAATTTCTAAAGTAGTCAATTGGTCTTTCTTTTGTCCCACTATCCAAAGTATAAGAAATATCTACTGGACTTCTGTAATGAACTTAAAAATAACTCATTTATTATTAGTAAGACTTATTCTTAAACAAAGTGGTAAAAATGGTTAACAATCGAAGTACATCCGTATAATCTCAAACAGCACATTCACAAATAAACAGGGCAGGACAGAACAGATCCACACATGCAAATCTTCATATTAAAAGTAGATAGGCAAAATACAACTGCCCAGTGGGTATTGTAGGAGCACAAATCCACTCCCTCCCCAGATAAGGGACAAAGACCCGGGGGCAGACAGGATTCAGGCAAGTGGAAGACTTTTATTCAAGCAACAACCTATTAATACAGGGAGACAACCAAAAGACCTTCCCTGAAATCTGGCCTTGACATAATAACACAATTATCCTCTTAATCTTTGGCTCAAATTGGAAGAGAGATTATTGAGACACTTTGATTTTTACAATAAAATATAGCATTTTTATACATTTTTAGTCATAGCATGGTCACTGTGTTCTTCCCTCCTTATTCCAAGCACCCAATTCTGTGAAACACCTGATCAATAATGGGCATTCCTGTAGACAGTCCCAGGTTCCCATGATCTCATGGTATTTAACAGCCATTGTAATCTCCAGTCCTTGTGATCTTTCTACAAATCCTAATAATTCACATTCCAAAGTTACTGGTTATGCTCCTTCGGATCTGTCCCAGACGTGCCTATCTCCAGCATATCTAAGACATGACAATATTAACTGGCCGCTGGGAATTAGGCATGGGCAATGAATGCTAGCCTAACTAATGACACCTAATTTCATTAATAAATTATAAAAAGATTGTTCTGACAACAAAAGCTACACTTATCTATGATAACATATGGGGCAATTTACTACCTTTTCATCTGTTGACTGACAATATGAGAAAATTGTTGACTATTATGTTTCCAGCATTTAAATTACTTCCATTCCAATTTGTCTATAGATTGATTTTCAAACATTTCCCAACTTTGAAATATATCACTGTTACTTCATTGTCGTTGGGTACAAATCCTGGAATTCCCTCCCTCAGGGGCATTGTGGGTCTACCTACAGCACACGGAGTGCAGCAGTTCAAGAAGGCAGCTCACCCCCACCTTCTCAAGGGCAACTATGGATAGCTAATTGAAAATAAACTGGCTTATTAATCAATAAACTGGCTTATTAATCAATAAACTGGCTTATTAATCAATATCACTAATAACATTTGTTTGTAATACAGTAGAATACTTCTTAATCAGGAAGTAAATAAACATTAAAAATCTAGTGACTTGACACAGTCTGTCTCTCATTTTGTACACAAAACATTGCCAAATCTAACCATCTCCCAGATTTGAATAGTACTTGGTGGTTTATTTAGGAGATGTGTGTTATTAATGGTTTGACTTAAAAAATAATAAAGTATAAAACCAAGAGTGACTTTTCTCAGAATAGAACAGAAGAACTAGGAGCAGGAGTAAACAATGCATCCCCTCAAGCCCTCTGCACCATTAAAAACAATTGTGACTGATTTCATCTCAACCTCAACTCGACTTTCTTTCCTATTCCCTATAACACTTTACCCCATTATGAATGAAAAGTCTATCTCCTCTTTAAATTTACTCACTTACCTAGCATCCACTACACTCTGGGTAGTGAAGTTAGCAGATTCATGACCCTCTGAGAGAGATAATTTTGCCCATCTCAGTTTTAAATCTGCCACCCTTTATCCTAAAACTCTGACTGCCCCACATGAAGAAACATCCTCTCACCAGCTACTTTGTCAATCCCCTTTAACATCTTACACCTCAATAAGGTCTCCTTTCAGAACAAACTATCTGATCTTTGAGACTTAGATGAGGAGAAATTTCTTCACTCAGATGGTGCTAAACCTTTAACCTCTCTACCCTTGTGGGCTGTGGAAGCTCAATCATTGAGTAAGCTCAAGACAGAGATTGACAAATTTTTAGTTACTCTTGACATCAAGGGATAAGGAGATAATGTGGGAAAATGGCCTTGAGGTATTTGACCAGCCATGATCTACACTGGTGAAGCGATTGGAGGGCCTACTGTAAATGGCCTGCTCATGCTGTTATGTCCCTGTGTTCTCCTGGCCAGGTCTGATACTGATTTTAGAATGTTCCAAAAGGCTAGAATCAAACTGTGCTGAAAGCTCTCAACATTCATATCAAGGAGGTGGAGAGAATTCCACTTTTGGAATAAAACTGACATAGATCATAAAAAATTCAGAGGTGAGGTTGTACCAATTGCAGTTATTTCACAGCCAGTTAGAAATACCATTGTCATTTCAGCAGTTTGAGTTGTTCTGCTTTAGTTTTTTTCATGGGACAAGGACATCACAGCAGTTATTGCCTGTCCTTAATTGTCCTTGCATTCAATGTCCTTTTGGGTGTTTTCAGAAACCAGTTATAGTCAACTACATCACTGTGGATTTGGAGTCACATGTCAGCCAGCAAATAGTCTTTCTTAAAGATCGATTGTGAAAGTGGAAGTGAATGTAGATTAATCCTTGCTATTATTGAGACTCGTGTTTCTGAACATTATGCTGCCAGGATTTGAACCCATCATTAGCCTGGGCTTGTCAATTACTAATCCACTCTTAACCACACCCCCAAAGTTTGCCTCCCATTTAACTTGTTAAAGATTTCACTTTCAGCGTTGAGTACATTTTTCATTAACTCAGAGTGAAATTTGTGTTGTGCTACATTATCAACAAATATCTTAGGAGGCTTTAATAAAAATGCTTTGCCTATTATTTAGATAAAGGTGGTAATCCATTTGTATTAATACAATCATTAAAACAGTTTGGAGGATCTGTCACATGAACATATCAACATAATAAAGTCAAATTAGAAATCCAAAGTAATTGAGCAGAAATGAGTCAGAGAATGTTAGATAATTTCTGTTCTGCTTTGGAAACAAGCAGATTATACGCATGGAGACAGCTAAATATCACAACATTTTTGCAAAATTCTGATACATGGGATTGTCAGAAGACATTTCAGAATTAAAGCACTATCGATATGTTCCTTTTTCTTATGGGATGTAAGCATTGCTGGCAAGGCCTGAATTTGTTGCTCGTCTGTAATCAGTCTTGATTTCAATGAAGCACAGAACAGTGCTGCACAGAAGGAGGCCATTCAGCCGAGCATCTCTGAACTCGCCCTTTGAAACATAATCCAGATAGTACCATTCTTCCACTCAGTCTCGTTCTCAGTGAAGTTTATTCACACTTCAAGTAGGTTGTAAATTCCGTTTTGAAAGATATTGTTGCATTTATAGTCACTACCCAATCAGGTAGTATGCTCCAAATCCTAATAATTTATTGTTTGAAAATATTTATTCCTCATGTTATCCTCTAGGTTTTCAGCAAAGGAAACATTTTCCCTTTATTGACCCTCACTAATCATGCATTCATGTTAAACAATTTAATGTAATCTTGTTTTGATTTTAGATTTTTTTTTTAGATTACTTACAGTGTGGAAACAGGCCCTTCGGCCCAACAAGTCCACACCGACCCGCCAAAGCGTAACCCACCCATACCCCTACATTTACCCCTTTACCTAACACTACGGGCAATTTAGCATGGCCAATTCACTTGACTTGCACATCTTTGGACTGTGGGAGGAAACCGGAGCCCCCGGAGGAAACCCACGCAGACACGGGGAGAACGTGCAAACTCCACACAGTCAGTCGCCTGAGTCGGGAATTGAACCCGGGTCTCTGGCGCTGCGAGGCAGCAGTGCTAACCACTGTGCCACCGTGCCGCCCATTTCTTTTGCTCCAAATTGCTATGTGTCATTCTGGACTGTGAAGTAATCATGAATCAAGTACAGAAATTGCTGGAGAAATTCTGCAGGTCTGCCAGCATCTGTGAATGAAGGCAGAATTAAAGTGTTGAGTCCAATGACTCTCTATTAAACTGGACTGAACATGTTAACTCTGCTTTCACTCCACAGACCTGCTGAGTTTTGCCAGCAATTTCTGCGCTTGATTCATGTCAATTCCAACAACTGAGGAAACCTCTCCTTCCGCACACAACTCCTTTAAAGCCATGGTGAAAGATTGCAACTGATACGTACTTTGTCCAAGGACATGATTGCATTCTGGTGACTAACTACTTCACCCATTCCCCTTTGATAAGTCAAAGATTCCACTGGTATTGATACATTGAGCATGCCATTTTCAGCATGCTGACATACCTCAACAAACTGTGTCCAACAATGGACTGCAGTATACCTGTCCAAGACAAGTGTAAGAACTAAAGTGTTCAACATATTCCCTCTTCTTGTTACCATCCTCTGTCTCACAGAAAACACGAGTCATGTTGTAAAATCCATGTTCCATGTTAAATGTGCAGTGACTTGCCAAGAGTTTCGGTAACTTTATTAAATGTACATGCTACTCCTCTAGGTAATAGTTTACCCTAAGTACAGCCTTCATATTTGAAAGACAGATCCATGCAGTTCCTCCATCCCACACTCTCACCACCCAATCATTGATGCACGTTACATTATTGCAAAATAGGCAACAACTGGTACAACAGCGTGCCCAATGAACATGCAGACAATTACCCTAGCTAGAACCACAAACAAATATTAACATTCTAGATTGTGAATCAAACCATTGGTTTAAGCAAAAATACTGCATTGTTATGTCTACTCTAGTTCATACACTGCTGTAATGAGCAAAAATCAAGACCTGTGACCTCTCTATAGGCATTTCATCAAGTTCCCATCACACAGATTGATGACTCAGATCCTAACAATGACCAGCCAATAACTACATGTTCATGATGAATTAGACCCATTTATCCACAATGACAGAGTGAAGCTGGTCATCAAGTTGCAGTAACTGGATAAAGATTGGTCCTGGTCATGTCATGAATCTGCCAGGCATTATCTGAAAGTTAAGACAATACGGGGAGCATTTGATCACATTCAAGACTCATGCCTTGTAAGTGGTGGACAGACTCTTCCTCCTATGGATGTGCCACTGGCCAATCCATTGGCCTTTTTAATATTTAGAGGAACGCCACTGCTCGGCAACATCCAATCCTGAAACTGCTGAAAGTCATTACAGTTGCTGGCCAATCAGATTGTCTGGCAGTGTGAGAGTGAGATCTCCTGTGCAGTGAAGAGGTCATTCTGCTGCTCCCAGCATCTTATTGCTACAGGATGATGTTCTTAAAAGTTTATTCACATAATTAAGGATTGACATTTCTTATTGGTGGTCGGGGATGAGGAACATTGGTTTCGATAACTGAGAACCTTTAAGAATGAGAACTGCATTAGAACATCCAACCTCCAATCAGAACTGTTTGATCTGCCATAGTAAATCTAAACTGGGAAGCTTTCAACTCCCTGACATTGAGATATTTTGCTTCCATAGTAGAGACATGTTCGGAGGAGCAGATATTTCACTAGGCATGGAACACTGGACAAGTTCATCATTTTAAGGCATTGGTTATCCCATGCTGTTCACATCAATAATTGTTCATGGATGGCTGCATTCAGTTGCACTTTTGTCTATTAGCTTTAACATCTCGTTTGCAGATGTATCCTTTCAAGCTATATAACTATCTGTAGTATAGTGCATAATTAAAACCATTCACAAGTGGTTGTACATGGCTGAACCACCTATCAATATATATGCTTTTTAATTATAGCTTAAAGCAAAATGCAAGAACATTCTCCTTCATATGCAGATGTTATCTAAAAGATCAATGATACACCTCATGCACAATCAGAGTAACATTCCCTCGGAATTAAGTGAATTGGACTTCCTGAGGCCAAGAGGCCTTTTTTAAAAAAGCACGAATTACTGTAGCAAAATAAAATCCTAATCTGGACAAATCTGATGTCATATTTTTCCAGCAGTGTTTTCTATTTTTCAAAGTGATCTGCATCAACATCTTATTGCATGTGATCAGAGAATACAGTGTGGAAGCAGGCCATTCGACCCATTGAATTCACACTGACTCTCCAAAGAGTGTTCCACTCAAATCAATACCCTCCCATCCTATCCCTGTAACCTTGCGTTTCTCATGGTTAACCCACTTAGCCTACACATCCCTGGACACTATGGGCAATTTAACCTGCACAGATTTGGACTGTGGGAGGAAACTGGAGCACCCAAAGGAAACTGATGCAGAAATAGAGAGAACATACAAACATCACACAGTCAGTTGGATCAGGCTGGAATTGAACCTGGGTTCACTGGTGTTATGAGGAGGCATGCTCACACTGAGCCACCATTTTTATTGAAATATTATTAATTTCCAACCATTAATATGTAAATAAAAAGTATTATTCATCAGGATTTGAAATGTTGAAATGGAGGAAAATAACTCTGGATTTTCAACATTCAGTTTAGTTTCTTTTTTTGCTTAATTATGCATTTAACAAATGTTTCTTTATTCTTTTTTTGAGCGCTGTTTGATCCACATATTCCCAGTTAAAAAATCAAAAGGGCCACATGGTCACGAATGTTTTTATCATTAGCATAAATCCAATCTTTGTTAAAAATGGAAAAAAATCCCAGCAAATCCAACCTTTGTTAAAAATGGAAAAAAAACCCAGCAAATCAGTAAATAGACTGAGATTAATAACCAGAGCTGGTATGCTTGAAGATAATTCACTTGGCTTCTGACATCTGTTCTTTGTAACAGTGGAAGATGTGTAGAGGAAATAATGGAGGACATGCACTGTAACATTTATTGGCTGTGATTAATTGTTGGTATTAGTTACAAATCTCACAACCAATGTAGGTATAGAAAAAATAGACTATAATTTTTCTCTCAACTTTTACTTCCTTGTGCACTTATAGGGAACACAACAATGTACCAAATGTATGTTGAAGTATTTAAAATAAAGTAGTCCAGTAATGAAGCTCAACGAAAGCTGGAAGGACAGCACCTCGTTTCGCTTGGAAACCCTTCAGCCTTCTGACCTCAATCTTGGGATCACCAATTTTCAGGCCTGAGCAACTTTCCCCATGCTTTCCCCAACCCCCACACCAGGCCTTGTTATCACATGGTCTGCCAATACACACAACCCATTGTCAGGTACTAACAGTCTTCATTAATGGCTATTCATTCTCTTAGGCTGGCCATTATCCATTCGTTAGTCTGCCCAACTATTATTCTCTCTCTTTGGAATCTACCTCCACCTATCAGTCACTATTCCCCCCTCCCCAAACCCAATGTTCTGCATAAAACCAAACCTTTTCCCAGCTATAATCATTTCTGAAGAAGGATAACTGGACCTGAAATGTCAACTCTCCCCTTTCTTTCCACAGATGCTGCTAGACCTACTGAGTTTTTCCAGCAACTTCTGGGTTTGTTTCCAATTAGAATGGAGCATGTGTAGTTAGCAGGGCTTGGCCAGAGAAAGACATGCTGAACAAATTTGATTGAGTTTTTCAAGGAGGTGACGAAGTGTGTAAATGAGTGTAGGGCAGTTATAGAGTCATAGAGCCATAGAGATTTACAGCATGGAAACAGACTCTTTGGTCCAACTCAGCCAGATATCCTAAATTAATCTAGTCCTATTTGCCAGCACTTGGCCAATTTCCCTCTAACCATTTCCTATTCAGTTGATATAGTTTATGTGGATTTCAGCAAAGCCTTTGACAAGATCCCACTTGGGAGACTGATAAAGAAGGTATAATCATATAGGATCCAGGGTAAATAATAAGACAGATCTAAAGTTGGCTGAATGATAAGAGACAGATGCTGCTAGACCTGCTGAGATTTTATTGCCTAATTTAAAATTTGTTTTACATTTGCCTATTTGGTTAATCTTTCCAGTATGGGTGATGTACAATGCCACAGAGTGAGAACAATATTGTTGCAGAAAACTATATTTTCTTCTAATTTCTTTTTGCTAAAGTAAACATGACACATTTGTCACTAACATAGGAACAGAAGAACAGTAGAAAGCCATTTAGCCCTGCTCTGCCATTCTAGATCATGACTGCCCATCTATCACAGCACCAGTTTCCTGTATTATCCCCATTTTTGTTGATGTCACTATTAACCAGAAATCTATTAGTCTTTACTCAGTGGGCTTCCACAGCTCTCAGAAAGAGAAAGTTCTGAAGTTTCATCATTTGCTGAGTGAAAGAATTCCTCCTCATCTCTCAACTTGTTGAATCTTGCTCTGATCCCCTCAGTCAGGGAAAACATTCTTCCTGTATCTAATCTGTCCATCACTTTTAAAAATGTTCAAGATCCTATGAAATCATTGTTCTAAATTCCAGAGAATACAAATACATTGTAACATTGAAAGAGAAAAACAGAGGAAATAAGCAGTATAGCCGTATAACCAGGCCTCAGGAAATGAGCTGTTTGAACTCTTCTCTGTAAATCACAGATGTTGAACAGGGGGACATTTGTTATTGTTCACACCCTCAATATATTATTACAACACCATGTAAAGGTGAAGTCAACATATTCCTAGAGGACTGCTTTCTCACTGGAGGGATAGCAATGACTGGTGGTGGTTTAAACTTTGGGTCACTATGTCTCACGTGAGGGGAAGGATAGAGAAGGAGAGTCCTTCATGGTAACCTCAGCTGGTGCAGGAATTGAACCCACACTATTGGCACTGTAATCCAGCCAAGTCTATGAACCAACCCTCCACCATACCCCCCACTTCCAGTGATAATGGCTTTGATTTGATTGATTTAATATTGTCATATACATGGATACAGTGAAAAGTATTGTTTTTGAGCAATCTGTTTTTGAGGCAGATGATATCTTACATAAGTACATTAGGGTAATAGAATACAATGCAGAATATAGTGTTACTGCTGCAGAGAAAAAGCAAAGAAAAATCAACTCTGATATATGAGAGATCTGTTCCTAAGTGTGATAACAGCAATGGGGAAAGAGTAGGCCCACTCAAAGATAAAGGGTGGAGGTTATGTGTGGAGCCAGAGGAAATGGGTGAGATCCTTAATGAGTATTTACAATGGTATTCACCAAAGAGAGAGACATGAGGGATCTTGAGGTTAGGGGAAAGTGTATGAATACTCTTGGACACGTCAGCATAATGAAGGGGGAAGTGTTCGGTGTCTGGAAATGCATTAAGGCAGACAAGTTCCCAAGGTCAGATGGGATCTATCCCAGGACATGTAGGAGAAAAGGGAGGAAATAATTGGGGGCTTACTAGAAATCTGTGCATCCTCTTTGGCCTCAGGTGAGGTTCCAGAGGGTGGGAGGATTGCCAGTGTTGTTCCTTTGTTTAAGAAGGGAAACAGAGATTATCCAGGTAATTACAGGCTTGTGAGCCTGACATCAGTGGGAGGAAGCTGTTGGGGAACATACTGAGAGGCAGGATTTGTTCACATTTGGGAGTGAAGTTAGTGATCGGCAGTGTGGGTTTGTGCAGAGAAGTTCATGTCTCACCAAGTCGATTGAGTGTTTTGAGGTGATAAGGATGATGATGAAGAAAGAGCAGTGGATGTTGTCTACATGGATTTCGTAAGGTTTTTAATAAGGTACCTCATGGCAGGCTGGTACAGAAGGTAGTCCACTGGTATCTGAGGTGTGCTGGCTAGATGGATACAAAACTGGCTTGATTGTAGAAGATAGAGAGTAATGGTGGAAGGCTTTTTTTTGGACTGGAGAGCAGTAACTAGTCAGGTTCCATCAGAATCAGTGCTGGGACCTTCATTGTTTGTATTATATGTAAATGATCTGGAGGAAAATGTAGTGATCTGATTAGTAAATTTGTGGATGACACCAAAATTGTCAGAGTTGCAGATAGACAGCATGATTTTCAAAGGATAAAGTGTGATATAGATAGATTGTAGATTTGGACAGAGAAATGACAGATGGAGTTTAATCCAGACAAATGTGAGGTGATGCATTTTGGAAGGTCAGGTGCAGGTAGAAATTATACAGTTAATGGCAGAAGCCTGAGGAGCATTGACATACTGAGGGATTTGGGCATACACATCCACAGATCCTGGAAAGTGACTACACAGGTAGATAAGGTGGTCAAGAAGGCACACTTACCTTCATCGGCTGGGGCATTGAATATAAAATTGGCGAGTTATGTTACACCTGTATGGAACTTTAGTCAGGTTACATTTGGAATATTGCGTACAGTTCTGGTCACCACACTACTAGAAGGATGTGGATGCTATGGAGAGGGTACAGAGAAGATTTGCCAGGATGTTGCCTGGTCTGAAATTTGAGTTATGAGGAGAGGTTGGATAAACTCAGATTGTTTTCACTGGAAAGATGGAGGCTGACGGGTGACCTGTTAGAGAATTACAAAATAATGAGAGCCATAGGGTGGATAGTCAGAGGTTTTTTTGCCAGAATGGAAAGATCAACTACAGGAAGGGCACAGATTCAAGGTGAGAGGGGGAAAGTTTAGGGAAGAAATGTGGGGAAGGTTTTTCACACAGAGGGTAATGGGTGACTGGAATGCCCTGCCACTGGAGATGGTGGAAGCAGGCATGTTAGTGTCTCTTGAATGAGAGACAAATAGGGGGATAAAAACCGCAAATGAGCAATAAGTAGCAGGTCTAAGTAAAGATTAGGAATTGGTGCAGTCTTGGTGGACCAAAGGGCCTATTCTTGTGCTGTTTTGTTCTTTGTACTTTGTACCCAAATTTATCTCGTACCAAAAATGTTCAGAGTAAAATGGAAACTATTAAATGATGAACTTTTAACCTCTAGTATATCTTGGGATAATAGTTCCAGGGGTCAGTAAAGGCATTATCCTCCAAATGCCAACCAAAGAATCAGTTGTCATGTTAAACTTACTTTGAGCTGCGTTAATGGCTATTCTATTAAAACATTCTAATCTATGATTAGCATCGATGAACTGACAAAACCAGCTGAGCGAATAGTAAAAGGGCGGGAATCCCAGAAGCAATTTCCAATAGCAAAAAAGCAAAATAAATAGATTGGGTCAGTTCATAGAGAATATAAATAATATGAATGTTCAACACAATTTTAATACTTTCATGAGTACAAACGTGGTAAGATAGTCAAAAGAGATGAGATTGGAATCACCAGCTGAGAAAGATAGGCATTTGATAGTAATGAATAAAAGAAAGGCAATGATTTTAAGGAAGAAAGTTTCTATTTGATTCTAAAAAGAGTCACAGAAGAAATACAAAGATGTGAATCATAATCTTCCAAAATTCTTGAGAAAAAATAATTTTATTAACAGATTGCACTGTGTGCTTGTGGTAAGTGATAATTTTTAGAAACGACACATTAATTTTATATGGGCTGGGAATGTGAAAATTGCAATCATCTGCAGAAAGACATTATGGTAATGAGCACTTAGAAGGATATTGGCTAAGTAGAGATGATCAGGCAGGTCATATTTAAAAATGTGCTGCTGTTCTTCAAGGAAATAACTGGACAATGAGAAGGGAATGCAATGGCTATGATATACAATGACACATCCATCAGCCCCATTCAGGGAGGTGAATATTGGCAACTTAATTAATTATAGGTGCATTAAAGTCTGAAATAGCCCTTACACATTATCTGCATTGCTGCCAGAGTGTGGAAACTTTGCACAATGTATTTAATAATGGGCTAGAAAGGCATAATAGTCAATGAACAGTGATCATCACCCATGCTCAGTTCCAGGGTGTGGGATTCCTCGGTGCATCTTATTTTCCTTCTCCAAGGCCTTGGTGGAAACATTTTGCTCGTGTCCATCTTCCAGGTTCAAAGAGAACAGGAATTGCAGAGATCATAGTAATTCTTGCCACATGCAGAAAATTTGAATTTTGTCCAGATATTTTGTTATGTTCACCTCACAGAGAGTAGCCAGTTACAAGAATGAGTAAATTTCACTACCATTCCTTTCAGTCCCCACAGTCATTTATGTAAGTTGTTGAGGTCCCAGCACGGATCCCTATGCAACACCACATGTTCCATCTTACCAATTAAAAAATGACCCAATAATGCCTTCTCTCAATTACCTGTTCTCCAGCCAAACTTCTACTCATGCCAATAAGTCGCTCCCCGTAAAATGAGTTTTTATCTTCTACAATAATCTTTAATGTGGCACCTTATCAAATGCTTTCTGGAGATTTAAATATCATCCATTTGCTGATTCCCTTTTCTTCTCAGTACATGGTATAATCTTTAAAGAACTCAAACAAATGATTAAAAGGCATATTCTGTTCATGGAAATATGTTCACTCTCTGATTACCTGAAATTTATCACTGTGCCCTGTTATAATGTCATTAACAATAACTGCAAACTTTTTTTAATGTTAAACTAACATTTTGTGTTTACTTTTAATCTCCCTCTCTGTTTGAATAACAAAACACCTTTCATCATTTTCCAATCCGATAGAATCTTCCCTAAATTTAAGGAATTTTGGAAAACTAGAATCAATGCATCAATTATTTTACAGCTCACTTTTTCAGAGACACAATGAAGAATTCCATAAAAATCCAGACATTTGTCAGCTTATGGCTTCAACATTTTACTCAGTACAACTTCACTGGTGATTGCATTTTTCCTGGGTGCTTTCTTCCCATCCATTTCCTGATTTACAACTATTTCTAGAATATTATATGAATCCTTTATAGATGCAAATACTTATTTGATTCATTTATCATCTCCTTACATTCCATTATTCATTCTCCAGACTTAATCTCCACTTTTTAAATCCTTCTTTATTTTTAAATAACTGTAGAAATTTGTGTAATCTATTTGAATATTTCAAGCTAGTTTTCTCTCATACTCAAAAAACATTTCCATCAGGCTGATGATTTGAATATGTAAACTGAGGTGAAAGGGTATGTGTTAATTGATTCTGAAGTAAATATCCAATGATATTCATCATCTAAGAAGAATAAACAAAAAGGAAAAGGAGGTGAGGTAGTATGTTTAACAAGGGACAAAATCACTTGATTAATGAGGGAGGATCTTAGATTGAAAGTTCAAGATATGGAATAAATTTTGGTGAAGCTAAGAAATGGCAAGGGACAGAACACATTGATGTCAGTTGTTTCTCTGCTATGACAAAACTTGTTTGTTTGATGTCAGGAAAATGTTGGAATCTGTTGTTATGGGTGTGATAAGGTCATTGGAGATTTTGAAAAGAATAATAAAATTGGGTGGCGTAGGGAAAGGATGTTTGATAAGTATGATGGTATTTCAAGTGGTTTTGATACCAGGAGTGAACATATTTTGTGTAATTGTACAGAGCCTTGGTCAGACCTTACCTGAAATAACCTGAGATGAGATTGATGAAGCTGGGTTAAATTTCTCTGGAGATTTGAAGAATGAGAAGTGATCTCATTGAAACTTATGAAGTTCTGTCAGGATGTAGACAGGATGTATCCCCTGGCTGGTCAGCCTTTACTCACACAGCATAATGTCAGGATAAGGATTAGACCATTTAAGACTTTTTCTTTACAAAGAGGATGATGATTCTTAGTTACCAAGGGATATAGCGATTGAATAAATGGGATTGTGGTAAATGATCAGCCATGATCTAATTGAATGGCACAGCAGACCAGAAAGGCCGAATAGCTTCCATTGTTCTGTTGGTCTGGTCTGGTCTGGTCCAACCTGGTCTGGTCTGGTCCAGTCCCCTTTTGAAAGGTCCTGGATTTTCCGTTTTCTTCTTCATTTCCAAAACATGTCGAGAACACTCCCACTCACTTGAGCACAGTGCCCACTCCATTCTTCTCTAGATCTGATGAAGCCTGGGGCCTCTTAAATATGTCTCCAATTCATTTAAAGAAACAGCTAATGGTAATTGCTTCTGATGGGAGTCTGTTCTATCCATCTGTTTCCATTTTTTGATAGTCCTTGAAGTTGTAAATCACAACAGCTTGCAGGGATCAAGGCCTCATTTCCTGCTTCTTTAGGTACTAAACAGTGATTCTGAAAAGTAATGATTGAATACTTCAGCTTGCTGTCTATGCTAAATTAAACAGAGCAGATTTGATACTGTAACATCAGTGGTTCAGAGAAAAGGGTGCATCCTGAATGCTGCAAAGTGTCTGCAACTTCCCTCTTCTCACAGTCGAGAGGAAGGGGTTCTTATGTTTAATATTTAATATCATATACATTTCCATCGAACCCCTGTGGGATACAATGTCTTCCATTGACTTTGGATTTATCCCCATTTGGAATTTGTCCCCAGAGTGGGTTCTTTCCATATCTAAACAAGTAAAATTAATTTTAAAAGTGAGTACAAATGGATTTGATTTCATGGCATCCACTTTGTTCTGACATTTAGAGATACCACCTTTGTTAAATTGGCTTAAGATGTTATAATTCTAAAATAATTGAGGAAGTGTATACCCTTCCCTGCATTCTTAAAATTACTCATGGGATTAAGAGTTTCTAATGCACTGAAATACCATTAACCGTTTTTGCTTGTTAGTTGATCATTAGGTAGCATACATAGGCAACTGCACACATTTATTTTACTCCTTCATTGCACTAATTCCCCCATTTATAACAAGTAGGAAATCATTAGGGGAAGATGGCAGAGTTGTTATACAGGGTTCAGAGCATGAAGTTGCTTTCATTTATGTTTTCTTTTCTTTATTTACATACCTTGCCCAGAGTAGGCATATCACAGCATCCCTACAGTGTGGAAGCAGGCCAATCAGTCCATCGAGTCCATACTGACCCAATGAAGAGCATCCCACATTGACCCATCCCCACCCCTATCCTACCCCTGTAATCCTGCATTTCCTATGATCAATCCACTTAGCCTGTACGTCTTTGGATTGTGGGAGGAAACTGGAACACCCAGAGGAAACGCCACACAGACATTTGCTCGAGGGTGGAATCAAATCTGGGTCCCTGGCGCTGGGAGGTAGCAGTGCTTACCACTGAGCCACCGTGCCATCCTAATCCTCAGAGCGCCTGTGAATTATGAAATTGTATAAACACATCTGTAATCCCATCCATCTTTAAGTTTCAGAGTGTTTGAAATAAAAAAGAAAACAGCAGCACAACTTTATATTTTAACCAAGATGAAGATTAGCTTATAGATGTAGTTATTCAAGTGAAAGTGAGAATGTTATAAGCTAAAACTACACATACAAAGATGAAAAGTAGGAGAGAATAAAAGATACTTAGGAAGACAAAAGTAAGATCAGCCTCTAAGGAATTGCAGACATGTTACTCTCTTGATGATTCTTTATCAGATGTGAAGTGATCGATAGCTTGAAGTCAGATTTCAACACTTTTGTGGTTGAATAGTTGGAGGTTGACCCCATAGGTGCATTGAGCTAAACAAATCATGTCTGTGTCCTTTATTTCACGTTGATAATATTACACTGTGGCTCTTGCTAGCCTGGTTCTGCATAGCAGGCCCTGCAAGATTCCTGTTAATTTCCTGGTTGCGAGCCACTGACTGTCTCAAGATGTCTCTTCCATGGTGTTGCAGGAAAGTAGTTGCTTATGGCCGAACAAATAAAACAAAACTCTTCTCCCAAAACTGCTGAAGTATGCTTCAGAGGAACATAGAAACTGGGACCAGGAGTAGACCATTTATCTTTTCAAGCCTGTTCTGCATTCAATATGTTATGGCTGATCATCTAATTCAGTCCCGTGTTTTCACTTTCTCCCCATGTCCTTTCATCCCTTTAGATCTAAGAACAATATCAACCTCCTTCTTTAAACTATTCAATGTTTTGGCCTTAAATCCTTTCTGTGGCAGAGAATTCCACAGGCTCCCCATTCTTTGTCAGTCCTTAATGATCTATTTTGTATCCTTAGACTCTGAGTCCTTATCAGCAGCTCCCTTTCTCTATCTAACTTGACCAGTCCTGTTAGAATTTTCGAGGCTGGCATCAGATTCTCCCCTCATTCTTCAAAATATACAACCCGAAACAATCCAGTCTCTCCTCACACACTGCTCCCATTCCCAGGAATCAGTCTGGTAAACCATATTTGAGTTCATTCCATTTGCTAGAACATCCTTCCTCAAACAAAGATTGCACGTAACATTGCAGTTGTGGTCTCACCAAGGCTCTGTCTAATTGCAGCAAGACATCCCTGCTCCTGTACCCAAATCCTCTCACTGTGAAGACCAACACATCATTTGCCTTCTTCACCACCCATTGCACCTGCATGCTTATTAAGGACACCCAGGTCGCATTGACCCTCCCTTTTCATAATCTATCACTATTCAGACATTAAATCTCTTAATTAATCTCTATGTATACAGCATAGATCATTTCATTTCCTTTTAGTTGAGGTAATCTTACTCTCACACCCATTAACTTGAATGGTTCTCGCCTTCCCAAATTGTTCATGACACCAACAAGAAGCCATTGTCAGGCAGTTTCAGTTTACCCTTGGAAATGTTAGTTGGAAACTCTCATGAGTTCTTCTTGAGATGGTTGCACAATGATTGCAGTTCTACCTGAAATCACAAGAATAGTCACTTGATATCTGGGAGTAATTTCACAAGATTCATTGGATCCAATTTAAAGATAGATTGGCTTTCTTTTTAAATTATATCATAGGATAACTGTCCATCATGACAATTGGAATGTGGACATCGCTGGCAAAATCATTATTTATTAGCCATCCCTTGCTGCCTTGTTTTTTTGGCTAGAGTCCATGTGCTGTAGGTAGAGCCACAATGCTGTTAGGGAGGGAATTCCAAGATTTTTACCCAGCAACACTGAAGGAACAGCGACATATTTCCGAGTCAGGATTGTGAGTGGCTTGGAAGAGATCTTGCAGGTGGTTATTTATTTTTAGATTAGATTAGATTACATTAGATTACATTACAGTGTGGAAACAGGCCCTTCAGCCCAACAAGTCTACACCAACCCGCCGAAGCGCAACCCACCCAGACCCCTACATTTACCCCTTACCTAACACTACGGGCAATTTAGCACGGCCAATTCACCCTACCTGCACATCTTTGGACTGTGGGAGGAAACCGGAGCAGCTGGAGGAAACCCATGCAGACACGGGGAGAATGTGCAAACTCCACACAGTCGCCTGAGGCGGGAATTGAACCTAGGTCTTTGGCACTGTGAAGCAGCAATGCTAATCACTGTGCCACCGTGCCGCCCACAAATATGTTCCCAAGTGTATGCTGGCCTGCTCCCTCTAGATGTAGAGCATATGGATTTGGAAGGTGCTATCAAAAAGGGCTTGTAGAATTGCTGAAATACATTTTCTTGATGTCATAATTGCTCTTGTGCTTTTGAGAAAATATAATATTTCATGTGAACTAATTCAAAAACTAGCTTTATCTTAAAACTGATTTTGGTTTAACAACAATAGAGTGGGAGTTTTAATTTTGGGACTTCAGAGTTTAAAAATATTTGAACCAGGATAGTTCTGACTCAATATGGCTATGTTTGAGACACCTGTATTATAGAGTCATAAAGATGTCGAGCATGGAAGCAGACCCTACGGTCCAACTCATCCATGCTGACCAGATATCCTAAATTAATCTAGTTCCATTTTCCAGCATTTGACCAATATACTCATCAACCCTTTCTGTTCATATAACCCATCCAGATGCCTTGTAAATGCTGTAATTGTACTCACCTCCTTTGTCAGCCTGTTGGAGGAGGTGTTTTATTCATAGGATGGCTGGACAAGGTTTGAAGGAAAATCCCACTGGAACTAAATGAAAGGACCAAGATGTTTTCTGTCTATCTTTTGAAACAGTCACACGGTCAATCTTTCACATTTTCAGAAGTATACGACATGCCTAATTGAAGGCGTAAAGCCTTATGGATGTAGAACTAAATCTAATTACAGGAATTTGATTTGAATAGTAAGTAACTGAACTCATTGTACCTTTACTGTCTTTAAGTTAACTGATTGATAAGATAAATTGTAGTATTTAAGATTCATGTTATTTCGTCTGGACACAGGAAAATACTTCTGGTTTAAAGCCGGATTGGTCCACTATTATGCTGGGGGAGGGCCTACAATTTTTCACTTCCTTGGGAGGGTGAGTAATAACATTTCGGAAAGAAAATGTTCGCCATAACTGAAAACATAAATTTAATAAAAAAGCAATAACTTGATCAATTAAATTCATGGAATTGACCATTAAAAATGTATCAAATAGCAAAGCTTAATAAAAACTCATGAAGAATTCATGATCACTCGGGAAAGGAGGGTGTGGCAAGGGGGTGGTGGTGGTGACTGGGCCCAAACTGCAGGTATTGGTTTAACTGATGCTGACCCTGCATCACCTCTAGGTGATGCATACTCTGAGCTAGCCTCGGCAAATTTTGCCATGAAGGCAGGGGTGAGGAGTGAGTTGATTTTCTGCCTGTGGTTTCTCCTTCTTACAACATGCCTTCCCTCTCTCTCCCACACTCTTATTCTTTCCCAATTTCTCTCTCACAACTTTCCTAATCTTTGTCATCCTTTCTGCTCTGTCTACTCCCCTCCCTACACTCAAACACCTCTCTCACTCTGTCTCTCTGACTCTGCCCCCTTTTAACTTTAAGAAAATAATCCATGGGATTTGGTGCTTTCCAAGTTTCCATTAGTGCTATCACCCAACCAGCCAAAATTTCACATTGAAGTGAAAGTGGCAATGTTTTTTCTTTCTCTGGAGATATGTCCCTAAATGCATGTTTAGGGACATAATTATCTACAATGTAAACTCTCCTTGTGGAGGTTACAACCACAAAGAGCATAATCACAGGGTGATGCTGACCTGCTTAAAGGCTGTGTCTACATTATAGCCTTATTCACTGGTCTATCATGATTGTTTGGGAGCTGTTGACAATATTAACAGCTGTATGGTAGTAGATGACACGGTAGGTTATAACATCCAATTGATACAGTCTGCACGAAGTCACTATATATTACAGATAAAACATAGTTGTAATGTACAACAAAAACCTGAAACTTAGGAAGCACAATTATTAGACACCACAAGTATGCTATCCTGAGCTGCAAATTTTGTATTCAATTTAATTTTCGACCAATCAAACGTCCAGCATACTAACATGCCTCCTTGCTTCTCTTTACAATATTTTCTGCACAAAGCAGCTTTTATGGATTTTGCTTTTAAAAGGCAGCCCTTAATTGGAGGTACTGGACAGCAGACATTGACAAATTCTCTGCTGTCTCCCTGGATTAGATTGTCATCAATCCTTTTGATAAATCCACTCACTGAGAGATACACGTGGGTATTTGGAACAGTTCATGTCACACCAAGCACATTTGGTAAATATTGTACATTTCCTCATGGGATAGCACCAAAGTTAAGCTATATTTAGTCCTTTAAAAGAGAGTTTCTTTTAGTATTCTGAAGAGGAGCCATGTCACACTTGGAATGGGAACTCTGTTTCTGTCTCCACAGACACTGCCAGAACTGCTAAGTTTCTCCAGCACTTTCTGGTTTTATTACATTTTCAGTTTGGTTTGATTTCACTGAATGTTTCATGAATATAACCTGTTCACAAGGCATTTCACAAGCATTTGGCAAGCAAAGTCAAGAGTATTTTAAAATCACACTTTGATTTGATTAGATTTAGGATTATTCCTGATTGTTAAATGAACTAGGCTGTGTCTGGCGAAAGTAATGTGGCATCAGGAAGCGGTAACATTATGCAACATTGTCAGAAAGAACATGGAACATAGAACATTACAACGCAGTACGGGCCCTTCGGCCCTCAATGTTGTGCCGACCTGTGGAACCAATCTGAAGCCTATCTAACCCACACTGTTCCATTATCATTCATATGTTTATCCAATGACCATTCAAATGCCCTTAAAGGTGGTGAGTCTACTACTGTTGCAGGCAGGGCATAAAACGACCCTACTGAGTAAAGAATCTACCTCTGACATCTGTCCTATATTTGTCATTCTTCAATTTAAAACTATGTCCCTCATGTTAGCCATCACCATCCAAGGAAAAAGGCTTTCACTGTCCACCCTACCTAACCCTCTGATCATTTTGTATGTCTCTATTAAGTCACCTCTTAACCTTCTCTCTAACAAAAACAGCCTTAAGTCCTTCAGCCTTTCCTCCTATGACCTTCCCTCCATACCAGGCAACATCCTGGTAAATCTTCTCTGAAGCCTTTCCAATGCTTCCATGTCCTTCCTATAATGTGGTGACCAGAACTGTAGGCAATACTCCAAATGTGGCTGCACCAGAGTTTTGTACAGCTGCAACGTGACCTCATTGCTCCGAAACTCAATCCCTCTACCAATAAAAGCTAACACACCATATGCCTTCTTAACAGCCCTATCAACCTAGGTGACAACTTTCAGGAATCTATGCACATGTACACCGAGATCTCTCTGCTCATCCACACTACCAAGAATCATACCATTATCTCAGTATTCTGTATTCCTGTTACTCCTTCCAAAGTGAATCACCTCACACTTTTCTGCATTAAACTCCATTTGCCACCTCTCAGTCCAGCTCTGCAGCTTATCTATGTCCCTCTGTAACCTGCAACATCCTTCGGCACTATCGACAACTCCACTAACCTTAGTGTCATCTGCCAATTTACTAACATATCCTTATACGTCCTCCTCCAGGTCATTTGTGAAAATGACAAACAGCAGTGGAAGCAAAACAGATCTTTGCAGTACACAACTAGCAACTGACCTTCAGAATGAACATTTCCCATCAACCACCACCCTCTGGCTTCTTTCAGCTAGCCAGTTTCTGATCCAATCTACTAAATCAAACTCAATCCTATACCTCCAATATTTTGTGCAATAGCCTAGTGTGGAGAACCTTATCAATGCCTTACTGAAATCCATATACGCCATAACATCCACTTTACCTTCATCCATCGGTTTGCTCACCATCTCAAAGAACTCAATAAGGTTTGTGAGGCACAACCTACCCTTCACAAAACCGTGTTGACTATCCTTAATCAAGTTATTCCTTTCTGGATTATTATAAATCCTATCTCTTATGATCTTTTCCAACATCTTACCCACGACCAAAGTAAGGCTCGCTGGTCTATAATTACCAGGGTTGTCTCTACTCCCCTTCTTGAACAAGGGAACAACATTTGCTATCCTCCAGTCTTCTGGCACTATTCTTGTAGATAACGTTGACATAAAGATCAAAGCCAAAGATTTTGCAATCTCCTCCCTGGCTTCCCAGAGAACCTGGGAATAAATCCCATCCAGCCCACGGACTTATCTATTTTCATACTTTCCAGAATTTCTAGCACCACCTCCTTATGAACCTCAATCCCGTCTAGTCTAATGGTCTGTATTTCAGTATTCTTCTCAACAATATTGTCTTTTTCTAGTGTGACTACTAATGAAAAGCACTTTCCCTATCTCCTCTGACTCCATGTACAACTGCCCCCTACTGTCCTTGACAGGTCCAAGTCTTACACTAGTCATTCTTTTATTTCTGACATACCCACAGAAAGCTTTAGGGTTTTCCTTGATCCAATCTGCCAACGACTTCTCATGTCCCTCCTGGATCTTCTTCGTTCTCTCTTTAGGTCCTTCCTGTCTAACTTGTAACACTCAAGCCACCTAAGTGAGCCTTCGCCTTTCATCCTAACATAAGCCTTCTTCCTCCTCTTGACAAAAGGTTCAACTTCTTTAGTAAACCATGGCTCCCTCACTCAACCACTTCCTCCCTGCCTGACCGGTACATACTTATTAAGGACCCTCAGTAGCTGTTCCTTGAACAAACTCCACATTTCAATTGTGCCCATTCCCTGCAGCTTCCTTCCCCAGCCTATGCATCCTAAATCTTGCCTAATTGCATCATAATTGCCTTTCCCTCAGCTATAACTCTTGCCTTGCAGTACATACCTATCCCTTTCCATCGCTAAAATAAATGTAACTGAATTGTAGTCAGTATCAACAAAGAGCTCATTTACTACCAAATCCACCACCAGGCTGGGTTCGTTACACAGTACCAAATCTAATGTGGCCTCGCCCCTTGTTGGCCTGTTTACATACTGTGTCAGGAAATCATCCAACACACATTAGCCAAGAATTGACCCATCAAAGGTACTGAAACTATAGTATTCCCAGTCAATATTTGGAAAGTTAAAGTTCCCCATAACAACTACCATGTTACTCTCGCTCCTATCGAGGATCATCTTTGCTATCCTTTCCTTTACATCTCTGGAACTATTCACAGGCCTGTAGAAAACTCCAAATAGGGCGGGGTCTCCTTTCCTGTTTCTAACCTCAGCCCATTCTACCTCAGTAGACGAGTCCTCATGAAATGTCCTTTTTGCCATTGTAATATTGTCCTTGACGAACAATGTCACACCTCCCCCTCTTTTACAACCTTCCCTGTTCTTACAGAATCATCTAAACCCCAGAATCTGTAACAACCATTCCTGTCCCTGCTCTATCCATATCTCCGAAATGGCCACAACATTGAAGTCCCAGGTACCAACCCAAGCTACAAGTTCACCCACTTTCTTCGGGATGTTTCTGGTGTTGAAGTAGAGTCATAGAGTCATAGAGATGTACAGCATGGAAACAGACCCTCCAGTCCAACCCATCCATGCCGACCAGATATCCCAACCCAATCTAGTCCCACCTGCCAGCACCCAGCCCATATCCCTCCAAATCCTTCCTATTTATATACCCATCCAAATGTCTCTTAAATGTTGCAATTGTACCAGCCTCCACCACATCCTCTGGCAGCTCATTCCATACACGTACTACTCTCTGTGTGAAAAAGTTGCCCCTTAGGTCTCTTTTATATCTTTCCCCTCTCACCCTAAACCTATGCCCTCTAGTTCTGGACTCCCCGACCACAGGGAAAAGACTTTTCCCATTTATCCTATACATGGCCCACATAAATTTGTAAACCTCTATAAGGTCACCTCTCAGCCTCCGACGCTCCAGGAAAAACAGCCCCAGCCTGTTCAGCCTCTCCCTGTAGCTCAGATCCTCCAACCCTGACAACATCCTTGTAAATCTTTTCTGAACCCCCTCAAGTTTTACAACATCTTTCCGATAGGAAGGAGACCAGAATTGCATGCAATATTCCAACAGTGGCCTAACCAATGCCCTGTACAGCCGCAACATGACCTCCCAACTCCTGTACTCAATACTCTGACCAATAAAGGAAAGCATAACAAACACCTTCTTCACTATCCTATCTACCCGTGACTCCACTTTCAAGGAGCTATGAATCTGCACTCCAAGGTCTCTTTGTTCAGCAACACTCCCTAGGACCTTACCATTAAGTGTATAAGTCCTGCTAAGATTTGCTTTCCCAAAATGCAGCACCTCGCATTTATCTGAATTAAACTCCATCTGCCACTTCTCAGCCCATTGGTCCATCTGGTCCAGATCCTGCTGTAATCTGAGGTAACCCTTGAAGTAGACACACTGCCCAGCACATTCCTGCGACCATGAAACTTTATTTATTACCTCACTACTCTCAACTTCCTGGACACTGGAGCTACAATTTAGGTTCCCCTCCCCCTTCTGAATTAGTTTGAACCCTCCTGAAGAGCATTAGAAAATTACCCCCCAGAATATTGGTACCCCTCTGGTTCAGGTGTAAACTATCCAGTTTGTAGAGATCCCACCTACCCGAGAATGGGCCCCAATTATCTAGGTATCTGAATCCCTCCCTCCTGCACTATCCCTGTAGCCACATGTTCAACTCCTCTAAAAAATGAATCTAAAAAATACATCCTGGGACAACATAGACAGCTGTCTCTGTTTGCAAACAACTTATTCAGACATTTAACAACACATCTCTGCAGCAGGCAGGACTTTTGGCTCAGAGAATGTGACTGCCAGTATATTACAAGAGCCTTCACAGAGTCTTCAAGCAACTTGTTGTACATTGGGTTTTATTTATGCAATGAACATATGCTGATCAAATATTTTAATGAGCTGGTTTAATTTTCTAATTGACATTGCAGCCGGCAAATCCTTACCATATAAGTTCAGTAAATAATTTTAAAAAACAAATAAGATATTGGTGTCTATTACAATTAGGTTGGTACATAACTGTAAAGGTTAGATTACTTACAGTGTGGAAACAGGCCCTTCGGCCCAACAAGTCCACACCGATCCTCCAAAGGGCAACCCACCCAGATCCATTCCCCTACACCTAACCTACGGGCAATTTAGCATGGCCAATTCACCTAACCTGCACATTTGTGGACTGTGGGAGGAAACCGGAGCACCCAGAGGAAACCCACGCAGACACGGGGAGAATGTGCAAATCCAGACAGACAGTTGCCTGAGGTGCGAATTGAGTCCGGGTCTCCGGCGCTGTGAGGCTGCAGTGCTAACCACTGTGCCACTGTGCCACCCAAGAGGACTTTGGTGGAACAATGGTAGTGTCCCTTCCTCTATGCCAGGAGACCCAGGTTCAAGTACCACCTGCACCAAAGGTGTGTAATTATATCTCTGTCCAAGTACTCTGTGACAGTAAGGAAGTTTCTCTGCAATTGCATTGGGTTTTTTTGTGAGACTGCACCTGAAGTATCATAAACAAAATCCGGATTTGCTGGAAAAGCTCAGCAGGTCTTGCAGCATCCATGAAGAGAAGTCAGAGTTCACGTTTCTGGTCTGGTGATGCTGAAGATTCATGTTCAGTTTTGTTTCTTTAATGAAGGAAGGACATCCCTGTCTTAGTTGACTCCACAAATGTTCACTGGAGTTATTCCTGCACTAAGCTGGTTGTCCTATGAGGAGAAAGTGATTAAAATCAAATAATAGTCTCGAATTGAGAAAATAAAAGTTGATCTTATTAAAACTTATAACATTCATAGAGGGCTTATCAACTAGATGCTGAGGCAATATTCCCTGGTTGATGAGTCTGGAGCTAAGGATCACATGGCCAGGATAAGGGATTGGTTATTTAAGGTGGAGATCAGCCAATTTTCTTCACACAAGATGGTGTGAATCTTTGCAATTCTTTTCCCCCTGAGTGTTGTGAATGTTCGGTTGTTGGTGATTGATAGATTTTTGGGCACTGCAGATTTTTCTGGACATGGAGATAATGCAGCAAGGCAGCATGTGGTGAATAAATCAGCCACATGACTTATGTCTGCTTGTATTTATTATGTTCAGTCAGAGTGAAAAACAGATGATTGGTCTGAAAGTCCTGTCCTGGATAAGTGAGGTTTTAACTTAACTCTTTGGCTTTGCATGGCTCGACATCCATGACAGAGAGGGCTGGAAATGTTACAGACACTGAGGAAGTAATCAATAAGTAACAGTAATGATTGTAACATATGTATTATTAATCTTTTATAAAAATCAGCACCACTGCTACTGTAATCACCATCTGAGGTTTCCTACAAATTCCCTCCACTCTGCTCCGAAACTTTATCAGACTTGCTGCTTAAATCTTAATTGAATATGAAATTGGGGTTCGCACACACAAACGGATTCCCACTGCACTTGCACAAAGCTTCCTATGCCAGGGTGAGGAGTAGTAGGCTAGTCTACCTTGCAGAAGCAATTAAACTGCTGCTGCACTGAAATAAATAGGTCATCCTGCGATGCAGCTCACAACAGGTCTGAACATCGCACATCAGAGGGATTTCATAGTTTCTTGATTGAGACTTTAAAGCTACTATTTAATAATGATTTCCAACAAAATTAAAATCTCTTGTTCTGCTTTGGAGTCGGGTGAGTCCCAGATGCTGGCATTTATCTAACCCACTAAAGCAATGCAGTTTATTAGAGGCACCACAGACTGACGGTCAGTTACTGCAGGGACACAGTGTCAGTTCTGAAATAACTCTCATAATTGAAGACAGTGTTGCAATTCTACCTTTGTGTTTTCTTCATATCATGTAGCGCCCCAGTTAGAATGATAATGCAATTGCAGCTGTTCAATGTCATAGCCAAAGTCCCTTCCCAATCACTCCACTCCCAATGAATCTTTCTCCTGTCGTTTATTAATTTGACACTCATCTGGATTGAAAGCATGTGTCGGGGACTACTTAAACCTGAGTGTGTGTGTGTGTGTGTGTGTGTGTGTGTGTGTGTGTGTGTGTGTGTGTGTGTGTGTGTGTGTGTGTGTGTGTGTGTGTGTGTGTGTGTGTGTGTGTGTGTGTGTGTGTGTGTGTGTTGCTCAGTAGTTAGGCTTTAACTACTTCCTTACTGGGCACATGAAATGACTGTCAGTTATCATGATTATAAATGTGGCCAATTTACAGAGCTCAATAAATCCACCCCTGCATTTCTCCAGTTGACCTTCCATGTCTCATAACTCATCCAGCGTCTTAAAACCAGTCCTCTGTCTGAGGCAACATGGTCAGCACACTCAGACATTTTTTTCCCCATACCTTGAAGGTTACATTGAAAGAATCCTGCTCCCTATTCACTCCAAGCATATGCAGCATTGTTTTGGATTCCCAAACAGCTACTCATTTATCCCTGAGCATATTTGCATTAAGTCTGTGCTGGCAGTGAGGATTAAATTGGAATCTTTAACAAATGGCCTTTCAGGTCTGCATATTCATGTGACCTCCACAGTGGATCATACATGCTGCAGGCAATTGTCTCACTGACACTACAGTACAGAATTCATTCTGACCAGATTGTTGACTCTTGTGCTCTGGACATTGACCTAAAGACATTGCACATAAGTCATCATTACCTTTTTATCAATACCACATAGCTCAAATTTGTAAAGAGCCAAAGTAGGATCCATACTCTCTAATCAGTAACTGTTCCTTATATGATACAAAGCCATTGGGAGTGCAATACAATAGGAACTGTTTCTAAACCTAATGGTCAGGAAGGCAGGCCCTCTGAGATGTTGGGTGGTTTTGTATTCAGTGCTAATTTAACACAGTACATCAAATAACCCTAAATTTGTATTCTGTTCCATAATTACAACTTATTAAGACATCTTAGTTTTTTTCAATTCCAATGTTTGGAATTTCTGTCTTCAACTTCAACTTTAATCTCTCATTGTACTGAAATTATGTTTTAATTATTGCTGGTACGTATAATTAACCTTTTGATTCCCAATATCATTTTTTAAAGTGAAATCCTGCAACCTTTGAAATTAAAATGTCAACACATCTTGTAAAAACAGAGTGTAACAAAAAATCTCTTGGGCCTCCCCTTGTTTGGAAGCATTCCAACATTTCATGTTGAAAATTAATGGGATTCTAAGAGCCCTAGTTGAGTTCCCATTAGTGTGTACTCTTTGAAAATTGCATGAGCTCGTAGGATTTCAAAAATTTTACAAGATAGGTACTGAAGACTCTGGAGTCTAAACTGGTTATATACATTTAATCACCTTGGATGATAAACTTGGGTTATGTTTTTCAGTTCAGTGAAATATGATGTACAACTGGATATTAAAGAGAATGAAACAAAATACACTACAGTATAACTGCATTTAATCTGCAGTTGATATATTATTTAACTTTTCATTTTTAGTTAGAAGGTATGTGCCAGGCTGACGCTGCATTTTCCTGTTTCCAAGCTCAGCCAGTTTGTATAACCATATTCTAGCACAGCGAAGGAAATCCAAGGAATGGATTGTAAATCAATAGCCTGAATTTCTGAATAAGAATCACAAAAATCTGCTGATGTATCACACTTGGGTCAGAAGCAGGTAAACTCCCTCTATGTCCGTACATTTCATTGTAATTCAGCTAGAATTTAATAACTTTATGATTGATGGGTTGAATCCGTAAACCTAAAATTTTAAATAAAAATCCAGAAAATATCTGGACAATTTTGGCTTGACTATTTAAAAATTTATTCTGTCGTAATGAAAGTTGAAATGCAGAATGGGCCATCCATCTCCGCCTCCTCCTAAATTCCCCAGCATCACAGGTGCCAGTCTTCAGCCAATTCACACAGCATTGACCTCATGGTGTTGTCAAGAGACTGGAAATGCAGACACCCAGGTAATATTCTAGTGATGTGGGTTTGAATCCTCTCTTGGCAAATGGTGAAATTTGAACTCAATATAATCTGGAATTAAGAGCATTATGATAACTATGAACTTTGCTATAAATTCTGTGTCTTACCATCTTATACTCCCCAACTATCTGATGAAGGAGCAGCATTATGAAAGTTAGTGCTTCTAAATAAATCTGTTGGACAATAGATTGTTGTGTGATTTTTAACTTTGTGCACCTCAATCCAACACCAGCATCTTCAAATCATAACATTGAAACCATTACCTTTTGTTAGAAAAACCTATTTGTTCAATAATACTCTTTAGGAAGTGAAACTGCTCTCCTTACCTAGTCTGGCCAACACGGAACTTCGATCCCACAGCAATGTTGACCCTTATCTATCCTTTGAGCAACTAGGGATGGATAATAAATACTGGCCCTGTCAGCAATAGCCATATCCCATGTTTCTTTGAATAAATTTTAAAAGTCGAAAGAATTAGACGTGGTAGTGGGTCCAGCAACACCATTTTATCTCTCTGATTTTGGTTCAAGCCCAGAACAGAAACAAAATTCTCCTCTTTCTGCTCTCTTTATACTGAAGAAAGGGCATCTCAAATGCAACACTTTCAGGACCAAGACTCTGCTAGATTTTGGATATTACTGGATGATGGACAATAAAATCAGATAGCCTTTCCTCCATAAATTGCAATAAAAATATTTATAGTCATCAAATCATAGAGTCATATAGCATGGAAAATGACCCTTCTGTTCATTCCAACCAGGTTTCCTTAACTGAACTATTCCCATTTGCCTGCATTTGGCCCATATTCCTCTAAAGCTTTCATATCCATGTACCTGTCCAAATGTCTTTTAAATGTTGCAATTGTACTCACCTCTACCACTTCCTCTGGCAGCTTGTTCCATGTACACCCCATCTGCCGTATGAAAATGTTGCTCCTCAGGTTCCTTACACAGGACTTACGCAGTCAATGGTCAGGCCCTGGGGAGTGTAATAGAACAAAGAGATCTAGGGATACAGGTTTGTAACTCCTGGAGAATCCAGTCACAGATAGGTAGGGCAGTGAGAAAAGCTTTCTGCATGCTTGGTTTCATCAGTCAGCCCACCGAGTATAGCAGGTGGGATATCTTGTTGCAGCTGTACAAGACATTAGTGAGGCCACATTTGGAATACTGCATAGAGTTCTGGTTGCCCTACTATCGAAGGGATATTATTAAACTAGAAAGAGTGCAGAAAAGATTTACTAGGACACCATGTGGACTGGAAGGTTTCAGTTGTATGGAGAGGTTGGATAGTGTACGAGACTGAGGGGTAACCTTATAGAGATATATAAAATCACAAGAGGCATACATAAGGTAGATAGAGGCCAGCTTTTCACCATGTGACTCAGCCTTGTGGGGCTGCTTTACACTGTCTGCATCAACTCCACTCATTTTCGACAAGTTGATGCCTAATATGTGTTTATGCGTGTGAGTGCAAAAGAGTTTGTGTGTGTTTGTATAATCCTTTGTCTGAGTGTCACACTTTGAATTTAGACTAGCTGAGGAGAAGGCAAGAACTATCTTCATGAATAGGTTTTTTTAGGACATTGTTTATTGCATATTAATACCACGTTAATACACTGGGGAAGGCCAAGTGGTTTTATTGTTGGATTGTTAATCAAGAGACCCAGGTAGTGTCCTGAGACACAGGTTCAAATCTTGCCATGGCAGTTAGTAAAATTTGAATTCAATAAAAATCTGGAATTAGGAGTTTAATGATGACCATGAATCCATTGCAGATTGTTGTGAAAAAACCCATCTGGTTCACTAATATCCTTTAGAGAAGGAAAGTGCCATCCTTACCTGGTCTGGCCCACGTATGACTTCAGACCCACAGCAATGTGGTTGACACTTAACTGCCCTCTGGGCAATTAGGGATGGGCAATAAATCCTGGCCTGGTCAACAATGTCCACATTCAATAAATGATTAAAAGAAATGATACATTGTAAGTTGCCAGAAGTTCTCGTGCAGCCAAGGAAAGGATGGAACTAAAGATTTGTTTATAACACACAAACAGGAAGATAGAATGCATATATACAATGTCTGTACTTGCTGAGATTGCAATAACATATTTCATCCTTACTGACATGTACTGATGGTTAATTGTTGGTTATTTAGGGAAAGAAAAACTAGGAGAGACTAATGATTTGATAACAGTTTTTGTGTATACTGCAATTGCACAATAATAAACTGTGATACTTATGAAGTGCACATCAATTAGGTGTCAGGTAAATTGTAATTGGAAGATATAATTGTCTCTGTTTTATTGTATAACCCATGATGAGTGAATAGGTCCTTTCACATCAGCAGCTATTATAACTACATTACTGCTGTGAATTTCTGAAAATGTGTCATTGGGAGATAAATTTATAAATTTTAAAATCTGTTGTTTCCTTGATGAAAGGTTTTGATGAATAAAATAATTGAGGAATTATTTTACGAGCAGTGATGTTGTAACCAGGAAATACAGTTGAATTGATTGGAAGCATAAAGAGGCAGACATTGAGAGAAATTATATTTGTGCTCAGTATCTTGTAATGAACCAGAATACACAACCTGAAATACAAAAGGAGGCAGATTCACAGGGAAATGAGGGATGAAGAAGGGAGGGTGATGAATCAGATAGCTCCCTAAAACAGCTAAACCAGGTACAACATAATTTTACTAACTGCCAGGTACAATACTTACTGTCCTGTATCATTTTGTCGGGACTAATTTGGACCATGTAGCTCCCATTTTTAGGCATTAAGTGGCCAATTAAAATATGGAAATGGGGTGCAAGGTGCAAGCACACACTTTTGAGATTAAGTGCACAAAAGTTGCATTTTTGTAAAAGTGTTTGTCTACCTAATAGCCACCAGCAGCATCCATAGCAATAGGATGTTCATGTGAATGGAATCACAACTCTGATATAAAGCCCTGCTCTGTCTTAACCTCATGTGCATGACCACAACACCAAGCAGGATGAGCAAGTCATAGGAACATTGGGAACATATAAACAGGGGTAGGCCGTTCAGCCCCTCGAACCTGCTCTGCCTTTCAATGAGATCATGGCTGATCTGTGGCCTAACTCCATATTCCTGACTTAGGCCCATATCCCTTGTTACCCTTGCTTAATAAAAATGTGTCTATTTCAGATTAAATTTAACAATTAAATTAACATTGACTGCTTCTTGAAGAAGAGATCTCCAAACCTCCACTGCTCTTTGTGTGTCAAAGTGCTTTCTAACATTTCTCCTGAACAGTCTGACCCTCATTCTTAGATTACATCCCCAGTTCTGGAATCTTCAACCTGCAGAAATAGTTTATCATTATCTACCCTGTTTTCCCTGTTAGTATCTTGAAGAGCTCTATTTTCTTGAATTAAGAAGGTTAAGGGTGTTCTAGTTAAGGTCTAATTTGTCTAATCTTGCCTCCTAACATAACCCCAGGTATCACTCTTGTAACCCTGCATCCGAGTCCCTCCAGAGCTGATACATCCATCCGCAGCTGTGATGCTCACATCCTCCCACATATTTGCTCCCGTCAGTGGAGCTATTCAAAGGGATCATGAACAATTAATTTTGTCTGCTCCTGACACAATTGTTTTCTTCCTCTTGATTCTTGCCAGTTTAGCTGTGACTCCACAGATTACAAAGGCAGTGCAACAAAGGACTCCAATGCTGCCTTTAACTAGAATTGCCCCAGACAGTATGGAGTCCCCTGCTAAAGCGTAGCTGCTGCAAGGAGTTTGGGAGACACCTACAGCAAGCAGAGATGATGATGCAGCCTGCTGTTACACCAATTAACCATGGTGCTGCAGAACAGCAACTCACTACAGATTAATCAGGCATCAATAACATACCCATTTCAACTGGTTACAGTAATAATACAGTAACAGGGCTTTGAGTACAAGAGTAGACAAATTATGCCACAGCTTTATAGAACTTTAGTTAGGCTACACTTGGAATATTGCATATAGTTCTGGTTACCACACTACCAGAAGGATGCGAGGAGAAAGTGAGGACTGCAGATGCTGGAGATCAGAGCTGAAAATGTGTTGCTGGAAAAGCGCAGCAGGTCAGGCAGCATCCAAGGAACAGGAGAATCAACGTTTAAGCCCTTCTTCAGGAATGAGGAAAGTGTGCCCAGGAGGCTAAGATAAAAGGTAGGGAGGAGGGACTTGGGGGAGGGGCGTTGGAAATGCGATAGGTGCGAAATGTGACACTACCAGAAGGATGCGGATGTTTTGGAAAGGGTACAGAAAAGGTTTCCCAGGATGTTGTCTTGCATGGGGGATTTTAACTATGAAGAAAGGTTGGATAGACGGCGTTTGTTTTCACTAGAAGGCAGGAGATTCTGGGGCCACCTGATAGAAGTTAATAAGATTGTGAATGGCGTGGATAGAGTGGAAAGTGTGAAGGTTTTTTTCCCAGGATGGAGGAGTCAATTAATAAGTGACACATGTCCAAGGTGCGAGGGATGAGGGGAAAGTTTAAAAGAGATGTGCAAGGCACAGTTTTCACACAAAGGGTGGTGAGTGCCTGAAGCGTGCTGCCAGAGGAGGTGGCAGAAGTAGACACAATAACAGCATTCAAGATGCACCTGGACAGATACAGCTTCAATAACACTGAAGAATCTTGACACCATCCAGGATAAAGTAGCTTGCTTGATTGAATCCACATGCACTTCATTCAACATTCACTGAGGCACTGTGGTAGTAGTATGTACCATCTACAAATGCACTGCAGTAAGTTGCCAAGGTTACTTTGACTACACCTTCAAAACTGTCACCACAACCACATTGAGGTAAGCATATTGCTGCCAGGAAGTTCCCCTTCAAGTCATACATTAAATTCAAAACATCATCATTCCTTCACTATTGTTGGGTCAAAGTCCTGAACTCCCCTTGTAATAACACTGTGGATACACCTACACTCCCAAGGATTGCAGTAATTCTGTAAAATAGCTTGTTCAGCAGTGAATAAAGAATGGGTGATAAATGTTGATCTAAACAGCATGATTAGGCTTATCTCATGATTTTTTTTTTGAAAGTCACCAATCTATGAAAAATAATGTATTTCTATTCAGCCACCACATCTAAGAAGGTTAATTCTTTAATAACCAATTTAAACTACCAATCAAACAGTGAATCAAAACTCTGTTCTGAAATTATTTCAACACTTGAAACCCAGCCAAGCATTCATAATGTTATAATAGTATCCTTTGGACAAAGTAGAAAAATAACACATTGAAACTCTATTAACAGATGGCTATATCTTTATTTTCTAACACAATTCAGTTGACATGTCAATCAAACCAGTTCAACAGAGATTTTGTTTTCAAGTTGCCCTATTATATCTACCCTTTCTTTCAGTTTTAAACAGAATAGGAATTTACACAATTCAGATTGTAACAGTTATCCAGACTTGATCCAATCTTCCTGAGTGTTTATGGCCACATTTATGTGAACTACATTGCAGATTTAGGCCACTGAGCAGCCAATATGGGGTTTGTTTGAACTCAGTGTGCAATACCATTTGCCTGCTGAGCTTGGGTTTCCCTCCTTTCTGAGTCATGCCTCTCTTCCCCATTGGACCTATTTGAAATGGTGAAGGGAATTCTACAGCCAGGTCCTGCAATCCATTCTTAAAGTTCAATATAAGAGCCCTAGAGATCTACAGCACAAAAAGGCCCTTCAGCCCATCAAGCTGACATCAATCAAAAAGAACCATCTTACTATTCTAATTGGAGTTTCAGCTTTTGATCCATCGTCTTGTATGCTTTCACATTTGTGGAACCTTGCCATGTCTGTGAGAAATCCACCCTTGGCTACCATCTTGTTCCATGAAGTCTATATATTTTTAACATAAAACATAAGAACCAGGAGCAGGATTAGGCCGTCCGGCCCATCGAGCCTGCTCCACCATTCAATGAGAACATGGTTGATCTTTTCATGGACTCAGTTCCACTTACCAACCTGCTCACCATAACACATCATTCCTTTATTGTTCAATAATCTCTCTTTGCCTTAAAACATTCACAGAGGAAGTCTCAACTGCTTCACTGGGCAGGGAATTCCAGAGATTCACAACCCTTTGGGTGAAGAAGTTCCTCCACAACTCATTCCTAAATCTAGTCCCCCTTATTTTGAGGCTATGCCCCCTTGTTCTAGTTTCACCCACCAGTGGAAACAATCTCCCTACTTCTTTCTTATCTATTCCCTTCAAAATTTTGTCTGCTTCTATAAGATATGTAGATTTAAGTTTTTTTTGTGTTATTCTATTCAAAGTTCCTGTTGCCAGCAAAAGTTATACCCTACTGTTTCATGACATAAGAGTGTAATTATTTGATTAGATTAAATTACATTACAGTGTAGAAACAGGCCCTTCGGCCCAACAAGTCCACACCGACCCGCCGAAGCGAAACCCACCCATACCCCTACATTTACCCCTTACCTAACACTACGGGCAATTTAGTATGGCCAATTCACCTGACCCTGCACATCTTTTTGGACTGTGGGAGGAAACCGGAGCACCCGGAGGAAACCCACGCAGACACGGGGAGAACGTGCAAACTCCACACAGTCAGTCGCCTGAGGCGGGAATTGAACCCGGGTCTCAGGCGCTGTGAGGCAGCAGTGCTAACCACTGTGCCACCGTGCCGCCCACAAATGTGATGTTACATCACAAACAAACAAAGTCATAAGACAAGCAAAATGAACATTTAGCTTTATTTCATGTGGGATAAAATTGAAAAGTAGTGAAGTTATGTTGAATCATTGTGCCACCTTGGTAAGATCATATTTAGAGTGCAGCATGCAACATTCATCACCTTATTATAAACAAGATGAAGAAATGCAAGTCCCCCTAGGGTAGGGGAATTCAAAACTGGAGAACGTAGGTCTAAAGTGAGAGGGAAAGGGGTTAAAAGGAAACTAAGGGACAACTTTTCATGCAGAGGGTGGTGCATCTATGAAATAAGCTGACAGAGGAGGTGGTGGACGCTAGTACAATTCCAACATTTAAAAGGCATCAGTATAGGTACGTGAATAGGAAGTGTTGAGAGGGATATGAGCCAAATGATGGTAAACAGGACTAGAATAATTTAGGATATCTGGTCGGCATGGACGAGTTGGACCCAAGGGTCTGATTCTGTGCTGTACATCTCTATGACTCTATGGTGCAAAGAAGATGTACAAATATGATACCAGCAAAGTGTGTATTAATATATCAGCACAGGATTTACAGGCTCAGTGTCTTTCTGTTGGAGAAATAATAGTCAGCAAAGAATCCAGTGGGAAATTTAAAATAAAACCTCTACCCAGTGGGTAGTGAGATTGTGGAATGAGGACAAAAATGAATAAATGGCGACATTAATATAGACTTAGAGAAGGAAAGATGGAAGGGTCTCTCTGAAACAGCAGCATGGATCTCTTGGGCTGAATGGCCTGTTCTGTTCTGTATTTTCTCAGTAATTCTAAAGAAACTATTTTTGCAATGGGGGGCTGCTCAAAGGTTTATAAATCAGAAAGTAACTGTTACTGTTGGAATCTTCCTCCTTAAACTTTTATCAAAGCACAAATCCCTCTTGGGAGCTTAGGACTGATAAATTGAACTGACAGGATTCTTCTGAAAAATGAGGAAAAAAGAATTATATTTGTAAAATCAGCAAATGTAAGGTTCAGAATCTAACATCCAAATTACAACATGGACACCACACACTGACTCCTTGAAAAAGCATTCAATATTTAATAAGCTACTTTGATACCTTTTGAAACAAGGAATGTTTGATTAGTTGTGGTCAAGTCCTTTTTACCCTAATATATATCTTCATCAAACTTTTATTGAGTATCTACAGCAATGCACTCACAGTTATGTAATACTTCCCAGTGACAACAAACCAAGAAAATGGAGTGCTCAAGACTCACTGAAACAAATCCTGAAATGATCACTGAAATAATCACTGAAATAAATCCTGTAGAAGAAATGTAAGTGCTTGAAGCTTTTATTGTAGTAAAAATGCACATCGCTTAAACTTTTATCAGAAAGTTACTTAAAGGGCAACAGTCAAGTTAGCAGATTGGTAGGATTGACCCCTTTTCAGAAACATATCCTTAACCTGTGCTCAGACCCACATAGGATGAACATCTGTTATTTAACTCTAGAATCCTGCAGGAGTCCACCTTGAATGCATCTGTATCCAGTCCCGATATCTGACTTCATCTGACAAAAAGGCATTGCTCCAAAAGCTTGTGATTTCAAATAAACCTGTTGGATGATAACTTAGTGTCATCTGACATCGACCTTGTCTGTCCGGTTTCACACCGGCACCTTAATGTCTGAACACCTTGAGAGCGGAATTTCCATTGTCTAGCTGTATTATTTTATCATGGCTCTGACATCTCCCATCTCCAAGGTACTGTGTAAGTTCATGTTTCAGTGACAAATGGATGGAATGATTTCTGTCTGATTTTACTATTTTCACAAACTGTCAATAGTCAGGAGAGCTCAGAGATACTCCCACATTTTTGCAGTATCTTCACAAAAAGCAGAAAATAAAAACTTTCCACAACTTCTGGGATGAAGCTATGACTGCAAAGTGGAAGCAACCACAGAGGCATTTCCTATTACTAAAATATTCCTTGTGTAAGCTTAATACAACCCTCGGCAAAAGGAATAATGAGATTACCTCCCTATATCTAAACCCGCAAAACCTCCCTGGGACATCGCAATGGAGTAACTTCCTTTGAAGTTGTACTATGTAAAGAATTGTGTCTCAGAGTGAGGAGGATAATCAAGTGGGCAAAATCCCTGAGTTCATCTTACACACAACATTCATTCGTTAACTGAAGCATCTTTTTTAAAAAATGTGCAGGAGCTGTAACCCTGTCTTGTTTCTCAGACTTTGTGATCTCAAGGAGCAGTCCACCTGACACTCTTTCTGTGAAGGAAGAAAGATAATGTTATATTGTGAAAATGAAATAGTGAAATTATACAATTCAATGTGAGGAATCTCCAGAAACATCCCTAATTTTTACATTGAAAGTGAAATGCATTTATAGTTTCCATTTCTTACACTTGCAATTGTAAAATATGACATTTGGATTTTAAACAATTCCAGCAGAATTGAGCATATAGTCAGCATGACATTGTCAGAGGGATGTCATGCCTAACAATTTTGACTCAATTTTTCAAGAGGTGATCAAGTGTGCAGATGAGGGTAAAGCAGTTGATGTCATTTATATGGATTTCAGCAAAGCCTTTGACAAGGTCCCACATGGGAGACTGGTAAAGAAGGTAAAAATACCAGGGTAAATGACAAGACATATCCAAAATTGGCTTAGTGACAGGAGACAGAGTGTGGTGGGAGAAAGTCCAGTGTTTGTGATTGGAGGTTGGTGTTCAGTTGTGTACAATAGAGATCAGCACTGGGTCCCATAATGTTCCTGATATATTAATGATATGGAAGAAGAAAGTATGGGGTGGATAAGTGGGTTTGTGGATGACACAAAGATTGGAAAGGTGGTTAACAGTGTCACAGGTTACAAGAGGATAGATAGATTGGTCAATTGGGCAAATCAGTGGCAGATCAGATTTAACCCTGATAAATGTGAGGTGATGCACTTTGGAAGAAGTAATACGATAAGGCCATGTTTGATGAATGTCAGGACACTAGGAAACTCAGAGGAATCGAGGGATCCTGGAGCGCTTGTCCACAGGTTAGTAGAGTGTTTAAGAAAGCAAATGGCACACCTGCCTTAATTAGTTCAGGCCTAGATTATAAAAGCAGGGAGGTTATGTGGGAGCTGTACAAAACTTTACTGAGGCCACAGCTGGAGTGCTGTGAGTGATTCTGGTTAACTCACTGTAGGAAGTATGTGATGCACTGGAGGGGGTGAAGAGGAGATTTCCCAGGATGTTGCGATGAAGGGAGGCTGGATAAGCTCGGGTTGTTTTCTTTGGAGCAACAAAGGTTGAGAGGGTGTCCCTATAGAGTGTATCAGATTGTGAGGGGCTTGGACAGGATACAATGCAGCAGTTCCCTTTAATTGATGGGTCAGTAATGAGGGGGCATCATTTTAAAGTCATAGGGAATTTGAGGAAAACTTTATTCATTCAGAAGGTGGGATCAAGAATGCATTACTTGGGAGGAATGCTGAGGCTGAAAACCTCGTAACCTTTAAAAAAAATGTGGATGTACACTAGAAATATCATTACATTAAAAGCTATGGGCCATGTGATGGAAAGTGGGACCTAGTATCGACTTAGAGTAAGTTTTTGTTGGTGAAGACTCAATCGTCCAAAGGCTCTTCAGTACAGGATAGATCTATGATTATTTACTCTAAAACATCTTTAATTGGTCACTTGAAATACCCATCACTTTGTTAAAAAAGCACCTCAGCCCCTTAGGGCAGAGTTTAGTAAAGTGACACTGTATCCTTCCTAGCTTTCAGGATCTGGGAATTCTTATTTTCAAGTCTTCATTTTCACATTTGACAATTTGTCCCACCAGACTTTGCCTCAGTTCTGATCAATTTAATTAATATTCAATGTCTTCTACCTCAACGTATGGTGACAGATTTGCTTGTGTCTTCACTTTTGAAGGTCATGGGTTCAAGACTGACTCGGATCTGAACTGATGCTGACACTAATCTGCAAAGATTATACTGTACTTTGAGAAGTGTTGCCTTATTCGATGAATTGTCTATGATCTCAGAAAATTGTGGAAGATTCCAAGACACTCTTCGTGGCCAGCCTTTATCCTTCAGGCAAAACCAACCATTTCAACTCCTCCAACTCCTCCAACATGTCCATCCTAGGCTCCTCCACCATTAAAATAAGGCCATGTGCAAACTGGAAGAAAAACACCTCATCTTCCCCCTCAGGAGCTTACAGCCTAATGGCCTCAACATAGCTTCTAAATCTCCCTACCCCCCACCTTATCCCAGGTCCAGCCCTTTCTCTCTCCCCTCTGAACCCTTGACCTAACCCTACCTGTTCGTCCTCCTTTCCACCTATCTGCTCCACCCCGTCCAATCTTGATCACCTCCCACCTGCATCCATCTATTGCCATCCCACCTACCTTTCCCCCAGCTCCACCCCTCCCTCTATTTATTTCTCAGCCTCATTCCCCCTCCCCAGTCTTGATGAAGAGCCCTGCCATACATGTCAACTCGCCTGCTCCTTCGGTGCTGCCCGAAATGCTGTGCTTTTTCCAATGCCACACTTTGTCGACTCTGACTTTCTAGCATCTGCAGTCGTTACTATCTCCAAACTGCTCAAAGCAAAACAGCAAAAGCAGAAACAAGGACAAAACTTGCAGGAGGAATTCAGCAGATCTGACAGCATCTGTGGAGTGAGATACAGAGTTAACGTTTAGGGTTCAGTGACCTTCCTTCAGAATTCCAGATGTCAATTCATCTCAGTGCTGCTTGTGAAAATGTGCGACATTGAAATTAGACAGCTCAGACACCTACAAAGTACCATCATTCATTCCAGTTATATCATTGACCATGAAACCATGTTGAGGAACTTCAATCTCAAACGTTGCTACATAACTTTCCTTCCTAGACCTCTCCATTTCTATCTCAGGCGACCGACTCAACACAGACATTTATAAAAAACCGACCGACTCCCACAGCTACCTAGATTACACCTCCTCCCACCCTGCCCCCTGTAAAAATGCTATCCCATATTCCCAATTCCTCTGCCTCCGCCGCATCTGCTCCCAGGAGGACCAATTCCAATACCGAACAACTCAAATGGCCTCCTTCTTCAAAGACCGCAATTTCCCCTCTGACGTGGTCGACAATGCTCTCCACCGCATCTCCTCCACTTCCTGCACCTGCGCCCTTGAACCCCGCCCCTCCAATCGCCACCAGGACAGAACCCCACTGGTCCTCACCTATCACCCCACCAAACTCCAGATACATCATATCATCCTCCATCATTTCCGCCACCTCCAGACAGACCCCACCACCAAGGATATATTTCCCTCTCCACCCCTATCAGCATTCAGGAGAGACCACTCCCTCCACAACTTCCTCGTCAGGTCCACACCCCCCACCAACCCAACCTCCACTCCTGGCACCTTCCCCTGCAACCGCAAGAAGTGCAAAACTTGCGCCCACACCTCCTCCCTCACCTCCCTCCAAGGCTCTAAGGGATCCTTCCATATCTGTCACAAATTCACCTGCACCTCCACACACATCATTTACTGTATCCGCTGAACCCGATGTGGTCTCCTCTACATTGGGGAGACAGGCCGCCTACTTGCGGAACGTTTCAGGGAAAACCTCTGGGACACCCGCACCAACCAACCCAACCGCCCCATGGCTGAACACTTTAGCTCCCCCTCCCACTTCACCAATGACATGCAGGTCCTTGGCCTCCCCCATCACCAGAGCCTGGCCACACGATGCCTGGATGAAGAGCGTCTCATCTTCCGCCTAGGAACCCTCCAACCACACAGGATGAATGTAGATTTCTCCAGCTTCCTCATTTCCTCTCCCCCCACCTTATCTCAGTCCCAACCCTCGGATTCAGCACTGCCCTCTTGACCTGCAATCTTCTTCCCGACCGCTGCGCCCCCACCCCTTCTCTGGCCTATCACCCTCACCCTCACCTCCTTCCACCTATCGTATTCCCAGCGCCCCTCCCCAAATTCCCTCCCCCCTACCTTTTATCTTAGCCCGCTTGGCACACCAGCCTCATTCCTGAAGAAGGGCTTATGCCCGAAACGTCAATTCTCCTGCTCCTCGGATGCTGCCTGGCCTGCTGTGTTTTTCCAGCACCACATTTTTCAACTCTGTTACTCCAGCATCTGCAGTCCTCACTTTCTCCTAGTTGCTACATAACTGTAGGGTGTACAAAGTTAAAAATCACATAACACCAGGTTTTGGTCCAACAGGTTTAATTGGAAGCACTAGCTTTCGGAGCGACGCTCCTTCATCAGGTGGTTGTAGAGGACATAATTGTAAGGCACAGAATTTATCGCAAAAGTTTACAGTGTGATGTAACTGAAATTATACATTGAAAAATACCTTGATTGTCTGTTAAGCCTTTCATCTGTTCGAATACCATGATAGTTTCACTTCTTTCATGTGTAAATCATAAAACCGTTTTTTAAAAGTTGCATTCTCAGGTTAACTGTAACAATTGGTGTTAGCTAGACAATATGTTGAAGGTGTTAGCCCCCTGTGTTCTCTGTCTATGCCATGATGTTTAGATTGATTCTAATCTAAAAAGTAAAATAACAGAGTTTTACATGAATTCATGCAGTTTTTGAGCAAAGTACATGTAACTCTGTAAGTAACTGTAGGGGAGTAGGCTTCTGCTAACTTTTATTGTCTTCATAAAAGACCACCTGAGTGAGATCAATTGAAGCAGCTCAAAAGATTACAAAAACTTTAACATATGTTACATTAAATGTAAATTGAGCTTCTGCAATCATTAATGGCTTAAAAATAAATCCACCTGAATCTTGCTCTGCCCGTGAGAATGATCTGTTTCCATTGAATTAGCTCATTATACTTCTTTAAGGAAACTCTTTAAATTGAGTTCACTTGTTTTAATTCCAATGACACCAGATATTTTAAAATAAATTTAGTAAGACTGATTGATGAACACAAGACTAAATAAAAATGGTAAGGGGTTCAGTAAAGCATTGATTTCAAATCAGGCCAATGACAGTTTGAAATCTGTACATGTTTCTGAAAATTACTGATTTTTCTGATAGAACTATTTTCAGCTCCAATTATTAAAATGCACCTGGTAATCACATTGAAATAAACCATAGAATATCTTCAATGCAGAGGAAACAGAGTGGTTATGTTCTATCTGTGTTCCAACTGGGAGCTGGCACAAGGAAACATACGTGCAGTGCAAATGCATTTTTAGCTGAAACTTAATCTGTAATTGAACCAGTGCAATTTCTCACACAGTTTGTCCCTAAATTGCTGATTGTACTCTAAACAGAAACTCAACTGCAACTTACTCATTCTTTCACTCTATCCTGCCTTTCTGGATAGTTGATCATTTCACTCACTTTTCACACATAACCATTCTGCCACTATGCCTTCTGGGAGTAGTAAGTGTCTGCGGTAATTATATTCTTTATTATTATCACCCCTTATATTTCCTTGTGGGTGTTAACTGCTTGAATATTATTTGTGTGGGAGATTTTCATTGGTTTTAAAGGGATGACAAGCATTAGCAAAGTGAATCCATCAAAATTATTGAATGTAAGCAGGAATGTTGTCACATGAAAACAAAGTTAAAAAGCACACAATACCAGGTTATAGTCCAACAGGTTTATTTGAAATGATAAGCTTTTGGAGCACTGCTCCATCCTCAAGTAGCCTGTATTATTTATCATTGTAGCAAAGCCAATTAAATCTGAACAATAGGGATCTAGGTGAAAGTTTCTTAAGTTAAGTAAAAGATCATCATTTCTCCCTTTCCTTTCATTTGGAAACCTTGGTAATTTTCTCAGTTCAATATGTTACGACATGGTGTAAACTCTCCTGGTTACTTTAAAAAGAGCAGCACAGAAAAGATTTATCCTGTGCAGTAATCTGTGAAAATTAAAGAGACCAAGAACTATTTAAAGTAAAAATTAACAACTTTATTTCAAATGGGATAACAGAGAATAATTAGCTAACAACTATTTACAACTCCTTCCTCTAACCTATCTTTTACATTGCCCTCTGTAATATTAGTCTGATAAAACCCTGGATTAAGATTTATCAAAAATTCAAGTTTTCAAAACCAGCCAGCTGTCGAATCTTCTATCTGGATTTTGCTGTGTCTTCTTTTCTTTTTCTTTGGGATTATGCTTCACAGGTCAAAGATCGATAAAGGTACCCTTAAGAGAGCTATTCTTTGGGTAGTCTGTACATGCTGGTGCCTTGGCAGTTCTCCTCTCAACTGTTCAATTTTCCCTGGTCTTATACTCCCAAAGCATCGGATTGTGTCATTGGCTTTTAAGATTGTCAATATACTCAATTCAAACTGGATTGGCTTTTGGTATTGGCTTCTCCATAACAAATAACAGGCCATGAAACAAGGCAATGAAATATCTGAGCAGAAAATATGTAAAATATGTGAAAGCTATAACCCAGGGAAAAGGGAAGCTGCCCCTTTCACTTAACTCACTCTAACTCTGCCAACTTAACTTATGTTACCTCAACACACCTTTCCCCAGGGCTCACAGACTATGCTCTCACTATTACATGCATCATGGCCATCCAATGACTCTCACCTATCTCATTCTCCTTCTCTCCCTCTAAGCTTCCTACTTACTCACTGAGGACACATCACCACAACTCCTGTTCCTATACCATCACTAACTTTTCTCTCATCCATTCCATCATACTTAATCTCTTTGATCACAATCCAAGAAAATGCAATGTCCCAGCCCCTGCACTGACCTGCAGGACAATCTGACTGACCATGACCCACCTCCATCACCCCTTCCTGACACATATTGTAGGTGTGATATTGACATAGCATGACATCGCACAGTGATATGTACAGCACCTAACTGACTGCTCGATACAGTGCTCCCCACCATGACAAACTGCCACTCTCTCGCTCTCTCTCCCTCTGTGTTAAGCAAAGTGGACAGAGGCTGGCAGTTTCCAAGTAAATGCAAAGCGAGTGAGTGCTAAGAAATGGAGCCAGGAGCCCTGAGCTTGTGTAGATTCATGATATGCATATACGTGTGTGTGCCTGCATGGGGAAAGTGTACAACGCCTCGGTCTGGGAGCAGGAGTGACGATGTGGCGAGGCTGGTGGATTGCCGCAGCTAAGCTGGGTGAACAGACAATGGTGAATCCAGCTGATCATGGAGCACACAGGGTCATGGTTGTGCAGACAAACAATGTCAGGGACAACCATCTGGTGAGCTTCAGCTGCCCGGTCCCTGCTCCGAGTTGCCTCTTGAGAATTTGCACCATCTATTTCCTTAGTGAGGGAGAGAGAATTGGAAGGGGAGTAGAAATAAGGCAAGTTCAGGATTCGATGAGATGCAAATGTATGCAAATGAGTCAGTGACACTCAATGGTGAGATTCTGAAGTTACCATTTAAAGTTTGATGGAAAATTCGAAACTTTTTCTCAACTTCTGATTTTATTTATTCTCTCAGCATTTTAGGGACAGAAGGAACAGGAGTAGGCTATTCAGCCCTTCAAGCCTGTCCCACCATTCAATGAGATCATGGTTGGTCTGTAGCCTAACTCTATTTACCTGCCTTTGGCCCAGATCCCTTAATACCTTCACCTAACAAAACTTCATTTCTCTCTGAATTAAAATCAACAACTGCTCCAGAATGCACTGCCATTTGTGGAAGTGAGTTCCAAACCTTTCCCACCCTTTGTGTGTTGAAGTACTTCCTAACATCTCACCTGAATGATCTGACCCTAAATCTCAGGCTGTCTTCTAGAGTCTCCCACCAGTAGAAGTACTTTACCTTTAACAACCCTGTCTTTTCCTGTTAATATCTGTAAAACTTTGATCAGATCACACCTTAACCATTTAATTTTGAAAGAAAAACAGGCCTGATTTATCTGATCTCTGCTCATAACACCTGAAGTCCAGTCATCATTCTCATAAAGCTCCCGTTAGACTCCCTCCCTGGCCAATCTATCCTTCCTTAGGTGCGGTACCCAGATCTGCCCACAGTACTCCAAGTGGGGTTTAACTTGGATTCTGTACAACTACAGCATAACATGTAACCCTTTCTCCACTCCTTGACAGATAGTGATCAATATTCTGTAGGCCTTCTTAATTATTTTCTGCATTTGTTTGTGACATTTTAAAGATCTTAAAGATTTTGAAGATTTTCCCACATTCCTCATCATTACTCACGCCACACCAGGGTGAGGAAAATTGTACCCGACCAACTCAAGTCAAACTAAGAATTAATAAATCCTGGCTCCAGTTGTATATTTCTCCAGTCCAGCATACAATGACTGTAGAAATGTTTTTTGAATGTAGCTGTCAGATTTTAATTTGGCCAGATTTAGAACATTGTGTGCAGTTCTGGTCACTGCACTATAGGCAGGATCTGAAGGCTTTAGTGGGGATGCAAAAGAAGTTTATCAGGATGTTGCCTCGATTGGAGTGTATTATTGGAGAAGTTGGACAAAGTTGGTTTGATTTCATGAGAGCATTGGAGGCTGAGAGGTGACCTGATAGAAGTTTATAAAATTATGAGACGTGGATCAGAGTCTTTTGCCAAGGGTGGAAATGTCAAATACTAAGTGACATAGGTTTAATGTAAGAAGGAGAAGAGTTTAAAGGAGATGTTCAAGACATTTTATTTTCAGAGGGTAGTAAGTGCCGGTAGAGGTGGTAGAAGCAGGCGTGATAGCAATGTTTAAGAGGCATTTCGAAAAAACCCATAAACAGGCAGTGAATAGAAGGACCACGTCCAGGCCGATGGGATTAATTTAGAATGGTATCATGGTCAGCACAGATACGTTGGGCCAAAGGGCCTGAAACTGTTTTATGTTCTAATGAACTGGAGACTGTTGCTATTCAGTGGAAGGAGGGGGCTGGGCATCAAGAGATCATTGTTCCAGTGATGGAAACCAAAGAGACAAATGTGAGGTGGAAGTCTAATATTATTTGACCGAAAATGTACAAAGTGCCAATATTTACCACATCTGAAAATCGAACATGTGTTTTATGATTCTTCTGTCTGGGTCCAAAAATTATTCAATCCTAAAGATATTGATGGTGTGTTCTGATTTTACAAATGAAATATTTCTATAACCTGTAAATTAAATAATCCTGTTTGTGATCTGCATTCACTATTTTCACGGCTTTATCTCAAGTAAAGAGCTCAGGTTTCTGCTCTTGTCTTGCTGATTAGTTCTATCTCTGTTTTAGTCCTTGCATTCTGCCTGCTCCTCCAGTCAGGACCATATTTCTCCATCCACTGACATTAATTTCACGAGTGCCAGATCCCTTTTTTTTCCCTGTCCCTGACCAATTCATTTAACCACTTTCAGCTGAAACGACAGCTGGAGCATGTTAATGGGAAACAAAGTAAAAGAGGGCGAGACCCTTGAGTGTGGGTAAGTTAATGATTCATGTTCTGTTCACTGGAGCCATTTTCTCCAGTGATCTCAAGGTGGCTATCCATTCTAATCCTGGGTCTTCCAGTGGACAGGTTGGCCTGCTCATTCATCAACTGCACTAAATTTGAAAGAGCTACATTTTACATCCCCTATGGTTAGAAGCCTAAAATAATCAGACTTCTTTTATTTTCAGAAAGTGAGTTGTCTTCCTTTCTCCTCTACCCCTACTCCTGATTGTGGGGTAAGATGAGGAGACAGGCAATGCATTAGATCAAATCAGAGATGGATTCAGATTTAATTTTCCATGTGCCTCAATTCAGATGATGTAACTGAATTCAGTCAATGAAGTATTAATGCAATAGAAACAAGAAAATGGATGCAGGACGACATTGTTACACAAAGATCTTTTTTTTAAAACTCAGAATAGCTTTGAAAAATGATGATATCTATTATAATGTACATGTATGCTTTGGTAACTTTCTTTGTTCCCCAGTGAAATATTCAGATCAGGCACACTTTATCTTGTGCTTTCAGCCAATACTGTTACCTGCACATTGAGATACCAGCATAAAGTATCTCAGGCTATTGGTGTCTGCACGCATACTGTCCTGAAGGCTGCTTGCAGCTTATCTCGAAGCAAAGATTTTTTTTTAACTATTTATGATCTGTAACACTGGTTTATTTACATCACTTTATAGCAAATCGTTACTGGTGTAATACCTAAGACAACTTTGTTCACTTGCTCATTCTAGATTGATGTCTTCTCTCCTGCTGGTCAATCAATCATTTACAACACTACAATTTATGTGAATCTCATTAAATAACAAAGTTATCCCCAGAAATTTGAGCAAAATGGAGGTTTATCACTAGTTATGGTAAAATGGAGGTGAAACGAGCCATGGTTGGCTTTGTTAAAAGGGGGAGAGTGAATTTGAACTCCACATCCTTCCCCCACCCAATCCTGTGCTCTCTGTTTCTCTTTCTTTGATTTATTTAACAAGAGAATACACCTTAAAGGCAGCCATTGCCAAAATGATTTATCATCCAAAAGAAAATGACCTTATTCTCTTTGTAAAGCATTGGTTACGGATTGAAGGCTTCAATTTTTGAGATCAAAATAATTTGGTTCTAATAATCATGCAGAGATACCCAGACGTGGTCAACGTGTGAATAGTCATTTGATTCCCTACGTGAAGAACATAATGAATACTTGTGAATTCTGAATTAATCCTTTAATCACATCCTATTCATTCAATGACCTTTGCTAACAGTTCTATTTATCACAGTATAATTTTACCTCATTAGACATGTGTAATTTTATCTATACTTGGGATCTTTTCAAATTTGCTTCTATTATTTTGTTTCTGACTTCCATTTGGCTTTAGTAGACAATTTAAAATCAAGACAGTTCCTCCTGCCAAATCATCTATGAAGGCTATAAAACTTTGAAATTGAGCTTTAATAAGCTGTCCTTGTTCAAGTCGAAATCAGTGACTAAGAATTATTGATCTTTAAAATCATATAATACCATTGTATTACTCTTTGGAGATCTACATTTAATTTTTTTTATTGGCTGTCTAGCGTATCCAAAAAAGTGTGGCCAATCAGATGCAAATCAATATCTTTATCATGTTCCAATGCACATCCAGAGCCAGTGCGGTGGGTCTCCTGCAATATCCTTTCAGATGTTTGAATTTTCAAGATAAACGTTTGCATCGTCCCTCCTTTTATAAAATAGTGGGGTTTCATTTGTCACACTCCACATCTGCTGTGGTGGTTCCAGAAACTGCAGAATTTAGAATATGATGCATTCACTATTTCCATGGCCACCTCTTTTTGTAACCTTTACTCATAGTAATCCCCTTTATTTCATCCTTCCCAAAAGACACTTGCTTTCCCAGCATTCCTGGGAATTTATTTGAGTCTTCTTCTGTGAACACAGACCAAATGTAATTGTTTAATTGCTCTGCCATTTCTTTGTTCTCTAATATCAATTCTCTCTTCTGACTGTAATTGGATTTCATTTTTCCTTACCATTGTATTTATTACACAATAGGGAATCTCCTCAAGCCTGTTTTATATGTTCCTTGCAAGTTTACTCTCACTCTATTTTCACTTCAACTCCCCGTCCCACTCCACCAAGGACATGCAAAGCCTGGTCTCCTCCACCGACAAATCCTAGCCACTTGACGACTGGAAGAAGAACACCTCATCTTCTGCCTTGGAATCCTCCAATCACACAACATCGACTTCACTAGTTTCCAAATCTCCCCTCCCTCCACCTCATCCCAGGTCCAACTCTCTAACTCAGTACTGACCTCTTGAAGTGTCCTACCTGTTCATCTTCATTTTTTTCTTGGCAAGTGTAGGACTCCATTTTCTGTTGTATTTTTTTCTGCTGTATTTTTTTCTGTTGTATTTTTGTAGCAGAAAGGATGACTAAAAGCATACCTGTTCCAAAGGATGTCCTTACTCCTCACAAATATTAGCAATGATCTATCCACCTTTTAATGAATCTGCCCAATTAATTACAATTAACTCATGTCTCATTCCTTCATAGTTTGCATTGTTTTGATGCAGGGCCCCAGTTTCAATTGAGCTACTTCACTTTCTATTCCAGTAAAGAATTCTATCCGGCTTTGGTCACACTTCCCTAAGCGATTTCAAACAGCAAGATTATTAATTAAATTCCCTTCAGCTCACAATAACAAGTCTTGGATAACCTGTTCCCTTGTTGGTTCTTCAACCAATCCGTCTATAAAACCCTCAATCCAGGAATTCACCCGCCACTGTATTATTGCACATGTGGTTTTACCCAGTCTGTTTGAAGATTAAAGTCACTCTTGAGTACTGTAGCTCCTTTCTTTACACATATTTTTATTTTTTTCTTTAATGCTGTCTCCTGTCTTATCTTTACTGATTGCTGGTCTGCAGACACTTCCTACAAATGTTTTACAATGAATTGCAAACCTTCTTCCTGAGGTTGAGGCACGTGAATACTTTGGTCCAGTTGCAATACAGATTTGAGGATCGAAGAAAGATCAGTGAAACTCATAGCACTGTTCCAAGAAGCAAATGATACAGGGTTTTATCTACAACAAATTCTGTGCCACTGTGGCACAGTGGTTAGCACTGCTACCTCACAGCGCCAGAGACCTGGGTTCAATTCCCACCTCAGGCTACTGACTATGTGGAGTTTGCACATTCTCCCCGTGTCTGCGTGGGTTTCCTCCGGGTGCTCCGGTTTCCTCCCACAGTCCAAAGATGTGCAGGTCAGGTGAATTGGCCATGCTAAATTACCCGTAGTGTTAGGTGAAGGGGAATGGGTGGGTTGCGCTTCGGCGGGTCGGTGTGGACTTGTTGGGCCGAAGGGCCTGTTTCCACACTATAAGTAATCTAATCTAATCAGTCAGTTATCAATCTTCACTGAGAAGAAATATAACAAAAAAATTTATGGGGTGATCTAATTATCAGTTTTGATTGCTTACTACCGTGCATCCATTATGACTTCCCAAAGTGCACTTTTTCTTGTACCTATTCGATTAGGTGCTCAGACCTGCTGAGTTTCCTCACCATACTAAGTTTTTGTTTCAGTTGAAGATAATGGTCAATAGAGTACATAATCTGCTAACTGTTGTATGTAACTTGCAGCACCATACCTCTGTAAGGATGAGGGCACATTAGAGAAAGTGTCACGGATACTTATGAGAATGGCTCTGGAGATGAGAAACCTCAGTTATGAAGATAGATTGGAGAAGCTGTGACTATTTTCCTTGGAGAGGTGAAGGCAAATGTGAGATATGATTTAAGTTTCCATACTCAGGAGAGGTCAGGAGTAAGTAGACAAGGAAAAACTATTCCTGCTTCTAAAAGGAACATGAATGAAAGGACACAGATTTAAAGTGATTTGCAGAAGAAATAAATGTGACATGAGAAAACCTTTTTACACACAATGAGTGGTTCAGACCTTGAATGTATTTCTGGAAATGTGGTGAGGCACATTCCAGCCTCGGCTGACTGACTTTGTGGAGTTTGCACGTTCTCCCCATGTCTGCGTGGGTTTCCTCTGGGTGCTCCGGTTTCCTCCCACATTCCAAAGATGTGCAGGTTAGGTGAATTGGCCATGTGAAATTTCCCGTAGTGTTAGGTGCATTAGTCAGAGGGGAATGGGACTGGGTGGGTTACTCTTCGGAGGGTTGGTGTGGACTTGTTGGGCCGAAGGGCCTGTTTCCACACTGTAGGGAATCTAATCTAAACTAATCATTCAATTGACACATATAGAGGTGGGGCACTAGATAATTACTGAAATAGCAGCAGTGTTTATGGTTACAGAGAAAAGGTAGGAGGAAATCCTGTTGTTCATTTGGAGAGCCGGTAGAAATACCATGAGCTGAAAGCTTGATTATGATCCTTAAAATTCCTGTGATTCCATGATGTTGCTACAGACTGGTCCATATTTCATATTCACTGCCAATCATTGTGTAATGTGCAGTAAATGCAAATTTGTACCAATAAATCTGAACAGGAAAGTATGTGTGAGAGTGAAAGGAAGGCAAGTAGCAAGGGTAAAGAAGGACAGGTCAAGATCCTGTCTTCAGATCAGAAAATAAGGAGCCCAGAAAGGTTAAGGAGGCAGAGAAATTATGGGGAAAAGTTTGAGATTTTTTTCCATTATGTATCATGAACTGTGTGATAGCTTAATACAGTCCATCACGAGAGGCCAAAATAACACCACAAGCAAATGTTAGAATAGCAGAAACTTTGTTTAAACAAGGGAATAACTCAAACAAAGTGTTTGGTATATCTTTGTTAATTGAGGGTCAGACAGTAGATCCAGCGTTAAGTAAGGGATAGCACAGATAGTTCACACTGAAGCTGAGCTGAAAAGCAAAAACCCACAGTAACGAAGTGAGACACCTTCATTCACAATACTGAAAGCCATGGGTGACATGGTGGCTCAGTGGTTAGCACTGCTGCCTCACAACGCCAAGGGCTCGGGTTTGATTCCACCCCAGGTGACTGTCTGTGTGGAGTTTGCGCATTCTCCCCGTGTCTGCATGGGTTTCCTCTGGGTGCTTCAGTTTCCTCCAATCCAAAGATGTGCAAGTCAGGTGGGTTGGCCATAGGAAAATGTAGGGTTATGGGGATGGGGCATGGTTATGGGTAGGATGCTCTTCGGACGGGCAGTGAGAACTAGATGAGTTGAATGGCCTATATCCACACTGTAGGGATTCTAATGACAGTGGCTCCTGGACTCATTGGGCTTCATAGTGTGGAGTTTGGAAAGGAAAATGCCACAAAACAAATTTTGGCTTTAAGTACAACTAGGAAACAAGAGATAAACATTGCTGTGACTGCAAGAGAAGTATCATGGTTTTTCTTGTTGGAAGGGAAAACAACTTTTTATTCAAATGATGCAGCAAAACACAATTATATTAATGGATCAGTTGTTATGAAGTTGAAGGCATGTATTATACCTTTAAGAGACAGTGAAGGGTTGCACTGACAGCTTGCAAGCACATGTCGTGTGACTGACTAGCAGTCTCAGAATGTACTGGAAAATTGAAAATATATAACATTTGGCTGTAAACCAAATACCTCAGTTGTTTTGACCACAATTTGAATGTAACCAATCTGCTTAAGTTACGCCCCAGGATACTAAAACCCATCAAGTTTGAATTTATTGTTTTTGACAATATCGAAGCTATAAGACCATCCAATATTTAGGATATAAAAAAGCCGGCGTTTTGACAGTTAGACAGAGAGTAAACTGTCATCTAGAGAGAGACTGCCATGCAAACCATTCTCTATCAAAGGTACCTTTTCATATGAGACATCTTTGCAGTGAAAGATAGAAGATGACCCGGGGAGATCTACAGCAGGAGAAGGCTCAGGCAGGAGATCCAGGGTTAAGTAAGGGATAAGATAGTTCACACTGAAGTTGATGCTGCAGAAGCTCCAGGGAGTTTTATATTAAACACTGAGTTCTGATGAGGAAATTGAAACATCTTCACAGACCTGTCGAAGAGGAACAAACGATTGTTCATCAGGAGGGTGGGAGTTAGAGTGAGGGTTAGGGTGAGAGTTAGGGTTATTGTAAGGATGTATTTCAAGTTGCACATGGAATTCCTATGGCCCATAGGAACATAGGAAATGTGGGCATTGATACAGGACAGGAGTTCATAAAGATGTATAACAGTTCTATGAAACATGTTATACATACCAGGCAGTAGGAAAACCTCAGCATGTAGTCAGACAGGCACCATTGATACCCAGACCAATATTTGAAGAGCCATTTAGTCAAGTTATGATGGATTGAGTGAGACCATTACCGAAAACAAAAGACCAGATCGGGATGGCAGATTTCTGTTGCTAAACAACCATGTTACTCAAATCTAGTGTCAAAAAAGATCTGGATTCATCCCAAGACGCATTGGTTCTTTAGGAGAGTTATGAGTCAAGAAATAAGAAGAGTCCTCTCTGTGTCCCTCAGACCCCTTCGATCTCCCCTCCCTCTGACCTTTCACCTGCAATCAGCCTGTTCATTGAGAACTGTTGATGTGACATCAGTCACCTTAATTTTTCTGCTTCCCCTCACCCATTCAAACCAATCTCCCTATCAACTGACTGCATTCTATGCTCTCTGATCAAATCCTGACTTTGTGATTAAGCCTCCTGACAAGGATGCTGTTGTTGTCTGGCATACCGATCTCTACATTGCTGAAGCTGAGCACCAGCACTCAGACATCTCCTCCTATCTCTCCCTGGACCATGACCACACCATGGAACACCAGGCCATTGTGCCCACAACAGTCACGAATCTCATTGAATCTGGCGATCCCTGAACACACCAACGTCCACTCCACTGCTCTGCCCACATCTTCTCTCATGTCCTTACCTCAACTCCCACACCAGGCCTTCTCATCACATAGGCTGCTTCCATCACTGTCACATCATTTTCACCCACTGGCTGTCCTCATTAGCAGCTTTTCTTTCTCCCTGCTCACCTATTTCTTTGTCTTATCAGCTGCCGTTCTCTCTCTCTCTCTCTGAGTTCCATTTCCACTTGTCATTCACTTCCTCACTACCCTCTCCCTTACTCCCTGTCCGCCCTATCTTTACCATATACACTAACCTTTTCCTCACAACAGTTATGTTGAAGAAGGGTCACTGGCCCCAACACATTGACTCTGTTTCCCTCTCCACACTTGCTGCCAGACCTGCTGAGTTTCTCCAGCATTCACTGTGTTTGTTTCAGATTTCCACCCTCCGCAATATTTTGTTTTTATGTAACTGTTGAAAAGTGCCCCGTGTCAACCAGTTGCATTTTACGCCCAATGTTTAATATCATTTTCAAAATATTGTACACATTGGTGTACTTCCAAAGGACTGTGACAGAGTTGGAGTAACACCATGGAAAAACACTGTATTTATTGTTACAAAGGATGCTAGAAATCTGAAATAGAAACAGAAAATGCTGCAAATAATCAGCAACTCCATCAGAATCTGTGGAGAGGGAAACAGAGTTTACAGGAAAATCCTTCACATTTTATTGCTGACGAGTGTGAAGGTGGAGAGGGCATTTTATTCAGTGGGATGGTGAAGCAGCACTTGTTCTGCCCTGGCCAGAATTAAACTGGGATGGGGATAACCCATGGTCAGCCTTCTCCCCCATTCTCCCCCAACCAATTGAGATTAATGTTGAATTCATGACCACTTAAGTCTTTCAGCCAGCCTTGTGTCAACACAGCTGTCAGTGGCTGTGTCACCTTGTGGTTTGCCCAGCAGCTTGTCATCTCCTGACCAGAGTTGGACATTCCTTCATAAAAGGCACTCAGTTCCTGCTGAATGGGGGCCATTCACCTGCCCTTGCCACTGGCTCTTCTGCCCCTCTCACCGGGTGATCCCTTAACTTATGCCAACCTTACCCTACTAGCCCACCCCCACCTCTCTCCATGCCCCCACGTTAGTTACCTGTAACCTTGGCTACTCACAGATCCTGAGAATCCAATAGGTTATTTCTCAGCAGCAGTTGTGACATGCCAGTAATGCTGCAAAAGCTACCATCCTCTGATTGGCCAGCAGCTGTGGCTTGGTGGCTGCCCTGTGCTGTGGTCTTGATTCTGAGGACAGAGCCACTGGTGGCCTAGCCACTGCCTGATTGGATTATTGTTGGGTTGGCCTTCTTGAACAGAGGAAGCTCTTGCTATGTCTCTAGGAGTAAGAAAGATTCCGTAAACTTCAACCAGATTCCACCTGATCTTTCAGGTCAATGACATAATCAGAAACAGAACTGAAAATATAACAAAGAAAGGATGAGGAATAGAATAATCTCCATTTAATGTTGATAGCATGAAGGAGGAAATCTGAAACTGCATTGTGTTTGTGGCAATCTCCAGTGATCCTCCAATTGGAATAGATAGTTTGGGTGAATTAAGCTGTCCCATTTAATGGATGCTTCTAAAATAAATCAGAGCTGGTTCATGGTGGCACAGTTGAAGAAAGTATTTTCTTGGAAATTAATAGTTGGAAACTGTTACCAAACAATCTCAGGCCCTCGCTGTTCACATGCAGTTCTCAAGTGATTTTTCAGCAGTAGGATTCGAGGCAAATCAGTAAAAATGTTGAAAGGGGAGACCTTTGAAAATAAACACATTTCCATAAATAATTTAAAATATTGTTTAAAACGGTAGATCATTTTTAATGCTCATATTAGGGACAAAATGCAGAGTTCCATTATTTCAATGGATGCCAATGTTAGCATTCCCACATTTAGATGGAATAGTATCAAGTTAATAAATTTACATATTTCACAGGTATAGTTGTCACTGATGGATAAGTTGTCGATATTTTATTTGACTTGTCTCCTCTACAAGCCCGTAATTACTTTCCACTTGGCAGTCCCCCATTTCCTGTACATATCCATCTTTGTTCAGATATGGCACATTGTCTTTCTTGCTCCTCTTCCATGAGGACATTTCCTCTTCTCTGCTCTCCACTCAACTCCAGTTAGTTCAGTTTCACGGAGCCCGTTGGGACCCCAATGAAGCAGGTCTTGAGTTGTCATTGCCCCATTCAGATGGAACCATCTTCTGTCACTGCTCCATGCAATAAGGAATAATATTGAAAGGAAATAGGAACCACCAAAACTTAGTCACTGGGGCATGTAGCAAAAATAAACAGATGTCAGTATAGCAATAAGTGGCAATAAGTAAACTGCCCCACACACAGCCAAGTTACTCCCTTGGATGTGTCACTATTAATGTACATTTCAGACCCTACCAAGTTTTGCTGCACAGATCATTGGAAGTAAAATAATCTCCAGCTAATAATGTGAGCAATGAAAAAGTGGAGGCATGCTCATACCCTGTATATTTACCTGGGGAACTCAGGGTCGGTAAACTGGATGGTAGGACATTTTTCTTTGTTTGGTGATTACTGTTTTTCTCAACTTTTATTCTGAATACAAAGTCAAAAACATAAATGAAATCATTGGACTGAAAGGGATGGAGAGAGGGTACAATATAATGAGCAATTGATTTTTTTTCAGAGATTGAGACAACATTTTGTATGAACCAATTATTTAGATATGGATCAAATATTTTCTATAAAATAACGAGGGACAGGAGGCACAGCAGACAGAGGTTTCTGCCCAATTGGTTGGTGCAAGTGTTTATTCTCCAAATGAACATCCACCTGCCTGCCTTCATCTCAATCCATTGCCGACCCCTCTGTTGCTTTCCCCCTTCCTCTAGTTTCCCTTCAAATGCAAGATATTCGCACCAACTGCTGTGTGAGTTCCACATTATCACCCATCTCTGGGTCAAAATGCTTCTCCTCAGTTCCTCCCGGGATTTGTCATTATGTAGACTTGGTTAGGCTTTATCTGAAGTACTGTGTAGAGTTTTGATTTCCTTATCCCAAGAAGACTATTATTGCCATAGAAGGGGTGACAGAGAGGTTTAACAGATGTGTTCCTGTAAAAATGGGACTGCCCTATGAAGAGAGATTGGGCAAACAGGGCCTGTATTCTCCAGAGATTCAAAGGATGGGGGTGACTTCATTGAAACTTCAGAAATAATTTGAGGACAGACAGCAAAGAGGGCTCAGGTAATTCAGGTCGGCTGGACATCTAGTTGGCAATGCAGAGTGATGCTAACAGTGTGGGTTCAATTCCTGCACCAGCTGAAGTCACCGTGAAGGTTCCACCTTCTTAAACCTTCCCGGAGACCTCAGTCAATCGTTCTCTCTCCTATGACAGGGTGGTTCTCTGGGACTATCTATGGCTAGGTTTAGATGCAGGTGAGATGTTTCCCCTGACTGAGGAGTCTAGGTCCAAGGGCCATAGTTTAAAGTAAGAGGGATGTTATTTAAGTCTGATTTCAGGAGCATTTGAATTTTACTCAGAGGGATGTGTACTTTTAAAATTCTCTACCAAACAGGGCTGTGGGAGCTCAGTCTTTAAGTATGTTTAAGGTAGAGATTGATAGATTTCAGAGTGATGGGTACAGGGTTACTGGGATGGCCTGAGTAAGAGGACATAAAGAAATTTTGTGGCCAAATATCCCAGACCTGAAATGGTTATGCCTGAAACCCCCATAATGGACAACCTCTGAGCAGCCAGGCCTAATGGGACATTCAGGACAAGCTAAGCACAAAACATCCGTACATGCCAAAGGCAGGTAAGGACAAGGCTGGACTTACCCTGGAAATCAAGGTTGGTTTGTGTATTGGAACACGGACATGACCATCTTTGGAGAGGGATTTGTGCCATTGACACATCAGGACAGAGGACGCTGTGACCATGACCTGAAAGAATGATTAGCTGAGTGCTAGGGAACATTCTGGAAGGATGGGAGCAGGGTAGGATAAGAAGGGACACTGTGCGGCCATTCCCTCAGCGAAGACTCAACCTGGCCCAGCAGTGGAGTTCTGACAACTGGGAGAGGGAGAGAGAGAGAGAGATAATGAGAGTGAGAGTGAGAGTGAGATAATGATCATGTGTGAGACCAGCACAGTCAAGTTTAACCCCATTGGTACTACCTGCTCCCAGTCAGGAATCCCGACAAATACATAATGTCCTGATTTTTAGAGTAAATTAGTATAATGCTTGTGAGGTTTACAGTGAAAGCGCAGGGTTTTGGATATAATTTGATCATGTGGCCTCTTTTATTTCCTTTGTAAACGAAATTGGATGGAATTGCAAGTTGACCCTGACCCCTTTGTTGAGATATAACACCTGCCTGGAATTAGTTTATTTCGAAGTGCCCAAAGCATGGACAATTGTTTGATCCACCATGATTAGAGTAAATGGCAGAACAGGCTGATGGGCTGAATAGCCTACTGCTTGGATTGTACAGGTAACTGGATTCCGGAATTTCTCCTTCTCAAACAAAAATATTGTCTTATTTTCAAGTCACAGAATGTTTTCAGCCATTTACAATGAACTTTTTGAATTGAAGATTACAAGCTTTTTATGTAGTGTTTGTGATACCATCTAAAATGACAGTGACAATAAGCTTGATACCAAAACTGTGGTCGTTATGAAGAAGCAGCTATTTGACTTTTGAAAAGGAGTCTGTAATATAAAGAGCTAGGATTCCAAACCATGGATCAAATTCCAAAACTTGATGAATTTTTTTTTAATTCCTTGATGACCTTGCAACATTTTTCATGGACTATGGTTCTTATGGTGCGGATATCCTCTGGAAACCCCTTGATTCACTGTCCTTGCCTGTATACACAAACACAGATTGTAGTCAGTCTATTCAATCAGACAGGCTGCCAAAATTCTTTGGATTCTGACATTACCCACAGCTTTAAACTTTGCCTTTACACTTTCAGTCACTGGTTAGTGATCACTGACACAACTGTAGGCTAATTTTTCCTTCCTGAACTAAGGAATGCTGAATACATTCAACAGCGATGTCACATTTCCCTGGGGTAAGGCCTCCCTGTACATGGATGATGTCGCTGTTTTCAACTTGGATCTGCTGTCCGTGCACAGACTCATGTGTAGATGTGACCAGTTCGATCGGGCCTTGGGGGCCAAGGTAAACTGAGGCAAGAGTGAGGCCATGCTCTTCGGGAACTGGGCCGACCAATCCTCCATCCCCTTTGCCATCAGGACTGATCACCTGAAGGTGCTGGGTATTTGGTTCAGAGGGGCTGGGGCGTGCGCCAAGTCTTGGGAGTCGCGTATCAGGAAAGTGAGGCAGAAACTGGGCAGATGGAAGCTACGGTCACTCTCCATCGCAGGTAAAAACCTGGTCATCAGGTGTGAGGCACTGTCATTGCTGTTATATGTGGCACAGGTCTGGCCTATTCCCAGAACCTGTGCTGCTGCAGTCACCCGGTACCATCTTCCATTTTCTATGGAGATCAAAGACGGACCGGGTCCGAAGGGGCTAGATGTATAAAGATCTGGGCAATGGGGGAAAAAATACACCCAATGCCACCCTCAGCCTGATGGCCACCTTTGTGTGTGGCTGCATCAAGCTGTGCGTGGATCCCCGGTACGCAAACACCAAGTGTCACTACGTACTGAGGTTCACCTGTCCCCGGTGTTGCGAAGGATGGACCTGGCCTCGCTGCCGCGGAACGCTCCGAGTAATTGGACTGTTCCGTATCCCCTGTCCTTCGTGGAGAAGTTTATGAAGAAAAACACCTTTTACCACAAGTCCATCAGGAAGTGGTCAGCACGTAGTGTCCTTGAGACCCTTCGGGAAAAGGAGGGTCCCTGAGCAGACTGTCAAAGTCATTTGGCAGAATGCCTCATCGCCAGAACTTTCCAACAAGCACCAAGACATGGCTTGGCTGGTGGTGAGAAGGGCTCTGTCTGCGAGAGCTTTTATGCAGGCCCAAACTCTCTGTCGCACTGCACGCTGCCGTCAAAGCGGCTGCGGGGGGGGAGCGAGACTGTCACACACCTCCTTCTGGAATGTGCCTATGTAGAGGAAGTCTGGAGAGGAATGCAGTGGTGTTTGTCGATGTTCGTCCCGAGCAGCTCCGTGACGCGGGACTCCATGCTCTACGGTGTGTTCCCCAGGACGCACACCGAGGCGAACATCAACTGTGCCTGGAGGATCATCAACTCGGTGAAAGACGCTCTCTGGGCGATCCGAAACCTGTTGATCTTCCAGCTGAAGGAGCTGACCCCGACTGAGTGTTATGGACTGGCACATTCCAAGGTCCAGGATTATATGCTGAAGGACACACTGAAGCTTGGGGCAGCTGCTGCCAAGGCGCAGTGGGAAAGACCACCGTCTAATGTCTGCCTGCCAAAGAAGAACAGGTAACCCACTAAGTAAATGGGCACCACTGACGCCTCAGCTAAATATATGGATGGTAAACATACAGACCTGTAATTATGAAAGATTAACTCCGAACTCTTGTGAAGAAATGCAAGGTGCGCCTATGAATGGCACCATCAATTGTACAGATCATCAAAATATTTTATGAATAAAGTATATTTTTGAAATAAATAAAAATGCAGAAGTTGAGAAGCACTATTATTTTCAGAGTCATCACAAAAGTTAAAGATTTTAAAAAGTACACAAAGTTCCACAATTTATCTAAGAGGAGCAAATTACTGGGGTGAGTTTTCCCGCATTAAAAGGGACTTACCTCGGGAGCCGGGCCTCTATTTGCCGAGAGGTGCGAGGGAGGAGCGAAGGACTTCTGGGAAGTGATATATTTGTGTGGTTGCGTTACTCGAAACACTATTCGGGTAGTGTCTCCCACCGTCCTCCTCCTCTAACCAAAAAAAAAGCTTCTGTGCGTCAGATTGGTAAGGTAACGAGTTTATTTTTTATTCCTTATTTTTCAACAGTCTCTTTGGGAATTTAGAATAGTGGGAATGGAGGTTATGGCAATTGAATGTTCCTCCTGCAGAATGTGGGAAGTAAGGGTCACCACTGTGTCCCTGCTGACTACATCTGCAGAAAGTGCACTCAACTCCAGCTCCTCGAAAAACCGCGTTAGGGAACTGGAGCTAGAGCTGGATGAGCTTCGGATCATTCGGGAGGCAGAGGGGGTTATTGAGAGGAGTTACAGGGAGGTAGTCACTCCTCAGGTACAAGAAAAAGGCAAATGGGTTACAGTCAGGGGACGGAAAGGGAACCGGCAGGCAGTGCAGGGATCCCCTGTGGCCATTCCCCTCAACAATAAGTATACTGTTTTGGATACTGTTGGGGGGGGGGGGGGACTTACCAGGGGAAAGCAGTGGGGCACAGGGTTCTGGCACAGAGTCTGTCCCTGCTTCTCTGAAGGGAAGGGGGAAAGGAGCAGAGCAGTAGTCATTGGGGACTCGATAGTTAGGGGGACAGATAGGAGATTCTGTGGTGACGAGAGAGACTCGCGGTTGGTGTGTTGCCTCCCAGGTACCAGGGTTCGTGATGTCTCTGATCATGTTTTTGGAATCCTAAAGGGGGAGGGGGAGCAGCCCCAAGTCCTGGTCCACATTGGCACCACCGACATAGGTAGGAAGAGAGATGGGGATTTAAGGCAGAAGTTCAGGGAGCTATGGTGGAAGCTTAGAGCTCGGATGAACAGAGTTGTTGTCTCTGGTTTGTTGCTCATGCCATGTGCTAGTGAGGTGAGGAATAGGGAGAGAGAGGAGTTGAACACGTGGCTACAGGGATGGTGCAGGAGAGAGGGTTTTGGATTCTTGGATAACTGGGGTTCTTTCTGGGGTAGGTGGGACCTCTATAAGCAGGATGGTCTTCATCTGAACCAGAGGTGTATCAATATCCTGGGGGGGAATTTCACTAAGGCTATTGGGGTGTGTTTAAACTAATCCAGCAGGGGGATGGGAACCACAATTGTAGTTCGAGTATAGAAAAGGTTGAGAGAAGGGAGGTCCAAAATCAAGTTTCAGGGATGCAAGTTGGCACCAGCAAGCAAGAAGTTGGTTTGCAATCTGTCTACTTCAACGCCAGGAGCATCTGGAATAAGGTGGGTGAATTTGCAGCATGGGTTGGTACCTGGGACTTCAATGTTGTGGCCATTTCGGAGACATGGATAGAGCAGGGACAGGAATGGTTGTTGCAGGTTCCAGGATTTAGTTGTTTCAGTAAGAATAAAGAAGATGGTAAAAGAGGGGGAGGTGTGGCATTGTTGGTCAAGGACAGTATTACAGTTGCAGAAAGGATGTTTGGGAACTCGTTAACTGAGGTAGTATGGGCTGAGGTTAGAAACAGGAAAGGAGAAGTCACCCTGTTGGGAGTTTTCTATAAGCCTCCGAACAGTTCCAGGGATGTAGAGGAAAGGATAGCAAAGATGATCCTCGATAGGAGTGAGAGAGACAGGGTAGTTGTCATGGAGGACTTCAACTTTCCAAATATTGACTGGGTACACTATATTACGAGTGCTATAGATGGGTCAGTTTTTGTCCAGTGTCTGCAGGAGGGCTTCCTGACACAGTATGTAGACAGGCCAACAAGGGGCGAAGCCACATTAGATTTGGTACTGAGTAACGAGCCCAGCAGGTGTTAGACTTGGAAGTAGGTGAGCACTTTGGTGATAGCGATCACAATTCTGTTATGTTTACTTTAGTGATAAAAGGGATAGGTATATACCACTGGGCAAGAGCTACAGCTGGGGAAAGTCAATTTCGATACGATTAGGCAATATTTAGGAAGCATAGGATGGGGAAGGAAACTGCAGGGGATGGGCACATTTGAAATGTGGAGCTTATTCAAGGAAAAGCTCCTGTGTGTCCTAGATAAGTATGTACCTGTCAGGCAGGGAGGAAGCTATAGAGTGCAGGAGCTGTGGGTTATGAAGGAAGTGGAATCTCTGGTCAAGAGGAAGAAGACTTATGTTAGGATGAGATGTGAAGGCTCAGTTAGGGCGCTTGAGGGTTACAAGGTAGCCAGGAAAGACCTAAAGAGAGAGCTCAGAAAAGCCAGGAGGAGACATGAGAAGTTGTTGACGGATAGGATCAGGGTAAACCCTAAGGCTTTCTATAGGTATTTAAGGAATAAAAGAATGATGAGAGTAAGATTAGGGCCAATCAAGGGTAGTAGTGGGAAGTTGTGTGTGGAGTCAGAGGAGATAGGGGAAGCACTTAATGAATATTTTTCGACAGTATTCACTCTAGAAAACGACAATGTTATCGAGATTACTGAGATACAGGCTACTAGACTGGGTGGGATTGAGGTTCACAAGGAAGAGGTATTAGAAATCCTGCAGATGTGAAAATAGATAAGTCCCCTGGGCCAGATGGGATTTATCCTAGGATCCTCTGCGAAGCCAGGAAGAGATTGCCAAGCCTTTGGCATTGATCTTTAAATCATCATTGTCTACAGGAATAGTGCCAGAAAACTGGAGGATAGCAAATGTGGTTCCCCTGTTCAAGAAGGGGGGTAGAGACAACCCTGGTAATTATAGACCAGTGAGCCTTACTTCAGTTGTTGGTAAAGTGTTGGAAAAGGTTATAAGAGATAGGATTTATAATCATCTAGGAAAGAATAATTTGATTAGGGATAGTCAGAATGGTTCTGTGAAGGGTAGGTCGTGCCTCACAAACCTTATTGAGTTCTTTGAGAAGGTGACCAAACAGGTAGATGAGAGTAAACTGATTGATGTGGTGTATATGGATTTCAGCAAGGCGTTCGATAAGGTTCCCCACAGTAGGCTTTTGTACAAAATGCGGAGGAATGGGATTGTGGGAGATATAGCAGTTTGGATCAGTAATTGGCTTGCTGAAAGAAGACAGAGGGTGGTGGTTGATGGGAAATGTTCATCCTGGAGTCCAGTTACCAGTGGTGTACCGCAAGGGTCGGTATTGGGTCCACTGCTGTTCGTCATTTTTATAAACGACCTGGTTGAGGGCAGAGAAGGATGGCTCTGCAGATGACATTAAGGTCGGTGGAGTTGTGGATAGTGACGAAGGATGTTGTAGGACACAGAGAGACATAGATAAGCTGCAGAGCTGGGCTGAGAGGTGGCAAATGGAGTTTAATGCGGACAAGTGTGAGGTGATTCCCTTTGGTCGGAGTAACCGGAATGCAAAGTACTGAGCTAATGGTAAGATTCTTGGTAGTGTCGATGAGCAGAGAGATCTCGGTGTCCAGGTACACAGATCCTTGAACGTTGCCACCCAAGTTGACAGGGTTGTGAAGAAGGCATACAGTGTTTTGGCCTTTATTAATAGAGGGATCGAGTTCCGGAACCATGAGGTTATGTTGCAGCTGTACAAAACTCTGGTGCGGTCGCACTTGGAGCATTGTGTACAGTTCTGGTCACCGCATTATAAGAAGGATGTGGAAGCTTTGGAAAGGGTGCAGAGGAGATTTACTAGGATGTTGCCTGATATGGAGGTAAGGTCTTATGAGGAAAAGCTGAGGGACTTGAGGCTGTTTTCATTGGAGAGAAGAAGGTTGAGAGGTGACTTAATAGAAACATATAAGATAATCAGAGGGTTAGATAGGGTGGACAGGGAAAGCCTTTTTTCAAGTATGGTGCGGCGAGCACAAGGGGGCATAGCTTTAAATTAAGGGGTGTTAGATATAGGACAGATGTTAGAGGTAGTTTCTTTACGCAGAGAGTAGTAAGGGTATGGAATGCTTTGCCTGCAATGGTAGCAGATTCGCCAACTTTAAGTGGTGCAGGCTTGAAGGGCAGAATGGCCTACTCCTGCACCTATTGTCTATAAGTACATTTAAGTCGTCATTGGACAAGCATATGGATGTACATGGAATAGTGTAGGTTAGATGGGCTTCAGATTGGTATGACAGGTCGGCGCAAGATTGAGGGCCGAAGGGCATGTACTGCGCTGTAATGTTCTATGTTCTATGTTCTATGTACTGCAGATATTGGAATCTGTACTGAAAACAAAAAATGCTGGAGATCACATGTGGATCATGCAGCATCCATGGAGCAAAAGCAAGCAAATGATTCTTCATCAGGGTTGAAGTGAAGTGTGGAGAGGGCAGCATTTATGCTATTGCTGGGGGAGGGATGGGGGGGGGGGGTGGAGTGCTGGGGGAAATGGATACTGCCAGAGCAGACTAAATGATCAGAATGTGAGAATGGCAGAAGAATGTTGTCTCGAACTGTCAGTCAGGGAAGGACACAATCCCACAGGGGAGAGGGGAGGGGAGTGAGGACACGGTGACAGAAAATGTAACAAGTAAAACTAAAAGAAAGGGAAGGAATGGGAGTGGGTTCACAATCTGAATCTGCCAAAACTCAGTATTAAATCCAGAAGGCCTGACCTTCTGTGATTCCCAGCATTCCTTTTCAGCCTACAATTTACCTATTGTTCAGACACAGTTTGATAGAAATCAGATACCAGGGTTCTGTACTTAATAACAATTACTATTCATTCCAAATAATTAAACTCTCACTTAAATTACACAATTATAAACCATCAGCATATAACACTATTAATTAAATCTCTAGCTGAAAATATGTTGCTGGAAAAGCACAGCAGGTCAGGCAGCATCCAAGGAGTAGGAGAAGCGATGTTTCAGGCATGAGCCCTTCTTCAGGAACGAAACGTCGATTCTCCTGCTCCTTGGATGCTGCCTGACCTGCTGCGCTTTTCCAGCAACAAATTTTCAGCTCTGATCTCCAGCATTTGCAGTCCTCACTTTCTCCCCTAATTAAAACTCTAGCCCACTTAAACTCACCCATACACATCTCAACAAACAGACAGAGTAAATAGGTCACAGACAAAGGGAAGAGACTGGAAGTACACGCGTTACCAGGATCTGTGGCTGAGATGATCTTTTATGACTTGTTGCTTAATCCATTTATCTCCAGGTGCTTCCACTGTTGTTGAAACACAGAAGCTATCAGGTTACTGACTTTCAAACACACAACCACCCTTTTAATCACTTTTTTGAAACTGCTCTTTCTCACATTTTAATCTACAGTTTTAAACAAAGAGCAAACTAAAAAGACACTATACTTATAGCTGCCTTATTTGGCTGCAATCAACAAAATCTGTGCAAAATTGCAATGAATCCTTTTTAACAAAAGAAAACTAAAGGATAAGCTAAATTGGAAAATAAGTTATTTGTGTTTGCGCTTCTAAAGTTGATTTATTTGAATGCTGATGAAACTTTTGTAATTTCACATTGTCCCTCAGAATAAAATGGACATTGTTTCCAATAGCAATCAGTCAAAGAGCTGTAAGCAACTGCAATTTCTCTCTCTGGCTGAAATGTTGGGACACACAGTCTGGAACATGATTTAATAAGCATCAGGCCATTTTATCAGAAACCATGAATTAAAACAAAACACCAATCTGCTCTTGCTTCATCATAATTCACTTCCCCCAAAACTCAGTTAGCAATTTCCAATCTGAATCCACCAGAGTTACAGCTGTGGAACAGAAACTCTGAACAATTTGACCAATGTCGCATTTTCAAATTACATTTGCATGTCCTCTATGATAAAAAAAGTTCCAATTTCTTTGCAGGTTTCTTGCTGGGATTGCACTGTCAAGGAGGATGTATGAACCACTAATATACATAATCTTGCACCATGTAGGTCTAGTGTAGGTCTAGTGGGTCCAAGGTTTAAGCTTCAGAATAGGGCTAATTGTAACTCTTGCAAAGATGGCTAAGAATCGGTGATTCCACAATCCAGCAAGAAGAGGAGTTCATATCAGTCAAGACTGAGATTGAGATGTAAGCTTTCAACTTCAGTGTGTTCAATGAAGCTAGTGGACCATTGTACATTATCTCATGATTTATAAATAGACCACAACACGAAGGACAAGACTTTACCATTAGATTTCTGTTCTCAACACTTCATTGTACGATCTGTGTTGTTTCATTTGGATATGTCACAATAATTTGATTTGATCATGATGACATTAAAATACCATACTTCATAAATCAGCTCCAACCCTCACTAATGGGAACAAAGCAGAACCAAGGCAATTTTGAACCATATCTCCATAAGGGAATGAAATTATAGATGCTAATGCATTTTCTTTGACATAACTAATAACGGAAGAATAATTATTGCTTCATTCCTGCCTGATTAATGTTAGCACACAAAACAAAATAATGAAGATAGAGTACACAGTGCTGTGTATCATGGAGCAGTACCAAGATATGAGCACTCAGGGTGTGAATAATGTTTCACCACTCCACCATAAGCTGCAGTGAGTACAGCCTTCCAACGCATAGTTGTAAGATCTGTCAAAAAAACATTATGAGTTGGAAACACTTTTTAAGGTATGCATTGATTTCAATCTAATACAGCTACTTCAAAACTTCCTTCTTCTTCACATAGCTAATAATCTCTAAAGAAATTTTAAAAATGACAACTAAAATAAATATTCAGTCTTCATGTATGCTTGCTGAAAACTATTAGTATATGTGCACCTCATTTGTTCTTTAGAAGAAATCATGGTGAGACAATTCCAAGAGGAGAGTTTTATTAAAAAGTATGATACGTTTTAGGATACAAACAAAATGAAACAAAGAAAATATATTGTTCAAACTACAGCGGGATCTCTATATCACTGAACTTTTCAATTCCTCAAATATATTGCAGGGAGGAAGGGAAGAAGATTGCTTAGGAAGTGTTTGTTTATCCAAAAGTGGAAAGACCTACAGCTATCACAGCAAATACAAAACTGTTGAGTTCAATCTTTTGAAAGCTTGTTGCCACATTTGGCCAAATGTGGCATTGATGTCAGTTTCATTCATTCTCACCTTACCTCTTGAATTCAGATATTGTGTTCAAGGCTGTAATGTGGTCAGGAGTTGAGTGTATTGGTGGCAGAACCCATTGGTGAGATGGTGGCATATTACCACGGTATTGAACTGATATTAGCCACGGTATTGAATTGATATTAGCAATGGAATTGGATTGATATTACCAATGATATTGGACTGATATTACTAATAGTATTGTAATGATATTAGCAATGATATTGCACTGATATTATCCATGGTATTGGATTGATATTAGCAATGGAATTGGATTGATATTACCAATGATATTGGACTGATATTACTAATAGTATTGTAATGATATTAGCAATGATATTGCACTGATATTATCCATGGTATTGGATTGATATTAGCAATGGAATTGGATTGATATTACCAATGATATTGGACTGATATTACTAATAGTATTGTAATTATATTAGCAATGATATTGCACTGATATTATCCATGGTATTGGATTGATATTAGCAATGGAATTGGATTGATATTACCAATGATATTGGACTGATATTACTAATAGTATTGTAATTATATTAGCAATGATATTGCACTGATATTATCCATGGTATTGGATTGATATTAGCAATGGAATTGGATTGATATTACCAATGATATTGGACTGATATTACTAATAGTATTGTAATGATATTAGCAATGATATTGCACTGATATTATCCATGGTATTGGATTGATATTAGCAATGGAATTCGACTGACATTAGCTATGGTATTGGATTGTTATTAGCAATTGTTTTGAATGGATATTAGCCATGGTTTTGGACAGATATTAGTCATGGTATTGGATTGATATTAGCAATGGTATTGGATTGATATTAGCCATGGTATTAGATTAAGATTAGCAGTGGTATTGGATTGATATTAGCAATGATATCAGATTGACAGTAGCCATGGTATTGGATTGAAAATCTCAAGTACCAGACTAATACCCTGACTACACAATCCCATTGTGACAGTTTGTGGAATTTAAATTCAATGATTTTTTTCAATTGTTTAATTAAAAATAAAATCTGAACACAAAACCCACATTCGGTAGTTGTGCCATTAACCTAATATTGATTTTTGTAAAAACCCTTTGGCTTCACTATTGCCCTTTACCGTAGGGAATCTACTATGTTTACTCAGTCCTACTTGTCTTCCTTGGGACTCCTGACACCGAGCAAGGTGGTTGACTTTGATTGCTCTTTTGAACAGCCTGTAAACAGTTTTACTTGCAAGTGTACCAAACTGCTACAAAATATTTAAAGTTTGGGTGCAATTTTAGTCTCTTGATTTGTACTTTGACTCCAGTGCAGTCATTGGCTGATCATTGGTGTTTTCAGTGTTTGAGTTTGTATGACGATTTCAGTAAAGGTGCTGACAATATTTTCTTCCACCTCCTGGAACTTAATTTGATGCTGCACCTTTGCATGAGAATTGCTGTCTGCATCTCGGATTCAGGTGCAACCATCAGTAAAAGCTAAGCCATTAGAAACTATGTTTTTGCACTGATGAATGGCAGTTCAGAAGCATTTCCAATATCTACAGAGAATGTAAATCACTATAGTAGCACTGAAGGATCTCACAGCCGATCTGTGTGTGTAACTAAAAAGAGCAATTACTCCCAAAGCATTATCACAGATGCATTTATTCAGAGCACCAGATTTATCTGAAAAGAGCAGTAAGTAAAATTTGATGTTCAAAATACATTGTAGTGCTATCTTGGGTAATTTCCGATAGACTTGTTATTTTGTCTTTTTTAATGTGTTTGTATGTGAAATATGTGTCTATGATTGTGCTTTATGTTCATACCATGTCTGATATCAATATAAATTCATAAAATGAATAAATTATCTTGTGGAGCTTTGGTGGATGGCATTTAATGGGGTCATGGTCTAAGATTGAATCATAAATCTCATGGATCTCACGTATACTTTGTGATTTTTTTGGTTTGCTAATTTTACTGATATGTGTTGGTGCTGTCAAGGCTTTTCCCCTTCAGTCTGTTTCTGGGAACTGTTAAATATTAGTAATCATACAGACTTGGGTGTCTGTGCATGAATCACTGGAGGTTAATGTGCAGGTACAGAAAGCAGTCGGAAAGACAATGATGTGTCGCACGTTTAGCACAATAGTAAAGATTAGCTACAATTTAACACAGCTTTGGTGCGACCTCACCTGGAATACTGAGGTAGTTTGGGTGTCATCACCTCAGGAAGGATATGTATGCCTTGAGTTCAGTTGCCAAAGGTTCCCTGTACTGATTCCAAGAATGGGAGTGTTAGTTTGTGAGGAGAAATGGACTAGAATTGGTCTAAATACTCATAGAAATAGAGACATAAGCAATAAGAGCAGGAATAGGCCATTCAGCCTTCAAGCCTGCTCCACCATTCAGTAATATCACAGGTGATCATCCTAGCAGAACCCTGTTCCTGCTTTCACACAATACCCTTACCCAAAGGACTATACCTATCTCCCTCTTGAAAACATTTAATGTTTTGTCTTAAAATACCTTCTGTGGTAGACAATTTCACAGTCACTCCAACCTCTGAGTGAAGAAGTATTTCCTCATCTCAGTTTTAAATTGCCCACACCACATCCATAGACCATGAACAATATGGGATAATCCCATTCAAAAAACGTGTCAGTGTAGGAGCTGAGAGGCTGCTTCCATTAGCTGGAGCATCTACAATAAGAGGATACAGAGTCAACTATTTAGAACTGAGATTGTGAGACATTTCTTCACATCGAACACTGTGAATCTTTGGAATTGCCAACGAGAGAGTTGTGAATGGTCAGTTATTAAGCATATTTAAGACCAGTACCAATTAGATTCTTTAATGCAAAAGGAAACATAGGACAACAGGTTGAACTTTACAATGGAGATGTCACCACTACTGGGCAGCATGCCCACCCAATGATACATTTTGAAGGTTACGTTCTGTAATTCCATCCATTTGATACTGGAACAAGTCCTAACTTGTAGAGAGAGACTGAAATGTAATCTCTGGAAGCAATATCTTCCAAACGTTGTCTGAAAGTGATGAGGTTGAGAGGTAGCATTATATATTTTGGTGAGCTATCCTTAGCCACAGATTAATATTTTGGGAACATTGGTTTGAATCCCATCTTGAAATTTGAATTCAATTAGAAAACTCTGGAATTAAAAAGTTTCGCCTCATGATGACTATGTGACCACGTTAATTGCTATTTAAATCCTTTATCCTGACCTAACCTGACCTACAATAATGATGGTGACTCTTAACTGTCCTCTGGGCAAATAGGAATGGGAAATAATTGCTAACCAAGCCATTTTCACAAACATCCTGTGAAGGAATAAAACATTTAAGCAATGTAGCTTTTCTGGTTCCTTGTTATTTTTTAAATCTTCCCTGTAATGTTTATGTTGTGGCTAAAATGTTTTCATTTCATGCAATTTCTCTTTTGGCATGGGACTGGCTCCCCAAGGTTATCTCAATGGATCTGTAGCTACTACAGTCCAACTCATAACCAACTCACTGCCCACCTGGATTAACAAGTTGACCAGCTCACCAATCATGTACACACTGTTTCCACACCTTTCCTGTTCCACACTGCTTCAAATATGGACTGAGACAAAAAAACCCTGCAGATACTGGACAAACAAGAGGCTGGAAGAACATAGCAAGCCAGGTAGCATCAGGAGATGGGGAAGTCAACATTTCAGGTGTAACCCTTCTTCAAGACTTCTTCTGTTCTCAGTAATGGGTGCAGGTTCATGCCCCTCTGCCCCCACCTGACTGAATTCCACATCCACCATGATGTGGAGTTCTTCTTCCGCTGCTTCCAACCCCATGTCTTCTTCTTTGACAAAAATTCCCAACCTCCCTCTGAGGACCCCTTCTCCCACCTCCAACCTTCGTCCTCCACCGCCCCTCCCCTGCCCCCGACCTTGCACCCACCCTGGACCTCTTCATTGCTGACTGCAAACATGACATTGGCTGCATCAAGTTCTCCACTCCCCTCACCCAATCCAGCCTCACCCTCTCCGAATGTTCAGCATTCCACCTGGTTCACCATCAAACCCGCTGACACAAGTCGGGTGTTGGTAGTCTGGAGAATGGACCTCTACATCACAGAGGCTGAATGCCAACCTTCCAACACCACGTCCTACCTCCCCCTCACCCACAACCCCGCTGTGACTCATCAGGCCAAAATCACTCCCACTATCCGTCCCTCGTTGTCTCCGGTGATCTCCCCTTCACTGCCTCCAATACGTCCTGAAAAAGCGTTACGCCCAAAATGTCAACTTCTCCACCACCTGATGCTGCATACCTTGCTGTGTTGTTCCAGTCTCCTGAGTGTCCACCTCAGATATATTGACTAAGGCATTTTCCTGTGGTTATGAAGTTTGCACAACTGCTTTTTTTCTCAGAAAAATCACTGCCAATCTTCGTATTATATCCTTATGTTGCTTTCCTTAACAAAGTATTTATACTCTCAGCCGGGACTGGAGGTACTGTTGGTCCAATTTAGTTAAAAATCACAAGCAGCTTGATTTAACAAACAAATTGATAGCTTGAAATTGCCAAGCACAGTCTATATACCTCCTCCTTCTATCATGCTGCATGGTCATGTGGTGTTATCCTGCCTCTTTGTGTATTAATATACTCAGCTCTTAATGCAGTGGCACAACAGGGACAAGTGAATGATCCATCTTGGCCTCTTTCTAAGGCACCCATCATCAGAGATGACAGTATTAAGCCAATTTCGTTAATTCCATATTATATGAGGGAATAGCTGAAGGCACTGAATATTGAAAAAGCTGTGGGCCTTAACAACATTCCAGCAATTGTAATGAAAATTTGTCCCCCCGAGCGAGCCATGCTCCAAGCCTATTTGTTCCAGTCAAGCTATAACACAAACAGAACAGAGGAGAAGACGGGGTGATTCAGAAGGTCCAGTCTGTTTCACCAGTTAATAAGATCAGGCCTGTTCTGTTTCCTACTCCACCTATGATCCTTTGGTGACAATATGCAATGTAAATCAATTCTAAATAACATCAGAAAACTGGTTATTTACACAGCAACATGGAATTATATTCTTTTTGCATTTTGCTAGCAACTAATGAGCATTTGAACCAGTACTAAATTATAAATGTCTCATTGATCCAAGCGTGCAGTTGTGAGTTTTGTGTCCAGTGGTCCCCTGTTCTTTTCCAAGTTCTCCTAAAGCATTGAGGAAATAAATTGTTGCACTTTTGATCACAAATTGGAAATTTTAAAAATTGTTTATTTTTCTGTGTGGGTGCGACAATGGCCAAGAAACGCGACCACTTCTTTAGCTGCAAAATTGTAACTTCTGGAAGGATGGAACATAGAGTACATGCACAGAAGTAAGGAGGCAAACCCTCCAGTTCACATGCATTCCAAGATGCAGCCAATGGTAACAGAAAAAGACACTATAAACAAGTTTGGTTACTTGTTGAATTCAGCAAATGTAACCAGTCTGTGTCACTTGTGGGATCATACAGCACAGCAAGAGGCCATTTGACCCATTGATACAGCACAGACTCAACATCTTCAGCTGCTTCATCAATGACCTTTCCTCCATCATAAGGTCAGAAGTGGGGATGTTCGCTGATGATTGCACAATGTTCAGCATCATTCATGAATTCTCGGATACTGAAGTTCAAATGCAACAAGATCAGGACAATATCCAGGCTTTAGCTGACAGTAGGGAGAAAGTGAGGACTGCAGATGCTGGAGATCAGAGCTGAAAATGTGTTGCTGGAAAAGCGCAGCAGGTCAAGCAGCATCCAAGGAACAGGAGAATCGACGTTTCGGGCATAAGCCCTTCTTCAGGAATGGCTGCAGGATTCCTGAAGAAGGGCTTATGCCTGAAACGTCGATTCTCCTGTTCCTTGGATGCTGCCTGACCTGCTGCGCTTTTCCAGCAACACATTTTTAGCTGACAGTGGCAATTAAACTCTATGCCACACAAATGCCACGCAATGACCATACCAATAAGAGACTATCTAACCACCATCCCTTGACATTATTGCCATCACTGTATCCCCTACTATCAACATCCTGAGGGTTACCATCGATCAGAAACTCAACTGGACTCACTATGTAAATATAATGGCCAAAAGACCGCGGTAAGACAATAGGAATAATGCAGCGAGTAACTCACCTCCTGGCTCGCCAACCCTGTCTACTATTTACAAGACACAAGTCAAAAGTACAATGGAATCCTCTCCAATTGCCTGGATGAGTGCAGCTCCAACAATACTCAAGAAGCTTGGGTACAACAGTGGCACAACAGGGACAAGTGAATGATCCATCTTGGCCTCTTTCTAAGGCACCCATCATCAGAGATTGGTATGGTCATTGCGTGCCATCCAGATAAAGCAGCCCGCTTGGCTGACATTACATCCACATGCATTCAACTCCCGCCACCTCAGTAGCAGCAGTGTGTACTATCTGCATGATACACTATAAAAATCTGCCAAAGACACTCAGACAACACCATCCAAACCCATGACCACTTCCATCTAGAAGGACAAGGACAGCAGATGACATGGGAATATCACTAACTGCACATTTCCTCCCAAGGCACTTACCACCCTGACTTAGAGTCATAGTCATAGAGTCACAGAGATGTGCAGCATGGAAACAGACCCTTCGGTCCAACCCATCCATGCCGAACAGATATCCCAACCCAATCTAGTCCCAACTGTCAGCACCCAGCCCATATCCCTCCAAACCCTTCCTATTCATATACCCATCCAAATGCCTCTTAAATGTTGCAATTGTATTAGCCTCCACCACTTCCTCTGGCAGCTCATTCCATACACGTACCACCCTCTGCATGAAAAAGTTGCCCCTTAGGTCTCTTTTATATCTTTCCCCTCTCACACTAAACCTATGCCCTCTAGCTCTGGACTCGCCGAACCCAGAGAAAAGCCTTTGTCTATTTATCCTATCGATGCCCCTCATAATTTTGTAAACCTCTATAAGGTCACCTCCGATGCTCCAGGGAAAACAGCCCCAGCCTGTTCAGTCTCTCCCTGTGGCTCAAATCCTCCAACCCTGGCAACATCCTTGTAAATCTTTTCTGAACCCTTTCAAGTTTCACAACATCTTTCCGATAGTAAGGAGACCAGAATTGTACGCAATATTCCAACAGTGGCCTAACCAATGTCCTGTACAGCCGCAGCATGACCTCCCAACTCCTGTACTCAATACTCTGACCAATAAAGGAAGACATACCAAATGTCTTCTTCACTATCCTATCTACCTGCAACTCCACTTTCAAGGAGCTATGAACCTGCACTCCAAGGTCTCTTTGTTCAGCAACACTCCCTTGGACCTTACCATTAAGTGCATACGTCGTGCTAAGATTTGCTTTCCCAAAATGCAGCACCTCGCATTTATCTGAATTAAACTCCATCTGGTCCAGGTCCTGTTGTAATTTGAGGTAACCCTCTTCATTGTCCACTACACCTCCAATTTTGGTGTCATCTGCAAACTTACTAACTGTACTTTTTATACTCGCATCCGAATCATTTATGTAAATGACAAAAAGTAGAGGATCCAGCACCAATTCTTGTGGCACTCCACTGGTCACAGGCCTCCAGTCTGAAAACAACCCTCCACAACCACCCTCTGTCTTCTATCTTTGAGCCAGTTCTGTATCCAAATGGCTAGTTCTCCCTGTATTCCATGAGATCTAACCTTGCTAATCAGTCTCCCATGGGGAACCTTGTCAAACACTTTACTGAAGTCCATATAGATCACATCTACTGCTCAGCCCTCATCAATCTTCTCTGTTACTTCTTCAAAAAACTCAATCAAGCTTGTGAGACATGAGTTCCCATGTACAAAGCCATGTTGACTACCCCTACTCAGTCCTTGCTTTTCCAAATACATGTACATCCAGTCCCTCAGGATTCCCTCCAACAACTTGCCCACCACCAAGGTCAGGCTCACTGGTCTATAGTTCTCTTGCTTGTCTTTACCGTTTTTCTTAAACAGTGGCACCACGTTTGCCAACCTCCTGTCTTCCTTTCAAGTTTCACAACATCTCACCTATGACTATCGATGATACAAATATCTCAGCAGGAGGCCCAGCAATCACTTCTCTAGCTTCCCACAGAGGTCTCGGGTACACCTGATCAGATGCTGGGGATTTATCCACCTTTAACCGTTTCAAGACATCCAGCACTTCCTCCTCTGTAATCTGGACATTTTGCAAGTTGCCACCATCTATTTTCCTACAGTCTATACCTTCCATATCCTTTTCCACAGTAAATACTGATGCAAAATATTCATTTAGTATCTCCCCCATTTTCTGTGGATCTTTGAGGGGAGAAAGTGAGGACTGCAGATGCTGGAGATCAGAGCTGAAAAATGTGTTGCTGGAAAAGCGCAGCAGGTCAGGCAGCATCCAAGGAACAGGAGAATCGACGTTTCGGGCATAAGCCCTTCTTCAGGATCTTTGAGGGGCCCTATTCTGTCCCTTGTTACCCTTTTGTCCTTAATATATTTGTAAAAACCCTTCGGATTCTCCTTAATTCTATTTGCCAGCGCTATCTCATGTCCCCGTTTTGCCCTCCTGATTTCCCTCTTAAGTATACTCCTACTTTCTTTATACACTTCTAAGGATTCACTCGATCTATCCTGTCTATACCTGACATATGCTTCCTTCTTTTTCTTAACCGAACCCTCAATTTCTTTAGTCATCCATCATTCCCTATACCTACCACCCTTCCCTTTCACCCTGACAGGAATATACTTTCTCTGGATTCTTGTTGTCTCATTTCTGAAGGCTTCCCATTTTCCAGCCGTCCCTTTACCTGCAAACACCTGCCTCCAATCAGCTTTCGAAAGTTCTTGCCTAATACCGTCAAAATTGGCCTTTCTCCAATTTAGAACTTCAACTTTTAGATCTTATCTATCCTTTTCCATCACTATTTTAAAACGAATAGAATTATGGTCGCTGGCCCCAAAGTGCTCCCCCACTGACACCTCAGTCACCTGACTTGGAAATATATTACCGTTCCTTCACTGTCACTGGGTCAAAATCCTGGAACTCCCTCCCTAAGGGCATTGTGGCTGTACCTACAGCACGTGGTTCAGGAAAGCAGCTCACCACCACCTTCTCCAAGGCAACTCAGGATAGTCAATAAATGCTGGCCCAGCCAGTAATGCCCACGTCCCATTAGTGAATTAAAAAAAGCACTTGTTTCAACATTGAAGCTAAATCATAATTATGGCAAATGTGAATGATAATTTGCATATTTGCAGGTTTTAATTGTTCTTCCTTGCTGATGTTATATTTATATATTCAATTTATACCCACTTTCTATTCAGAAATGTTTATTACTCTGTGCTCTGTTTGTCGTTGAAGCAAAAACCAGACTGACAAAACCTTCCAGTATGTTTTGCAAATTGTTGTGCTTTGAGTTTCATCCTTGCACATAGCTCTGAATTTCTTGATAGTTTTCTTGCATTAGCATCTTTTCTCATGAACTGTGATCACATCTGTCACCATTCACTACCCAGCAACATCACTGTTAAACAATGCAGAACGTTGTAAATTCCACTGAAATTAATAACATCTTGTGGTTCATCTCTCCTTGCTTTTGGTGAACATATATAATTGATTGACACGGTTTAGTGAACACAGTTCATTTAATTCCATCAGAGAATAGGTAGTTTGACATCTCCTCCTGAATGAGATCTGAGACTGATAATATGTCATCTGTCCATGGGACAATCAAAGGACATGGTGTGCACAGTGAAATATATTAAAATAACAATGTGGTATATGTTATACAGTTGACAAGTGATTTTGGCATTCTGAGATACACTGGTTCAAAAGTAGGATCCTGTTATGGAACAGTTTTTTTCAGTTTGAACACAATATAGCCAAGGTAAAAATAAATATCTCTTAAAAATAAAGATGGTGTCTGTTATTTACTCATTTCATCTTCTGACACTCCTGAATTTGGTGAGTTTGCTGATTGCTTGCCTGTAGCTAATGTGAGACAAGGAACACATGCACATTGAAGACAAGGCATTTGTAAACATTTGCCAGCATTACTCACTGAGTGCCATCCAAAATGGATCACCTCTTGTTTGTTTTTTGTTATCTGTAATCAAAATAATCCTCCAGCAGTGCTCCAGGAGTTGCCACTGGCACTGCCAGATAGTGATGACTTTCAGACTATGGAGTGCAAGGAGTAAATATCTTTATTCCCTTTCCTACATTGTGGAATGTTTTGAACACAACTGGCCTTCCTAATATGTACTTGCTTGCAATAGATTAATCTACAAAGGAACCAAATGTACATAATTTATTATGCATTTGAATAAACTCAAAATCTTAAACTATATCATTTACCTTTCATTCTCAGGATGTGAGTGGCCTGTTACTGCCCCTTCCTAATTACCCTTCAAAAGCCATCTTCTTGAAATGCTGCAATCAAGTGGTGAAGAGCTTGTCAAGGTCCACAAAATGTTGGCTGTGCACTGACAAAGGAACAGCAATATATGTTCAAGTTAATGTGAGACAAGGAACACCGCAGATTGCGGTTGTTCACAGACTCCCAGTCCAACAGTTCTGTGGCGCTGTGGAGTCCGTGGACCACGTGTATATTGGGTGTGGGCATTTGCACTCCCTTTTTGATTTTCTTAAAAACCTCCTCCTCTGCTTTTGGTTGCACTTCAGTCCCACGCTCCTGATCTTCGGACACCCGGTATGGAGGAGGGAGGGCAGGTCTGAAGACCTCCTCGTGGGTCTGCTCCTGGGCCTGGCCAAACTGGCCATAAACAGGTCCAGGCAGCGGGCCGTGGAGGGGATCGTTAGGGCCGACTGCCTGCCACTCTTCCGCGGTTACGTTAGAGCCTGGGTGTCTCTGGAAAAGGAGCACGCGGTGTCCACCAACACCCTGGAGTTGTTCAGGGAGAGGTGGGCGCTGCAGGGAGTGGAGTGCATTATTTCCCCCTCCAACTCTATTTTGATTTAACCCCTGCCCTCCCCTTCACTGTTTGATCACACAGCATTGCCCTTTGATTTGAAGGGCACTGCTTGTCACTGGCCACTCGGGTGTTACCTTTCTTCCTGGTGGTGGAAATTGAATAAAGGTTCGTGCACCTTGTGTCTTTCACCTACACTCACACAACATGGGGCTGGGGACAACATAAGCACTACCGCAGTTAGATGGTCGTGTGGGGATTAAAAAAAAAGAAAAAAGAAATAAATAAACAGAAGTGTCAGAGTCTCCTCATTTCAGGAACTGACTCCGAGCTGGTTGGCCACAGTCAGTGTACTGTGCACATATAAATTCAGGGTGACTTGGTGATGGGATACTCGCCCCTGTGAAGTTGTTTCATTGCCCTTTCACAGGAGTGAGGCATGGTCAACTACTGGAGTGAAGAGAAACAGTGGGATAGTTTCCACCTCCACTGACTCAGATTGAGTATCAGCAGATAGGACAGGATGGTGAATGTGGAAACGCACCAGTGTGCAGAGATCCTCAACCTCAGCATTGGCAATAGACAATAGGTGCAGGAGTAGGCCATTCAGCTCTTTGAGCCAGCACCACCATTCATTATGATCATGGCTGATTATCCACATGCAGTATCCTGTTCCTGCCTTATCCCCATAACCCTTGATTCCATTATCTTTAAGAGCTCTATCCATCTCTTTCTTGGAAGTATCCAGAGACTTGGCCTCCACTGCCTTCTGGGGGCAAAATATTCCATACACCCACCACTCTCTGGATGAAGACGTTTCTCCTCAACTCTGTTCTAAATGGCCTACCCTTTATTTTTAAACTGTGTCCTCTGGTTCTGGACTGACCCATCAGCGGAAACATGCTTCCTACCTCCAGAGTGTCCAATCCTTTAATAATCAAATACGTCTCAACCAGATCCCCTCTCATCTTTCTAAACTCAAGTGTATACAAGCCCAAATGCTCCAATCTTTAAACATATGATAGTCCTGCCATTCCAGGAATTGACCTCATGAACTTATGCTGCACTCCCTCAATAGGCAGAATGTCCTTCCTAAAATTTGGAGACCAAAACTGCACACATTACTCCAGGTGCGGTCTCACCAGGGCCCTGTACAGCTGCAGAAGGACCTCTTTGCTCCTACACTCAATTCCTCTTGTTATGAAGGCCAGCATGCCATTAGCCTTCTTCACTGCCTGCTGTACCTGCATGCTTGCTTTCATTGACTGACTGATGCGAGTCCAATGAACGATGGCCATATCTCTATCCATGCTGAGCTTGTTATTGATGCAAGGCCAATAAGTCAGCTGTATCTGTGATACATGGAATTGCAAGTAGCACTAAGATTGGAGTCAATGCAGGAAATTTCCTTGCTGGTGACCAGCATGGAACAAGCTGAAGATAAAATGGGATCACCAAATGGTGGAAAAGAGAGTCTGCCGGAAGATGCAAAAACATCAGCTGATTGTGAGACATCGCTTTCCTCTATGCCAACTGCAGAAATGTCTGCTCCTTCTGAGTCAAGCTCAACATTAACGACAGATGGAAGTCAATCCCAAGATGATGTACTCCTCAGGGACCATTCATTGTCTCTTTAGCCAGCTGGTTGACAACAAAATAGACAGGCAAAAGGCTGCAAGAACACACCAAGCCAGGCAGCACCAGGAGGTGGTGAAGTCACTGTTTCAGGTGTAACCCTTCTTCAGGGTATCAGTTAGATAACATCAGTCAGTCATTCAACTGAGTCCCATTTCTATGAAAATGATTTATCAATAGGGATCTGATGGTTGTAAATATTAGCTCTGACAAATCACTTTTGGGATAGTGATGAAAGGTTAACTTTGCAGAGATGGTCTTCATGAATCAGTACAAGATGAAACTGAATATTATTGAGTGATCTTCTGCTACAGCCTTTGCAAGAGATCAGAGCAACCTTTCCAAATGACCTGTTTAGTTTTTGTGCTATCTTTCTGACTTGTGAATGTTCAATCATTGAATATACTTAGGACAGAAACCAATAAGATTTCTGAACTCAGAGAATTAAGTGATACGGGAGGCAAGCATGAGAGTGAGGATAAGCAGATCAGCCATAATCAAAATGATTGGTAGAGCTGAAGTGCTGAATCTTCCTATTGTTCTCAGCTTCTAGGTATACAAACTAATGTTTGATTTTAGAAAAACCATCAATTGGTCTGGTATTTACGATATTAGAAGCATTATATGGTTTTCTGATTGACAAGAATAGAACTGAGATTCCAGACCCAAGAACAGCACAATATATAGACTGTGACCTTGAATTTCTCTGCTTATTTCCTGATGATCTTCAGTAACTGTGAGACCATAAATGAGAGAGACAGGAGTAGGCCTCTTGGCTCCATAAGCTCCACAATTCAATAGGACCATGGTTCATCTGACATTCCTCACTTCCACTTTCCTACAATTTCCCCATAACCCTTGATTCCAAGACTGATTAAGAATCTACCTTAGCCTTAATTATACACAAGGACTCTGCCCTTACAGATCTCTGGGGCACAGAGTTCCAAAGATTTACAACCCTCTGAGAGAAGAAATTCCTTCTCATCTCAGTCTTAAATTGATGTCCCTTTGTTCTGAGACTGTGCCATCTGGTCCTAGACTCTCCCTTGAGGGGAAACATCCTCTCAGCCTTTATCACGTGAAGGCCCTTAAGAATCCGATATGTTTCAATGAGGGCAGTAAGTCGGCCAAATCCTGGAAAAATGTATTCAACTGTCTTATCTCATTTTTTATGTGATTTCACCAATTTTCTGCTGAATTTGCAATCTGAAATTAGGATTAAAATAAAAAAACAAGGCAAATTTCAATAGCCTCAAATTTCGAATGTTAAGTATTCCTGAAGGAAACTTCTTCATCGAAATTGACAACAGCAGCTCTTTTCAGTATTGCAAAGTGAACGTACATGTTCAAACAAATATTTTTCATAAGTTCATACAGTGTATTAGAATTATTCAGCACATATCATTTGATGGTAACTTGATTCATAAAATATTGAAAAATTGCCCTCGTGACACAACTACCAAGAGTTTACAAACAATTCCCTCCAGCTAAATAATTTAATCTAATATAATAATCACAATATATCTTCATTATTTCAGACTTTTGTCCATAAATTTTCTGAAAGAAATATCATAACCCTATTTCAGTGCATAGGCCATGTACTGACACTGCTATTGATATTGAAATATGATGTAATTGATATGTGGTTGAAACATATTAAATTAAAATGGTTCTGAAGTTATAATCAGAGGGAATCAAATTTCACATATATTCAGCATGGATCTGAACATTATTTTGATTATAATATAAACAGTTTTACCAATCATCATGTTGTCATTGACAACTTACAATTTTCCTAGAAATTACATAATTCAAAATTAACTTAAATAGTTGCATATTAAAGAAACAAATTTTGCACAAGTTTAAAATTGCTTTTATGCAGATATTACATGCATTCATCCTGCTGAAGGGAGCTACTGTGATGTGAGTATTGCTGGTGAGGTTGGTTTGTATTCCCCATGTGTAATTATTGTGGGGGAAGGGTGGTGAGTTTGTCACAGTCAGCACCACTGTACACTGGTAGACATTCCAGTGCATGGCACTGTTATGTTAATGTCTCACCCACAGAATGAGCTCACAGCTCACATGGCAAACACACTGGCATGGACTTTAAATGGAATGGCCAGATGTGAAAGTCAAAGGGGAGCAGTCCTACGTGGGGTGAAGAAGGACTGAACTCTGTAGGGGCTACCATTATAGTCAGTCAAGGGACTTTCTAATTTCAATCTGAAGAGTTGGTCATGGTCAGTCAGGCAGTAAGCCCTCCCAGATACTGTCCATGCATTCATGAGATTGGATCATGGTCAGTTCACCGGGTTAAGTGGATAACTGATCTGGGATGACAGGTCATCAGTTGGGAAACTGTGCAGATATTGATCCAGGCGCCAGAACATGCTGACTCAGGCTGTGCTACCAAGTTAGTCCAAGGGGGGAGTGACAGTCCATCCTGGTGCTGTGGGCAACAGTGGTCAGGGACTTGTCATGGTATCCTGCCAAAAGTAGCAGCTCAACTCTCAGCATGGGCCATTCCAGTGGGGAATGATCATAGTAATGGGGTGGGATGGGGGGGTTGTTGGTGTGGATGAAGGGGATCAGGAATCTATATGGAGTGTCCTGGGAACATGTTTCTGTCGTTCCTTCCCCCTCTGGGTACCTAATGGCCCCAATCTGTCTCCCCAGCATGAAGGGACATCTAGAGTTAGGTTAAGGTGTCACTCAACCCCCTGTCTTTTGCCATTGACATTGAGTACCTATGGCTAGAGTACTGGGGTGTAGGTCCATGCACATATCCAGCAGGCACTGACTGTGTAGCACTGATGTCTCCACATTGATCACCAATGGAAACAACCAGCCACACACAACTAACACAGTATGGGTAATGGTGGTCCATTCTCTCATTCCCTACCTCTCACAAACTTGCCTCCTGGTCCTGGGCCTTTCTATGCATGTTAACAAAGTCTTGACCTCCAAGACCGTTGAGATCATGTTAATTCTGGGTCTGAGTAGATGCCTTGTTCCAGCCAGATTCTGAGTACCAACAATCTCAATAGTTCTTTCTTGACCAGCTGCAGTAACATGCCAGTGATGTGCTTAGCAGGTGTAACCTGCACTCTAATTAAATTCGAAACACTGACAAGCTTGCGAGGAAGCTAAGGCTGCTGTTGAAAAGTTGGGAAAGAAGAGGCAGTACTAAGCACAACAATTAGTAAAGCTCTGAGCATCGGGGCACCACCCCAAAGAAGTCACCTCTACAACCTGGCACATGGGTAGATCAGGGCTTGATAATGAGGAACAGTGGGTCTTTGACGCTCTAGTCAGGGATGGGTCACGAACCTCAGTTTGGAGATTAGAAGTGGAGCAAGAGTTATGGGCCTGAAGGTTGACCCCACTTGGTCATGTGCACCTGGGTGCCTGCTATTGCCTTCCTAAAAACCCAGACCTTACCTAGACTCAGTTGCAATTTCTCCTCCTCGAGGAATCCTTGAAGTACCAGCAGTGTCCACTGCTGAGCTATGGCACTGCTTCCAAATAAACCTATTGGACAATAACCTGATAGTGTGTGATTTTAAACTTTGTTCAGTCCAGTCCAACACCGGCTCCTCCTTATCACTGCTGAGACTGGTGGAGCTGCTAACAAATCAGATGCTCTCAACACTCAAGGGTAGGGTAGAGTTCATTTGGATGCTGTCATTGGTGAGTGACAAAAGAATTGAGGAAGACCTACAGCAAAAGGGAACAGAAGTTTAAGTGTTGGTAAATCTGAGTTCAAACTCACTTTTCCCATGACAGATGCTGAAATTTTCTCCTTATGCTGACTGAGGAACATCTCAATTGGTCATGTAATTAGAAAGGTAATGGCCTCATTTTTAGATCCAGTTTATGATAGTGCAATGACTTCTCTTCAGAAGTTCTTATTGAGCTGTGAAGTGCTTTGGAATGCCTTGATGTAATAAAAGACACGGCATGAATACTAGTTTTTTTTCCAGCAAAAAGTAACATTTAGATGTGGTCACTACAATGCCATTTTGGACACAATCCATCATGTGTCAAACTTGACAATGAATCAATCTGTACCTGTCTCCAACAGAAACCTGGGCAACACTGATAAAGTGAGAACTGACATCTATTCCAAACCATGTCCACCTCAGTTTCTGGTTGACATGCAATGGGTTTACCAAAATTGAATCCCCCATTTTAAACATTCTGGAGGTTACGAGAAGCCTAACTGGATCTGCCATACCAGTCTACTCTTGATCATTCGTAAAGTAATGGAAGGGGCCGTCATCAGTGCTATGAAGAGCTCTCACTTGAAAAACAATAACCTGTTCAGTGATGCCCAGTTTGGGCCAGTGCCAAAACCACTTAACTTGTGACCAGATTTACAGCCTTGGTTCAGACATGGACAAAACAGCTGAATTCCAAAGGTGAGGTGACAGTGACAGCCCTTGACATCAACGCTGCATTCAACTAACTGTGACATCAAGGAGCCCTAGAAAAATTGAAATCAATGGGTATCGGGGCAAACTCTCCGCTGGTTAGTGTCATACCTGGCATAAAGGAAGGTGATTATGGTTATTGAAGATCAGTCATCTCAGCTCCAAAACATCTCTTCAGGAGATTTTCAGGGTAGCATCCCAGGCCCAACCAACTTTAGTCTCTTGATCAATGACCTTGCCTGCATCACAAGGTCAGAAGTGGAGATGTTTGCCAAAGATTGCACAATGTTCAGCACCATTTGTGACTCCTTGGATACTGAAGCAGACTATGTTCAAACACAACAACATCTGGACAATATCAGACTTGACAAGTGACAAGAAACATTTGCGCCACACAAACACCTGGCAATACGTGATAATTATTCAATGGTCTTACCAATATCGTGTAGGTTACCACTGACCAGAGAGTACTGTCCACAAGATTCACTATCCACAAGATTCTCAGGCAGTAGCTTCCAACTCCATAACCACTTCCATCTAGAAGGACAAGAGCAACAGATACATGGAATACCACCCCCTGCAAGTTCCCCTCCAAACTATTCACCATCTTGACTTGGAAATATATCACTGTTTGTTCACACTCACTTTCTCAAGATTCTGGGATTCCCTCACTACTGGCATTCTGGGTCTACCTCTCACACACAGACTGCAGCAGTTCAGGAAGCAGCTCACCCCCAATTTCTCAAGGTCAACTAGGGACAGGCCATAATTACTGGCCCAGCCAACAGCGCCCATGTCCTACAAAAAAATGATAAAGAAACAATGGCAACAAGAGCAGGCCAGATGATGGGTAAATAACTCACCTGCTGACTGCCCACAGTCTATTTAATACCAAGAAGGCAAAACTCAGGAGTGTGATCAAAAACTGTCCATTCTCTTGGATGTGCGCTTCTCCAACAACACTCAAAAAGCTTAACAAGATCATGGACAAAGCATTCTACTTTACTAGCATCATATTCAGTACCTTGAAAGTCATTTGGTTCCACCGCAGTGACACACTATTACAGCTGCTTGTCCCATATACAGAATGCACACCTGAACCTTCCACAGGCTTTTAGAGCAGTACATTTCATGCAACATAGAACATAAGAACCAGGAGCAGGAGTAGGCCGTCTGGCCCTTCGAGCCTGCTCTGCCAGTCAATAAGATCATGGCTGATCTTTCCATGGCCTCAGCTCCATTTACCCACCACCTCACCATATCTCTTAATTCCTTTACTGTTCAAAAAATTATCTATCTTAGCCTTAAAAGCAATTACTGAAGTAGTATCAACTATTTCCCTGGGCAAGAAATTTCACAGATTCACAACCCTCTAGGTGAAGAAGTTCCTTTTCAATTCAATCCAAAATCTATTCCTCCCAATTTTGAGGCTATGTCCTTTTGTCTTAGTTTCACCTGCCAGTGGAAACATCCTCTCTACTTCTATCTTATCTATTCCCTTCATAATTTTATATGTTTCTATAAGATCTCTCCCATTCTTCTAAATTCCAATGAATATAATCCCAATCTACTCAGTCTCTCCTCATAAGCCAACCCCCTCCTCTCCAGAATCAACCGAGTGAACCTCCTCTGCACCCCCTCCAGAGCCAGTACATCCTTTCTCAAGTAAGGAGACTAAAAGTGCACATAGTACTCCAGGTGGGGCCTCACTAGCACCTTGTATAACTGCAATATAGCTCAATCCTTTTTTTAAACTCAATCCCTTTAACAATGAAGGACAAAATTCCATGTGCCTTCTTAATTACCTATTGTACCTGTAGACTAACCTTCTGTGATTCATGCTCAAGGTTATCCAGATCTCTCTGCACAGCAGCATGCTGCAATTATTTACCATTGAAGTAATAGTCCTTTTTACTGTTACTTTTACCAAAATGAATGACTTCACATTTACTAACATTGTATTCCATCTGCCAGACATTTGCCCACTCACTTAAAGTATCTATGTTCCTCTGCAAAGTTTCATAGTCCTCTGCGCACTTTGCTCTGCCACTCATCTTAGTGTCAGCCTCAAACTTTGGCACACTACACGTGGTCCCAAACTCCAGATCATCTATGTTAATTGTGAATAATTGCAATCCCAACACTGATCCCTGAGGCACACCAGTAATCACCAATCACCAACCAGAAAAACACTCACTTAGCTTCCTGTTGGTTAACCAGTCCTCTATCCATGTGAATACATTGGCCAGAACACCATGCAGCTTTATCTTATGCAGCAGCCATTTGTACAGCACCTTGTCGAATGCTTTTTGGAAATCTAGATGCACCACATCTACTGGGTCCCTGTCGTCTACTATGCTCATAATGTCTTCACAGAATTCCAGTAGACTGGTTAAGCAGGACCTGCCTTTCATGAACCCATGTTGCTTCTGCCCAACAGGATAATTTCTATCTCGATGCCTTGCTATTTCTTCTTGGATATTAGATTCAAGCATTTTCACCATGACAGAAGTTAAGCTAACTAGTTAAGTTAAGTGGTTAAGCTAACCAGACATAGAAGAGTATAGCACAGGAATAGGTCTGTGCTGACAATGGTGCCATTGTAAACTAATCCCATCTACCTGTCCATGGTATGTATCCATCTATTCCTTGCCTGTTCATGTGTCTGTTTAAATGCATCTTAAATATTGCTAACATATCTGCTCTTATACCTCCCCTGGCAGCACATTCCAGGCAATTATCATCCTCTTTGTGAAAAAAAAACTGTCCTTGCCCATTTCCTTTAAACGTTTCCCTTGAGCATTTGACATTTCCACCCTAGGAAAGAGACTCCAACTATCCACCCTACCCATACCTTTCATAATTTTATTTACTTTTATCAGGTTATTCCTCAGCCTTGAACGCCCTAGCGAAAACAACTCAAGTTTGCCCACTCTCTCTTTAGAGCTTATACACTCCAATCTGGGCAACATCCAGGTAAACTTCTTTCCCAACCTCTCCAAAGCCTCCACATCCTTCCTATTGTGTGATCAACAGAACTGCACACAACATTCCAAATGTGGCCTGACTAAAATCTTATGCAGCTGTTATATGATTAGTAAATGTTTCTACTCAGTACCCCGACTGATGAAAGCAAGCCTTCAGTACTACCTTACCCACTCATGTCACCATTTTCAGGGAACTATGGACTTGTACACCAACAGCCCTCTGTATATCAATGCTCCTCGAGGTCCTGCCATTTACTCTACGCTTTCCACTTGCATTTGACCTCCCACAATGAATCACCTCACACCTGCCCAGATTAAATCCATCTGCCATTTTTCTGTCCAACTTTCAAAGGATAAGGTTAAACACCTAGAGGGTAAAATAGTTGGCATTTTGAAACAACACCTCCTTCACGCTTCCGATGGCTTACAGTCCTGACTTGGAAATGTATTGTCACAGAGTCATACTCCTGGCAGTCCCTCCCACTGGGTGGTACAATAAATCAGATTTGATTCCAGCCTCAGCTGACTGTCTGTGTGGGGTTTGCACATTCTCTCCACGTCTATGTGGGTTTCCTCTGGGTGCTGTGGTTACCTTCCACAGTTCACACATGTGCAGGGTAGGTGGATTGGCAATACTAAATTGCCCATAGTGTCCAGGGATGTGCAGGCTAAATGTGTTAGCTTTGGGAAATGCTGGGTGACAGGGAAAGAGAGGGTCTGGGTGGCATGCTCCTCAGTGTGGATTTGATGGGCCGAATGGCCAGTTTCCAAACTGTAGGAATTCTATTCTATGTTTCTAACAGTGGTGTCTAGACCACTCTGAATACATTAGTTCCCAAAGGTAGCTCACAATAATCATAAAAGATAATCAAGGATGGGAAACAAATTCTAACCTTGTCAGTGACATATGCATTCCATGAATGTAAATCAAATTCACGTACTTGTTCTCCTTTTACATTGAAAATGAGTTCTTCTAGAACTTCTGAAGAGCAGAAATAAAGTCACTTACTTGCTAGGAAGAGTGCATCAAAGCATCTAATTTAATCAACTAAGCAATCACCTCATTTGTATCACATCCCTGTGAGAAATATCTACTTAATCAGACATTGGATCTGAAAATAAAAAGAATAACTTTCTTTCAGCAATATCATTCACATAGTTATCGTAAACGAGGTGATCAATATTTGTGAGTTAGTTTGAACTATTGCTTTTCCATCCAGATTGGGAATGCCATAGATCAAGGAAGCATTTTGATTTATTTTGCATCGAGTTTTGACAGAGCCCTGCATCATCATATGTTTGTCGCAATTTGCAGAGTTTCACTGTACGCTGCATCTTTTCTGATCAACCACTCCGTCTCTGTATAATTGTAAACCTTGTCACTTCAACAAGCTATGGCAGTGTGTGGAATAATGACCTATATTTGTAATAATCAATGAAAAAGCTTCACACATTAAAAGCTCAATATCTGTGTCTTGCACTGTAGCTGGAGCACAAAGACAGAGTAACATGTAGTTCTTTCTTTCCTAAATTATAAACAGATAACAGAGATGGTTTTCAATGTGCAGAATGACATTTAGTTCTGTATTACACTCATTGTTGGTATATATTTAAAAACACCAATGTTAATAACATATCTTTTCAGGAATTCTTCTACTGATTAATTGAATCTTTGAATGTAGGAAATTCTGGGTCAAGCATGTGTTTCTAGGAAAGCACAGCAGGTCAGGCAGCATCCAAGGAGCAGGAGAATCAACGTTTTGGGCATAAGCTGATCCTCCTGCTCCTTGGATGCTGCCTGACCTGCTGTGCTTTCCCAGCAACATATTTTCGACTCTGATCTCCAGCATCTGCAGTAGGAAGTTCTGTCCTGAAAGATGCCAGTTAAAAGAGTTGCATTTGTATAGCACCTTTTCCAACTTCAGGACATTCCAAAGTGGAAGTGTTTTTGAAGAGTTGGAATGTAGGAAGCACAGCAGCCAATTTGAGCTCAGCTGACATTAATATTGAAGTGATGAGCTCACCTGTCTTTCGTGATTGGTACAGTGGTGAATATCACCAGGACCACCAGAGATAACTTGCCTCCTCTTCTTTGAAACTGTTGCCTGGCACACTTTATATTCACTTGAAAGGACTGACTGGGCCTGAGATGAATATTTCATCTTAGTCCGTGCTATGTCTCTATTAGCAAAACACTTCGTCTGTTTTTTTCTGTCAGTAGGTTTGGAAGAGGAGTCACAAAATCTGCAAGAATGTTAAGATATCAGCCAAAACATTATCCTTTAATTTAAACATTGGAAATACTAACTAAATACAGATCAAGACATTGTCTCTCTGTCGCAAGACATCTTGTTTTTATTCACTTGTGCTGAAAATGTGTTGCTGGAAAAGCGCAGCAGGTCAGGCAGCATCCAAGGAACAGAATCGACGTTCAGGCATAAGCCCTTCTTCAGGAATCTTCTTTATTCACTTGTGGGACTTCAGGTCACTGGCTGAGCCAGTATTTATTGTCCATCACTAGTTGCCCCTTGAGAAGGTGGGGGTGAGCTGCCTTCTTGAACCGCTGCAGTCCACGTGCTGTAGGTTGACTTACAATGCCTTCACGGAGGGAGTTCCAGGATATTGACCCAGTGACAGTGAAGGACCAGTGATATACTTCCAAATCAGAATCAGTGGCTTGGAGGGGAATTTGCAGGGGGTGGTATTCCCATCTATTTGCTGCCCTTGTCCTTCTAAATGAAAGCAATTTCCTTATCGTCATAGGATACTACATCACTTCCTAATAATGATGTAGACAATCAAATTTAAAGTCACATTAATCCTTCATACAACTTCTTCCCCCAAGTCTCTGTTTCTGGCCATTACATTGCATTTTATTGTTTACATTTTCTTATTTTATGGCTGAGGCAGTGACTGTTTGAGGTTTAAAGTGGGATGTGAAAGAGCAACATCCTGACTGAGGAGTGAGAATTCGACCCAATAAGCCGTGGGTTATGCTGCCAGCTGCTAAACTGGTAAATATCTCTAGGGAAACGACAAGCCTTCCAAACCCTGACCACATTCCGATGCTGTGTTGTCCTGTGTTCATGTGCTAGTTAAATTTTTAATGGTATTCCAGAGCCAAAACTCACAATTTGTAAAGGTTGAAGCCAATTCAAGTAAAATTAAAACTGAAGAATGTTGGCAAGTGCTAGATATTTATTTTCTTTTTGGTGTTGATTTTGGACGGAAAATGATCTTCAAAAATTCCAATCTTCTCTTAGAAATCTTCTTATTTATTGTTGTTTGAGTAACTATCATTACATTTAAACAAGGAATATGCACTTTTTTAAAGATGTATAAATGCTATTAGCAATGACATTGCAATGTGAAGATTTTTGCTTCACCGTCAGTGGAAAGCTACAGTCAGTCAGAGATGGCACATGTTTAATTGTCCCTTTGATGTGAGCAGATTGTTCTTCGTGATGGTTGAAGTTGGGGTAACAGATGGCCCTCACTCACTGTATTGGCAACAGCAAGCAACAGTACTGTGTGTAATATTTATTTATGTGACTTCCAACTTGGAGTAACTTTATGGAAGCCTAAATTGTGTCTGTATCATATCAATTTGCAGCAAAACTTTCCACTTGTTTTTTTATATAACTGATAGTGCATTGATGGATGTCTTGTGTCACTGGGGTACTGCTCCTGTCTCTGTACAGGAAGACCTGGGTTCAGGTTCCACTTCAGAACTTGATGATCTTTGAGACCATAAGATGTCTATTCTGATATTCCTCAACTCCATTTTCCTGCCCTTTCCCTTAAACGCTTGATTCCCTACCTGATTAAAAAATTCTCATCTGTCAAAGAAACTTGTGTGTTTCAATAAGGTCACCTCTCATTCTGTAAGGACTTTCTATTCATTGCAACCAGATGGAAGATCAATTTGTAACTCTTGCTGATGTGATCCAATAGTAGTTCAGAAGAACAGGAGAGACTTCAATCAGCCATGTGCTGAAAGAAAGTGTGAGCCTCTGTAGTAGCATGCCAAACCTAACCTGGACCAACACCACCCTCCATGGTCACAACACTCTTTCAGCGCATGGTCTCTGACAATACAGTACATGTTCTAAAGGAGGGAAGTGTTTCTTCATGCTGATTGTGTCTCTGATAAACAAATGGTAAAGGTGCTGACTGACCCAAGCATTTGCAAGCTCATTAGAGGAGGCCTTTGCATGAAACATACATAAACTGGACTAAGAAACTAGACATCAAATCAAAACCATCACCAAGACAATTCTGCCTGAATACTTGAGCAGCAAGTGCAAGGACAACCAGAGAAGGCCGGGATTGGATAACCAAAACCAGCTTGGAATTCTCCAGAATCCATGGAGAAAAATGTGAGAGAGAAACTCAATTAACATTGACCTTTCACAAGGATATCAGTGAGGTTGAACAAACTTATCAGAGTCAACAAGTTAGTATGAATGACATTTCCTTTTGTACAGCATCAGCCTAGCCCTTATCATCTTAAAGCAATACCTATATACCTGACCCTTCGGAATACACTCTGAAAACGAGAGTCATGTTACTCACCAAGGCCAACAATTATTTACACGGACAAACATAGGAAGCCATGGGCCACTCCAACAAGTCAATACTGCAACTTTGTCTTGGTGGAAGTATGGACGATAAGTGGATTGATTGCATGGATTATAAAACAAGGAAACTTGCCCTCCCCTTCACTGTTTGATCACACAGCATTGCCCTTTGTGAAGGGCACTGCTTGTCACTGGCCACTCGGGTGTTTTCTTATCTTCCTGGTGGTGGAAATTGAATAAAGATTCGTACACCTTGTGTCTCTCACTGTGTCTCACACCTGCACACAAACACTATGGGTGCTGGGGATAAAATAAGCACTACGGCAGTTAGGCGGTAGTGTAGGGGTAAAAAAAGGAAAAAAGAAAAGAAAAATAAAAGAAAAGAAAAAAAGAAAAAAGTAAAACAAGGAAACTGGCTATTGCTGCACCATCTCCTCTTACAATTCACTGAGAAAGAGAATCTGAGCCCAGAAGAGACATACTGATATTTTCTTTGTTTTCACTGTAGCAAACAGGAGGAACAAGACTGAATGTGAAACCACCTAGCAGTATTTTATTGAGAATCTGGATTTAATTCTGGAGGTCTGGGTCACTTTCTAACTTGTTTTTTTTTGCATTTGTTCTTGAGACATGGTTGAAAATGTGTTGCTGGAAAAGCGCAGCAGGTCAGGCAGCATCCAGGGAACAGGAGAATCAACGTTTCGGGCATGAGCCCTTCTTCAGGAATGAGGAAAGTGTGTCCAGCAGGCTAAGATAAAAGGTAGTGAGGAGGGACTTGGGGGAGGGGTGTTGGAAATGCGATAGGTGGAAGGAGGTCAAGGTGCGGGTGATAGGCCGGAGTGGGGGTGGGGGCGTCTCCGCCGCATCTGCTCCCAGGAGGACCAGTTCCAATACCGTACAATCCAGATGGCCTCCAACTTCAAGGACCGCAATTTCCCCCCAGACGTGATCAACGATGCCCTTCACCACATCTCCTCCACTTCCTGCTCCTCCGCCTTTGAGCCCCGCCCCTCCAACCGCCACCAGGACAGAACCCCACTGGTCCTCAACTACCACCCCACCAACCTCCAGATACATCGTATCATCCTTCGTCATTTCCGCCACCTCCAAACAGACCCCACCACCAGGGATATATTTCCCTCCCCTCCCCTATCAGCGTTTCGAAAAGACCACTCCCTCCATGACTCCCTCGTCAGGTCCACACCCCCCACCAACCCAACCTCCACTCCCGGCACCTTCCCCTGCAACGCAAGAAATGCAAAACTTGCATCCACACCTCCCCCCTTACTTCCCTCCAAGGCTCCAAGGGATACTTCCATATCTGCCACAAATTCACCTGCACCTCCTCATTTATTGCATCTGCTGCACCCGATGTGGTCTCCTCTATATTGGGGAGACAGGCCGCCTACTTGCGGAACGTTTCAGAGAACACCTCTGGGACACCCGGACCAACCAACCTAACCACCCCGTGGCTCAACTCTTCAACTCCCCCTCCCACTCCACCAAGGACATGCAGGTCCTTGGACTCCTCCATCGCCAGACCATGGCAACACGACGGTTGGAGGAAGAACGCCTCATCTTCCGCCTAGGAACCCTCCAACCACAAGGGATGAACTCAGATTTCTCCAGTTTCCTCATTTCCCCTCCCCCCACCTTGTCTCAGTCAAATCCCTCGAACTCAGCACCGCCTTCTTAACCTGCAATCTTCTTCCTGACCTCTCCACCCCCACCCCCACTCTGGCCTATCACCCTCACCTTGACCTCCTTCCACCTATCGCATGTCCGAAACGTCGATTCTCCTGCTCCTTGGATGCTGGCTGATCTGCTGCGGTTTTCCAGCAACACATTTTCAGCTCTGATCTCCAGCATCTGCAGTCCTCACTTTCTCCTTGAGACATGATTTCCAATGTATTGTCCATTTCTAAACACCTGGGAGAAGGTAATGGTGACAGATCTTCTAGAAACCACCAAAACAAACACAAACTAATTATATGACATTGCTGAGCTCTGTTTCAGGATGCTCAGTTACTCTTGGCAATAGGCTTGAATTCTACACTTTAAGTGCCATTTCAACAGCATGTCTTTTCTTTCTTAAGTGCCTTGATTAATTCTATAAAATAGAGAAGCTTTCTTCAAGAGGCATACGATGATTTATTTTGTAAAATAATGTCTTCAGAAGACACTGAGCTTCACAGCTTGTATGGACATATGTTCTTAACTAAGAAATCAAAATGTAGGATCAGTAACTATAGTTATCAACAGGAAATTGGAAGGTGCAAATTTCTCTGACTCCTTCTGGACTTTGCGATACCCTAAAGCATTTTAAGGTCAATAAAGTACTTTTGAATTACTGGGACTACTGTCATTTAGGAAATGCAGTAGCCAGTTTGTGTAAAGCCAACTCCAAACAAAACAGTGACATTGACTAGGTTATCTGATTGCGGGATGTCAATTGAAGGATAACTATTGACCAGTTCACTAGACGTGATTTTCCTCCTTTTCCTCAAAATAGTCCCGTGGAATTTTTGTTTTTGAATCAAGCAAGGAAAGGATTTTGTCAGTCCACCACCATATCCATTCGATTACACTCTGGCAGCAGGATTGCTGCTGTTGCAATTACTGTCTGAACTCAGAATCCCTACAACGTGGAAGCAGGCCAATCAGCCCATCAAGTCCACACTAACCCTCCAAAGAGCATCCCATCCAGATCCACTCCCTTTCTCTATCCCTGTAACCCCACGTTTCCCATTGCCAATCCAACTAACCTGCACATCTTTGGGCAGTGGGAGGAAACCCACATAGACACAGGAAGAATGTGCTGACTCCACACAAACACTTGCCAGAAGCTGGAATCAAACTGCATTCGTGGTGTCGTGAGGCAGCAGTGCTAACCATTGAGCCACCGCGCTGCCCTATGTTTGTATGCACAAGCTGTAGTTGTGAATAAGAACAGCTGATATAAATTGGAGAAATGTCAAAAAAACAGTTTTCCTCTGGGATGGGCTGTTCTGGGGCAGGGGTTAGTATTTCGTACAGATGCTGTCCTGGCTAATAGGCATAGGCAGAGAACTCCCCTCTTGTTTGGCTGATGAACAAGTACCCCCTCTGTGCTGCATGATGTGTTTGGATGGATTGAGTTGGAGACTGTTGAAGGGAACCTCATCCCACAACCTTCAGATTGAGAAGTGAGGGGAGAGCCTGGTGCTCAATGAGCCACAGCTGATGAGCATACTTTGGATCCTTTGATTCAGATATATTCTAATCAACTTGCTAACCTCTGGAACAGTTGGGACTTGAAGCTGTGTCAGCCAGACCAGAGGCAGGGACATTACCACAGTACCTCGAGAACTGTGATCTTTTGGTTTATAATAATGGAGAACAAAATATACAGCTGAAAGTCAGAAGTTAATCTTTTACCAAAAGTGAACCTCAAGCAGAGTTTTAGGATCTTTTCTTACTAGATTCATCAATTAAGGTTAGCCTAATTTTCATACTTTTATATTAAAATGATTGATCAGCCTTATTATGGCAAAATGCTGCTGATGTTTTTAGACCAGATTCCATCTGATTTTTGTTTAAATAATGAAATCAATGGCTTTTCCAAATAAAACACAATATCAGGTGAGGGTAACTGCCCATCACTTCAAGGTAGCATTTGACTGAGTGTAGCATCAAGGAACGCCAGTAGAATTAAATTTAATGGGTATCAGGAGGCGAAATCTCTGCTGGTTGGAGTCACACCTGGCATATAGGAAGATGGCCATATTTGTTGGAGGTCACTCATCTCAGAACCAGGACATCTCTGCAGCAATGTCCTAGGCCCAGCCATCTGCAGCTGCTTCATCAATGACCTTCCCTCCATCATAAGGTCAGAAGTGGGGGACGTTCACCGATGATTGCACCATGTTCAATGCCATCTGCGAGTCCTCAGATACTGAAGGAGTCCATGCCCAAATGAATAAGGGCCTAGACAACATCAAAGACAAATAGCGTTCATGGCACAAGGCCAGAGAACGTCCATCTCAAATAAGAGAAAAATCTAACCAGCGTCCTTTAAGATTTAAAGGCATTATAATACTCCCCCCATGATCAACATTCTGTATATTAGCATTGACCTGAAACTAAACTGGACCAGTCTTATAAATATTGTGCCTGAGAATTCTGCAGTGAACAACTCACCTCCTTACTTCCTAAAGCCCGCCCATTATTTACAAGGCACAATTCATGATTCTGGTGGTTTACTCCCAACGTCTTTACATGGCTGCAGCTCCAGAACACTCAATAAACTTGACCCATCCAGGACAAGATTAAAGTGATGCTGGAAAAGCACAGCAGGTCAGACAGCATCCGAAGAGCAAAAAAATTGATGTTTTGGGCAGGAGCCCTTCATCAGGAATCTTGATGAAGGGCTCCTGCCGAAACATCGATTTTCCTGCTCCTCGGATGCTTCCTGACCTTCTGTGCTTTTCCACCAGCACTCTAATCTTGACTCTAATCTCCAGCATCTGCAGTCCCCACTTTCACCGACCATCCAGGTCAAAGCAACCCATTTAATTGGTATCCTATCCACCACCTTTAACAATCACATACTCCACCACAGATGCATAGTAGTAACAATGCATACATCTGTAGCGGGCAGCGGTGTTTTTTATTCTCTCTTCACAAAAAGAGCGGGAGCAGCAGAGGAAGTGACGGCAAGCAGAGGGGCAGCCGGGAAGGAGAACTGTGAGTATAAATACTCACCCTTTAATCACCAACGGTCATTTGAGTGGGAGCAGCGGCCGAGTAAAGGCGAACCCGGGAGACTACAGCTAAGGTAAAACAGTTTGTTTCAAAATTACTTACCTGTAGCGGGCAGCGGTGTTTTTTATTCTCTCTTCACAAAAAGAGCGGGAGCAGCAGAGGAAGTGACGGCAAGCAGAGGGGCAGCCGGGAAGGAGAACTGTGAGTATAAATACTCACCCTTTAATCACCAACGGTCATTTGAGTGGGAGCAGCGGAAGTGAGGTTGGAGCGCATAGCTGGGCGGGAAGGTAAGTGATTAGTATTTGAGTGGGTGTGTTCTGTACAAACAGGACGGGTTGCACCTGAACCAGAAGGGCACCAATATCCTGGGGGGTAGGTTTGCTAGCACTCTTCGGGGGGGTTTAAACTAATTTGGCAGGGGGATGGGATCCGGACTTGTAGTCCAGCAAGTAGGTTAGCTGTTTGTCAGGATGCCCAAGACTGTAGGGGGGCTGTGGAGAAGGTAGCACTGACAGGGACTACTAGCGGACACAGAGATGGGCTCAAGTGCGTATACATCAACGCAAGGAGTATCAGAAATAAGATGGGTGAACTTAAGGCGTGGATCGGTACCTGGGACTACGATGTTGTGGCCATCACGGAAACGTGGATAGATGTGGGACAGGAATGGCTGTTGGAGGTTCCTGGTTACAGGTGTTTCAGTAAGATTAGGGAGGGTGGGAAAAAAGGAGGGGGGGTGGCATTGCTAATTAGAAATGGTATAACGGCTGCAGAAAGGAAGTTTGAGGGGGATCTGCCTCTGGAGGTAGTATGGGCTGAAGTCAGAAATAGGAAAGGTGCAGTCACCTTGTTGGGTGTTTACTATAGGCCCCCCCAATAGCAGCAGAGATGTGGAGAAACAGATTAGGAAACAGATTTTGGAAAGGTGCAGAAGCCACAGGGTCGTAGTCATGGGCGACTTCAACTTCCCAAATATTGATTGGAAGCTCTTTAGATCAAGTAGATTGGATGGGGCGGTGTTTGTGCAGTGTGTCCAGGAAGCTTTTCTAACGCAGTATGTAGATTGTCCAACCAGAGGGGAGGCCATAATGGATTTGGTACTCGGTAATGAACCGGGACAAGTGGTGGGCTTGTTAGTGGGTGAACATTTTGGTGATGGTGACCACAATTCTGTGACTTTCACCTTGGTTATGGAGAGAGATAGGTGCGCACAACAAGGTAGATTTTATAATTGGGGGAAGGGAAATTACGATGCTGTAAGGCAGGATTTGAGGAGCATACGTTGGGAGCATAGGCTGTCAGGGAAGGATGTGGTGGAAATGTGGAACTTTTTCAAAGAGCAGATATGACGTGTCCATGATATGTATGTACCTATCAGGCAGGAAAGAAATGGTCGTGTGAGGGAGCCTTGGTTGACGAGAGAGGTTGAATGTCTGGTAAAGAGGAAGAAGGAGGCTTACATAAGGTTGAGGAAACAGGATTCAGACAGAGCAGTGGAGGGATACAGGATAGCCAGAAGGGACCTGAAGAAAGGGATTAGGAGAGCTAAGAGAGGGCATGAAAAATCGTTGGCGGATAGGATCAAGGATAACCCCAAGGCATTTTATGCGTATGTGAGAAACCAGAGAATGACGAGAACGAGGGTAGGTCCGATCAAGGACAGTAGTGGGAGACTGTGTATTGAGTCAGAAGAGATAGGAGAGGTCTTGAACAAGTACTTCTCTTCAGTATTTACGAACGAGAGGGACCGTATTGTAGAAGAGGAGAGTGTGAAATGGACTGGTAAGCTAGAAGAGATACCTGTTAGAAAGGAAGATGTGTTGGACATTTTGAACAACTTGAGGATAGACAAGTCCCCCGGGCCTGACGGGATATATCCTAGGATTATGTGGGAAGCAAGAGAGGAAATTGCAGTACCGTTGGCAATGATCTTCTCGTCTTCACTGGCAAAGGGGGTGGTACCAGGGGACTGGAGAGTAGCGAATGTTGTGCCCCTGTTCAAAAAAGGGAATAGGGATAACCCCGGGAATTACAGGCCTGTTAGTCTTACTTCTGTGGTAGGCAAAGTAATGGAAAGGGTACTGAGGGATAGGATTTATGAGTATCTGGAAAGACACTGTTTGATTAGGGACAGCCAGCACGGATTTGTGAAGGGTAGGTCTTGCCTTACAAGTCTTATTGAATTCTTCGAGGAGGTGACCAAGCATGTGGATGAGGGTAGAGCAGTGGATGTAGTGTACATGGATTTTAGTAAGGCATTTGATAAGGTTCCCCATGGTAGGCTTATGCGGAAAGTCAGGAGGCATGGGATAGAGGGAAATTTGGCCAATTGGATAGAAAACTGGCTAACCGGTCGAAGGCAGAGAGTGGTGGTAGATGGTAAATACTCAGCCTGGAGCCCAGTTACAAGTGGAGTTCCGCAGGGATCAGTTCTGGGTCCTCTGCTGTTTGTAATTTTTATTAATGACTTGGATGAGGGAGTCGAAGGGTGGGTCAGTAAATTTGCAGATGATACGAAGATAGGTGGAGTTGTGGACAGTGAGGAGGGCTGTTGTCGGCTGCAGAGGGACTTAGATATGATGCAGAGCTGGGCTGAGGAGTGGCAGATGGAGTTCAACCCTGCCAAGTGTGAGGTTGTCCATTTTGGAAGAACAAATAAGAATGCGGAATACAGGGTTAATGGTAGGGTTCTTAGTCAGGTGGAGGAACAGAGGGATCTTGGGGTCTATGTACATAGATCTTTGAAGGTTGCCACTCAGGTGGATAGAATTTGTAAGAAGGCCTATGGAGTATTATCGTTCATTAGCAGAGGGATTGAATTCAAGAGTCGTGAAGTGATGTTGCAGCTGTACAGGACTTTGGTTAGGCCACAGTTGGAGTACTGTGTGCAGTTCTGGTCGCCTCACTATAGGAAAGATGTGGAGGCTTTGGAGAGGGTGCAGAGAAGATTTACCAGGATGTTGCCTGGAATGGAGAGGAAGTCGTACGAGGATAGGTTGAGAGTTCTCGGCCTTTTCTCGTTGGAACGGCGAAGGATGAGGGGTGACTTGATAGAGGTTTATAAGATGATCAGAGGAATAGATAGAGTAGACAGTCAGAAACTTTTTCCCCAGGTACAACAGAGTGTTACAAGGGGACATAAATTTAAGGTGAAGGGTGGAAGGTATAGGGGAGATGTCAGGGGTGGGTTCTTTACCCAGAGAGTGGTGGGGGCATGGAATGCGCTGCCCGTGGGAGTGGTGGAGTCGGAATCATTGGCGACCTTTAAGCGGCATTTGGATAGGTACATGGATGGGTACTTAATCTAGGTTAGAAGTTCGGCACAACATCGTGGGCCGAAGGGCCTGTTCTGTGCTGTATTGTTCTATGTTCTATGTTCTATGTTCTATCTACAATTGCACAGTAACTACTCACCAAGACTACTTTAACCACATCTTCCAAACCCAAGACCTCCACCATACAGAAAGACAGGAATAATAGGTGTATAACTATAAATGGTACAAGGCTGCTCCACCTTAGCTGCTCAAGGGCAATTACTGATGAGAAACAAGTGTTGGTACAGCCAGCAACATTCACATCCCCTAATAATTAATTTAAAAAAACAATTTATGCATGACATTTCAATTGATTGTAAATAAATCCACCTCAGCTTAAAAATAAATGGTTTCATTTTTGTACTTGGTCAGAGAATTTTGCGGTAGTGTTTTTAATTGCATTGTCAGCTTCTGGGTAAGTTCTGTACACATCATTGCTATTGAACATTTCCTTTTTCAGCGAGTTACTGTCAGTATCCAACGCTTTACAATTTGTAAACTCATGGCTATATCCAGCCATCTCCACCGTTCCAGCTCTGTATTGTATTTGATACTAACTGTCTCTGACAGGCCATCTGAGTAAAATTATTTGAACCTGTAAATAAACATATTGAGCAGGGATGTAATTGGCAAATAGAACATCAATATAGATCATAGATAGGAGCAGGAGGAGGTCATTCAGCCCCTTGAAACTGTTTAGCCATTCTAAATCATACTTCTGCTCTATACCTATATACTTTGCTGTCATTAGTAACTAGGAATCTAATGATTCCATTTTGAATGTATGCAACAATGAAGTTTCTACAGCTTTTCAGGGTAAAGAATTCCAAAGGTTCAGCAGCCAATGAGTGAAGAAAATCCTCTTCATTTTAGTCCTCAGTGGCTAATCCCTTCGACCCCAGCTGTAGTTCGCCCAATTGAGGAGAAATCCTTTCTGAGATCTTCCTGTTCCTCTAATTAAGAGTTTTGTAATTTCATGTCTCAAAGACCTGGAGCTTGAAGTTTAGATACAAAGATCACAAAAAGCATTGACATTGGGGTATAAATTTCAACAAACAAACAAAGCTGTCTGAGTTATTTCAAGGGATAAGTTCAAATAGCAAAGCAGACATGTCCAAATCCATTAGACTTCACTTGCAGGACTGTGAACAAGTCTCCATGTCTATGTTTTAAAAATGATAGAAACCAAAGAACACCAAAAGGATTTACCAGTGTGATATCAGAAATGGGAGACTATTCAGTTAGGAAAAGATGACCAAATTGGGGCTTTCTGTTCTCGTCAAGGGAAACACCCTAATATAGATACAGACATTGATGAAAAAATCTGCAGGTCTGATGGTATGTGTGGAGAGAAAGCAGAATTAATATTTTGAGTCCAGTGACCCTTCTGAAAACGTTACTACAGCAAATTGTATTTTTGTTTCAAAACTTCAGCATCTACAGTTCTCTGGTTTCTCCTAATATAGATGCTTCAGGTGATGAACAGGTCTAGAAAGTTGACATGAAGATGATTCACCTTAAAAGTGAGATCAGAATTAGGTCCATAAATTTGAAAGAACCATTGAGAAATCCAGTAGTCAATTCATGGGATTCCCCAATACTCAGACGGTGGCATGAAAATGAAACTTGCTACCAGAAAGGAGTGATGAGGTGAATTGAAGTGAAAGCTCGTTAAACATAAATGGGAGAACAGAATAGAATAATATGTTACTGGGTTCAGATGAAGTCATGTGGGAGAACACTCGTGCAGAATGTAGGTACCAGTATTGACTTTATGGGCTGAATGGTCTGTGAACACAATATAAAATTATATTTCTCTTAGCTCCAAGTGGGACATTGATTTATGCTTCCAATCAGTGGCTTGCACTCAGCTAAAAAAACCTTCCCTCATCAATTTAGATTTGAAACCAGATTCAAGAGGATGAAATGCGACTGTATCAAACAGATTGCATGCTTTAAATGATCTTGGTGTTAAGCAGGTCAATATTATCTGTATTCTCAATGTTGAAATGGTTTATTAAAGGATCCACAGTGGGCTGTTATTTGCCCTGATGTGCACTGCCTTCTCTATAAAGAAGGAAGCTAAATATACCACTGGGTACTACTGCCCATGTGAAGATAATCTGTAATCACAGATACATTACCATAGGAATTTTAGCGAGTTCCAGGTGAAGAATTCAACTGCAAAGGAATTGGACTGGGGGAGTGGCATATTGCTTGCATCAAAACTGATTCATTGGATGTATGAAAAATCAATACTGGCTGCTCCCAATAGTTTAATTCTGCTTTGCATTAAATATAATGGAGAGTCTCTCCTGTAAGAACAGGAGAGCGGGTGACATTCCTTATTCCCGTTGCTGTCAGTACTCCTTGTGTCATACTTAACATTACAATTATCTCAGAAAGACTGCCACCTTTAGCCACTCATGCTTTCAATTCCTCAATCCTCTGTATATATTCAGCAACAATATTTATTGAGATGATTAATTTGTTTTAGTTAAAAAAACAATGATGACATTGCATTACTTATAGAACATAGAACATAGAACAATACAGCACAGAACAGGCCCTTTGGCCCACGATGTTGTGCCGAACATTTGTCCTAGCTTAAGCACCCATCCATGTACCTATCCAATTGCCGCTTAAAGGTCACCAAAGATTCTGACTCTACCACTCCCACAGGCAGCTCATTCCATGCCCCCACCAATCTCTGGATAAAGAACCCACCCCTGACATCTCCCCTATACCTTCCACCCTTCACCTTAAATTTATGTCCCCTTGTAACACTCTGTTGTACCCGCAGGCATTCTCTTGCTCGGATTTGTACACTTCTCTGAAAATCTTTTGAAAAAGATCCTTGATACCAGAGCGGTTTTGCCTTTCCCATTGATGGGGAGCAAATTGACATTTTAGGGAGGGTTTACAAATACACACCATTAACAACCTGTCATGGCCCTTCAATACCTCTGACGTCTGACTCTGGCCTGATCTGACCAAGCAACATTCCCAGAACAACTCATCCATTCAGCAGATATCCCAGAATTCACGAACATCCTTTGTCCGTGCCATCTTTAGAAGTGTGTTATACGCCCTGGGACAGGTTGTGTGGGTCTGGTTATACCATCTCTGGGACAGGTTGTATTGGGTCTGGTTAAACCCCCCGCCCCCCCGAGGACAGGTTGTGTGGGTCTGGTTATACCGCCCCCCCCCCCGGGGACAGGTTGTGTGGGTCTGGAGCTGCCCTGCACGGTCCCTGACCTTTGTCCGGGACATTGCAGACGGGAGGGGAGGGGGGGAGTCACTGTACCACTAGAGCTCCTGCTGGACGGGGTGGTGCTGAGGTGGGGCTTCCTCATCCCCCTGGACCAGCAGGTGGGGGGCTCTAACACCAGACCCTACCCAGCAGGGGGTGCCCCGACACCAGACCCTGTCCAGCCTGCTCTGAGGTTACCCATCCCCCCCACCCCCCCCCCCCCCCCCCCCCCCCACCCCACCACCCCAACTCCGGGTCAGTGCTGTCTCAGCGTCTGGGGGAATGCCCAGCGCTGTAAGCTGAAGGTCAATGACCTTCTCCACTCCCCCAGGGTGAGTGCCACCATCTTCTCTCTGATACCTCCCCCTCCCTCTATCTCTGATACTGTACCCACCTCCCACCAAGGCTCATGCTCTCCCACTCTCACTATTATCTACAACATCCTCCCCTCCCCTCCCCTCACTCTCACCGTCCCCCAGTCCCCTATACCACTAACCCTGCATGCCCTCTGTGCTGCCCACTCTTCCACTCAGGACATTCCCCCCCCGCCTCCTCCCCCAGGATTGACAGTAACAGCTGTGCCCCCCACTTTCATCTCCATTCATACCCACCTCTCTCTCATTCCGGGAGGGGAACCACCCCCAATGGGGCAGGAAGAGCCCAGACGGGGGTGGGAGGGGGGAGCTACCTGACATTGAGCTCCTCACTCCTTACGAGGAGAGCATCCTGACTCTGACCACCTAAGCAGCTGACTGACTGGGTCCAAGCCCCTGGACAGGGATCGGAGACTGCCCCTGCCTTACAGTGCAGGGACTCCCTGAGCGATGGCTATTCCTGTTGACTTGGCTGGGACCAGCTGACAGCCAGGACAGGCTTCCTGTCTTTGTGTCTGTGCTAAAGGGCAGGGCAAGGCAGCAGCACTGTGGGCGTGGTATCTCTGGCTGAGGGACAAAAGCACAAAAAGGCAAGGCCAGGCAGAGATACGGTGAGCGTCAGGATCAGCTCAGAATGAGGGAGCGCTCTGACAGTGAGGGAGATCCCAGAGATACAGCCTGGGGCATTCCCTGAGCTGAAGTGGGGCTGTACACAGGGCACTCCCTGAGCACACAGTGTCCTTGCTGCTGTGTTCCAAATCAGAGTTACCAGGGCAACCTGAGGAGCAGCATTAAGGGGAAGAGTGTCCTCCAAGTGGATTGGAGATGTGCAATGAGGGTTCCCCTAGGGGTTGGCAAATGTTGGATACCAATGTCAGCTGATGTGGGATGCGTATGTCCAATGCCAATAGAGTGTGCCCATGGATGTTGGTACCTGTGTTCAACATGTAGATTCTTTGGAGCAACTGGTGAGCCGTTGTTGTCAGGTATCCACTCTGATCCGATTTCAAGATTTCTCGATGTCTATTTCACTCCCAGTGGATGGCATAATTGAAAATTACAAACAATCTGCAGTTAATCTGTTCATTAATTTGCAATAATCCCTTTAATAAGCAACTCATCATATCCTTGCAAGAATCTCACCTCAATACTCAGAACTTTGTTAAAAGATGCACTAAGTTGCTCACAATATTGCGACAGATCTCACTGGAATTCTTGAAAGATTCTGCTACAAGTCTCTCTTTAGCCTATGTCATTCAGGCCCTGTAGGATTCCACCATTGGGATCTTTCAAATTGAAAACTCTGTCCTCCTGTGTTTGAAAAGTAATTTTCCTCCTGATCTATCAGCATCAATCATGATCATTGTTTTGACATGCTGTTAAGAGAATGAGAAACAAAACCATAATTAGTATTTTTAAGCTTTCATTTCCAGTTTTGACCCTTTTTTCTCTTGATACCTCATTTTATCCAGCATACCAACCTCCAGAACAAGTCAAAATCATTCCTGTCAGGTTATTTTATTTCCAGGCCTGTGCCAGGGCCAGTGAGATTTCAGGACAATAGGTCCCTTATAGCAGGCCGCAAACTCTTGGATTTTTACAGTCAGAGGATTGAGGAACACTGCTGGCAGCAAAAAAAAACAAAATTACTTTTTTGAAAGTGAAGTATTTTCGTCCACTGAATTTGGTGATCTTTCCCACAAAAACCTCTTGTGTATTTTCTCCGAAGTCTAATTTCGGCATTAAATGTTCAGAAAAGATGATGCAGGTTCAACATTTCCCCTCAGGACTGATCCAATGGATAGCAGAGTTCCTGTTGGTTTCTAATGGATTTTCACTCCAGGAATAATCATGTCTTCATACTCATGTTCCTTCTAATCTTTAGTAACATTGAATGTTGTTGTGGTTCTGTTCGCCGAGCTGGAAGTTTTTGTTGCAAACGTTTCGTCCCCTGGCTAGGCGACATCATCAGCCAGGGGACGAAATGTTTGCAACAAAAACTTCCAGCTCGGCGAACAGAACCACAACAACGAGCACCCGAGCTACAAATCTTCACACAAACTTTGAACATTGAATGTATGCAATTTTGGAGATAATTAATTGAAGTTTTGTAATTCAAGTTGTTAATGAAGGGATTGATTAATGCATGTGATCTTTATCCATCTTCTTGAAATTGTTATTACATCTAACAATCATTTTGTCAGTGCACTTATAAAATACATGCTCACCATAGCACATGACTGGAGGGTATAAAGTTCCCTTTCTCTATCTTACTCCAGGACCACATGGAGCATGATATGCTACTGGAAAGTGCTAGCTTAGTGTTAGCCCAGATACTAATGTGTTTGACAAATGTAATACTCATATCTAATGGCTGGTGGAAATAAAGGACCATAGGATTCTTCAATACCATGAAATCCATGCCCACAGTTTCTTATGACGGAAGGGAACATTAGCACTACCATGACAGATGTAACAAACTGGAAGCAAACTCACAACAGTGATAGGATCTGATGAAGGCACATTAAATATTCTCACAGTCTACTAGAGTAGAACAGTAATCTGTAGTGTATTTATCTTTGCATTACGCAATTTCAAAATTATTGATTCTAAAAATAAGCACTTGTGTTTGTTTGAAGCTTCGATTTGGAGATAGTGAAAGCATTGATTCCATTGATGGAATTCTGCAGCAGATGGCCAGGAGTAGGGCAATGCCTTGGAGAAAACAGGCAGAGGTTCTGTTCTTCCTGAGTCTTCAGGTGGGAGGGGCATTGAGTGATTCAGGTAGGTTCTATATTGCTTTATACTAAACTGACCAGAAGCAAGCCCACACCGTGAGCTTAACCACATCATTCGGGTGAGTTAATCAAAATGACAAGGTTTCTTAATGATGTTTCTTTTCAGCCCTTTAAGGAGGTTTTAAAGAAAAAGAAACTGGAATATTTGTGCACGAGGGCACTGACACTTTTCCAAAAGTCACTGAAGCACTGACAAGTTTTCTCCAATTTAACCAGTAAGGAGTTTTCCATATTTGTAAAATGTCATTTTCATCTATTTACAATTAATCCACTCATAGGTGGCAGGTTGGACTATGAATGAAAATACTTTTTTTTTGAGATAAACACATTTCTAGCTGCATTGATCAAGCATTTAAAAATAATTCATTCTGTGATATGGACAAAGCTGTCAACAAGGTCCATCACTAAAGGTTAAGATAGAAGACAAGAGCCCATGGTTCTGGTGCTATTGACTAGATTGAGATTTGGCGAAAGGGCAGGAGACAGCGCGTACAGGATAAAGAGATACTTTTTCAGGTTGGTGACCTGTGACCAGTGGGATTCCACAAGAATCAGTGTTGGGACTGCAACTGGCCACAAAATATATTAATGACTTGAGGGAAGGAAGCAAGTATCCTGTAACTACATTTGCAGATAACACAAAAATAGATGGAAAAGTAGGTTTTGAGAGCGATGTAAGCAGTTAATAGAGAGACAATGATAGATTAAATAAATGGGTAACACTTTAGCGGTTGGAGTACAAAGTGGGAATATGCAAAGTTGTTCATTTTGGAAGGTAGAACAAAAGAACAAAATATTACTTAAATGGAGAAAAGCTGCAGAAAGCTGCAGCACAAAGAAACCTGGAGATACTTGTTCATGGAACACAGAAAGTTAGCACACAAGTACGGCAGGTAATGGGGAAGGCTAATGGAATGTTGGCCCTTATTTCAAGGGAATTAAAGTATAAGAGTAGGGAAGTCTTACTCCAAATATACAAGGTGCTGGGGAGAGCGCATCTGGAACATTGTGAGCAGTTTTGGTCCCTGTTTTTATTGACTTATTTAATCAGCGGCAGATCAAAGAAGGTTCAGAGAATGATTCCTGGCATGGAGGGGTTGTCTTACAAACAAAGGCTAAGCAGGTCAGGATTATACTCACTGTAGTTTAGAAGAGTGAGGGACAATCTCAATGGGACATACAGGATTCTTAATGCGTTCGACAGAGTCAATGCTGAGAGATGTTTCCCGTCATGGGAGAGTCGAGGACCAGAGGGTATAGTCTCGGAATAAAGGGACACTAATTTCAGACTGAGATAAGGAGAAATCCTCTCTCAGAGGATTGAGACTTTGGAACCCTTTGTCACAGAGAGCTGCAGGGCAAGAATCCTTGTGCAAATTTAAGGCTGAGATAGAGAGATTCTTGATCATTCAGGAAATCAAGAGTTATGGGGAGAATAAAGGGAAGTCAGAATGTCAGATCCCCTAGGATCATATTAATGGCAGAGCAGACTCGAGAAACCGAATTACCGAGCCTGTTCCTATTTCTTATGGTGTTCCACCAAGTTTGCTCTTCATTGGACAGTCCTGCCAACTGGGAACAAGTTTGATAAACCATCATTGCACTCCCTCTATGGCAATAATATCTTTCCTGAGGTACATGACCAAAACTGCATATTGGAATTCAGGAGCAACCTAACCAAGCTCCTATACAATTGAAGCAAGATTTCACGATCTCCGTAACTGAATCCTTTTACAATAAAGGCTAAAATTCTGTTAGTCTTCCTAAAAGCTTGCTGCACCTAAATGTGATTTATTGGCAAGGACAACTTCATCCCTTGCAACATCAACACTTTCCAGCACCTCACTGTTTAGGAAGTACTCTGCACGTCTATTCTTCCTATCAATGTAGTTAACCTCACATTTCCTTCCATTACACACAACATTCCCTCTTAGCTTTGTATCACCCATAGACTTGGAATTATTATATTTGGTCCCCACTCCAAAACGTTGATACATATTATGAACATCTAGGGTCTTTGACATTCCCCATGAGTTGTAGCATGCCAATATGAAAAAGAACCATTTATTCCTACTGTCCATTTTCTGTTTGTTTTCTGTCTGCCAACATCATGTGATAGCCAAGTAAAAGTGCATCCATGTTTGTTAGATGTACTTGAGTTTTGAAAGGGACCGTCAGAACATCAGTCCCTTGATGCACTCTGCAGCACAGAAGGAGGCTGTAAGACACATTGAGTTTCTGCCAACTCGGAATTATTTTAATATTTAATATGTTCCCTTTAACTAAATACTTAGTTAAAAATCACACAACACCAGGTTGATAAACCATCATTACACTCCCTCTACGGCAATAATATCTTTCCTGAGGTACATGACCAAAACTGCATATTGGAATTCAGGAGCAACCTAACCTATCACCTCGTCTATCACCTGATGAAGGAGCGTCGCTCCGAAAGCTAGTGCTTCCAATTAAACCTGTTGGACTATAACCTGGTGTGTGATTTTTAACTTTGTACACCCCAGTCCAACACCAGCACCTCCAAATCATGACCAAATACTTTGTTCATTATTAAATACTAATAGCCTAATTTAGAGGTTAACCACTGTTGTTCCCATGACAGCAATAGATCTCTGCATAAAAACAATTCTGCTAACTTCTCCCTTTTTACTAGAGGATTAAAATCTTGCTTCAATTGTAGAGAGCTTGGTTAGACTGCACCTGGGTAAGAATGTGTGGTTTTGGTCATGTACCTCTTCAGGACTTACCTTATTGTTCATTAGGTACAAGTTTTGTCTGACTGTTCATTGTTCAATCACCTCTTGCAAATCTTCTCAAAATCTCTCTTCCATCTCTACTTGCTCGCTTATTACAATTTCTCGTACCAACTTCACATTTCTATCCTTCATCTGAGGAAGTGTCTTTCATATCCTCTCTCTGTGGTTGACATATTCCCTAAAGTAGGTAGCCAAAGCTTCGCAGAAAAAAGATTGAATTAGCAGGAGAATATCCCTAACCCAAGCATGTAGTTGAAAACTTGTGGAAACCTTGTATAAATTTGTGAGGTCTTGTGTTTGGTTATGATCAGTGAGACAGGATAAAACTTCCATGTTATGGTGGCAGAGGAGGGAAAACCACGCGATACAAAGACTGAGAAACGATGACCAAAAACTGAAAGAACTTCCACCTTTGACATTTAACAGTTGACTATGAATGGACTTTGTTTGAACATCAAAGAAAATAAACCTATTTGAAATACAACATCCGTAGCATTATTTTAAGAAAAAAATCTTTTGGAGGATAACTACAAGTTCAAACTAGTGGAGAATAAATTTATTTCAGGTGTTCAGAAGATTCCTCATCATGAGTCACAATATACTGATTAAATAAAGAGTTTGAAAACGCAGTTCATCTCAAAACATTCTAAAAGAGTGACACCTTACTAAAACAAACACCTTACTTAAACCTCCCAGGCAATGGATTCAGTGATATGAAACCTTGAAATCGGCTTGCAAGCCAAGCTTTGAAAGTCACATTGATCTGTTGCCAAGAGCACTTTCTCCCAGCATTAGAAAGATATCCACACCAATAACCCACAATGATCTGATCTCACTGCTCAAACTTTTATCTGGACTTGAAAACCTCAAGGATAATTTCTTCAAGTATCTTGTAATCTTCTATTAAATGGAATCAGTTCTATAGCCTGACATCCACAGAATGCACTGGATCAGAGTGGGAAACACTGAGTTAGATAAGAGGGGAGAAGGGGCTTATTCCTGATTAAGGGTTATGCCTAAAAGGTTGATTCTCCTGCTCCTCGGATGCTGCCTGACCTGCTGTGCTTTTCCAGCACTGCACTCTCGACTAGGTAAGAGGTGAGTTGGGAATAAAAGGGAAGATACTTGATCTTTACTGTTTCTTTCACTGCCTTCAGCTTAAAGAGTATCCAGAGGTTAGTGGCTGCATGAGAGGGATGAGTTTTAGAAATATCCAAGAGAGACATGACAGCGGAAAATATAACGTGGAACCAAGAACCTTCACAAGGTGAGCAGGTGCTTTGGAAAGTATCACCTGGTGAATATTTCTTCTGCTCAGTCATTAAAGTGAAGACTTGTCTTTAGTTTAGTTGAAGTGTGTTTAAAGTGTAACTCATAAAGTAAGATACCTGGTATACATTTAATATTGTTTTAACAACAGGAAGAAAACATGAAGAGATCAGTTAAAGGGGAAGTTATGTCAGGACAGCTTGACCAGGTGAAATGCTTATTTTGTGCAATGGATGAAATCAGGGACATTTACAGTTTCCAGAGTGTATACAGTTACTGGAAATTGGTGTTTTACATCTTGAGAGCAGAGGCTCGACTCACTGTGGAATATCCACAAAATGCAGATTTTCATGGACAGCATGTTGATTGAGGTGGATACAGCACAGGTACATAGAGCAGAACGAGAATGTCAGGCTGCTAGACAGACTAAAAAATACCAGGCAGGCTGTGCAAAAGAACCCAGGGAGCATCTCCCTCTCTAACAGATTTTCCATTTTCGATCTTGCTGAGAGAGGTGGTTTCTCAGCAGAATGAAGTGACAACCAAGTTCATGCAACATCGAGTGGCTCAACTACACTGGGGAGAGGGAGAAGGGAAAGAGGGTGAGAGTATTGGTGATAGGGAACTCAATTTTACAGAGAACATAGATGTTTCTGCGGCTGCAGATGGGCATTCAAGTGGTATGAGGCCTCTTTCATGCCAAGTTCAAGGTTATTAGATTAGATTACTTACAGGGTGGAAACAGGCCCTTCGGCCCAACAAGTCCACACTGACCCGCCGAAGCTCAACCCACCCTTACCCCTACCCCTACATTTACCCCTTTAACCTAACACTATGGGCAATTTAGCGTGGCCAATTCACCTGACCCTGCATATCTTTGTGACTGTGGGAGGAAACCGGAGCACCCGGAGGAAACCCACGCAGACACGGGGAGAACGTGCAAACTCCACACAGTCAGTCGCCTGAGTCGGGAATTGAACCCGGGTCTCTGGCGCTGTGAGGCAGCAGTGCTAACCACTGTGCCACCGTGCCGCCCACTATCACTGAACAGCTGCAAGATATTCTGAAGGGAAAAGGTGAACAGCCAGAGTTTGTGGTGCTCTTTGAATGAATGGCACTGGTCAAAAAGGGGATGAGATCCTGCAGGCAGAATTTTGAGATGGGAAACAAATTCAAAAAGCAGGGCCTGAAAGGTAGCAGTCTCAGGATTATTCCCAATGCCAACAAGATCAGGAATGGGAGAACAGATGCGATGAATGTATGGCTGGTGCAAGAGACCCCGGCAGTCTGCGAGGCGGCCAGGTCTGTCAATCAAAAGTTGGCGTGGAGGCAGAGCGGAAGAGTTGGACATCGCACAGAGCCGTGGTAATAGGGGACTCCATAGTCAGAAGAACTGACCGGGGTTTTTGTGGCAGCAGGCGGGACTTAAGGATGGTGTGTTGCCTTCCTGGTGCCAGGGTTAAAGACATCACAGACAGAGTGCAGGAAATCCTCAAGGACGAAGGTGAAGAGCCAGAAGTGGTGGTACATGTCGGCACAAATGATGTCGGGAAGAAGAGGAGGAACATACTACAGCGGGACTTCGGAGAACTAGGAAGAAGGCTGAAAAGCAGGATGTCCAGGGTGGTTATCTCCGGTTTGCTTCCAGTTCCTTGGGCTGGTGAGGCCAGAAACAGGGAGATAAATGAACTTGAACGTGTGGCTGGGGAACTGGTGCAGGAAGCAAGGATTTAAATTCTTGTATCACTGGGGTATGTTTTGTGGTAAGCATAAGTTATACAAGAGCAACAGTTTGCACCTCAATCGGTTGGGGACCAGCATTCTGGCAGGCAGGTTTGCTACTGCAACACAGCTATGTTTAAACTAAGTAGCTGGGTGGGGGGGGGGCGGTGGGGGGGAAGGGGACAGACTGAATGTTTAAGAAGGAAATTGAAGGGAAAGTTAGAACAAGAGAAGTCAAGAAAGACAACTGTATCAATGCAGCAGAAAACTCAAAAAGGGAACATGCTGTAAGGTTGAGTGAAATAGGAGTTGATGGGAAGGGTGAGGGCAGAACAAATTAAAAATACTATACATGAATGCACGAAACATTAGAAATAAGATGGATGAGCTTGAGGCTCTTTTGGAAATTGGCAATTACAGTATTGTGGGGATAACTGAGAGGTGGCTTCAAGTGGACAGGGCCTGGGAAATGAATATTCAAGGCTACACATGCTATTGTAAGGACAGACTGACGGGAGGAGGGGGGTGGGGTGGCCATGTTGGTAAGGGATGATATTCAGTCCCTTGCGCAGGGGGACCTAGAATCAGGAGATGTAGAGTCAGTATGGATAGAGTTGAGAAATTCTAAGGGTAAAAAGACCCTCTTGGGAGTTATCGACAGGCCCCCAAACAGTAGTCTGGATGTCGGATGTAAGTTGAATCAGGAGCTGAAATTGGCCTGTTGCAAAGATCTTACTACAGTTGTTATGGGGGATTTTAACTTGCAGGTAGACTGGGAGAATCAGGATGGTATTGGACCTCAAGAAAGAGACTTTGTGGAATGCCTCCGAGATGGATTCTTAGAACAGCTGGTGCTGGAGCCTACCAGGGAGAAGGCAATTCTGGATCTGGTATTGTGCAACGAACCAGAATTGATCAGGGACCTCGAAGTGAAGGAGCCATTGGGAAGTAGTGACCATAATACAATAAGCTTCAATCTGCAATTTGAGATGGATAGGGTACAATCAGAATTGACAATATTTCAGTTGAATAAGGGGAACTATGGAGCTATGAGGAAGGAGCTGGCCAAAGTTCAATGGTGCAATACCTTAGCAGGGATGACAGTGGAGGAACAATGGCAGATGTTTCTGGGTATAATGCAGAAGATGCAGGATCAGTTCATTCCAAAAAGGAAGAAAGATCCTAGGAGGAGGCATGGGTGGCCGTGGCTGACGAGGGAAGTTAAGAAACATATAAAGTTAAAAGAGAAAAAGTATAACATAGCAAAGATAAGTGGGAAAACAGGGGACTGGGAAGCTTTTAAAGAACAACAGAGGATTACTACGAAGGAAATGCGCAGAGAAAAAATGAGGTACGAAGGTAAACTGGCCAAAAATATAAAGGAGGATAGTAAAAGCTTTTTTAGGTATGTGAAAGGCAAAAAAATAGTTAAGACTAAAATTGGGCCCTTGAAGACAGAAACAGGGGAGTATATTACAGGGAACAAAGAAATGGCAGAAGAATTGAATTGGTACTTCAGATCTGTGTTCACTGGGGAAGACACAAGCAATCTCCTTGAGGTAACAGTGGCTGAAGGACCTGAACTGAAGGGAATTTATATTTGCCAGGAACTGGTGTTGGAGAGACTGTTAGGTCTGAAGGTTGATAAGTCACTGGGGCCTGATGGTCTACATCCCAGGGTACTGAAGGAGGTGGATGCGTTGGTGATTATTTTCCAGAGTTCAATAGATTCAGGATCAGTTCCTGTCGATTGGAGGGTGGCTAAAGTTGTACCACTTTTGAAGAAAGGTGGGAGAGAGAAAGCAGGAAATTATAGACCAGTTAGTTTGACCTCAGTGGTGGGAAAGATGCTGGAGTCTATTATAAAGGATGAAATTACGACACATCTGGATAGTAGTAACAGGATAGGTCAGAGTCAGCATGGATTTATGAAGGGGAAATCAGGCTTGACTAATCTTCTGGAATTCTTTGAAGAAGTAACTCTGAAGATGGACGAGGGAGATCCAGTGGATGTAGTGTACCTGGACTTTCAGAAAGCTTTTGATAAAGGCCCATATAGGAGGTTAGTGAGCAAAATTAGGGCGCATGGTATTGGGGGCAAAGTACTAACTTGGATTGACCGTTGGTTGGCTGACAGGAAACAAAGAGTAGTGATAAATGGCTCTATTTCAGAATGGCAGGCAGTGACCAGTGGGGTACTGCAGGGATCAGTGCTGGGACCACAGCTTTTAACAATATATATTAATGTAATAATATATATTGTATACAATATACAATATATTATATAGAAGATGGTATTAGTAATAACATTAGCAAATTTGCTGATGATACTAAGCTGGGTGGCAGGGTGAAATGTGAGGAGGATGTTTGGAAATTACAGGGTGACCTGGACAAGTTAGGTGAGTGGTCAGATGCATGGCAGATGCAGTTTAATGTGGATAAATGTATGGTTATCCACTTTGGTGGCAAGAACAGAAGGCAGATTACTACCTAAATGGAATCAATTTAGTTAAAGGGGCAGTACAAAGAGATCTGGGTGTTCTTGTACACCAGTCAATGAAGGTAAGCATGCAGGTACAGCAGGTAGTGAAGAAGGCTAATAGCATGCTGGCCTTCATAACAAGAGGGATTGAGTATAGAAACAAAGAGGTTGTTCTGCAGCTGTACAGGGCCCTGGTGAGACCACACCTGGAGTATTGTGTGCAGTTCTGGTCTCCAAATTTGAGGAAAGACATTCTGGCTATTGAGGGAGTGCAGCGTAGGTTCACGAGGTCAATTCCTGGAATGGCGGGACTACCTTACGCTGAAAGACTGGAGCGACTAGGTTTGTATACCCTTGAGTTTAGAAGACTGAGAGGGGATCTGATTGAGACATATAAGATTATTAAAGGATTGGACACTCTGGAGGCAGGAAACATGTTTCCGCTGATGGATGAGTGCCGAACCAGAGGACACAGCTTAAAAATACGGGGTAGACCATTTAGGACAGAGATGAGGAGAAACTTCTTCACCCAGAGAGTGGTGGCTGTGTGGAATGCTCTGCCCCAGAGGGCAGTGGAGGCCCAGTCTCTGGATTCATTTAAGAAAGAGTTGGATAGAGCTCTCAAGGATTGTGGAATCAAGGGTTATGGAGATAAGGTAGGAACAGGATACTGATTAAGGATGATCAGCCATGATCATATTGAATGGTGGTGCAGGCTCAAAGGGCAGAATGGCCTACTCCTGCACCTATTGTCTATTGGCTGGAGAGTTGGTGTGGGATGGAGGGATTTAGGTTCCTACAGCATTGGGACAGGTTCTGGAGAACATACAAGCTACTCAAGATGGGCAGGTTGTACCCCAATAAAACGAGCTCTAAGATCCTCATGGGAAAGTTCACTCACATAGTGTGAAGGATCTAAACTGTAGTGAACAGGGGAATGGAAACTTGAGGGGAGAGACAAGAATGAGGGAAACAACCAGCTGGAAATGAAAAACTGAAAAGTAAAAAGCAAAAGAGATGGCAAAAAGAAACAAGGACGAGCAGCAGATATGCCAGTAAATAAAATAAAAGTGTAAAAAGCACTTAAAAGGCAACTCAAAGTCTTTTTTTCTAAACGCATAGAGCATTCAGAATAATGTAGATAAATTATCAATACAAATATTTCCACATGGGTATGATTGCGAATACAGATCCAAAGGTGAAGGGACAATGGTGTGAACGGAACTTCCAAGTCTACTCAATGTTTCAGAAGGACAGGGTCAATGGGAAAAGAGGTGACGGGGCATTGTTACTGAAAGTTGAAGTCAGCGCAATATTGAGAAGGGAAATTCATGCAAGAAATCTAGATGTGAAATCAGTTCAGTGGAGCTAAGAAGCAACAACAAAAATGGAATGTAAAACATTAGTGGGAGTTGTCTTTAAGCATCCAAACAGTAATGGTGAGGGAGAGATGACATTAAATAGGAAGTTAGAGATTCTTGAACCAAGGGTACTACCCTATAGACTAGAGAAACCACATTAGCACTAATACTAGAGTGCATAGAATGTTGGATTGTGTAGAAAATGTTTTAATAGAAGTGGCAGGATATCCTGAATTTAGTTTTGCGCATGAACAGGGTTTAATTAACAGGTTTTAATTGTTGGGAGTGTTCTTTTCAGAAAGAGTGATTATAACATTTTCCAGACCAGACCCCCTCACAATAGTTTAAGAAGGTAGCCTCGATCCGAACTTTTTCTGATTTTCAAGGTCGTTGTGAAGTGCCGTATTCCTGATGTAATGTTACTGGTCAAACCACTCGAAATTAAACAAAACACAATTTATTCAAACAGTGTTGTTAAAAATACAACCAAAGAAAGAGGAATTTAGAATAACAACCATATTGGAAAACGTAACAGAATAATAGTTCCAGTACCTATTACCAGTTAACTGTTCCAATAAAGTAACATCCCACAAACATACCCCTTGGCAAAAACGAGAATTCAGACACAGTTTCTCACATGCAGTTCTCCCATCCAGGAGAAAAAAACATCCAGAGAAAATTCAGAGAAAGTAGCAGCCAGGAGACATTCACTGAAGCTTCCAACACTGTTGAGACCTCAATAAGTTCTGCTTAAAGTCAACCCTATAAACCCAGAGGTCCTGATCTGAGAGAGCTGGCCACAGCCATAAAGACTTTAAAAAAAAAGAACCCAAGCCCTCCCAAGATGTTCACTTAATGATTCTGGTCAACTGCTCAGTATCTCTGCCTTACAACCTCTCTTCAAAAAAAAAATACCAGGACAAAATAAATACCAGGCAGTATCATCACAAACACGACAGAATTCTTCATTGGGATAGAAATTAAATTAGCCCAATCCAAAACTAGAATCCCCAGTCTGAACAAATTTATAAAGGAATGAAAGTGACTTGACTGTAATAGATTGGGTAACTTCAGTAAAAGAAATGATGGTGGTGAGGCATTAACTAATAGAGCCTCCTCCATCTCCTGAGAGGAACAAGACACAAGGTCACCCGGCAAGAGGTCACATCTCCACAAGAGAAACAGCACAGGATTCATGAACAAAGATGGACTTTGTGTTTTTTTTTAATAAATGATTTCTGTAATTAATATGAGTACCAGAGTATGGAGACTAAATAGTTTTGACTGTAAGTTTTTGTAAAAATGCAAGTGACAATAAATAACAAAAAACAATAAATTATGCATGCAATCTGATAGCTTGCATTCCTTTCTGAATGAAGAACTCAATTTGAAATTTGGCACATCATGACGAGTGAAATAAATTAAGCATAGTTTTAGATGGAAAGAGGAGTCATATACGTTGCAAGACAAAGGAGCAATCCTGGAAAATGGGAGTTAACTTCAAATTCAGCAAATGAGGACCAAGAGGTTAATGATGAGAGGAATATAAAATATGAGAATAAACTTGCAAAGAAAATAAAATAAAATCGTACCAGTTTGATAAGCTTGTAAAAAAAAGAACAATGAAGGCAAATATAGACTCCAAACAATCTGAAACAGGAGAATTAATCATGGAGAACCAGGAGGAGGTAGCACAATTAAATAATACGCAAGCTCCATCTTCACATGAGAAGATAAAAATGAATTGCCAGAATTATTACAGAAGCAAACGTCTACCGGGCAGGAGGAATTCAAAAAAGTTTTTATTTCTTTGGAGGGCATAGGAACAGCGGAAATATTGGTTGTTACCTTTCAAAATTCTATATATACTGAAACAGATTTGACTGATTGGAGCATAACTAATGCAACATCGTTCTTTAACATGGGCAGGAGGGAGAAAACATTGCGGACTGGTTCATCTAAAATCAGTAGAAGGGAAAACATTGAAGAATATTTTATAGGATGTGATAACAGAATAGTTAGAGGATAACACCAACATGTTTAAAGGAAGTCAACATGAATGTTTGAAAGGAAAATCATGTTTGACAAACTGACTCAAGATTTTGAGGAAACCGTTAGAAGAATCAATGGAGGAGGATCATGGATAGAGTGCATTTGGATTTTAAAAGAAAGTTTTTATAAAGTCCCACAGAAGATGTTATTGTGCAAAATCAAAGTTCATTGAATTGGGTGTTATAGTCTGAGAATTAATTAGCAGACAGGAAATAGAGCAGGAATAAATGTGTCTATTTTTAAATAGGAAGTACAAATGGATACCTCAGGGATCAGTGCTTAGGCCACAGTTATTCACAATATATGTCCTTCATTTAGATAGGGAATCAAATGGAATATTTCCTATCCAAATGAATTACTATTTGTAAAACAAAAGCACTGAAGAGAATAATGGGACTGAAAGCTGAATGAATGATATCAGAGTAGGTAGAATGGTGAGTTATGAGAAAGATATAGAGACTTCAAATGATTCATGCGTGGACTAAAAGTCAAAGTTCTGCTACTCTTAGAATCTCTACAGTGTGTAAGCAGGCCATTTGACCCATTGAATCCATGCTGACCCGCCAAGCAATATCCCACCCCGATCCATTCCTCGACCCCATAAACTTGCATTTCCCTATGGCCAATCCACCCTAATTGTGCATCTTCGGACTGTGGTAGGAAACTGGAGCATCCTGAGGAAACCCACACATATGGAGAGAATGTGCAAACTCCACACAGACAGAATTCGAACATGGGGTCCCTGGTGCTGTGAGGTAGTATTGCTAACCACTGAGCTACTGTGCCAAAATTCTCTGCCACAGGAAGCTGTTGGGGCCAGTTTGTTAGATATATACAAGATTGAGCTGGACATGACCCTTTTGACTACAGAGATTGGGGTATGAAGAGAGAGCCGGAATGGAATACTGAAATTGTATGACCAACATGATCACATTGAATGGAGGTGTAGGTTCAAGGACTAAATACATAGAAACCAGAAAATCCTTGCAGTGTGGAAGCTGGCCATTAGGCCCAACGAATCCACTCTGACTCTCCAATCAGCATCCCACCCAGACACATCCCCCTACCCTATTCCTGTAACCCTGCATTTCCCATGGCTAACACACCTAACCTACGCATCCCTGAACACTGGGTAATTGAGCATGGCCAATCCACCTAACTTGCAGAATTTGGAATTTCCTATTCCTGCACCTATTTTCTATGCTTACTGGCACATATTACATCCAGGTTAAACAACATATCAACATTTTCACTCCTTGTTTTCAAATCTACCTATGACCATGTCCTCTCTGATTTCTGCACATTTCCAATTCAGGCTGAAGTATATGGGCTGGACATAACCAGCAGATTATGTTGAAAGGACCATTCCTCTGGAGGGAAACAAATCAGAGATACACTTTATGATTGTTTAATTTTTAAAGTGCACAAGTCTGAATAATTAATATCAATTATAAGTTTGCTTGAATAGTTTTCTTGAATATTATTTGACACAAATGCTGCAATTTGGCCTCAGGCTACCATTACTTTTCAAATTAATTTTCTTCAACATTTTAAGAACGCAGGTGGAAGTGTTCACACTCTTCAAAGATTAAAAGATTCATCAATATATTTATAACCTGCTGGATCACTTACGTGACTTCTGACATTGTGAGCCAATTCAATGTTGGTGCTCAGTGGAAACAGCTTAACATCTTTCCAAAGGTGGCTGTGTAATGTCAGCTTTGCTTTTGCACAAATTCTGCTTGATAACAAATCTCACATGTTGGCCCTAAACTGCAATCATTACACAAGTTTGTGAAATTGTATTGATGGTCTCAACAGCAGCAATTACTAAGAGATAATTAGTACGTGAGAATTGAAACTGTATGGCACTTTGTTGCCTTGTTACTGATGACTGAATCCTAGCAATGCGCAGCTGTAACAAACATAAGGTAAAATCCAACTTTCTTTTTTTAAAATCCAGAATTAAGAGAGAAACTTGAATCAAGTGACAGTATCCAATTGACATTGGCCGACTCATACCAGGGTCTTCTTTACAACATGGTCTTTGGTGCACATCAAATTTATTTTGCCACTAAAGTATTAACAGTAGTTCAGTAATGAGGAGCATAAGAAAATAAATTTTAAAAACTATTAATGTCACCATCTGACTAGAGAGAGATGACCAGTGGTGTTTACACTTGAGGGTCATCACACCTCAGGTGAGGGGATCAAAGATCATGGAGAGAAGGAAGAAAACTTGGGTTGAGAAAAATATCAGCCATGATCAAACAACAGGTAGACAGGCAGGAGGCTGGAAGAACACAGCAAGCCAGGCAGCATCAGGAGGTGGTGAAGTTGATCTTTCAGGTGAAACCCTTCTTCAGGAGAGCAGACTCAATGAGACAGATTCTGCTCTTATATCTTATGGAGAGGTTAAGAATGTGAATCCTTCACGGTAACTTCAGCTGTTGCAGGAATTGAACCCATACTGTTAAGCAGCACTGTCCAGCCAACTGAGCCAACCTCCCTCCCTGATGACACTGTGGGTGTACTTACATCCTGAGGAGTGCAGCAGCTCAGGGACACAGTTCATCACCTTCGTTCTCAAGGCCAGTGAAGGAAAAACAAGCAATGCTGGCTCAAATAGTGACACCCACATCCGTGAATGAATCAAAAACGTAAAAATGAAAACTGCTGAGCATAGTTCATGTTGCTTGTCCAGTTTTTTTCTGTATTAAGAAATGTTTGAAATATTAGCTCACAGTTTTGTTGTAATCATCACCAAGTGTTTACACTTGCACCCCCACAGCTCATGCCTACCATTCACAACGCTAATCAGACTGATCCAAGACACTGTGGATCCATGAGGGCTCATGCCTGAAACGTCGATTTTCCTGCTCCTCAGATGCTGCCTGACCTGCTGCGCTTTTCTAGCAACACATTTTCAGCTGTGGATCCATGCCATCTGTTGCATTGAAAATGAGAAGCAATATTTAACAAGGACATCGTAATAGTTTTATAAACCTTTTAATAAAGAAATAGTGTGTTAACCAAACTGCACACTACATGAAACAGTTTATTGTAAAATGCTGTTACACACGTTAAGTGCCATTCACAGAAAGTGGATAATGAATTCCCTGGAGTCATCAGTAACCCATCTGAAGAAGCAGATGTTGAATATCTGCCTGCATGGACTTGTAATTACGAGGGACCTCCTAACATCCATTTATCTGCTGAACTAACAAAGTAATGTTATTCATTTGTCATGTGTGTCTAACCAGATTACCTCTGGAATTATAATTCCCATTATAGTAAATGTAACTTGTGTGTTTTCATAGATCTCGCTGACTATGAATGATGACTGTACATGAATGGTGGTGAGCTCAGCTCTAAGTAACCAAGGAGTGTCAAAGATGTTCATTATTTCAGAAATGGAGAAAGGTTTATTTTAAGATTAACTTCCACAATATGAAATATTTCAGCCCAGTACTGAGCAAGTGTTCATCTGTCCAATCACAGTTCCAGGGTCTCTTTGGTTCAGTAAACTCTCAAATTAAAATGTGTTCTTTTGGAAAATAATAAAGTTAAAATCAATTAGGTTAAAAATAGTAAAGTTAACCTAACTCTGATCAGATTTGACCAACAATTGCTGTACCACCCATTTGAAATGCCCACAAAATGTTTTGAGTCAGAAGACTATGAGCTAATGTTTGTTGATTATTGCAAGTAGTAAATCCAATTGTAACCTTCCCTTTACAGTTTATTCCATGTCTGTGGAAGGTGTAAGGATACAAATTCATTAGGGATCCAGTGTCATCACTCAGCAGACAGTGACATAACCAACGGACAACCCCAAATTGGTCTTTGGCCCTCATTAGCAGCTGCTCAAAGATCTGCCAGTATTTGTCACAGATTCCCAGAAGATTGCCTCTTTCAAATTCTGATTGTCAATCCTGCAGCCTCCCCCACAGCAGCTGGACAGCCTGTCCCTCAAATGGGAACAGAGTTTGAATGTGGGACTATATCTGTCCCTCGCCAAAAAGCAGCTTATTTCTGTTTATATGAAGTAATAATTTCTTGTTGATGGTCGCAAAAGCTGCTGAAGGATTCTCAGCAATGTAATCACCTTCAATAACAAAAACAGACATTTTGTTAACATTTTCCTAATGTCTCAGAACTATATTCTGAGGAAGGGTCACTCAACCCGAAACGTTAACTGGTTTCTCTCCACAGATGCTGCCAGACCTGTTGAGCTTTTTCAGCAATTTTTTATTTTGATTTCTGATTTACAGCATCAGCAGTCCTTTCAGTTTTTAATGCAATCACTTTCTTATTCACCCGCCTTTATTGAAACATGGTAAATAAGAGCAAGAGTAGGCCAATTGTTCTGTTGTTTAATAAAATCTCCACTTTGCTACTCAGTCCACATTTCCCTGATTCCCCTGAAGTCCAAAATTCTGTCCGTCTCAGCTGTGGCACGTATAGGCCTACATTTTAACTCTGAGTCAGGATAGTGCAGATTTGGGAAAATTTCTAACTATGCTATTCTGACTCAATAAACTTGCCCCAGATAGTTAAAATTTCCTTGTGAGGTGGGTGAGTGTTACCCTGAATCAGAATAATCGCCATCAGCGATGCAGGTTACCATGGATGGAGCTAGCTCTGGGTAAAGCCAACCTTGGAGATCTGAGACTTCAGCACAAGTGTTTAAAGAAAAGCATAAGACGTAGCCCTCAAGATGTCATCCCTCATTCTCCATCATCCTTTTGCAGACTCGCTATTCACTATCAATGCTATGTCATGCCGAGCCACCCATTGGCCCACATCCCCTCCAAACTCGTTCATGCTCATTTACCCTATTCTGCATAACCTCTACCTCCCACATTAGCAGTCCCCATTCTCTCCATGTCAAACTGTGCCCTTCCACCCATTCCTATGGCTCTTTAGGACTCAAATACAAACTTTGTATTAACTCAACCAATTCATGTGCCCCTCACAACCTGTACTCACCACCCTTTGCCCTTATACCACCAAGCCCAACTCACTGAATATTCACCATGGAAGTGCTTAGGACCTTGCAGAGTTGAAATACAAAAGCTTTCTGAGGTATCTGTTGATTAACTCTTATTGATTAAAAACTTGCACAGTATTTAACTTGCTTCAGCTACTATCTGATTCTATCCTAATTTACCACACACTATTCCTGCAAAACAATCTCAGGGGACGCAGTGACTTTGTGGTATTATCACTGGACTGTTAATCTAGAGAACAGGAGAATCGACGTTTCGGGCATAAGCCCTTCTTCAGGAATACCTGAAGAAGGGCTTATGCCCGAAACATCGATTCTCCTGTTCCCTGGATGCTGCCTGACCTGCTGCGCTTCTCCAGCAACACATTTTCAGCTCTGATCTCCAGCATCTGCAGACCTCACTTTCTCCTGTTAATCTAGAGACACAAGTAATGTTCTGGGGATCTGGGTACAAATCCTACCATGACAGTTGGGGTATTTGAATTCAATAAAACAAAATTTGGAATTAAGACTCTAATTATGACCAAGAATACGTTGCTGATTGTTGGAAAAAAACAATCTGGTACACTAATATCCGTTCAGGAAAGAAAAAGCCACCCTCACCTGGGCTGGCCTACAACTGACACCCGACCCACAGCAAGGCACTCTCTTAATTGCCCCTGGCATGGACAATAAATGCTGGGCCTAGCCAGCAATCCCTCATCCTGTGAATGAATAAATGAAAAATCAGTGCCGAGTAGATAGCTGCTGAAAGACCAATATCCTTTGTACCTGCGCCGTCTTTAAAAGTGTGTTGTGCACCTGGACGGGCTCTGTCACTCTGGAGCTGCCCTGCATGGTCCTGGACATTGCAGACTGGGGCAAAGCTGCAATCCCACTTTCAGGGCAGGCACCTGGAGCTCCTGCTGGACAGGACTGTCCTCTCATTCTGGAAGGGAAACAGCCCCCAGAGAGGCAGGAAGAGCTCAGACAGTGGGAGGGGGGGGGGGGGGGGGGGAGGGGGGGGGGGAGAGCAACTTAACATTGAGCTCCTCACTCCTTACGAGGAGAGCATCCTGACTCTGAGCGCCCCGAGCAGCTGGCTGACCGTGTCCAAGACCCTGGACTGGGATTGGAAGCTGCCCCTGCCTTACAGTGCGGGGACCCCCGAGCGATGCTATTCCCATTGACCTGATGTAGCATTCAAAATAAAACAGATGAACTGACAGCAAAAATAGTTCTAAAGTCAGAAAGGTATGCTTCAGTTACACAGGTGAAGAACGACACTACACCTGGAATTACTAGGAACGTAGCCATCGTCCCAGAGAACTACAGGGATGCTCTATCATTGGAAAGAGATAACTGGCAGTGTTTTTAACCTGAGGGTCACCACATCACAGGCACGGGGTGAGGTTAAGAATACAATATGCCCTCAGTACATGAATTAAACCTGTGCTGTTGAATTCACTCTGCATCACACACCAACCATATGAGCTAACTAACCCCTGACATCTGGAGTACTGTGCACAGTATTGACCAACTTATTCAAAGAACTATGGAAATACGTTGGAAGAAGTTCATAGAATGTTTATTGAACTAATCCTTGGAATGGGGCTTTGTCTTTTGCAGGGAAAAGGTGAGGACTGCAGATGCTGGAGATCAGAGTCGAGAGTGTGGCGCTGGAAAAGCACAGCAGGTCAGGCAGCATCGGGCATAAGCCCTTCATCAGGAATGATGAGACCCATCCTGATGAAGGGCTTATGCCTGAAAATTCGACTCTCCTACTCCTCAGATGCTGCCTGACCGGCTGTGCTTTTCCAGCGTCACTCTCTCGGGTTGTCTTATGCCTAAAGATTGGACAGTCTTGGCATGAATCTGCAGGGCTGTGGACAGTAAGACAAGATTAACTTTAAACATTGAAGATTCTGAGGAGTCTTGGCAGTGTGAAAATCATTCGGGATTTCCCATTGTAAAAACAGAAAAACTCTTTTGGAGATTACATTCAAAATACATTTCCTCAACAGGTGATGGAACCAGAGTTTTTAATATTTTGAAGAAACAGGTGGGTAGATGTTTGAAAAACTGGAGAATGAAGGGAATGTTACATCATCAGATAAGCTATGCTCATATTAAATGGCGGAACAGGCTGAGGAGGGGGACAAAATGGCCTACTCCTGCTCCTATTGTGTATGGTCTTATTTACATGGACTGGAGTACTTCAAGCAAATAGCTCAGCACCAATTTCTCAAAGACAATTAAGAATGGGAAATGGCCACATTCCTCTAACTAGATCACCATTTGTTTAGGTCTACGATTGTTGCCTTGTGATTTGTACAGGCATGTGAGTGGTTCTGGGTTCATACCCCACATAAACAGTGATTAATTGCCTTCAGTTTGGGAGTGTCACGGTGGCTCAGTAGTCAGCATAGAACATTATACCGCAGTACAGGCCCTTCAGCCCTCGAAGTTGCGCCAATCTGTGAAACCAATCTGAAGCCCATTTAACCTACACTATTCCATTCTCATCCATAAGCCTATCCAATGACCATTTAAATGTCCTTAAAGTTGGCGAGTCTACTACTGTTGCAGTCAGTGCATTCCACCCCTCTACTACTTTCTGAGTAAAGAAGCTACCTCTGACATCTGTCCTGTATCTATCTCCTCTATGTTCCTTCATGCTAGCCATCGCCATCCAAGGAAAAAGGCTCTCACTATCCAAACTATTTAACCATCTGATCATCTTAAATGTCTCAATTAAGTCACCTCGCAACCTTCTTCTCCCTAAAGAAAACAGCCTTAAGTCCCTCAGCCTTTCCTCATATGACCTTCCCTCTATACCAGGCAACATCCTAGTAAATCTCTTCTGAACCCTTTCCAAAGCTTCCACATCTTTCCGATAATGCAGTGACCAGAACTGTATGCGATACTCCAAGTGTGGCCCATGCTAAAGTTTAATATAGCTGCAGTATGAGCCCATGGTTCCTAAACACAGCCCCTCGCCCAATAAAAGCTAACACAATGTATGTCTTATTTACAGCCCCATCAACCTGGGTTTGCAACTTTCGAGGATTTATGTACCTGGACATGATCTCTCTGTTCATCTATACTACACAGAATCTTACCATTAGCCCAGCACTCTGTATTCCTGTTGCTTCTTCCAAAGTGAATCACCTTACATTTTTCCACGTTAACCTCCATTTGCCACCTCTCAGCCCAGCTCTGCAGCTTATCTATGTCTCTCTGTAACCTGCAACATCCTTCGTCACTATCCACAACTCCACCGACCTTAGTGTCATCTGCAAATTTACTAACCCATCTTTCTGTGCCCTCATCCAGGTTGTTTTATAAAAATGACTAACAGCAGTGGACCCAAAACAGTTCCTTGTGATACACCACTAGTAACTGAACTCCAGGATGAGCATTTCCCATCAACCAGCATCCTCTGTCTTCTTTCAGCTAGCCAATTTCTGATCCAAACCGTCAAATCACCTTCAATTCCATGCCTCCGTATTTTGTGTAGTAGTCTACAGTGGGAAACCTTATCAAAGGCCTTACTGAAATCCATATACACCACATCAACCACTTCATTCTCACCCACCTGTTGGGTCACCTTCTCAAAGAACTCAATAAGGTTTGTGAGGCACAACCTACACTTTACAAAACCATGTTAACTATCCCTAGTCAACTTATTCCTTTTGAGATAACTATAAATCCTATCTCTTATAACCCTTTCCAACACTTTACGCACAACCAAAGTAAGGCCCACTGGTCTATAATTGCCAGGGTTGTCTCTACTCACCTTAGCCTGCTGGACAAACTTTCCTCATTCCTGAAGAAGGGTTTATGCCTGAAACGTCGATTCTCCTGTTCCCTGGATGCTGCCTGACCTGCTGCGCTTTTCCAGCAACACATTTTCAGTTCTTGAACAAGCAGACAACATTTGCTATCCTCCAGTCTTCTGGCACTATTCCTTTAGATAATGACGACATAAAAATCAAAGCCAAAGGCTCAGCAATCTCCTCCCTGGCTTCCCAGAGAATCCTAGGATATATCCCATCTGACCTAGGAGACTTATCTGTTTTTACATTTTCTAGAATTGCTAACACCTCCTCCTTATGCACTTCAATCCCATCTGGTCAATAGTCTGTATCTCTGTATTCTCCTCGACAACATTGTCTTTTTCTAGTGTGAATACTGATGAAAAGTATTCATTTAGCACTTTCCCTATCTCCTCTGACTCCATGCTCAACTTCCCACTACTATCATTGATTAGCCCTAATCTTACTCTAGTCATTTTTTTTCCTGATATACCTATAAGGATTTTCCTTGATCCTATTTGCCAATGACTTCTCATGTCCTCTCCTAACTCTTCTTAACTCTCTCTTTAGGTCTTTCCTGACTAACTTGTAACTGTTGCCTCACATGACCAGGGACCTGGGTTCAATTCTACCCTCAAAGTGACTGTTTGTGGAGAATTTGCACATTTTTCCCATGTCTGTGAGGTTTTCCTCCAGCTGCTCCAGTTTCTCACATAGTCCAAAAATGTGCAGGTTGGGTGGAATGGCCATGGGAAATGCAGTTACAAGAATTTGGTGGGGGTGGGTTAGTGTGGACTTGATGGGCTGTTTGGCCTGATTCCACACTGTGGGGCTTCCATATACCATATTAAAAACATTTCAATTCATTTATATGTATTTCATAGTCAATTTGAAAATATATTTGCAAATTGTTCTGTCAGTAGTAAATTCTATTTATTTAATTGCAAAACATTCATGTTAAGTCACATCTTGTGAGTTGCAAACAAATTTAATTTTATGCATAATTTAACTCAGTCTATTTAATTCTTTTTCAACATATATTCATATATTTAAGAAGAAATCATAACCCAATATAAAACTTAATGTATAACATAAAATCTCTGACTTTCTCTCTCACTTGAGTGAATTATAATTATATAACATTCAATTTAAAAGCAGCATCATTTGTAATTAAAAGGTTTACATATCAAAGTTCAGTGAAATATTTCTGAATTAATGAGTATACTTGACATTAATGTTTAAATTGATTAACAACTTTTTGAATTAACTTATACTTGTGTGAAATGATTGCAATCAACAACTTGCTTGTGAATTAATTTGCAATTCTATTGATTTATTTCAAGTTTAATATTTTGTGTGTTTCCCACAAGTGCTCTACAATTCTGCTTTCTGCTGAAAAGCCTAAATTTCCTCCTTAGCCAAGTTTACCGCGACAATTCTGCTGAACAGTCACATCTGACTCAAAACATTAACTGTGTTTCTCTGTCTCTGCAGCTAAGTTAAAAATCATTAAATAATGCAAACAACTCAGACTAAGTAATAGATGACTGAGGTACCTAGAATTCAGATGTATAATAATGTAAAAGTAATTGACTGTTTCTTTGATAAGTAAACCTTTTAACTACAAATGATGCTGCAATGTAAATTTGAAAACTGTATAATTATAAATTACTCAAGTGAGGGAGAACATCAGAGGTCTCATGTTGTACATTCATTTTCACATTAGTTTGTGATTTTCTTAAAATTTGAGAATATACTTTTTAAAAGAATTAAATAGATTGGGTTAAATTATGCATAAAATTAAATTTGCTTGTGACTCACAAGATGTGAGCTAGCTTGATCTGCTGTTTAACTCTGCTTAATCCCTCTGCAGTGTGCGAGGGGTCTACTGACTGAGTCAGTGCCAATTCCCATGTTTCCCCTTCTTTTCACCCCCTTTTTTGACAAACCTGAAATAAGTTTTCCCCTTGTTCTCCTCCACATCGGGAACATGTGTTCATTTATTTTGGGATCTGTTTTGCTAAATACATTCGTAAGTATGTTACCGTATGGTTCAGTGTTTTGATCCCCTGTCATCCTATCTGAAGCAATAAATCAGTGTCCCTTTGTGCGCATTGCGTGGAAGCTTGAAACAAATCTATGGGGATAGCAGCTAATTGAATTCCAGAGTTTATCTTAAACATTGACTTGAGTAATGTTTGACCTCAGTCAGAGTTCTTGTTTTGTTTATATCAGGTGACAGTGATTCAATCAGCATCCAGCAATTTGGCAGTTTGGTTATGAATGGTGATTCTGTCAGCTCAGTGTTGAACTGCCCATTTAAAAGGTATCTGGATGGGTATATGAATAAGAAGGTTTAGAGGGATATGAGCTGAATGCTGGAAAATGGGACTCGATTAATGTAAAGTATCTAATCACTGTGAATGAGTTGGACCAAAGGGGCTGTTTCTATGCTGCACATTTCTAATACTCTATGCTCTGTATCTATTTGGGCAGTGGAGTTGGAGTATATTAGATATATGCAGAGTAAGGTTCACTCTATACTGCATAAATGCATCTTTTCAAATAAATCCAGGAACAATTCTAGATTTCCGACTGATCAATATAGGATTCACACCAACAGTATAATCATATTCTCCTCCCACGTTTTTACTGAAGGTGGAACTAGATTGGGATGATTGAAACTATTGATTATTCCACACCGCTAAAAGCTTTTTTCTTGGTGCATTTTTCTTCAACTGGAACCCATAAATCAACTTCATACATACACACCTATCCATCCCCAGCTTGTCCCATAACCTGTTGTTTTAACTTGTGAACCTGCAGCATTAAACCAAGGACATAAAAGATTGAACCATTTCACTACATCAGTCAACTTCAACAACTATTTATCCACTTGAATGCTAGCCATTTCAATTGTCCATTATTTAGTCAGAGTTATTCACATGTTGAAGGATATTTAACTGAAGTTTTTGTTATGCATGCTTGTGGGATGTCAGTGCCATTGGCTGGACCAGTATTTATTGCACATCCCTAGTTGCCCTTGAGAAGGTGGTGGTGAGCTGCCTTCTTGAACAGCTGCAGTCCGTGTACTTCAGGTTGGGCCACAATGCATTGGTGAGGGGGTTCCAGGACTTTAACTCAGTGGCAGTGAAGAAACAGCAATGTGTGTCTTTACAGGGCGCTTAGATTGGAGCAGCATCAGAAAACCTCACAGCAGCAGCAACTGAGAGGCAGGGTGGGAGACAGTGAGCGGGAGAGAGAGAGAGTAACCGGGAGGGAAACAGTATCAGTGAGGGAGATGGTAACCGCAAGGGAGACAGTAACCGGGAGGGAGGGTAAAAACAGGAAGGACACAGTAACCAGGAGAGTGACAGTAACCGCGAGGGAGAGAGTAACCGGGATGGAGAGAGAAACCCCGAGGGAGAAAGAAACTGGGAGGAAAAGAGTAATTGTGAGGGAGAGAGTAACTGGGAGAGTGACAGTTATTGGGAGGGACACAGTAACCGGGAGAGTGACAGTTATTGGGAGGGACACAGTAACCGAGAGAGTGACAGTTATTGGGAGGGACACAGTAACCGGGAGAGTGACAGTTATTGGGAGGGACACAGTAACCGGGAGAGTGACAGTTATTGGGAGGGACACAGTAACCGAGAGAGTGACAGTTATTGGGAGGGATACCGTAACCGGGAGAGTGACAGTTATTGGGAGAGACACAGTAACCGGGTGAGTGACAGTAACCGTGAGGGAGAGAGTAACCGGGAGGGACTGGGGAACCAGGAGAGTGACAGTAAGTGAGAGGGAGAGAGTAACCAGGGGAGTGACAGTTACTGGACGGACACAGTAACCGAGAGAGTGACAGTTATTGGGAGGGACTCAGTAAGCGGGAGAGTGACAGTTATTGGGAGGGACACAGTAACCGGGAGAGTGACAGTTATTGGGAGGGACACAGTAACCGAGAGAGTGACAGTTATTGGGAGGGACACAGTAACCGGGAGAGTGACAGTTATTGGGAGGGACTCAGTAACCGGGAGTGTGACAGTTATTGGGAGGGACACAGTAACCGGGAGAGTGACAGTTATTGGGAGGGACACAGTAACCGGGAGAGTGACAGTTATTGGGAGGGACACAGTAACCGAGAGAGTGACAGTTATTGGGAGAGACACAGTAACCGAGAGAGTGACAGTTGTTGGGAGGGACACAGTAACCGGGACAGTGACAGTTATTGGGAGGGACACAGTAACCAGGAGAGTGACAGTTATTGGGAGGGACACAGTAACCGAGAGAGTGACAGTTATTGGGAGGGACACCGTAACCGGGAGAGTGACAGTTATTGGGAGAGACACAGTAACCGGGAGAGTGACAGTAAGTGAGAGGGAGAGTGTAACCAGGGGAGTGACAGTTACTGGACGGACACAGTAACCGGGAGAGTGACAGTTACTGGACGGACACAGTAACCGAGAGAGTGACAGTTATTGGGAGAGACACAGTAACCGGGAGAGTGACAGTTATTGGGAGGGACACAGTAACCGAGAGAGTGACAGTTATTGGGAGAGACACAGTAACTGGGAGAGTGACAGTTATTGGGAGGGACACAGTAACCGGGAGAGTGACAGTTATTGGGAGGGACACAGTAACCGGGAGAGTGACAGTTATTGGGAGGGACACAGTAACCGGGAGAGTGACAGTTATTGAGAGGGACACAGTAACCGAGAGAGTGACAGTTATTGGGAGAGACACAGTAACCGAGAGAGTGACAGTTATTGGGAGGGACACAGTAACCGGGAGAGTGACAGTTATTGGGAGGGACACAGTAACCGAGAGAGTGACAGTTATTGGGAGGGACACAGTAACCGAGAGAGTGACAGTTATTGGGAGGACACAGTAACCGGGAGAGTGACAGTTATTGGGAGAGACACAGTAACCGAGAGAGTGACAGTTATTGGGAGAGACACAGTAACCGGGAGAGTGACAGTTATTGGGAGGGACACAGTAACCGGGAGAGTGACAGTTATCGGGAGGGACACAGTAACCGGGAGAGTGACAGTTATTGGGAGGGACACAGTAACCGGGAGAGTGACAGTTATTGGGAGGGACACAGTAACCGAGAGAGTGACAGTTATTGGGAGGGACACAGTAGCTGGGAGAGTGACAGTTATTGGGAGGGACACAGTAACCGAGAGAGTGACAGTAACCGTGAGGGAGAGAGTAACCGGGAGGGACTGGGGAACCAGGAGAGTGACAGTAAGTGAGAGGGAGAGAGTAACCCGGGGAGTGACAGTTACTGGACGGACACAGTAACTGGGTGGGAGACAGTAACTGGGAGGGAAGCTGTGGTGGGAACATCATCATCCATATGTTTATCCAAGGACTGTTCAAATGCCCCTAATGTGGCTGAGTTAACTACATTGGCAGGCAGGGCATTCCACACCCTTACCACTCTCTGAGTAAAGAACCTGCCTCTGACATTGGTCTTAAATCCATCGCCCCTTAATTTGCAGCTATGCCCTCTCGTACAAGCTGATGTCATCATCCTTGGAAAAACATCATAACTTCAAAAGGTGAGGAAGGCTCTGGGTTGGTGAATACTGGGCAACTGACCATTATTGGCTAACCCTTTCTCATTCCCCAGATCTAGAACAGTAGCAACTTAGTTACAATTAACCTTTTCATAACCTTAGTGATAGAGTAGGAAGTCAAACAAAATAAGACTAACAATTCTAGCCGAAGGCATTAATTGTCAGTTTAAGATATGTCAGGGGTGAGGCCAGCAGTGTGGAATGGGTGGAGTCCGAGACACTGCCAGTCTCCCACATGACCATGTGTGCAGGAAGTGCTACCAGCTGCAGAAGCTGTGAGCTCTGAGTCTCGGAGCATTGGGTTGGAGACTCTGTGGCGCAACCATGAGTTACATAGATAGGATGATTGTAGAGGTGGTCAACTACAACCGAAGGTACTAGAGGGAAGAAGGGAATGGAACGGGTGACAACCAGACAGTCCAGAAAGAACAGACAAGAGCCCCCTGGCGTCCCACTCACTAACCGGGATTCCAGGTTGGGAGCTGACAAAGATACTGGTATCTCGCAGGAGTGCAGTTGGAGCCAAGCTTCTGGCATCACAAGCAGCTTGACTGGACAGAGGAACAGGAAGAGGAAAGGAAGAGTATTAGTGATAGCCAGGAAGCAGACAGGTGTTTCTGTGACTGAAGATGAGGCTCTGGGATGGTGTATTGCCTCCCTGGTGCCAGGGTCAGGGATGTCACTCAACAGCTGCAGGGCATCCTGGGGAAGGGTGATGAATTTGAGTTGGTGGCACAACAATATGGGGCAAAGCAAGGAATTAGGTTTTACATTGAGAATACAGGGAGCTGGGCAGTAGATTAACAAGCAGAACCTCAATGGTTGTAATCTCTGGATTACTCCTGGTGCCACGTGCTCGTGAGTTTAGATATCAGAAAACAGGACAAATGAAGCAAGATTTGTTCAAGAGGGAGGGCTTTAGATTCCTGCATCATTGGGATCATTTTTAGGAAAGGTGGGAAATGTACAAATGGTTGGTCTGTATTTGAGCCATATTGGGACCAACACCCTTGCAGGTAGGTTTGCTAGATCTGTTGGGAGGAGTTTAAACTCGTGTGGCAGAATACTGATGAAACAGGCACACATCATGCTACAGCAAAGAAAGCAAGTCACAACAAGTTCAGCTCTGTGGGTATCAAGAGGCAAGGCAGGATGGTGTTTAACACTAGCGGTATAATAGGTAAGACTGGTGGTTTAAAGGCACAGATTGACCCATGTAAGTCTGATATTGCATCTATCACCAAAACATGGTTGAGGAAAAGGCTGGACAGGAAACTCAACATTCCAGGGTATAGGATCTTTGGGTGAGACAGGACAGTGTGAAAAGAATGGTGGTGCAGCACTGTTAATTAAGAAGTCAACTACCTGTACTGCAATAAGGAGACATGATATCTCGGAAGAGTCCTCAAATGCGGCTTTTTGGGCAGAATTTAGGAATGTGAAGGGGGCAGCTACTTTACTGGGAGTGTGTTATAGGCCCCTAAAGTCAGTGGAAATTGAGGAGCAAATATGTAAATAGTTCACAGAGGTGTGTAAGAGTAATAATTGGGTAATTATATTAAGGTACTCAAAAGGAGCTGGGGAGAGTACAGGACCAATAAGTACCCTTTAGACGGAAAAATAGCAGCAATAAGTTCAGAAAATTCTAGATGTCTAGGACAGTTCCGGATTGGAGAAGGAAGAGGACGGCTTTCAGCAAGTCGAAGTGGAGCAATTCCGCTCTGATCCAAGAGGAACACAGGAAGTGCAGGAGGAAACTTAAGGAAACAATTAGAAGAGCAAAAAAGGGGATTGTAAAGGAACTTGTGAACAACTTTAGGGAGAATCCTAAGATATTCCATAAATACACTAAAGGGAAGAGGTTACACAGGGGAAAACGTGAGGCCCATTAGACACCAAAAGGGCAACCTGTGTGTGAAACTGCAGGATATTGGGAGGGTGTTGAATTAATACTTCTCTTCAGTTTTCACTCTGGAAAAGGAGTACATAGGCACAGAATTTAGGAAAAGGGACTGTGAGGAGCTTCCACAGTTTGACATCAGACATGGTGAGGTATTGGAGACTCTGACGGGCTTAAAAACAGGTAAATCTCCTGGCCTGGATGAACTACGTCCTAGGCTGTTGTGGGAGGTGAGGCAGGAAATTGCAGAGACTCTGACACAAGCATTTAATTCCTCTCTTATCATGGGGGTGCCAGAGGATTGAAGGATGGCAAATGTTGTTCCACTTTTTAAGAGGGGTGGTAGAGATGAACGAGGAAATTACAAAGTTACAAATCACACAACACCAGGTTATAGTCCAACAGGTTTAATTGGAAGCACTAGCTTTCGGAGCGACGCTCCTTCGTCAGGTGGTTGTCCAGGAAATTACAGACAGGTGACTCTCATGTCAAAGTCTAATGGAAAAGTATGGGTTACTTGCAGATAGCATGAGTTTCTCAGAGGGAAGTCATACCTAACAAATGTATTGGAATTATTTGAAAATGTTATCAAGTGCATGGATGAGGGATGTTCAGTTGATGTAGTTTATATGGACTTTAGCAAAGCTTTTGGCAATCAGTCATGAAGACTGATTGAGACGGTTAAAGCTCATGGAATTGTGGGAAACATGGTGAGATGGATCAGAAACTGCTTAATAATAGGACAGAGAGGGCTGTGGTAAAAGGCTGTTTGTGTGACTGGAGGCCAGTGTTCCACAAGGATCAGTGCTGGGGCAGTTATTGTTTGTTGTATACACAAATGGTACAGATGTAATGTGGGGGACTGTAAAGCAAATTTGCAGATGACACCAAGATTATAGGGTGATCAATAGTAAAGAAGATGGTTGTAGGTTACAGGAGGGTATTGATGGGTTGTCAGGTGGGCAGATCATGGCAGTTGGTTTTTAACCCTGATCAGTGTGAGGTGATGCACTTTGGAAGAAGAAACAAGGTGAGGAAGTGTTTAATGATGGCAGAACGCTGGGTAACTCAGCAGAACCTCGGTGTAATTATTCACAGATCCCTGAAGTTGGCAGAGCAAATGAATAGGAGAAAGTGAGGACTGCAGATGCTGGAGATCAGAGCTGAAAATGTGTTGCTGGAAAAGCGCAGCAGGTCAGGCAGCATCCAAGGAGCTGAAGAAGGGCTCAAGCCCGAAACGTCGATTCTCCTGCTCCTTGCTCCTTTCAGAGCAAATGAATAGAAAGTTCAGATGGTTTATGGGACACCTGCTTTCATCAACAGTGGAATAAAGCATAAATGCAAGGAGGTAAAGTTGGAGTTGTGCAGAGCATTGGTTAGGCTACAACTGGAATACTGTGTGCAGTTCTGTTCACCACACTGCAGGAAGGATGTGATAGCACTAGAGAGGGTAGAGAGGAGGTTTTCCAGGATGTTGTCTGAGATGGAGAAAGTGAGCTAGAAGGAGAGACTAGACAGGCTTAGATTATTTTCTTTTGGGCAGAGAAGGCTGAGAGGGGATATGATTGTGGTGTGTCTGGTTTTGAGGGGGATGGACAGGGTGAATAGATAGCAGCTGTTCCCCTTGGTTGAGGGGGTCAATTATGAGGGAGTACAGTTTTAAGGTAAAGGGGCAGGAGATTCTAAGGGTATTTGGGAAAAATCTTATTCACCCAATGAGCGGTGGGAATCTGGAATGCACTGCCTGGGAAGGTGGTGGAGGCTGGAAACCTTACAACTTTAAAAAAAAATTTGGATGAATACTTCAACAATCACAGCATTCAAGGATATGGGGCAAGTGCAAGAACTTGGGATAAGTGCACTTTTAGTGGTAGTTATGTTGGTGCAGATGGGGAGGGGGGGTGCGAACAATGGGCTAAATGACTTTTTCTGACTCTCTGACTCTACGAATCTATAAGTCAGGATGCTGAGTGGCTTGGAGAGGAACTTGCAGGGGGCAATGTTCCCATATATCTACTGCTAGGTGTCCTTCTAGATGGAAATAGTTATGGGTTCAGAAGGTGCTGTCTGAGGATCTTTGGTGAATTTCTGCAGTGCATCTTGTGGATGGTAGACACTGCTGCTATTGGGTGGCACGGTGGCTCAGTGGTTAGCACTGCTGCCTCACAGCGCCAGGGGCCCAGGTTCAATTCCAGCCTCGGGCGACTGTCTGTGTGGAGTTTGCACATTTTCCCCGTGTCTGTGTGGGTTTACTCCGGGTGCTCCGGTTTCCTCCTACAACCCAAAGATGTGCAGGTTAGGTGGATTGGCTATGTTCAATTGTCCATAGTGTTAGGCACACTAGTCAAGGGTAAATGTAGGGTAGGGGAGTGGGTCTGGGTGGGTTACTCTTCAGGGTTGGTGTGGACTTGTTGGGCCAAAGGGCCTGTTTCCACATTGTAGAGAATCTAATCTACTGTGCATCGATGGTGGAGGGAGTGGATGCTTGTGGATGTGGTGCCAATCAAGTGGGCTGTTTTGTCCTGGATGGTGTTGAGCTTCTTGAGTGTTGTTGGGTCTGCACTCATGCAGGCAACTGGAGAGTATTTCACAAACACAACATATAATACATAATGCATAAAGGGTGAATCTACTGCCTGTGTGGCTGAGAGGAAAGGTGAAAATATTCTTAATTAAAGAATGAGAGGGATGGTGTGGTGACTGTGTTGTAAGCAGCAGGAATCCAGCTCCACAAAGTACCCTTTGTTTTGTGCCAAATGATGTTAGATTCCTATCAGGAGGAGAGCTACTCATTCCTGATTTTTGTCCGATCATAACGTGTTGTCATTTTGCGTGTGAGATCATCAGATGTTGTGAAACCTTTCGTCATTAAATCTTTAAACTTTTCTTCACAACAGATAAAGTGAAGAAAGTACAAACTGTTTCTTGGGACTCATCAGGGGTTGCTACCCTTTGGAACAACAAACAGATGACAGCTAATAGATGGTGTCTTCACCAAACCCGGATCATTTGTAAGCACATGTAAATGCAGTACTGTCTGGCTTGTCGTGCCCGATACTACACCATTCCGTCACAGTGAAGGTGACGTTGCTCTTGTTCAATGTCCTCGTTTCCTCTTTGTGTATGTTGTCACTCCCTTTCGGACCAGGCTGACAGTGTCTGCTCCAAAGTCTCCTCTGGAACTCCTGGGGATAGAGCGTGGTCCTTCTGTCTACTATCCCATCCAGCAGGACATCCAGGTGTCTGCCTGCCAAGCTAGGTGCCAATCTCCCTTGGTCAGACCCTGATATTCATGGTGAAGCAAGGTGTTGCAATGGTGTGCTACTGGGGATATAAATATGGTGCTCACAATGAGAACAACACAAGGTCTTGGTATCCTCTCTGGACTGCAAGATTGTGCGAGAGTGGCATTGCAGAGCCTGAATATACAATCATGACCATGATAGGCAGAAAATAGGATGAGAAATGTCACCAGGGTTCAAGGAGAGAAACCCTCGATACAACTTCCCAGATTTAACTCCCAGATGGCAGTTATTACTTTTTGATGATGGAATGCTTTTCAAAACCCACCAATCCATATTGTTGGTGGGGTGGTGTGGCTAATGAGCTCTCTCCAATGCTGAATGCAGATGAAATATTACTTACGGACTCCACTCCTAAAGCCTAGATTCTCTCAATTTCTAAGACTATTTGCCTCCTGTAGAGTTCATTACATTCTATCAGATAATTGAAGAGGTAGATGAGATTCAAGCAAGGAAAGTATTTGGCAAGTGAAATGCAGAAAATGAAAGTCTGAGATCTCTTCTAGAGTTCAGAGAGGTTGCTGACCTCAGTGTAGTTGGGTGCTGGATGTCAGAGTGGTTGCAGACAGACTGCAGTCAATGTGGGAATGTGGAAGGATGATGCAAGAAAATGGAGCATGAAACATTGACCATGCAGAGTAATCACTTTAGGTGCAGCAATTCATTCTACTCAAAGCTGCCTTCTCTATTCAAAATCACAATTAGATTTATCCTGAAAGTCAAAGTTGGACACCACCTCAAGTCACATTTAAAACAAAACCAGGAAGTAGAAAATTAGAAAATCCTTCAATGACAAGACAGGTGGATGGAAGGTCAGAACAAAATTTGAAGTAGATAGTGGACAGATTGTCTGGCAAAGAATCAATTAATATCAGAAAAGAACATTTATAATGGCAATGCTAGGATATAACCAGGAGTTACCTCTTAAAAATATTAACACTGTCACTTAGTTTCACAACCTTTGATAAAATCACAATTTTCTCCAAGTTTACATAAAATTGTTGAAATAATAACTCATTGCGTTTTTATTCTCAGTTCCTCCTGAACATTCTCAAATAATTCAGAATAACAAAATAATAACTAGGTTAAGGTGTCATTTCTAAAATGTGCTTACTTCCCTGGAGCTGACCTTATATTCAGTAACAATATGTAAGTAACCCACAGAAAGAGATTGCAACAGAGACAATGACAACAGGTAACATGCAGAGTTACAAGAAAACTAACTCTGCAGTTGATGTACTTGGAATGGTAGCAACTTCAGAGAGTTGCAGATCAGCCCACTCTCAGGACTTTAACATGTAAACATGGATTACACTTCTGTTCAGGACACACAGAGCGCTTCCTCAAGACAAGAGAGGCATTTCAGATGTGATACCAAATTCTTTCACAGTCCCCCAGCTCCGGTGGTCATGAAATACTCCCCAGCATCATCTGAAGATCAAAGACTCAAGGGGAAGATAATCACTTCAGTGTAATCTGCAAACTTTGTACCACTGGGGAATTGCACCACTCTGTAATGTTTTATATTGCTATTTGACCCAGGGAGAAGGAGAATAAATTTCTTGCTAGAATGAGCAAGGCACTCAACGCGTTCTTTACAAATGAACATTTAACTGTTTAGCTTTGGCTGCTGTGTTCAGTCATTGCCTGAAATGAACGTGGAAGATGAGCAATAAGAACAGATTTTCCTTTTCGAATTGACAGTGCTGTGTCGATGGAAACACTTGTCTGCAAATGAAGTGAGAGCACTGAGGCACAGCTGTCATCATGATGATAGATAATCAAAGATTTTCTACAGACATTGCTCATCTAACAGTTCATAGAATCCCCATAGTACGGCAGCACTCGAAGAGCATGCCACCTAGACACACCCTCTGCCCTATCCCTGCATTTCCCATGGCTAACCCATCCAATCTGCATATCCCTGGACGCTATGGGCAATTTCCTATGGCCCATCTACCTAACCTGCACATCTTTGGAATGTAGGAGGAACTAGAAGCACCCGTAGGAAACCCACGCAAACACGGGGCGGGAGTGCAAACTCCACACAGACAGTTGCCTAAGGCTGGAATTGAACCCTGGTCCTGGGCACTATAAGGTGGCCATGCTAACCACTCAGCCACTGTGCTACCTCAGTTAGAGGCGCAAGGACCTTCTATCTGTCTAGATGCACAATGCCTCTGATAGGGACTTGCCTACCTGACCCACCTCCCTTTATTCTACTTTTCAAACAAGAAACACGTGCTGCATAACATTGGACTGGTGAAAGATTAATTAATTGCAAAGTTAACTCTGTGTCTGACCTCCTGACAATATGTCAGTAACCTCTTTTTGTGAAAGATGCAGTGATTTTTGAACACCAGTTCTTTACCACTGTCCATGAGTGGCCTCACAAACTGAGAGGAAATATGAGAACAGTGAAAACTGCTGCACAAACCACCTCTAGTGTCTATTCCAAACATTGTGCAAGGCTTTTTTGAGGTACTTCGAAAACAACACAATCCCAACCAGGTGTGATTGCCATGTTTGCATCAGGACAGCTACTGTTCAGGCCGCCTGGTGATAGAAAATCATTCACATTAAACTGACTGCTCTTCATGTAACAAAAACCGGATTGAAATGTAATGGATGTTGGAATATGGTTGTCTAATCCAACATTATTGTCCAAACTTAAAACCACATGCAAACTCAAAACACATTGACATGAATTCTACTCTGATCTCATATGCTAGACAGACTCGGCCTGATTAGTACTTGAATGGGAGACTACTTAGGAATAACATGTGGAATTAGCTTAGGGTTGTATTGTGGCATAATGGTAATGTCCATACCTTGGCCTGAGAGATCTGGGCTCAAGTCCCATTTGCTGCAGAGGTGTGTTTATAATAACTCTATAAAGTAAGTTTTTAAAAAACTAATCATTTCTTGAACAAGGTGATATTTATTGCTAGAGTAAAGAAAGAATATGTAGTAGCTGAGAGTATGATTCTGATTAAAAAAAGAAAAATAAAGGGCAGCACGGTGGCACAGTGGTTAGCACTGCTGCCTCACAGCGCCAGAGACCTGGGTTCAATTCCCGCCTCAGGCGACTGACTGTGTGGACTTTGCACGTTCTCCCCGTGTCTGCGTGGGTTTCCTCCGGGTGCTCCGGTTTCCTCCCACAGTCCAAAGATGTGCAGGTCAGGTGAATTGGCCATGCTAAATTGCCCGTAGTGTTAGGTAAGGGGTAAATGTAGGGGTATGGATGGGTTACGCTTCGGCGGGTCGGTTTGGACTTGTTGGGCCGAAGGGCCTGTTTCCACACTGTAATGTAATCTAATCTACTCTAATCTAGTCTTATCAAAATGATTACCATGGAATTGGTGATGGCTCCAGACAGACTTGGGACTCATGACCCCTTCATTTTTTTTTTCTGACTTCACATTTCTTTTTTTTTTCTTTTTTTTCTCTTTTTTTTATATATTTTTTTTCTTTCCCCCACACTACCACCTAAGTGCGGTAGTGCTTATTTTATCCCCAGCACCCATGGTGTGTGTGTGTGCAGGTGTGAGATCATGACCCCTTCAAATATCCAATTAGCTTAATCTGATTGGTTACTGAGTAAACTATCCATCTTTAACTACTAACTGATTGTAATCACCAGATTCCTATATTGACTGGGGTTTAAAAGCTTAGGGTAATAGCTCTTCTCTGACTTTGCTTGTTACTGGTTCCCTGGTCACATGGGTGTTTTCCTGGCAGTGGAGAAATTGAATAAAGTCTTTGTACATGGTGTCTTTTACTGAGTCTCAAAAATAGAAATATTTAAAATTCAATCAGGACCAGTCAGGGTAGACACAGGAAGGGCCTTCCTAATGATCAGGGAGTCCAGCACTAGGAGTCCTAGCCTAAGAATATGAGGTGAGATGTCTTTACCCAGGGAGTGGTGAGCCTGCAGAATTCTCTGCCACAGAAAGTGTTTGAAGCTAAACAATGAATGTTGCTAAGAAGGAGCTAGATATAGTTCTTTGTGCTAAATGGATCAAAGGGTATTGGGAGAAATTAGGAACAGAGTAGAAAATTTGATGAGCAACTATGATTATGTTATTTACATAAAAACACAAGAACTAAGAGCAGGAGTGGGCCATCTGGTCCCTGGAGCCTGCTCCACCATTCAATAAGATGATGGCTGATCTTTTCATGGCCTCAGCTCCACTTACCCGCCCCTCTCACCATTTCCCTTCATTCCTTTACTGTTCTAAAGGCGTCTATCTTTGCCTTCAAAACATTCAATGAAGCCTCAGCTGCTTCACTGGATAGGGACCTCAACAGATTCACAACCCTTTGGGTGAAGGAATTCCTCTTCAACTCAGTCCTAAGTCTGCTCCCATTTATTTTGAGGTTATGACCCCTCATTCGAGTTTTGAAGGGTTGAATAGCCTAATCCTGCTCCCATTTTCTGTGATTCTAACTCAAAAACTTCCACAGTGATAGAATGTTGGTCAACAGCTGGGGTAGTGGGGCCTTGCCATTTGAGAAGATCAATTTCCCCCAGCACAATGCAGGGGCTTGTTCATCCACTGTGAAGGTGGTTGGCCATTTTGTTGACTGTTGTATCCTCCAGCTACCAGTAATTTTCTATCCATGAAACTGAGTGGAGAATAAATAATATGCTCTCAAGTCACAGATGGTACCATAGCAATTATACTGTTGTCTTGATCATTGTCTTTCTATGTTGAGAATTGCAGTGCCCATAGATTTGAAAAGATCTGAATCATAAGGCTGAAAATTATTCTGTTTTTCAGAATTCATACATGTTTGTTGAAATTTCCATTAGTTTTATCAACATGGTCCAGGCGAAATCAATTAAAAAGGGGTCAATTTTAAATAGACACTCCATCCAAAGTAATTTGAGTTTCCATGACCTTCAATGTTAATTTTAAATCATTTTTAAAAATTAAAATCACCCAATCCACAACAAAGAACACACATTAAACCTGAATTATAAAAGATGGCAGATTCTAACAGGATTAGATGGAATAAAATGCAACAAGGATGTTCCCAATGACTGGGGAGTCCAGAACCAGGGGTCATAGTGAATGGATATGGGATGGGCCATTTAAGACTGAGATGAGGAGACATTTCTTCACCCAAAGTTAAAAATCACACAACACCAGGTTATAGTCCAACAAGTTTAATTGGAGGCACACTAGCTTTCGGAGCGTTGCTGCTGATGAAGGAGCGTCGCTCCGAAAGCTAGTGTGCTTCCAATTAAACCTGTTGGACTATAACCTGGTGTTGTGTGATTTCTAACTTTGTGCACCCCAGTCCAACACCGGCATCTCCGAATCATTTCTTCACCCAAAGAGTGTTGAGCCTGTGAAAGCAGTTGAGGCCACAACATTGAATGTTTTCCAGGAGTAAGATATAGTTCTTCAGGCCAAAGGGATCAAAGGATATGGGGACTGAGTTAGATGTTTAATCATGATCCCGTTGAACAGCAGAGCAAGCTCAAAGGCCTGAATAGCCTATTCCTGCTCCTGTTTACAATGATTCTTTGGTATATTTTGATGGGTTTTTCTCATTGTAAACTTTCAAACTTACCCCTTATGTTGAGCTGAGAGGTTTTAGAAATGTTTTTAGACACATTGTCTGGAATTTTACATTCTCAGTCACGGGCCAGGTAGTATTTGGGGTGAAATTTTAAGACTGGGTGTCATAGCATTGTTACTGCTGCCAAAACTTCCCCATGGGTGTTATATATCTGACAGGTGAGGTGTTGGGAGCTACGTCACCCATGGGCCAACTGAAAAGCCATGTGTTAGGAGCTTTGCCCAACCACCACTATCCGCAGGTTGGGATGCCTTCACGAAGTGTCCAGCAAAGCATATTGGCTGGAACAGGATGGCTTAACTTTTGGTCAAGCTTTTCTCAAATTCTCCTTACAGCCCCCTCTACAGGTACTGATCTATACGGCAGCTTTATGTGCACACCATTCTAAAACTGCAGTTCCAAATTAGTACAGCACTGCATCCATCCCCTTCTTAGTAAATAAGAGGCGTGTGTCTATAATTCTTCTCCATAGTTTAAACAATAAACTTTAGCATGAATCATCCATTTGACATATTGAAATCTGTTTCATGCAAAGTTTCATACAAAGTTTAAAAAAAATGTGTTTATTGCCTCAGAATAATTCATTTTATCATATTGTCATTTAAGTGTGGTGGAAGTTTTCTCCCATTAGCTAATGTCAAGTACCTTTTGCTCTGAATCACATTCACACGGTATATATTAGATTTGCAGATTTGTTCAGGAAGAGATGTGTGCAGAGCAAGTGAGGAGATGAGTATCGCTGGAAACCTTTCACTGAGCAAGTGAGAAGTCACCCAGTAATTGTGAAGAAAGCAAAACAGCTCTTCCTTCAATGACTTGTTCTGAGTTGGAGCACTTTTCTCAAATTTTGCACACATTTCTCAACCCCTCAATTACTCTTTGTCAATGGAATGAGTCTCTGGGAGTGAAACCTAAATAGTTCACAGAATTACTGAACTTATTTCTGTTGTATACAGGTGTATTGTCACTTTGGATGCAGAATTCCAAACAAACCAAAAATCTGGTAAAACATTGGACCACTTTCATTCAAGTTGCCATAACTATTTCTATGTATCTGGGAGCATAGAATTGCTGGAAAAGAACTAATTTTGTTGAAGATTTTTGTCACGCAATATCTGAGCAATTCTAATGGTATTCTTGTGGTCTTACATAAGATGTATGTACATAAGATGGAAATTTCTGATAAAGTTTGCATTTCTCAGCAATAGTCTAGTAATTTGATTTTTCTGAGACCTAGGTGTTGTTGTAGTCATCAATAAGTATGATCAGGTAACAGCCAGTGGGCAAGTCTGAAAATTTAACACTAGGTAAAAACAATGACTACAGATGCTGGAAACCAGATTTTGGATTAGTGGTACTGGAAGAGCACAGCAGTTCAGTCAGCATCCGAGGAGCAGCAAAAGCCCTTTATCAGGAATAAAGGCAGAGAGCCTGAAGCGTGGAGAGATAAGCTAGAGGTGGGTGAGGGTGGGGGTGGGGAGAAAGTAGCATGGAGTACAATAGGTGAGTGGGGGAGGTGATGAAGGTGATAGGTCAGGGAGGAGTGTGGATTGGATAGGTGGAAAAGAAGATAGGCAGTAGGACAAGTCAAGAACACAGTGCTGAGCTGGAAATTTGGAACTAGGGTGAGGTGGGGAAAGGGGAAATGAGGAAACTGTTGAAGTCCACATTGATGCCTTGGGGTTGAAGTGTTCCGAAGCAGAAGATGAGGCGTTCTTCCTCCAGGCGTCTGGTGGTGAGGGAACGGCGGTGAAGGAGGCCCAGGACCTCCATGTCCTCGGCAGAGTGGGAGGGGAGTTGAAACGTTGGGCCATGGGACGGTGTGGTTGATTGGTGCGGGCGTCCCAGAGATGTTCCCTAAAGCGCTCTGCTATGAGGCGTCCAGTCTCCCCAATGTAGAGGAGACCGCGTCGGGAGCAACGAATGCAATAAATGATATTGGTGGATGTGCAGGTAAAACTTTGATAGATGTGGAAGGCTCCTTTAGGGCCTTGGATGGAGGTGAGGGAGGAGGTGTGGGCGCAGGTTTTGCAGTTCCTGCGGTGGTAGGGGAAGGTGCCAGGATGGGAGGGTGGGTTGTAGGGGGCGTGAACCTGACCAGGTAGTCACGGAGGGAACAGTCTTTGCGGAAGGTCAGACATCTTGTGAAGGTTTGACATTTTGTGGTTACTTTATAAATTGATTAATTCATTAAGACATTATATTGCAGTCAATGAAGGCAGTCAATCCATGTAATATTTTGTAAATTCCACTTTGGAAATAGAACTAGTCTGACTCAAGATTGGGATACAGACAGACTCTAACCTCATACCTTAATGCAATATCTGAGCTGAGAGGTCACCTTTTTTTCAAACATTAAGTTGTCTCGAGAATGTGACTTAAAAGAAGTTCTGGGATTTACATATTAATGAACCGAAACCTGTAACACATTCTAAAAGATGAAAAACTTAACAACAATCTAGGTTTGTTAAATATATTGTTTTACCTGCATGACACTGTAATCATTTGCAATAAATTCTGAGTCTTATGATCCGGATTCACAACCACCTGATGAAGGAGCATTGTTCCGAAAGCTAGTGTAACGACATGGGGTAAACCCTCCTGCTTAATTTAAACCAGCAACGCAGAAAAGATTTATCCTGTGCAATAATCTGTGAAAATTCAAGAGGCCAAGAACAATTTCAAGTAAAAATTAATAACTTTATTTCTCAAAATATAACAGAGAATAATTAACTAACAATTATTTACAATTCCTTCCTCTAACCTATCTTTTACTTTCCCTTCTTTATTACTACATCCAATAAAAGCCCCGATTAAGATTTACGAAAAATTCAAGTTTTCAAAACCAGCCAGCTGTTTGGATCTTCCTGTGTTTTCTTTTCTTCTTCTCAGGGATTATGCTTCACAGATCACAGATCAATAAAGGTACCTTTAAGAGAGGTAATTTTCAGGGAGTCTCTAAAATGTTGGTGGCATGGCAATTCTCCTCCCAACTGTTCAATGTTCCCAAGTCTTAAATGCTCAAAACGTCGGATTGTGTCATTGGCTTTAAGATTGTCAATATACACAATTCAACTTGATTGTAGTTTGGTATTTTTTGGGATATAATTTGAACTGATTGGCCTAATTCAAATCTGTTTTTGTCTTCAGGCAACCAGTGACACTAACTGCTGGACCACATACTACATTGTATCTTGTTGAGAATACTTGGTGCTGTCAGGTAGTTCTGCTAGTTTTTAACTTTCTTCAAGGTACAGTACACCCACATCTTCACAATTAGTGCTTCCAAATAAACTTGTTGGACTATAACCTGGTGTTGTGTGATTTTTAACTTTGTCCACTCCAATCCAACACCTGCTCCTCAACACCTGTGAGTTGGTTTACTTTAAATTAAATGTTGTGAGAGAAGGACCTATTATAACTCTCAAGAATATTTTGATAGAAGTCACATGACACCAGGTTATAGTCCAACAGGTTTATTTGAAATTGTAAGCTTATGATGTGCTGCTCCTTCATCAGATGAATTGAGAGAAAGGAACGCACAGATACAGAGTTTACAGGCAGAGAGTCCAAGGAAGGGGCTGCACTCCGAAAGCTGGTGATTTCAAATAAACCTGGACCTTAACCTGGTGTCATGTGACTTCTGACTTTGACCACCCTCATCCAACACCAGCTCCCACAACATGAATGTTTTGTTGTAATGAGATTTAAGTAAAGTGCAGTAGCAGCCCATTCCCACCAGCTGCAGAGACGCAAAACATTCCTTGACATCAGCACAGATCACCTGCCTGTTGGGAAACAAATCCGGAACGAGCTCAGATTCCACTTCGCCTTTTTCAGGTTGAGAAAAGGATACTCAATGTGACTTAGAAATTATCCAGGATTTTGGGTGTATTTTTTGCCACATGTATTTGTTTGCATGTCCAATTATTTTTTCAGGTGAACACAGAAGTTTAAGGTACAATTGTTATGTTATAACTGCCTGAAATGACCATGGACACTATGATAAAGAATTTGTTACTACAATGAAATCTGTAATTGACTCAGAAAAGCTTATGTTCAGGTATTGTAAGGTAATGATTTCATTAGTAAAACTCAAAAACAATATTCTAGAATGTAAAAGGTGAATACACTCAAGACACTTGATACTATCCAGGACAAAGACACCCTGTTGATTAGCATCACACCCACAAGCACCACTCCCTCCACGGACACTCAGTCGCAGCAGTGTGTACTATCTGCAAGAGGCACTGCAGAAATTGACCAAAAATCCTTAGTGATACTTTCAAACTCATAACCACTTCCATCTCGAAGAACACGGGCAACAGATATGTGGAACACCACCTTGGCAAGTTCCACTCCAAACCACTCACCATCCTGACTGGTAAATATATCCTGATGAAGGGCTTTTGCCCGAAATGTCGATTCTCTTGCTCCTCAGATGCTGCCTGACCTGCTGTGCTTTTCCAGCTCCACTCTCTCGACTAGGAAGTATATCACCATTCCTTCAGTATCTGTTGCTGTGATGGTGTCTGGGCACCCATCCTTGTTATTTTCAAGAATTGTATCTTTTACTTTTGCATCTTTGAAAACTGTAGATTTCAAAGAGAAAGGCTTGTTTAAAAAAAAACAGGGATTTACCAGGATGATGCAAAATTTCACGGCAAGACATTTGTCTCCAGAATGTGAATTCTGTTCTTGACTCTATGTTCCTGCAATATTCAGGGTCGAGGGTGTGGTGTTGAAAAAGCACAGCAGATCAGGCAGCACCCAAGGAGCAGGAGAATCGACATTTCGGGCAAAAATCCTTCATCGTCCTACAATATTCAGACAATCAGAAAGAAAGGGTTTGTTTATAAGTGAAGCTGATTGGTTCTCAGATAGCTGAGCAGTTTGAAACTGGAAACAGACACAAGAGAGAGAAAGACACAGAAAGGTGTTTTGTTATTAGTCATAGAGTCCTTCAGCACAGAGACCTTTGGTCCAAACTAGTTCATCCACACTAACCCCATTTCTCTGCACTTGGCCCATATCCTTCTAATCCTTCCCTATCCATGTATTTGTCCAAATGCCTTTTAAATGTTGTTGATGTTCTCTCCCCTGAAGCTGACTGTTCTCCTCAGTAAAAAAGATACTCAGTTTAAAGTTGGAAAAAAAGCAGTTATCTTTCTTGTGACATTTGACATCTGCATTCATAAATCAGAGACATTTTTGAAGTGAATCAGTCAGTCTGTACTTTTTACAAACTCGTGGAAGTTTCCAGAAAGGTTTTCACATTCAAATATGTGGCTTAGCCATATTTCAATTAGTAAAAGTAAAATGGTAAAAGTTTGGGAATGCACTGTGCTCCTCAGACCCATCACTCATGCCCCAGATCCCACTGAGGGTCGGGTGAGTTGATGGGAGGCAAATGGCTCAGCAAAAAACGTCGATCCTTTTTGTGTTCTTTAGATTGTCCCATCACTTTCTTCTGAAAATGTAGAGCAGCAGGAATCCCACTCATCTTTCTCCTTACCTTATACTGCAGCTGGTTTGGTTCAGGTGTCCTGAAGCAGAGCTAACTATCTGTTTGCAGCAGAACCTGTTCCAACACCTGACAATTAAAGGGATGAAAAGCTGTGTAAGTTTCATTACAACACTGAATCATTATCAGATTTCATTGATTCTTGCCACAATTAAACTGATAGTTTAGGGCCGACTGCCTGCCCCTCTTCCGCGGTTACATTAGAGCCCGGGTGTCCTTGGGGAAGGAGTATGCGGTGTCGACCAACACCCTGGAGTTGTTCAGGGAGAGGTGGGCGCCCCAGGGAGTGGAGTGCATCATTTCTCCCTCCAACTCTATTTTGATTTAGTCCCTACCCTCCCCTTCACTGTTTTGATCAGAAAAAAAAAAATTAAACTGATAGTTTACAATTAACCAGCAACTGATGGCAGCTCCAGTCGCTTCTGGTGAGGGACATCAGCAAGGCAACAGTAAAGCCTGTTCCCCACTGAGATGAAAAAGCCAGAATATAGCCTGAAGGATGTAAATATTCTATGACTTGGCCCCGTGTTACAGTACAGCACATTTCAGTGGCAATGCTTCCAGAATGGGCAACAAAATGAAAAGAAAATGCATGCGATTGAGCGAAATGTGGATTTGAGTACAATCAGTATTGTTCCTCCATTAGCTGGGAAAGCAATCTTATCTTAGATTCACTCTGTTTTCTCCTTAGTACTGACTGCCTGAATGTATTCTTGCATAATCCTGGCAGGCATCTACTCATGTCAATTTCATGAGGAAATAAACAGAATAAATAAAGCAATTTCTTGGAAATAGTTTGAACAAGATGTTGTTCAGTTATTTCACTTCTATTAATGTCAATTCAATTCATAGACAACAACACTGATGGATCAAATAAAGACATTGACCTTGACTTGTGAGTATGCCAATTGGATGGAACCTGAACTCACAATTTGTTGACATTGAATAATAACCCCCGAGAACAACAAAAACAGGATAGTAACATTTACATTATCAGAAATAGTGTTCTAGATCATCTATGGTGTAACAATTCCCAAATCTCTTCAGTGGACTAATTCTCAAACAAATTTTGACGATGGACCACATAAGACATGACAGTAGATTCCGAAAGCTTAATCAAAGACATAAATTATTAAAATGTATCAGAAGAGAACAGGAATTAGAAAGTTAGAGAAAAGCAAAAAAATATGGTCATCATGGACAAGTTGGACCGAAGGGTCTGTTTCTGTGCTGTCCATCTCTATGACTCTGTGACTCTGACATAATGTAGATACTGAAGATCTGAAAATGAAATGAGAAAGTGCTGTGAAATAGAGTTAGTTGATATGAAACGTTAACTCTGTTTCTGTCTCTGTGGATGCTGCTGATCTACTGAGTTTCCCCAAACCCTTTGGGTTTGATTTTACAAAGTTAGAGAGTATTTCAGAGACCAGGAAGTTAGTGGCACAGCCATTAGTGGAGAAATGATTAAAATCAACACTGTTCATGTGGTCAGAATCAGATAAGAGCACAGGTATTGGAGGGTTGGGCCTCAGCGAAGAACAAGCCTTGATGGACTGGAAAACAAGGTGTAGATGATAAATATGAGATTATAAATACTTAACTGGGAGCCAAACACTCAGTGAGCACTGGGCTGATAGATGAGTGGGTTTTTGTATGAGTTAAGGTTTTGGAATTAGAGATTTTGATAGGTCCAATTTATGAAGGACAGCAGATAGGAGACAATGGAAGCGTTGGAACATTCAAGACTGATGACAGCAAAGGTATGGATGTGAGTTTAAGCGGTAGATGATCTGAAGCAGGTCCAGGTATTGATGGTAGCATGTAACTGGAAGCAGGGAGTATTGATGATGATGAGAATCTGTGAATAGACAGCCAACTGAGGGTCAAGTGGGGCTCTGTTCTCTTTTCTCACTCTCTGCTCCAAGATTTTTGGTTTTATTTTCAATTTCCAGCATCTCAGCTAATTTACTGTTTGCATTGTGTCAGTATTTCCAAATCTGAATTTTTTTTTTCCTGTTTCACATTCCCATAGCAAAACCATCACATCCTCATCAGAAAGTCAATTCTCTGTATAACTGGAAAGATTACTTTAGTGTATGCCCATGTTCTTTTCATTGTTAATACTGGAATGTTCACAGTTAGTAGAATTGGAAGACTTATTTTTAATGATAAGCCAACTTTCAACTTTGTTAATAAAATAGTACAATGCAATGCACTCAAATACAGCAGGAATGTTTCTGAATGTGATTACTTTGAATAAGGATATTATTGAGAAAAAATGTCTGCAGCATGGAAGATCTGAAGAGCAGTCATATGCTCAGATGGAAATTTGAGACAAAAAATCTCTCAAAACTAGAGAAGAGATTTGCTTCCAGATTTATTGATTGCACCCAAAATGGAAACTTTGACTTGATTTACTTTTAGCATCAAGAATTACAATTTCCAATGATATAGCACCTTTGATGTGGTAAAACATTCAAAGGTGCTTGACAGGAGTGTCATTAGATTAAAGTTTCCAAATATTAAATGAGTTAGTACCTTCCACTATTCTCTATCTCTTTCATGATTCCCTCGCATGTTTGCTTGTAACTCATGTCTTTGACTGTTTCAATGTTTAAGTGTAACTTAAAGCTGTTCTACATCATACACTGATCAAAATTATTTCAATAAAATTCCTAAGATTCATGTTTTTAAATCAGTATTCTGCAGGTTACCATTGACCAGAATCTGAAATGGACCAAGAACAGTTTGTTCAAATTGGGTTAAAGAAGTGTAATGATGGGCGAGTGTTAAGACAGCTACTCATCTGGGAAAATGATAGAGTCCATTGTAAAAAATTTAATAGAAACGTACTTGGAAAACAGAGTTAACATGGATTTACAAAAGGGAAATAATGCTTAACAAGTTTACATGGATGTTGCCAGGTTAGAGGATTTGAAATACAGGGAGAGGCTGAACAGACTGGGACTGTTTTCCCTGGAGCTTCAGAGGCTGAGGGGTGACTTTGTAGAGGTTTATAAAATCATGAGGGACATGGATAGGGTAAATAGACAAAGTCTTTTCCCCGGGGGGGGGGGGGGGAAGTCCAAAACTAGAGGGCACAGATTTTGGGTGAGAGGGAAAGACTTAAAAGGGACATAAGGGGCGACATTTTCACACAGAAGAGGAACGTGTATGGAATGAGCTGCCAAAGGAAGTGGTGGAGGCTGGTACAATTGCATTATTTAAAAGTTTTCTGGATGGGTGTATGAATAGGTGGGGTTTGGAGGGATATGGGACAAGTGCTAGCAAATGGGACAAGATTAAGTTAGGATATCTGGTCAACATGGATAAGTTGGACTGAAGGGTCTGTTTCCATGCTGTACATCTCTATGACTCTAAATTCTACTGGAATTCTTCAAGGCTGTAACTTGTAGAGCTGATAAGGGGGAGCCAGTGGATGTGGTTTACTTGGACATTCATAAGGTTCAATGAGGACTCACATGAGAGATCAACATGTAACACTAAAGCACATGGGATTGGGAGGTAGTGTACTGACAATGACAGAGAGCTGGCTAAAGAATAGGAATAAATGGGTCGTTATTTGAAGTGGCAGCCAGTGATCAGTTGGGCACTGTGGGGATCAGTGCTCAGACCCCAGCTATACATAACATATATTAATGATTAAATGTCGGAATTAATTTTAATATCACCAAGCTGCACATTGCACAAATCTAGAAGCAAGGGTGAGCTGTGAGGAGAATACAGTGATGCTTCAGTGTGATTGGACAAGCTGAGTGAGTGGGAAAATGCATGGCAGATGAAGTAAAATGTGGACAAATGTGATGTTACCCACTTTAGTAACAAAAACAGGAAGGTGGTTTCAGATCTGAATGATGATAGATTGGAAAATGGGGAGGTGCAACAAGACCTCGGTACCTTTGTACACCAGTCATGAAAGTAAAGATACAGGTAGAACGTGAGATGTAAAGGGCATAGTGAGATGATTTGAATCCAGGAACAGTGATGTTTTGCTGCAATTATACAGGGCCTGGGTGAGACCACACGTACTTTATTGTGTGCAGTTTTGGTCTCCTTTTCTGATGAAGGATATTCTTGTATAGAGGGAGTGCAACAAAGGTTTTTCAGACTACTGGGATGGCAGAACTGATATATGACGCGAGATTGGATTGGTTAGGCTTATAGTTACTGAAGTTTAGAAGACTGAAGAGGAATATCATCGAAACTTATAAAATTCTAACAGTTCTAAGCAGGCTAGATGCAGCAAGGACATCTCCGAAGGCTGGGGAGTCCAGAACCAGTGATCACAGTCGAAGGATATGGGGTGAACAGTTTAGGTCTGAGATGAGCAGAAATATTTTCATCCAGACAGTGGTGAAATTCTCCACCACAGCAAGCAGTTGATATTTAAAATATCAAATGTTTTCAAGAGGTGATAAATATAATACTTAGGGCTAAAGGGATCAAAGGGTATCGAGAGAAAACAGAACAGGGGACTAAGTTGGATGATCAGTCATGATCATATTGAATGATGGAGCAGGCTCAAAGGGCTGAATGGCCTACTCCTGTTTCTAGTTTCTATTCTAATTAAAGTGACAACTGATACAAAAATATCACTGGTTCAGGCATGTAGTGGAGCCATAGATTCTTATTATTCAGTGAAATATCACTGCAGCTTAAAAGTACATAAAAACAAGTCTAAAGGTAACAACTAAGGATACAACCAAATTACTCATTTTACCATGTTACATTAACAAAACTTGAATGGGAGTGATTTTCCTCTCTGTGGAGGAGGTACAAAACATTTGGGCTTCTCTTTCCAAAGCCAACTCACCCAATGTATAACCATCGAAAGACATCAATTCATCACCTTCCAGCTGCTCAGTCTCCTCAGAGTGTGAGGAAGATGGCTCATTTGAAATCATAGTGACCTACCTTGCCATATTATCCTGACTCCCTTTTCCCTCAATCCCCACCCGACCAGATAAAGAATAAAAGACTTAGCCTCTTGTCATTGGGTCAAAATCACTGAGCTTGAGCCCAGGTATGAGTGTGGATTTGTAATCTGCTTGTGTAGACACCTGGAGTTGTAATAAAATCTCATTATGTTGATCAACATCTCATTCTTACGTTACAGCTGCTGATTTAAGTATCACTGCATGATACTGGCAGATCATTGGCATATAATACACCACAGCACGCCATGGAACCATTAACATCAGAAAATATCAGCATAGGAGTTTCCAGTAGCTTCCGACAAATCAGGACACCAGTGTCAAGGTCTGTGATGGGGCGGGTTATTCTCACTCACTCAGCTCGGAGCTCATTGGAGGGCGATCTGGTGTGTAACATCATCAATGGGCCTGGCATGTTGATTTTCATTTAACAACAGACCTGTTAATTCCTCACTATCCAACCACCATCTCCACAACCCTACGCACACACCTGAACACACACATGCACACACCTGAACACACACACACACACATTCACGCACACATACCTGAATAAACACACATACACATACCTGAAAACACAGGCATAGATACACACATGCACACGCTCTCTCTCTCTCTCTCTCTCTCTCACTCACAAATACACACTCACACACACATGCACAATGCATACAAACATAGGCACACACAGAAACAGATATGAAGACAAACACACATAGACACAAAGACATCTGGAAAATCTATGGAAAATTCTGACATGGAACAGGGTAATTGGAATTGGACAGGTAGAAAGGGTTTAATATTTCAGTTCAGATCTTTTGTCTTGTGTTTTATTTTTAATGAACATCATTGGAGATTAGATGCATCAGCATAGACACTGAGTTCTATAAGTTACTCCCTTGTTGGCATCATGACAATTTATAGCTTTTAAATCGAATTTACAATGTCAGGCTTGATTGAACCACATTGTGGAGAAAGCATTATTGATGCATAACAGTAAGCAGGTAACATCTTCATTTAAGCAGAAGGGGAGGACAAAGAAAAAGACATTCACCCAAACAACAGAGGAACATTGGAGAATTTTTATCATTTTTCATTATCAACCTGCATTTTCATTACATTGTCCTACTTGTCACTGGCCTCAATTAACAGCAGAAAGCAGTTTCTCGGTGAAAACGACCCATCTGAGTTATTGACTCCAGGGTAGAAGACCAGCTGTCAAAATGACCTCTGTCTAATGACAAGAGGAGATGGCAGCTATTTTTCCAGCTCACTTATCAAACGTGTAAAGCTGTACCTGAAATTTATCTGTCAGTCCCTGATCAGTAACACATTCTAGGTCCTGCTGTGCTTTCTTCGGAATCATAAAATATGTTTCTTTTCTCCAGAATTTATCAGTCACACAAAGTAAGTGTAAATTTCAAGGTACTTGCCCCAGTAATATACCCTGTATCTTTCAAATACCCAACTGGAAAATCTAAAACACATCTGTTAGCCGTTTTTCTGGGCTGCAGTCATGTGGGTAAGGTGTATTGCTGAGGATGAGGATCCAAACAATCTATTTCTAAAGTAATATTTGCAAGATTTCTGTGTAAATAAATTCAAGGGAATCACCAGGGATTATTATTACTCCTCTTTATACAACCACATCGGTGGTGGGCAAGTTGTTGGAGGGAATCCTGAGGGACAGAATATACATGTATTTGGAAAGGCAAAGACTGATTAGGCATAGTCAACATGGCTTTGTGTGTGGGAAATCATGTCTCACAAACTTCATTGAGCTTTTTGAATAAGTAACAAAGAAGATTGATGAGGGCAGAGCAGTAGATGTGATCTATATGGACTTCAGTAAGGCAGTCAACAATGGGAGACTGGTTAGCAAGGTTAGATCTCATGGAATACAGGGAGAACTAGCCATTTTGATACAGAACTGGCTCAAAGGTAGAAGTCAGAGGGTGGTGGTGGAGGGTTGCTTTTCAGACTGGAGGCCTGTGACCAGTGGAGTGCCACAAGGATCGATGCTGGGCCCTCTACTTTTTGTAATTTACATAAATGATTTGGATGCGAGCATAAGAGGTACAGTTAGTAAGTTTGCAGATGACACCAAAATTGGAGGTGTAGTGGACAGTGAAGAGGGTTACATCAGATTACAACAGGATCTGGACCAGATGGGCCAATGGGCTGAGGAGTGGCAGGTGGAGTTTAATTTAAATAAATGCGAGATGCTGCATTTTGGGAAAGCAAATCTTGGCAGGACTTATGCACTTAATGGTAAGGTCCTCAGGAGTGTTGCTGAACAAAAGAGACCTTGGAGTGCAAGTTCATAGCTTCTTGAAAGTAGAATCGCAGGTAGATAAGATAGTGAAGAAGGCATTTGGTATGCTTTCCTTTAATGGTCAGAATATTGAGTACAGGAGTCGGGAGGTCATGTTCGGCTGTACAGGACATTGGTTAGGCCACTGTTGGAATATTGTATGCAATTCTGATCTCCTTCCTATTGGAAAGATGTTGTGAAACTTGAAAGGGTTCAGAAAAGATTTACAAGGATGTTGCCAGGTTTGGAGGATTTGAGCTAAATGGAGAGGCTGAATAGATTAGGATGGTTTTCCCTGGAGTGTTGGAGGCTGAGGGGTGACCTTACCGAGGTTTATGAAATCATGAGGGGCATGGATAGGGTAAATAGACAAGGTCATTTTTTTCTGGGGTGGGGGAGACCTGCACTCGAGGGCATAGGTTTAGGGTGAGGAGGAAAGATATAAAAGAAGCCTAAGGGGCAAAATTTTCATGTAGAGGGTGGTACATGTATGGAATAAGCTGCCAGAGGAAGTAGTGGAGGATAGTACAATTGCAACATTTAAGAGGCATCAGGGTGGGTATATGAACAGGAAGGGTTTGGAGGGATATAGGCTGGGTGCTGGAAGTTGGGACTAGATTGGATTGAGATATCTGGTCGGCATGGATGGATTGGACCAAATGGTCTGCTTCCATCCTGTACATCTCTATGACTTTAATTTAATTATAAGGTATATACAAATATAAGAATTAGGAGCAAGTTAGGCCTTTGGATCAATATAGGTAAAAACAATGACTGCAGATGCTGGAAACCAGATTAGTGGTGCTGGAAGAGCACAGCAGTTCAGGCAGCATCCTAGGAGCAGTAAAATCGACGTTTCGGGCAAAAGCCCTTCATCAGGAATAAAGGCAGAGAGCCTGAAGGGTGGGGAGATAAGCTAGAGGAGGGTGGGGGTGGGGAGAAAGTAGCATAGAGTACAATAGGTGAGTGGGGGAGGGGATGAAGGTGATAGGTCAGGGAGGAGGGTGGAGTGGATAGGTGGAAAAGAAGATAGGCAGGTAGGACAATATCATGGCTGAACTTATTGTGATCTCAAATTAGCTTTCCTGTTTATTCCCCATTATCCTGCTATTCCCTAATTTTGTTGACTCCCTTCATCAAACAATAACCTCACTAACCGAACCATGAATATACTCTGTGACCCAGCCTCCACTACAAACTGGCAAAAGAATTCCCCGGATTATCTGTCCCCTGTGGGAAGATATTCCTCCTCACCACTGTCTGAAATGAGAAACCCCTGAAACTGCTCACCCTGTTGCCATACCAGAAGAAAATCATCTCAGCATCAACCGTGTCAAATATACCAGACAAAAGTGGGAAGGATTGTAATTAACCTCACAACGACAGGCAAGTGAAATGGGTGGACACATTGCAGGTGTAGGTGTACATACATACTTACGTTTTGCTGGGAAGAACTGAGGTATTGCTGGTATGGAGGAACTGCCTTATGATCAAAGGTAGGCTGGGACTCTGTGCACTGGAGTTGAGATGAATGGGAGGTGATCTCATTTGACATATTGGATTCTTAAGGGGTTTGAACAGCGTAAATACTGAGAGAATGTTTCCCCTCATGGGCAAGTCTAGGACCAGAGGGTGCAGTCTCAGAATAAAGGGGCATTAATGTCAGACTGAGGTGAGCAAGGATTTCTTCACTTGGAGGGTGGTGAGTCTTTGGAACTCCTTGCCCCAGAGAGCAGTGGGGGCAGAGTCCTTGTGCAAACTTAAGGCTGAGATTGAGAGATTCCTGATCAGTCAGGAAATGAAGTGTTATGGGGAAAAGGCAGGAAAGCAGACGTGAGAAATGTCAGATCAGTCATGATTCTATTAAATGGCAGAGCATGCTTGAGGGGCTGAATGGCCTTCTGTATTTGTTTTTTGAGGTCTTCTAAACTAATTAATCCATTATTTAACAAGACACCAATGCAAAAAGATCTCAGACTGGGTACAAATACATCTTTGAAGGTTGCTGGACAATCTGAGAGGGCTGTTAAAACAACTCAGATTATTGTGCAATTTTGTTATTTCATGCTTTCCTGAGTGTCAGGGTTTACAAGAATATAGGACATTGTAGATGGTGCAAGATAATGTACTGACAGTTGAACTTGGATATTATGTCCTGACAATTAAAGATAGATTTGATACCCAAGAGAGGGCTCCCTGAAGCATCAAACAGGATTGCTGTCTTTGCTTCCCACCTTACAGGACAGGACTCAATCTACCAACAAACAATCAGCACTTTCCTTGCCCTATTACAAACTCCATTTTGAGCTAGTGTAGTTTATTTTCACTGCACTTCTAACATGTGGAAGACTGAGCAGCTTAAGGGGCTGAAAGTGTTGAGGGATTGTGAGGACAAACTACTCAGTAACTAGGTATCTCCACCAGGAGCATCACTCTGACTTCAGGGAAGCATAAAGAAACTTTGCCTTCCTTTCAAAAATGGAAAATTGGAAATGAGAGGAAATAAAATTTCGGGGAGACAGGATTCATAACTGATCATTTATGTCAATTATACTCTCCTGCACTATCTCCATATCCCTTGACATCTTTCATCTTAAGAAACTGATTGATTTCTGTTTTGACTATGCTCAATGATTCATTTTGCACAGCTCTCGGGGGGAGACAATTCTAAAGATTCCCCGTTCTCTGAGAGAAGAAATTCTTCCCCATCTCAGTCTGAAATAACCAGTCCCTTATTCTGAGATTATGACCCCCACCCTCGCCAGCTAGGGATAACATTTAGATCCACCTGTCAGGCACATTTTCTGAGATTTTTGTAAGTTTCAACGATGTCACCAATTAGTCTTCAAAATGTAAGGAATACAGATTCAATCTCTCCGCATTAGGCAATCCTATCATCACAGGGATTATTCTGTTAAACCACTGTTGTACTTCCTCTCTGACGAACATATGTCTCCTTAGATAAGACAACCACAATAGCATACTTTAGGAAAGAAACTAAGACAGAGGAAGTTCAGCCATGTTGCATTTCAAGGGAAAGTGAGGTCTGCAGATGCTGGAGATCAAAGTTGAAACTTTATTGCTGGAACAGCACAGCAGGTCAGGCAGCATCCAGGGAACAGGAGATTCGACGTTTCGGGCACAGGCCCTTCTTCAGGAATGAGCAGAGAGTGTTCAGCAGGAGAAGATAAAAGGTAGGGAGGAGGGACTTGGAGGAGGGGCGTTGGAAATGTGACCTATCAGATAGTGAGATAGTTATACTGTAAAGGGTTAGGAGGGAGCAGATTTCACAGGGGAGGTTTTACATCAACATGTAGAGAGTCCAACAAGGGACGGTGCAATACTGCACTGAATTCTGGGGAATAAAACTGGACAGGTGCTCAGGGCGACAGTGGGGAAGCAGCTTAGTGATAGCGACCACAACACTGTACATTGTAAATTTGTTATGGGAAAGGGAAAGGATGGCCTGGACAAAAGGGTTTTGGATTTGGGGAAGGCAGGTATTTTTTTTAAAAAGGCAGCAATTGCCAAAGTAATCAGGGAACAGCTAGTTGTGGGTAAATCTACAGCAGAAGAGTGGGAGGTGTTCAAAAAGGAGTTGGGGAGAGTGCAGGCCCAACACATTCCCTTTAGGGTGACATTTAGGAGCAACAAGGCCAGAGAATGATATATATCTAGGAATATTCCGGACTGGATAAGAAGTACAAGAGAAGCTTCTAACAGATACAAAGGGAAAGGGAATAAATCATGGAGGTCCTAGTGGAGTGCAGAAAGGTGAAGGGGGATGTTTAGAAAGCAATTATGAGGGCAGAGAGAGAACATGAAGAAATATTATCAGGTAAGATTAGGGAGAACGCTGAGATATTCAACAAATATAAAAGGGGAAGGGAATAACCAGGGAAAGAGACAGGGCCAGGGAAGTAATCAGTGTCTGGAGCTGGAGGACATTGGTAATGAGTTAAATGAGTGTTCCATGTCTCTCTTCACTTTGGAGAAGGAGGATGTAAGTACAGAGGTTGGGAAGAGGGACTGTATGGTTCTTGATCAGATTGACAAAGTGAGGAGATATTGGAGGTTTGAAGGTTTACAAGTGGATAAACCCCAGGTCCAGGTAAGTTGCATCCCAGGCTGCTGTGGGAAATGAAAGAGGAAATTACAGGGGCTCTGACCCAAATTTTTAATTCCTCTCTGACCACTGGGAGGTGCCACAGAACTGGAGGCCAACTGAAATAAAAGCAGAAATTACTGAAGAAACTCAACAGGTCTGATCATTTTTGGGAGCGGGGAAGAAGAAAATGGATGTAATGTTTCAGGACCAGTGACCTTCTTCAGAACTAGACATGAAACATTAACTCTGTTTTCCCTCTGCACAGATGCTGCCGAAACTTCTCCAGCACTTTCTAGGTGTGTTTCAGATTTCCAGCAACTACAATTTTTTCATTTTATTTTAGTTTTTATTAGACTGGGGGACAACTAAAAAAGTCTCTCTTTTCAAGACTGGTAATAGGCATAGGCATGGGAATTCCAGACCAGTGTGTCTCTCATCAGTGATTGGGAAACCATTGGAGTAAACTCCATAGAAGAAAAACTATCTGCATGTTGTGAGGTGCAGGGATAGTCAGCATGGCTTTGTTAGAGTGACATCATGCCTAACCAATCTGACTGAATTCTTCCATTGCTGGGTCCCTCATTGGTTGTGATATTCATAAATTATGTAAATGAAAATAGGGTTGGTGTTGAGGATAATAAGTAAGTTTGCAGATGGCAAAAAGACTGGCCGAGTTGTTAACAATGAGGAGGATGGTCTTAGGTTTCAGGAGAAAATCGATGGGATGATCAAAGGGCAGTTCAGTGGCAGATGGACTATAACCCTGATGTGTGTGAGATGATGCACATTGGAAAAAGGAACAAGACGAGACAGCATTTAATGAATGACTGTACTGTCTTGCTGACTTCAAGTGATTCATGAGTAATGGCACCGAGGTCTCTTCGAGCAACTGCAGTCCCCAAAGTCTCATTATTCAGAAAATATACTGTCTTTTGTGCTTTTAAAAAAAACAGCAAGCTAGGCAGCATCAGGAGGTGGAGAAGTCAACATTACCCCTTACACCCACCCCCAATCCTGAAGAAGGGCTACACCTGAAACATTGACTTTTCCCCCTCCTGATGCTGCCTGGCTTGCTGTATTCTCCCAGCCTCCTGCTTGTTTACCTTGGATTCCAGTGTCTGCAGTCTTTTTTTTGGTCTTTCTGTTTTTGTTTGACTCAGAACTTCACGTGCAATTTTTACATTCCATCCACCAAATTCCAGCCAATGTGTTTAATCATCCAAGTACCAAGACACCGGTTCTTGGAGTTGATAAACAACCAGGACTTGGTGAGATGCATAGGAGGGTACTGAGGGAAGTGGTTAATAGAAATTGTGATTCCAAGGTGAATTATCTGGAATTAATTTGGTCTGCTTCCTGAAAGAGTGAAGCTCTACATAAAGGAAAGTGGAATGTATACTTGATTGGGTTTTCTCAGGTGCATTAAAAGTTCCATTTGTAGCCTAATAAAGAAGTTTCATACAAACATAAGCTTTGACCAATAATGTTTTTGATCTGTTTTTTTAGTGAACATTATTAAGATATTCTACACAACAATCTGGTCACTGCTTTTATTATTTCAGCTTTTTGATTGGCCATTGAAGTTTTAATTAATAAACATTTATCCAAACATATTACAATATCCAACACAAGTTCTGTGCTTCCTGAGAAATTGATAAAAATGGGAAAAGAGATTAACTTTGTAGCAATTGGAATTATGTTCCCTTTCTACCCACCTTTCTTTGTATGTGTATCCATGTGTTAAATGTGGTGTGGATGTATCTTTGTAATTTTCTTTGTTTGCAAACTCTAGCGTGAAAATACAATCAAATCCAAATGTGATTTGAACAAAACCAACCATTATGATCTGTGAGAAACCACCCTGAGCCCCATTTGATTGACTGCAGTAAATTGGCAGCTGATGCACTTCATAAATCCAGCACAAAAGGTGAACAGTTAACCATACCACAGAACAGATTTTAAACTCGGAGACTGTGGCAACACACACTACAACATCAGCATCATATCTGGCTGGCCCAAGAACAGAATATGAAGCTCCCTACACAAGGAATGAAGGGAAAATCTGTCCAAACAAACAGGAATCCAGTGTTTGAAAACCTTTCAATAGAGGGGCATGTGGTGGAGTATACCGGAGAAAATCACTCTCACCTTGTGTCGTCTTGACCTAGAAACAAATGCAATGATAAGACATTGACAGTGTTAATGTTCAAATTTATTAATATGGGTTGAATAAATGTTGGTAAAAATGTTTTCCCCAAACCGATCTATTGCACACCAACAAAATGGAACAACAAGAAATGCTCAAGTCGTAGAATGCGCAGATTCCAATGACTGAGTGGAGCAATGATTACCAGGGGGAGAGGTGGACGGGAAGAAGACTCTGTTTGTATTAATAAATAAATAACCGAACAGAGACCATATCGTAGGACTGAGAATAAATCATAGTATATGAGGGCATGTAAAAAAAGGCAGTACATTAATAATGGGTGACTTTGATCTTCATGTAAATTGGTTAAATAAAATTGGTAGAGAGATTCAAAGACTGTGTTTGGGACAGTTTCAGACATCGATATGTTACTGATTTAACCATAAAGCAAGCTACTGGGGATTTGGTAATTTCAAAAGGATGAAGGTAGAGTTGGTTGGAGTGGATTGAGAAAGGAGTTTAGCAGAAAAGCTGGTTGATAAACAATGGCAAGTCATCAATAAAATATTTCATGATTCACAGAAAATATATATCCTGGTGCCGAAAAAGGGAGGGAATAATCCAACCATGATTAACCAGGGACATTAAGGATTGAAACAAAAATGACAAAGTTTAGTGATGAACCAGAGATTTGGGATAGTTTAAAAACCAACAAGAAATGGCCAAAAATACATTAAAAAAAGGGAGAAAATGATCTTTGGGTAAACTAACAAGTAGGATGAAAAACGGTGGTAAATGTTTTCGTAAATTTATACAAAGGAAGAGGGAGGCCAAAATGCACACTGGCCTGTGAGAGAAAGAGGCTGGAGCAATAACAATAGGAAATCCAGAAATGGAAATAGAACATAGAACATAGAACATTACAGCGCAGTTGTAATTCTTTGGCCCTCGATGTTGCGCCGCCCTCTCATACTAATCTGAAGCCCATCCCACCTACACTATTCCATATACGTCCATATGCCTGTCCAATGACGACTGAAATGCACTTAAACTTGGCGAATCTACTACCGTTGCAGGCAAAGCATTCCATACCCTTACTACTCTCTGAGTAAAGAAACTACCTCTGACATCTGTCCTATATCTATCTCCCCTCACTTTAAAGTTGTGTCCCCTCGTGTTTGCCATCCCCATACTTGGAAAAAGGCCCTCCCTGTCCACCTTATCTAACCCTCTGATTATCTTGTATGTCTCTATTAGGTCACCTCTCAACCTTCTTCTCTCTAACGAGAACAGCCTCAAGGCCCTCAGCCTTTCCTCGTAAGACATTCCTTCCATACCAGGCAACATCCTAGTAAATCTCCTCTGCACCCTTTCCAAAGCTTCCACATCCTTCTTATAATGCGGTGACCAGAACTGTACACAATACTCCAAGTGTGGCCGTACCAGAGCTTTGTACAGCTGCAGCATAACCTCCTGGTTCCGGAACTCAATCCCTCTATTAATAAAGGCCAAAACACTGCATGCCTTCTTAGCAACCCTGTCAAACTGGGTGGCAACTTTCAGGGATCTGTGTACATGGACACCAAGATCTCTCTGCTCATCTGCACTCCCAAGAATCTTATCATTAGCCCAGTACTTTGCATTCAGATTACTCTGTCCAAAGTGTATCACCTCACATTTGTCCTCATCAAACTCCATTTGCCACCTCTCAGCCCAGCTCTGCATCCTATCTCTCTGCAACCTACTACCTCCTTCGTCACTATCCACAACTCCACCGACCTTAGTGTTGTCCACAAATTTACTAACCCACCCTTCTAAGACCTCATCCAGGTCATTTATAAAAATGACGAACAGCAGTGGACCCAACACTGACCCTTGCGGTACACCGCTAGTAACTGGACACCAAGATGAACATGTTCCATCAACTACAACCCTCTGTTTTCTTTCAGCAAGCCAATTACTGATCCAAACTGCTATGTCTCCCACAATCCCATTTCTCCGCATTTTGTATAATAGCCTATTGTGGGGAACCTTATCGAACGCCTTGCTGAAATCCATATACACCATATCAACCGGTTTACTCTCATCTACCTGTTTGGTCACTTTGTCAAAAAAGTCAATAAGATTCATTAGGCACGACCTACCCTTCACAAAACCGTGCTGACTGTCCCTGATCAGATTATTCTTTTCTAGATGGTTATAAATCCTATCTCTTATAACCTTTTCCAACACTTTACCAACAACTGAAGTGAGACTCACTGGTCTGTAATTACCAGGGTTGTCTCTACTACCCTTTTTGAACAAGGGAACCACATTTGCTATCCTCCAGTCCTCAGGCACTATTCCTGTAGACAATGATGATTTGAAGATCAATGCCAAAGGCTCGGCAATCTCTTCCCTTGCTTCCCAAAGGATCCTAGGATAGATCCCATCTGCCCAGGGGACTTTCTATTTTCACATACTGCAGTATTTCTAATACCTCTCCTTGTGAACCTCAATCTCTTCTAGTCTAGATGCAAGTATCTCTGTATCTTCCTCGCCAACATTTTCATTTTCTATAGAGAGCATTGTTAATAAATATTTATTTAGTGCTTCCCTATCTCCTCTGACTCCACACACAACTTCCCACTATTATCCTTGATTGGCCCTAATTTAACTCTCATCATTCTTTTATTCCTGACATACCTATGGAAAGCCTTAGGGTTAACCCTGATCCTATCCAGCAAAAACTTCTCATGTCTCCTCCTGGCTCTTCTGAGCTCTCCTTTTAGGTCTTTCCTGACTTCCTTGTAACCCTCAAGTGCCCTAACTGAGTTTTCACATTTTGCCCTAACATAAGCCTTCTTCTTCTTCTTGACCAGGGATTTCACTTCCTTAGTAAACCATGGCTCATGTGTTCTATATCTTCCTCCCTGCCTGACAGGTACATACTTATCTAGGACACACAGGAGCTTTTCTTTGAATAAGCTCCACATTTTTAATGTGCTCATCCCCTGCAGTTTCATTCCCCATTCTACTCTTCCTAAATCTTTCCTAATTGCATCGTAATTTCCCTTCCCCCAGCTGTAACTCTTGCTCGGTGGAGGACACCTATCCCTTTCCATCACTAAAGTAAACCTGACAGAATTGTGATTGCTGTCTCCAAAGTGCTCACCTACTTCCAAATCTAACACCTGGCCAGGCTCGTTACCCAGTGCTAAATCTAAAGTGGCTTCGCCCCTTGTAGGCCTGTCTACATACTGTGTCAGGAAGCTCTCCTGCACACACTGGACAAAAACTGACCCATCTATAGTACTCGTACTGTAGTGATCCCAGTCAATATTTGGATAATTGAAGTCCCCCATGACAATTACAATACTTTCTATCAACCTTCATGGTAAAAATAGCTTTCCAAAAATAGAAAAAAAAAATCAATGGACAAAATTGTGAGAGGAAATATGTACAATTGCAATCACTACAGAAAATGTACGAGGAAAGCCAATGGGTTAAAGGCTGGTATGTCTGGTGAACGTAGAACATTGAACTTAGAATATAGAACAGTACAGTGCAGTATCAGCCCTTCAGCCCACAATGTGCTGAACATTTATCTTAGTCTAAGATCAACCTAATCTATGTACCCTCAATTGACTGTCATCCATGTGCTTGTCCAGTCATGTACCACCGCTGGCAGTGCATTCCATGCACCGATCACTCTCTGTGTAAAGAACCTACCTCACACACTTCCCCTACATGAGAGAGAGAGAGAGGGAGAGAGACTTGTATTTGTCATTTCTACCATGTGCAACTGATACAGTAAACATGAGACAGCATTCCTCCAGGACTAAGAGCACAAACTAGACAATCGTACATAGCATAAAGTGCATGCGAAGTGCAAAACACGCAAGTAATATACATTTTTCTTGCATAAATTCAAAGTAGTGCGAAAAATTTCAGACGGGGAAGAACCCACTCATACTGTCTTAAGGAGCCTGATGGCTTGGGGAAAGAAACTGTTGCACAGTCTGGCCGTAAGAGACTGTATGCTCTAGTATCTTCTGCCAGGTGGCAGGAGGGAGAAGAGTTTGAGTGAGGGGTGTGTGGGATCTTCCACAATGCTCTTAAACTTTTAGATGCAGCATGTGGTGTAAATGCCTGTAATGGAGGGAAAAGAGACCCTGATGTTCTTCTCAGCTGTCCTCACTATCTGTTGTAGGGTCTCACAGTCTGAGACAGTGCAATTCCCAAAGCAGGCAGTTATGCAGCAGCTCAGGGTACTCTCAATGAACCTTCTGTAGAATGTGGGGAGGATGTGGGCCGGGCAGTGGGCTTTCCTCAGCCTGTGCAGAAAATACAAACACTGTTGAGCTTTCTTGGCTGTGGAGCTGGTGTTGAGGGTCCAGGTGAGATTTACTGCCAGGTGTATGCCAAGAAATTTGGTGCACTTCACAATCTCCATGGAGGAGCCGTCAATGTCCAGCAGAGAGTGGTCGCTCCATGCCCTCCTGAAGTCAACAATATTCCAAGTATGGTCTAACCAGAGTTTTATAGAGCTGCAGCAAAACCTCATGTCTCTTAAACTCAATTCCCCTGTTAATGAAAGCCAAAACACCACACACCTTCTTAACAACCCTATCAATTTGGGTGGCAACTTTGAGGGGTCTATGCACGTGGACCCCAAGATTCCAGTGTTCCTCCACACTGCCAAGAACCTTGTCTTTAACCCTGTGTTCAGCATTCAAATTTGACCTTCCAAAATGAATTATTTCACATTTATCCAGGTTGAACTCTGTCGCTTCTCAGCCCAGCTCTGCATCCTGCCAATGTCATTTTGTAGCCTGCCACAGCCCTCAACACTATCTACAACACCATCAACCTTTGTGTCATTGGTAAACTTACTAACCCACCCTTCCACTTCTTCATCCAAGCCATTTATAAAAACTACAAAGAGCAGAGGCCTAAGAACAGATCCCTGCAGGACACCACTGGTCACTGACCTCCAGGCGGAATACTTTCTATCCACTACCACTCGCTGTCTTCTTTCAGCCAGCCACTTCTGTATCCAGACAGCCACATTTCCCTGTATCCCATACTTCCTGACTTTCTAAATGAGCCTATCATGGGGAACCTTATCAAATGCCTTACTGAAATCCTTATACACCACATCCTCTGCTTGAGCTTCATCAATTTGTCTTGTTACATCCTTAAAGAACTCAATAAGTTTTGTGAGGCATGACCTGCCCCTCACAAAGCCATGCTGATCATCCTTAATCAAATTGTGTTTTCCAAATAGTCATAAATCCTATCTCTCAGAATCCTTTCCAGTATCCTGCTTTCCACAGACATAAGACTGACTGGTCTGTAATTCCCAGGGATTACCCTGCTCCCTTTCTTGAATAGAGGAGCAACATTCGCCTCCCTCCACTCAGCTGGCACTACTCCTGTGGAGAGTGAGGATGCAAAGATCATCACCAGAGGCGCAGCAATCTCATTCCTCACTTCCTGTAGTAATCTTGAATATATCTGGTCCGGTCCTGGAGACTTATTTATCTTGGTGCTTCCCAGAATTTCCAACACATTCTCTTTCTTAATATCAATCTGATGAAGACTATTTACCTGGTCCCCAGTGTTCTCACTATCAACAAGGTCCCTCTCTCTCTAGTGAATACTGAAGCAAAACACTCATTTAGGGCCTCCCCTAACTCTTCAGACTCCAGGCACAAGTTCCCACCACTATTCCTGATCATCCCTACCCTCTCTCTGATCAGTCTCTTACTTCCCACGTAAGGTGTAGGATGCCTTTGGGTTTTCCCTATTCCTTCACCAAAGCTTTATCATGCCCCCTCCTAGCTCTCCTCAGTCCAATTTTGAGCTGTTTCCTAGCTACCCTGTAATCCTCTAAATCTATTCCCGAGCCTTGCTTCCTCATCCTTAAGTAAACTTCCTCCTTCCTCTTGATGAGAAAATCTTCTTTTGTCATTCAAGGCTCCTTCACCTTACCATTCCTTGTCTGTCGCAGTGGAACAAAGTTATCCAACACTCGCAACAAGTGCTCCTTAAATAGCCTCCACATTTCTATTGTGCATTTCCCGTAGAACAATTGTTCCCAATTTATACTCCACAGTTCCTGTCTAGTCACAGTATAATTTCCCCTTCCCTAATTAAATACCTTCCCATACTGTTTGTTCCTATCCCTCTCCATGGCTATGGTAAAGGTGAGGCAGTCGTGGTCACTGTCACCACTGTCACCTAGCTCGTTGCCCAGCAGCAAATCCAATATGGCCTCCCCTCTACTTGGCCTATCTAAATATTGAGTCACGAATCCTTCCTGGACACGTCTGACAAAATTGATTCCATCCAGTTGAAGTATTCGGTCACTTGTGTAGCATTTCAGAGAACATCTCTGGAAACTTGTGGAGCATTTCAGAGAACATCTCTGGGACACACACACACCTTGTGGCCAAGCACTTCAACTCCCTCTCCCACTCTACTAAGGATATGCAAGTCCTGGGCCTCCTGCACCGTCAAATCCTAGCCTGGAGCTAGAAAGGCTCATCTTTGGCCTTGTGACCCTCCAACCACATGTGATCAATGTGGATTTCACCAGTTTCCTCATTTCCTCTCCCCTGACCTTATCCCAGATCCAACCCTCTAACTCAGCCCGCCCTCTTCAACTGTCCTTCCTGTCCATCTTCCTTCCCACCTATCCACTCCACCCTCCTCTCTGACCTATCACCATCACTCCCACCTTCGTCTACTTATCGCCTTTCTAGCTACCTTCCCTCCGCCCTACCCCCCACCAATTTATCTCTCTGCCCCCTTGGCCCACCCCTCCCACATTCCTGATGAAGAACTTATACTCAAAACATCAATTCTCCTGCTCCTCAGATGCTGCCTGACCGGCCGTGCTTTTCCAGTGCCATACTTCTTGACTCTGATCTCCAGCATCTGCAATCCTCACTTTCTCCTAGGTACAGGATTGGCTGATTAATCAAAGTTAAAGAGCTGTAATATAGGGGAGCATTATATTCATGGCATGGGTGAAGGAAGTGGATGCACTAATATTAATTTTGTGAATGACATAAAAATAGATGAGCAGACAAGTGGTGATGATGACATAAAGGATCTGCAGAGGGTGTAGAGAGGTTAGGCTATTGAGAAAAACTCAATAGTGTAACGTAATGTGAGAAAATATGATATTAAGCACCTTTCAGAAAGATTAGAGGGGATAAATACTATTTAAATTGAGAAAGACTATAGAAAGTTGCAGCACAAGAGAAATTTGGGACTTCTCATACATAAATCACAAAAAAACAGTGTACAAAATTCAGCAGGTAATAGGGAAGGCAAATGGAATGTTAACCTTTATTTCAAAGGGATATAATGTGGAGAAGCCTTGCTGAAAGTATAAAAGTTAGACCACAGCACGACTATTGTGAACAGTTTTAGGTGTCCTCTAAGGAAAAATAGGGGTGGTATGGTGGCTCAGTGGTTTGTACTGCTGCCTCACAGCACCAGGAACCCAGGTCCAATTCCACCCTCGGGCGACTGTGTGAAGTTTGTATGTTCTCCCCATGTCTGCATGGGTTTCCTCTCGATGTTCCTCCCACAGTCCAAAGATGTGCAGATTAGGTGGATTGACCATGCTAAATTGCCCCATTGGTGCGCTTACCATGGGAAATGCAGGGTCTGGGTGCGATACTTTTCAGAGAGTTGGTGAGGACTCAATGGGCTGTTTCTGCACTGTAAGGATTCCATGATATACTGGTGTTGGAGGCATTCCTGAGGAGGTTCACGACCCTGATTCCAGACATGGAGGAGGGAACAATCCTAACTGACAGACTAGAAAGAACAGACAGTCCCACTGGGAGTTAGGGAGGGGAGAGAGGATATTGTGACAGAGAATGTAACAAGGAAAGCTAAAATAAAGGGATTTTCTTATGAGGAGCAATTGTGTAGATTGGGCTTGTCTTCATTAGAATTTAAAAGGATGAGGGAGAACCTTATTCACATTTATCAGATTGTTATGGGAACTGATAGGGAGCTGTGGAGAGGTTCTTTCCCTTTTTGGAAGAGTCTGGGACCAAGGACACAATCATAAAATAAGGAGTCTCCCAGTTGAGGCAGAGATGGGGAGGAATTTCCTCTCTCAGAGGACGGTGAATCTTTGGAATTCTGCACCTCAGAGTGTTGTAATGAATTGGTCATTGTGTACATTCAAGGCTGACCTAGACAGATTTTCAATCAATAAAGGAATCAAGGCTTATGGGGAAAATGCAAGAAATCAGATCAACCATGCCCTTTGGTACAATGGATAGAACTGTAGATTATTTCCTAAACAGAGAAAGCTTTCGAAAATCTGAAGCACAAAGATACTAAGGAGGCCTAGTCCCAGGATTCTCTTCAGGTTAACAGGCAGGTTCAATTGGCAGTTCAGAAAGCAAATGCAATGTGAACATTCATTTCAGGAGGACGAGAATACAAGATGCTGAGGCCGTATAAGGCTCTGGTCAGACTGTATTTGGAATATTGTGAGCAGTTTTGGGCCCCATATCTAAGGAAGGATGTGAAGACCTTGGGGGAGTCCAGAGGAGCTTTAAAAGAATGATCTCAGGGGTGAAGGGCTTGTCACATGAGGAGCTGTTGAGGACTCTGTATTTTGTACTCGATGGAGTTTAGAAAGATGAAAGAGATATGATTGAAACTTGCAGAATACTGAGAGGTTTGGTTAGAGTGGATGTGATGAAAATGTTTCCACTGGTAGGAGAGACTAGAACTCAAGGAGACAGCCTCAGAGTAAAGGGTTAACCCGACGGAATTAAGATGAGGAGGATTTATTTCAGCCTGAGAGTGGTTAATCAATGGAACTCATTGCCATAGAGGTCTGTGAAGGTCAAATCATTGAGTGTATTTAAGACAGATACATATGTTTTTGATTAGTAAGGAGATCAAGGTTACAGGGAGAAGGCAGGGGAATGGTATTGAGAAATATATCAGCGATATCAGAGAATGGCAGAGCAGACTCGATGGGCTGAGTGGTCTAATTCTGCTCCTATAGCTTATTAATTTACGATCTCATTAAATGGCAGAGTGAACTTGATGGGCTCAATGGCCTAGTTCTGTTTGCACATCTTATGATTTAACTTTTCTGTGTAGTTGTATTTTTCAAACTCATCAATGGCTTTGTCCAATGAATCTCTACAACCTTACATGGCCTTACAACCCTATAAGATCTCTGTGCTCTTCCAATTCTGGCCACTTGGCATCTCCATTTTAATTGATTTTATTCGATTCATTCCTGGTATGTTAGTGTATCTTGCTGATATTGAGCAATGGCGATGGCGGAATTGAATGCTTTGGATGTGTCAGTCAAGAGGGCTGCTTTGTTCTGGATGGTGTCAAACTTTGCAAATGTGGTGATGTTGTGGTAATCTCATTGGACTATTAACCCAGAGAACCAGATGATTTTCTGGGGACCCAGGTTCTAATCTGAACATGGTAGATTGTGGAATTTCAATAAAATTCTGGATTTTAATGATGACCATTAAACTGTTATTGATTGTTCAAAACCCATCCGTTTCCCTAATATCCTTCAGAGGAGGAAATGTGCCATTTTTACCCTGTCTGGATTACATGTGACTCCAGACCCACAGTTATATGGTTGACTCTTAACTGCCCTCTGAGCAATTAGGGGTGGACAATAAATGCTAGCCTAGTCAACGGCACTCACATCTGGTGAATGAATGAATGAATGAATGAAAATGAACAATCTTTCAGCACAGCTGGCAGGGAGCAGCTAGCCCTGGGGAATGAGGCAGTGACTCTGACAATTGCAAGCAGAGTTAACCCCAGCTGTGGTATGGAGAGGCTCCTAAGAGTCAATTACTCTTAGCTAGTTAAGGGCTGTAGTTGATGATGGAATGGAGAAGTTAAATTTGGATCATTCCATCTACAACTTAATTGCTGTGGTGGTGGGAAGGCAGTGGGTTTTCCTTACTCCACACCCCATCCATGGTTTCCAGCAACCACCTTCCTTTTCCATTACCTTCTATGCGACCTCTCAAGAGGGGAACATTCTGCCCCTAATGTCTTTTAGTTATTGACTAAAAGAATATCTTCTGGAACTATGAGCCAACTGAAGAAACAGACATACAATAAGACTGCAGTGAGACTGAGCCATGAGTCTGGAGCCTAAACTGATTGGAAAGATATTCGGAAATAGTTGTCAGGCTTAAAAAAACATAGCTAAGCTGAACTAACAGTGCTGTCATGCACGGCATGTATCTGGTGCACTCACTGACATAGGAGAAAGTCACCACTGTCAGCCATTTAATCCTTTCACACTAGGGGATGCTCACATTATGCAGCGGTTTAATACAATGGAAGCTTTTCAAACAGATGGCTGTTTAAAAGGGGATGCATGATTACAGCATACAATTGCCTTAAGGTGTTTTCTGCATTTGGGATGCAAAATAAATTAAGTTTGTTTTTGTTATAATGTTAGGATTTCTACCCTTTGATCTTGCATTTCAGTCCAGTTGAGAGCTGGCATTGGTCGGACTGAGACCTGAAAAAGCTCAATGTCTTCCTGGAGAAGATCGTTAATGTCAAGTGGATTATCTTTCCCAAGCAAATTAGTTTCATTTGCACATCACTTTGAATAGAAACACAGAATCATAGCATCCCCGCATTGAAGAGAGAAATTCAGCCCATCAAGTCTGCACCAACTCTCTGAAGAACATCCAACCAGACACATGCCCGTGCCCCCCCCCCCCCAAGGGCTTTTACCATAGCTAACTCATCTCAACCTGCATATCCCTGACACAACAGAGCAACTTAGCATGGCCAAAGCACCTAAGCTGCACATCTCTGCAAATCCCTTTTGTTCTTTGTCCCTTTTATAAGTGGAAACGATGTTCTATCTACTCTGTCCAGTTCACTCGTGATTTTGAAAATCTCCATCAAATCTTTTCTCAAGATTCTTTGTTTCAAGGAGAACAGTCCCAACTTCTTCAAGCAAATCCTCAGAGCTGATGTTTCTCATTGCTGCAACCATTCTGTTGTCAACTGAAAACTCCATGGGACAGCCTGGATGGGACCAAGAGAACTTCCAATGGAATCCAAGTATTCAGGATTAATATAAGCTGCAAATATTTTATATAACTACATTTCTAGAAGTGAACATCAATTTTTGTAAATCATTAACACCACAATGTCCTTATTCTCTCAACCATCAGCTCTGCATTTGCAGGACATTCAAGAAAAGTCATGCAGATAATCACAACAGAAAAAACTGCCCCGTGACAGCTTTTGGATTGTTCAGCTGCATCTTGTTTCAGAGTTGTGAGTGCAATGCAGGCCGAAACATCTAGAAGCCTGAAAGCTCCAAACATTTTTCTTTTCCATCTCTCTGTGTGAATGAAAAGACAAAAGAAACATAGAGACATAAAAGAAATAATTCTAATATAATAACGAACCAAGGTCCACTCAATCTGCTGTGCAGATCACAGACTGACTTTCACTTTCGAAACAAAGATTTAAAAGAGAGCTAAGGGACAACTTTTTCACACAGAGGGTGGTACATGTATGGAATGAGCTGCCAGAGGGTGTGATGGAGGCTGGTACAATTGCAGCATTTAAGAGGCATTTGGATGCGTAAATGAATAGGAAGAGTTTGGAGGGATATGGCCGGGTGCGGGCAGGTGGGACGAGATTGGGTTGGGATATCTGGTCGGCATGGACAGGTTGGACCGAACGGTCTGTTTCCTTGCTGTACATCTCTATGACTCTATGACTCTATATTTGTTAAACCCAAAAGAACTGTAAGAGCTAATTCGCCATTATGTGATTTAAATTGTTGATTTACAGACATTGATTTTCCTGCCGACATTTTACCACATGCAACACTCAAGCCATTTGATTTGTCTGCCTAATTCATGAATAAATATGTGTTTGTGGGTGCGTGTATGCGCTCTGAAAGCTTGTGATTTCAAATAAACCTGTTGGACTATAACTTGGTGTCGAGTAACATCTGACTTCCAAGTACCAGCAGCCTTATACAGCGATGACAAAGGAAAACAGCTTAACCAATGCAGCTCATCGTGAATAACACAGCTCGGCATCTATGTATCGTGAGTATAAACAATACAAATGTAATCAGAGTGAAACATGTGGAGAATGAAGTTGTGCAGTAAGCTCATCACCAGTCTGAATGAATTTCAAACTTGTGGGGATTTTATATTTTCACCTGGGAATTTTGATTCTCAGCATACTTCAGTAGAAAGATATCTGTTGCCGATGTGATCTTACAGGAATAAAGTTCCAACAGATAACACAATTATAAATACAAGTTTCAATTTAAAAAAAAACATTCTTTAGTAACTACTCGAATGCAAATTAAAACTGAACCACATGGAGTTTGGTGAAACATAATTACTTTACTCGTTGAAAGGCCCTTTATGATTATATCTTATAATATGATATACTTCTAGGAGAAAACTCAATTACCTTCAGATTTTCATGCTGAATTTACTGGAACAGAAGTGTAACACAGTCAGCTTGGCATCCTATGAAGCAGACCCCAGGCACAAATTCTGAATCCTTAATCCCTGACTGACGTTACACCCAGGGCTGGTTGTAACATGTCAATATTGTCAAAAACTGAATGTGGTGTTCTCCTTCACAGCTGGAGCTAAAAAAGGTGGACATGGGGATAGGTGGGCAAATGTGAGAATGTGGGAAAATGGGAATACCTACAGTTAGACATGGTGCCAAATGGAGAGGTGTGCATGGCTGCAGGTGGGCATTGCATTAAGTGGGCAGATGGACACATAAAGGTGGGCATGTGGGCAACTGGATATTGCTCCAAGTGGGCAAGTATGTTTGGATGCAGCTGGACCTAAGTGCAGTGGGCTGGTGGGCATTGAGTCAAGTAGGCAGGTGGGCATGAGGGCAGGTGAGCAAGTAGTCATGGGAATAGGTGAGCAGATGGCATGGACCCAGGTGGGTATGGGTGCAGGTGAGCAGGTGTGTATGGGTTAGAGTGGTGCTGGAAAAGCACAGCAGGTCAGGCAGCATCCGAGGAGCAGGAAAATCGACGTTTCGGGCAAAAGCACATTCCTGATGAAGGGCTTTTGCCTGAAATGTTAATTTTCCTGCTCTTCAGATGCTGCCTGACCTGCTGTGCTTTTCCAGCACCACTCTAATCTAAACTCTGGTTTCCAGCATCTGCAGTCCTTAATTTTGCCTAGGTGTGTATGGGGACAGGTGAGCAGTTAGGTATGAGTGCAAGTGAGCAGGTGGGCATAAGGGCAGGTGGGCATAGTTTCAGATTCTTGGCATGTCCCATTGTCTTTTTGAGGAGTTGCACTCTTTCAATTGACATCTTTTCATTAAGACCTTGAAAAGCTTGTTGTCCCTATACATTCCCCTGAGATGTTGACTCATGACTGCATTCTGGGCTATTGGGGATGGTCAATAAATGCTGGCCTCGCCAGTGATACCCATATCCTGTCAATGAATATAAAAAACAGGGAACTAAAATGGCTGTTGTGATCACCTACCCAGATTGAGGCTTTCTGATGAAACCATCAAGGATCCATTTGAATTGAAATTAACCTAAGAATACAAAATACAATAAAATAAGGCTATTTTCCTACAAAATTAAACCCTCCCTTCTTCTGAAATAACTCCTTAGCGTTAATGATAGTGCAATTTGAGACTTTTCTATAATCTCATACACAACAGTGAGTCACATATTACATTCTTAACATCATCTGCTGACCTGCATGTTTCGAATCCAATGACTGATTGCCTTTTCATTCATATGAATTTCCATGGGAACATATACATTTGCAGCAGAAGTAGGCCATTTGGCCCTGTCAGTTTGCTTTGTTTGATAAGTTCAAGAGTTGTCTCAACTCTTCTTTTCTTTTTCCCCCCAAAATCCCTTGTTGATGGAAATTCTATCTCATTCAGTCTGAAAACGAATCTATGCCCTGCAACCACAGTTATCTGGAGAGAAACTTTCATAGACGAATGAAACTTTGTGAGAACAATATTCTCCTGATCTCCATTTGAAATGGCAGACCTCTTGCTTTCACCCAATGCCCAATATCTCTATTTTCTCCCACAAAAGGACTCACCTTCTCACCACTACCCTGTCAAGTCCCCTCAGGATCTTCCATGTTCCAATACGATCATTCCTTATTTTTCTAAACTCCATGAATACAACCCCAAACTGGCCAAGCGTTCTCCACAAAACAAACCTTGCCTTTATTGGAGATATTTTCATGAACTTTCCCTGATCTGTTTCTAATACAATTGCATCCCTTTTTAAAATAAGGAGACCAAAGCTACACACAGCACTTAAAATGTGTCCTCACCAATTTGCTAGACTGCTGTAGCAATATTTCCCAATTTTGATATTCCATTCCCCTTGCAGTAAACAACAGTATTTTATTTGCCTTCCCAAGCACTAACGTATTGTGATTTATGCACCAAGTTGTTCAGATATCTTTGCGCCTTAGGGTTCTGCAACCTTTGCCTTGTTAATTATTATTCTGCTTTTTGATTCTTTTTGCCAAAGTGGACAAGTTCAAATTTTCCCACATTATATATCTTCAGCCAAATTATTGTCCATTTATTCATCTTATTTACATCCCTATGCAGAATCCTTATTCCCTCTTTATAATTTACTCTTCTCCCTATCAGTAAGTTTGCAGGAAATTTCATGTCAAATATTTGTATATTATAGTATGCAGTACAATTAAGAAATCAATATCTCAATTGTTTCAAAAATCCTTCAAAAAAACTAACTTCATTTCTGATACAGCACCGTAGCTGTGATTGAAGCACTTCAGCAATCACCTCTTGATCCCTGATCGTTTCCACTCCTTCATTTTGATCCATTTCAAGCATTTGTCCAATCCTTATTTGAAAGTTTTACAGGTTCCACTCCCTTCTGAACAATGCATTACAAGTCTTCATAATTAATTACATTAAGACTGTTTTCCCATATCACTGCAATATTTTAAATTAATTTTGTGTTCAATGTTATCAATCCTACTGTCAATGTTAACAATTTCTTTCTCAATACACGATCAAGGCCCCTTATAGTTTTGAACATCTTCAATAAATCTCCTCATATCCTTCCTCCCTACGAACAGATCAATCCCAGTTTTCCAGTCTTTTTTCAGTCTTTGGTACAACTCATATTGATCTCCTCTGGGGCATTCTCTCCAAGGTGTTCCCAAAGTTTGATGTCCAGAACTGAATCAAAACCTCCTTGCTTTTGCACACAGAACTCTCATTAGTAAGCCACATATACTTTAACACAGAAACAAAAACACAAACTGCTGAAAAAGCCCAACGGGTCTGTCTGGCAGCATCTGTGGAGAGAAATCAGAGTTAACGTTCCGGGTCGAGTGACCCTTCCTCAGAATTTTAACACCTTTATTAAATGTCCTGCCAACTTCAAGGATTTGTTTGTATCATACACCTCTGTGTACCTGCACTATCTTTAAAATTGTGCCATTGAACTTATATTGTGTCACCTTGCTTTTCCTTCCAGAATATATAATTTCACATTTCCCTGCACTCAGTTTCATCTCTTCTGTCTCTACTGCCCATTTTAACAATCAATGTCATCCTGATGTCTTCCTCCTTCATGTTATCTGCATTTTTCAAGTTTTGAGATGTCACAAACTTCAAAAGTATGCCTTTAAATCCAAGTCCAATGTCATTAAACCATTCCCAAAACAACAACCGTCCCCTCGAGCACACCATTTTATGTATTCCATCCCTTAGTCAATTCTGTATCTATGCTGCCACTGTGTCCTTTTTATCCCACGGGCATCAAATTTCCTAATAAGTCTATAATGTGACACCTAATCAAACATTTTCTGAAAGTACATACAGACAATGTCAATTGGACTAACCTTATGCAAACTCTTTGTTACTACATTGAAGAATTTAATTAAATTTGTCTGATATAATTTGACTTCAACACGTCTGAGTTTGTTTCCAGACTGAGTATATTCACAATGGTGTGTTCCTTAAACTTAAATAAGTGGTTTTATTTGAAGAAAAAAGATCAAATTAGTTTATGAAAAAGAATGACATCAGGTCCCATAAGATGACTGAAACAGAAGCTAACTCTGTCTTTTATAAAACTTAGCGTATTTAGAGGCTACATTTATTATTTTAATTTTTTCAGGCTAGATTTATACTGTTTGTATGCAAGTCTTTAATAGACAAGTTAATCTAGTGACTCTCTATCTTCTGTATTACGCTGCATAAAAAGTCGGTGGCTTCAGAATTAGTTTATTAAAGTTCAGCAACAAATGATTTGGAAAAGTGAAAATCGCTAAAATTACAGCATTCTCTAGTTTCATAAAAATGTTTTTGCCATTTTCACAAGAAACATGTTCTGATATCTTTCTCACAAATTTTATGGTATTATTAATTTGCAGCAGATCAGTTGAAACATTTACGAGAGACAGGGACAGTGAAGTACTGAACCCATGTTCTCTGCACCTCATAGTCCAGCTGAGCTTCAGTTTACAGGTCAATGACAGAGACTGTCAGTAAATAATAACTGCAGCTGGTAGCACAGAGTGAGAAAATAGATCAATTTCCAACTGACAAAACAGTCATCACTCATGACAAATTTGTTCAAAAAAGATTTGAGAAAATAAGTTCTTTTTCAAACTGTAAATGATTTGTCATTTTGGCATTTTCTTATAAGGAAAAGCAGTGTGCAGTACAGAAGCAGAGTTTTCATTTTGATTTCTAATCTGATGTGTTCATGTGAGAAATAGGGATACAAGTGCCAGATGATGTTACATTCACAGTCAGTTTGAAGTGAATCAAGGTGTAACTCAAGCAGGAATGAGGTTTATAATGATTGTCCACAAGAAGGTGGAAACATCTATGGCCTCAACCCCCTTCGATATTAAAACCTACGAGTTTCAGAATTGTGCCTGCGCATCATAACTAATGAAATGCTAAGAAGTTGTAAAGTTTGAATTTTTTATTTCTAGTTATGATTAACTTTTCAGTTCATATTTTTATTGTCTTTTTTATTAATGAGCAAAGCTGACTCTGAGTATTAGAAATAAGATACAGGAGAAATTTAAAGATATTGAGCTTTGGACAAGAAACTTTCAGGTAATCTCAGTGACATTTTCAATATGAAGAAAAATGGCAAAATTGATCCAGGCAGGTTGTAGAGCATTGTAGAGTAACTTTAAATTCAAAAAAATCAAAGTAAGAGGAAAATTCTGTCAGAACTCTAACACCTACTTAATAATAGAACTGTGTAAAGAAATTACTGGGAAATGTCATAGAAAATGATGCCATAAGCAGGCTTCAGAGGCAGTCTGTTGTGAATTTGTTTGATGGAAAAAAAAGAAGTTTTTTGGTGAATTGTCTTCCCTCTAGTTCCTGAAGTATCCAATAGTACAATTTTCACAACATGTTCTCCGATTGGGAAAATCCCAAATGAAAATTCCAGGTGCTCTCATTCTTCTTACATCTGAAAGATTTGAAGATGTAAGACTATAAGACACAGGAACAGAAGTTAGGCCATTCAGCCCATCAAGTCTGCTCTGCCATTCACTCATAGCTGATAAGTTTCTCATCCTCATTGTTCCGCCTTCTCCCTGTAACCCTTGATCCCCTTAACAATCAAGAACCTATCTATCTCCATCTTAAATGCACTCAATGACCTGGCCTCCACAACTTTCTGTGGCAGTGAATTCCATAGATTCACCACTTTCTGGCTGAAGATGGTTCTCCTTATCTCCTTTCGAAAAGGTCTTCCCTTTACTCTTAGTCTATGTCCTTGGGTCCTAGTCTCTTCCCAACATCTACCCATATTCAGGCCATTCAATATTCTGTAAGTCTCAATTAGATCCCCCCCATCCTTCTAAACTCCATTGAGTATAAACCCAGAATTCTCAAACGTTCCTCATATGTTAAGCTTTTCATTTCTGGTATCATTCTCATGAATCTCCTCTGAACACGCCCCATTGTCAGTGCATCCTTCCTGAGATATGGGGTCCCAAACTGTGCATAATCCTCCAAATGTGGTCTGACCAGAGCCTTGTAGATCCTCAGAAGTTCATCCCTGCTTCTATATTCAAGTCCTCAAAATAAATAACATAATTGCTTTTCCCTTCCTAACTACTGATTCAACCCGCAAGTTTACCTTGAGAGAGTCCTGGATTGGAACTCTCTTTGCACTTCAGACTTCTGAATTTTCTCCTCAATTAGAAAATAGTGTTAGATAAATAGTTTTGGAAAATAGTATTTCAAAAATATATTAGATCCCTGGCTCTGTTCAGTGACTCACAACAACCTTGTTCAGTTCTTTGTTTGAAATACATTTGCACCCACCTTACAAATGTCCCAAATGTACACATTAAGGAAAAAAAAATCAACTTTTACTGCAATTGAACAAATATTGATAGAGATAGGTGCAAACTAATTACTTTAACTTACAATGTGCTGAACAATTGCTTGAAAGCTGAGCAAGAATGTAAAAGTTGTACATTTTTGCACCAAATTGACAGGCAAGTAGGAAAAACCTAAATTAAAGAAAACTGAAATTGTATGTAGGTCTGATAATATCAGAATGTGTTATTCAGCAGTATTCAGCATTAGCTAAACATCATTCAGTGATTAAATTAGAATCATCAAATCATACAGAAGAGGCCTTTTCGCCCATCAAAGCGATATTGCCAATAATATGCAACTACCTACAGAAATGTTTCTGAAAATAGACAGGCACAGTCCTCAAGAACATGCCACATGATTTGGAAATGCCAGGATTGGACTGGGGTGTACAAAGTTACAAATCGCACAACACCAGGTTATAGTCCAACAGGTTTAATTGGAAACACTAGCTTTCGGAACGCCCTCCTTCATCAGGTGGTTATCAGAGGGGCGCTCCGAAAGCTAGTGTGCTTCCAACTACACCTGTTGGACTATAACCTGGTGTTGTGCGATTTGTAACTTTATGCCACACATCAGTTTACACTTTAGCAACTTCTTCACAGCTATCTTTGTTTCTTCTTCTCTCAGAGGACAGTGGAATACTTTATCACAGATCAGATCAGATATTGAGACAGGGTCCACCCGTCTCAAAGCTGAGATCATTAGACTTTTAAAATCAGGAAGAGAATCATAGGTTATGGGGATAAAAGCAGGAGTTGAGGGTTGTCAGATTATCCACGATCTCATTGAATGGTGGATCGAACCCATTGATCTGAATAAGTGACTTCTGCTCTGACATTTTATGGCATGTGGTCTTGTAAGCAAATCAACAAGCTACATTTATCTAGCACAAGAGCATGATCAAATAAAATGTGAGCCAGAGGACATACTGTACATGTGTGGCCCCATTGAGACCAGACGAGGCTGAGCAAGTGGAAGATTTTTGAAATCAGGGATGTGCTGCACCACATGCAATCATGCCCTGGAAACCCAGAACAATGTGACTCAGCCTCCAGATTCGATCACCTCCTCCCTTTCTAGACTAGAAACAAAGATTTTATGGTGGGGCAGTTGACGAGCAGTGGAGGATATTCAAAGAAATTTTTCAAAGTGCTCAGCAAAAATGTATTCCAGTGAAAAGGAATGACTGCAACAAAAGGGGTAATCTGCCGTGGGTGAAAGTGAGGACTGCAGATGTTGGAGATTAGAGTCGAGAGTGTGGTGCTGGAAAAGCACAGCCGGTCAGGCAGCATCCAAGGAGCAGGAAAATCAACATTTCGGAAAAAAGCCTCAGGGTGGAGAGATAAATAGGAGGGGGTGGGGCTGGAGCTGGGGCTGAGGTAAGGTAGTTGAGAGTTCGATAGATGGATGGAGGTGGGGGTAAAGGTGGTAGTTCGGAGGGGAGGGTGTAGTGGATAGATGGGAAGGAAGATGGACAGATCGAATGGGTCATGAGGCTGGTGCTGAACTGGAAGGTTGGAACTGGGGTAAGGTGGGGGGAAGGGAAATGAGGAAACTGGTGAATTCCACGTTGATGCCAAGGGGTTGGAGGGTCCCAAGGCGGAAGATGAGATGTTCTTCCTCTAAGCGTCGGGCAATAAGGGAGTGACGATGGAGGAGGCCCAGGGTCTGTATGTCCTCGGCAGAGTGGGAGGGGGAGTTGAAGTGTTCGACCATGGGGCAGTGGGATTGATTGGTGCGGGTGTCCTGGAGATGTTTTCTGAAGCGCTCTGTGAGTAGGCGTCCTGTCTCCCCAATGTAGAGGAGACCGCATCGGGAGCAACGGATACAATAAATGACATGTGTGGAAGTGCAGGTGAAACATTGATGGTTGTGGAAGGCTCCTTTAGGGCCTTGGATGGAGGTGAGGTGGGAGGTGTGGGCACAGGTTTTGCAATTCCTGCGTGGGAGGGGAAGGTGTCAGAAGAGGAGGGTGGGTTGTTAGGGGAATGGAGCTGATGAGGTAGTCACGGAGGGTATGGTCTTTACGAAAAATGGATTGGGGTAGGGAGGGAAATATATCTCTGGTGGTGGGGTCCATTTGTAGGCTGCAGAAATGGCAGAGGATGATGCAATTTATGTGAAGGTTGGTGGGGTGGAAGGTGAGGACTGGGGGGGGGGATTCTGTCATTATTGCGGTTGAAGGGGTGAGGTTCAAGGACAGAGGTGTGGGATGTGGATGAAATGCACTGGATGGCATCATCAACCACCTGGGAGGGGAAATTGCGTTCTTTAAAGAAGGAGGCCATCTGGTGTGTTCTGTGGTGGAACTGGTTCTCCTGGGAAAAGATGTGGTGGAGGCGGAGGAATTGGGAATAAGGCACAGTATTTTTGCAGGAGGCAGGATGGGGTAGGTTTAATCCAAATAGCTGTAGGAATCGGTGGGTTTGTAGAAAATGTCAGTGTTGAGTTGGTCACCGTTGATGGAGATGGAGAGGTCCAGGAAGGGGATAGAGGTGTCAGAGATGGTTCAGGTGAATTTGAGGTCACCAATGTGTTGGTGAAGTTGATGAACTGCTCAACCTCCTTGTGGGAACATGAGGTGGCACCGATGCAGTCCATCTGCCATGGGTTTCTAAGGAAATAAACGAGGCAATCAAACTGAAAGGGAAGGCATAGAAAATTGCCAAAAACAGCAGAAAACTAGAAGATTGGGAAAAGCTTAAAGGTCAACAGAAAGTGACAAAACCAGCTATAAACAAATGTAAGATAGAACATGAGAACAAAACTCGTGCTCAAAATAAACACAGAGTGTAAAATGTTCTCGAAATATATAAAGTGAAACAGAGTGGCTCAAGTAAATGTTGGTCATTTAGAGGATGAGAAGGGGCGGTTAGTTATGGGATATAATGAAATGGCCGAGGCATTGATCAGGCATTTTATGTCAGTCTTGGCAGTGAAGGACACTAATAACATGCCAATAACTGACAGAGAGACAAAAGGTAGGTGAGGACCCGGAAACAATCATTATTACGGAAGAGGTAGTGTTGGGTAAGCTAATGAATCTAAGGATAGGTCTCCTGACCCTGATGGAATGCATCCCAGGGTCCAAAAAAAGATGGTGGGAGAAATAGTTAGTGCACTGGAGGTAATTTTCCAAAATTCACTGGACTCTGGGGCAGATTGGAAAACAACAAATGTGATGCCACTGTTACAAAAGTGTGGTCAACAGAAGATGGGGAATTATAGACCAGTTAGCTGTATTGGGGTAGATGATTGAGTCTATTTTCAATGAAGAAATAGCAGCGCATCTTGATAGAAATTGTCCCATTGAGCAGATGTAGCATGGGTTCATGAAGGGCAGGTCATGCTTCACAAATCTTTTGGAATTCTATGAAGACTTTACAAGCAAGGTGAACAACAGGGACCCAGTGGATGTGGTGTACCTAGATTTCCAAAAGGCTTTTGACAAGGTGCCGCACAAGAGGCTACTGCATACAATAAGGATGCATGGCATTATGGGTAGAGTATTAGCATGGATAAAGGATTGGTTGACTAACAGGAAATAAAGAGTGGGGATAAATGAGTGCTATTCTGGCTGGCAATCAGTGACTTGTGGAGTGCCTCAGGGATCAGTGTTGGGACTGCAATTATTTACAATTGATATCGATGATTTGGAGTTGGGGACCACATGTAGGGCGTCAAAGTTTGTTGATGACACTAAGATGAGTGGCAGAGCAAAGTGTGCAGAGGACTGTGAAACTTTGCAGAGGAACATAGATACTATAAGTGAGTGGGCAAAGGTCTGGCAGATGGAATACAATGTTAGTAAGTATGAAGTCATTCATTTTGGTAGGAGTAACAGTAAAAAAAGATTATTACTTGAATGGTAAAACCTTGCAGCATGCTGCTGTGCAGAGGGACCTGGGTGTCCTTGTGCATGAATCACAGAAGGTTGGTCTGCAGGTACAATAAGTAATTCAGAAGGTGAATGGAATTTTGTCCTTCATTGCTGAAGGGATTGAGTTTAAAAGCAGGGAGGTTATGTTGCAGCTGTACAAGGTGCTGGTGAGGCTACACTGGGAGTACTGTGTGCAGTCCTGGTCTCCTTCCTTGAGAAAGGAGGTACCTGCACTGGAGGGGATGCAGAGGAGGTTCAATAGGTTGATTCTGGAGTTGAGAGGGTTGGCTTCTGAGTTGAGAGTGTGGTGCTGGAAAAGCACAGCAGGTCAGGCAGCATCCGAGATAGAATCGACATTTCGGGCACATGCCCTTCATTAGGAAGCCCTTCATCCTTATGAAGGGTTTATGCCCGTAACATCGACTCTCCTGGTCCTCAGATGCTGCCTGACTGGCTGTGCTTTTCCAGCATGACACTCTCGACTCTGATCTCCAGCACATGCAGTCCTCACTTTCTCCTCCAGGGTTGTTTTATGAGGAGAAACTGAGTAGATTGGGATTATATTCATTGGAATTCAGAAAATTGAGGGGACATCTTATAGAAAATATGAAATTATGCAGCGAATGGATCAGATAGAAGTAGAGAGGATGTTTCCACTGGCAGGTGAAACTAGGACAAGAGGGCATAGCCTCAAAGTTAAAGGGAGCAGATTGAGGACTGAATGGAGAAGGAACTCCTTTACCCAGAGGGTTGTTAATCTGTGGAATTCCTTCCCCAGGGAAGTAGTTGACACTATTTTAATCAATGTTTTTAAAGCTTAGGTAGATACTTTTTTGAACAATAAATGAATTAAGGGATACGGTGAGAGGGCAGGTAAGTAGATCTGAGTCCATGAAAAGATCAGCCATGATCTTATTGACTGGCAGAGCAGGCTCGAAGGGCCAGACGGCCTACTCCTGCTCCTGGTTCTTATGTTCTTATGTACCTCCAAGCTTACCTTCAGCCATTTTGTCCTGCACCCATGTGGTTTCTGGATAAAGCACCACTGGCCAAAATGATATGTTCTAAGTATTCCTTATATGTTTGCCTTTATAACCTGTGCCCCGATGATTGGGTTCGTAATGAGACAGATGTCTTGAATTTTTAAACCGTGTGGGCGGCACGGTGGCACAGTGGTTAGCACTGCTGCCTCACAGCGCCAGAGACCCGGGTTCAATTCCCGCCTCAGGCGATTGACTGTGTGGAGTTTGCACGTTCTCCCCGTGTCTGCGTGGGTTTCCTCCGGGTGCTCCGGTTTCCTCCCACAGTCCAAAGATGTGCAGGTCAGGTGAATTGGCCATGCTAAATTGCCCGTAGTGTTAGGTAAAGGGGTACATGTAGGGGTATGGGTGGGTTACGCTTCGGCGGAGCGGTGTGGACTTGTTGGGCCGAAGGGCCTGTTTCCACACTGTAAGTAATCTAATCTAATCTAATCTACTAATTAGTTACACTGCAATATAATGTCAAACTTACACAAGGCCCGAGGTTTTGCCTGCTATTGTTACTGCAACTATAGTAACTATTTCTGAAAGTACTATTGAAGGTGAGGCAGGCACCTTTCTACTGGTAAATCGCGCACGATGTCATCTAAATTTCTTCAATATACTCTGTTGGCATGGACTGGAATCTAAACAAAGCAGTAAAACTATCCTTCCTTTACCCCTGAAAGAATGGGAACCCTTTTCTGATAAACATGTGCAATGATTCACATGGATACATTATCTGTACACATTAAGATAATACTTTAGTGGAAATATGACATGAGCACATTTCATCTTTATACAGTCGTCATGAGTTGGCTGTGTAGTTTCACTCTGCAACATATTGACTGTCATTGCAGATGGATGTGTATCATTTTATGTTGGTGTGTGGTCATTGTCTGGCACTAACATAATACTTTCACTCTCCAATTCATCATCCAGTGTGATGGGTGATTGATGGGTGATTGATCTGGGTAATTCAGATATGTCACCAATTCTTTGCAGGACATAATGATGGAGCATCTTTCTACAAACTCACATGTGACCATGTCATGACATCATAGGAGTATTAAAAACAGTGTGGTTCTGTTATCCAAATGTTTAAGCCGCATGTGAGAGTAAACTGTTGTCTTGAGAATTAGCACATAGATTTAGCTTAACCAACCAAACATTCGGGCAAGTCACTTTCGACTCAAGTATCATGGATTTTACTGTACAAACAATACTTTCTGTGAGACCACGAAACTAATTTGAGAGTAATGAGGAGAAGTGTATTATGTTAATTGCTATCTTTCCTATCTATGACCTAGGAGGATGCAGTACAGTACTGCTGATCATTGCCAATCATGCATCCCACATTGCAGTGTAAATCATTAATATGTTCCACAAACAGCAAGACACCCAACATTGATCCTGTGGAAAACCATCCATTGACTATTATCCTCTGTTTCTTGGCACTGGGCCAATTTTGAATCAAACTCAGCACATTCCTCAAAGTCTCATGGTCTTTTGGTTTTCTGAGCAGACTGCATTATGGATCTTGTCAAATGCATTATTAAAATGCACGTGACAAGAGGGAGAATGGATGAGGATCAACAATTGTTAAGCTCAGAAGAGCCCAGGATCAAGCACCTGTAATAGGTTGTTCCCAATTATCAAGAATCTCTTTTGTGTTTCTTTTTCACTCTCTCATACCATGACTTGCTTGCTCAGACTCTGTTAATGCTAATTCTGAATGTGGCTACTAAATGGCTTGTGAATGAGTCAGCTCTACTGCAAGATCCCCTCCATCTTTTTCCTTGATGTAGTGCCTTCACATAGCAGCCTGGCTTCAATCACTTATTCAGTGATAGGAGCCCATTAACATGAAGATATAATCCACCAGGTGATGCATTGAATAGACATGTTTAATGCACTTTCAATATCATTTCATTCTAATGCACAGCACAATTGGATTTTCTGGTTTAAAATCAATTGCAACAAAACTTTGAATAATTTGTGAATAATAATAAAATCACAATATAATTTATCACAATATAATATATGACTGTATGATATGTCAATATAATATTTGCATTATAATGTATTACAACATGATATTGACCTATATGATCTGTACAGTATTACACTTTGCAGTATGATATGTCACAATATGATACAGTATATCACCAAAAGAAGCTAATTAGACTCATTGTGTTTGGGACCTGTTTGGTAAGTCCAATGTGAATTCCCCCTTCCCTCACTCAGTTTTCCCTAGGTCCATATTTTTGTCCCTTCAATTATTTATCCAAATTTATTAATGAAATTTCCTGGCAGAATTTACTCTGTCCTGTTGAATAAAGGTAAATGCAATGCCTACGTAAAAGGTTACATTTTATGTTTCATTGTGAACATATCTTTCTGAAATTCAGGTCTGTCTGTCCTGAAAACTAACAACACAATTGGAGAAATGAAATGGATGCAGATTTCTATAGAATTATCCAGATGTTGGAGCTACAGACTTAATTATTAAATAAATAAGATTTCTCGCATCCAAACTGGAAATTAACCTGTCTATAAAATGGCCTAAACAGCTACATTACTTGTCAGCAAAAAAGTAAATTTTCAAAAATGGTATTAATTGGAGTGTGGAGTGGGGAGGAAAATGATTCGCATGTGACAGGATTAACTAATGAGACCAGAATGGATTAATCTGTTACAATTCTGCCATCAGTTTCTTTAAACACATGCAGCAAGTGCAGTCCATTTTCCAGGGCTTGCTCTTTTATCTCCTCCATTCCCTGCTGTCTGCTAAAAAATGAACAAGTAATACTTTTGTAAGAGACAAGACTTTGACAATGTTGCTTTAAAATAAAGCGGAGTGTGTAGAAATGTTGTGAAGTGTTCGAATCCTGTGAGAAATTCCGCAGTACTGTCCCCATGCAATGACAAAGGTAAATCCAGCTTTGAGTCTGAATCTCCATAGTCCATCCTGAAACACTTTAAATTGAAGGCTTTCTGAAATGGTTGCCCAGTTTCATTACACATAGTTTCCAGGAGATAACATTTTGCCTTTGACATGCATATAACATTAAAGTGTTAATTCAGCCAGAAAGTTTTTGTGTGGGAGGTGTCAATGACACCCTCTGTGGATCACTTCTTCTTCAGATCTAGCTGTCAGAGGGATATATTAAACTATTTCAAATGTGATTTTTTTTTACTACCTGCAACACACTGCATTCCAGGTGGTTCAAGACAAATCAGACACAACATCTGGTGAAAGAGACATTCATTGCAGCTTGCGATGCAGGACAGTCCTGGGTGAACATACTGAAAGTAAGTTGCAAAGTGTGTGACAGATTGTTAGTGGCAAGAACTTTTAGAAAATCATTGCCTTCAGAAAGTTAAGTTTAAAAATATATGAAACTCCAGACCAGACTGATTCCTGCGATGGAAGGACTGACTGATGCAGAGAGATTTGCTCAGTGGATGAATAAAGTTTTGAAAAAGGACGGGGTGACCTTATAGAAACCTTTGAAATTGTAACAGAACTAGACCCGGCAAAAGCAGGAAGGATATTCCTGATTACAAAAACGTGGAATAGCTCAGCAGGTTTGGCAGCATCTGTGAAGAGAAATCAGAGTTAACATTTTGGGTCCCTTCCTCTGGTGAAGAAGGGTCACTGGACCCAAAACATTAACTCTGATTCCTTTCCATGGATGCTGCCAGACCTGCTGAGCTTTTCCAGCAACTTCTGTTTTTTGTTTTGATTTACAGCATCCGCAATTGTTTCAGTTTTTATATAAGATATTCCTGATAACTGAGGAATCCAGAACCTAGGTTCATAGTCTAAGGACATAAGATGCTATTTAGGACAGAAATGAGGAGAAATTTCTTCATCCAAGAGTGGCGAGCCTGTGGAATTCTCTGCCACAGAAAGAGATTTAGGTCAAATTTTGAATGTTTCAAGGTGTAATATAGTTCTTAGGGCTAAAGGGATCAAAATATATTGAAAGAAAATGACAACAGAGGACTGATGATCAGCCTTGATCGTAGTGAATGATGGAAGGACTTGAAAGGCTGAACGGTCTATTCCTGATCTTATTTTCTTTGCTTCTATGGCTTTCATTGTTTATAAGTTCAGTAATTTTCTGTTCTATTGACTTAATGCCTCCAAATACCTCTGCTCAATTGGCACCACATCCACAAGCATCCATTGCCTTCTCCAGCGACGGTCAGTAGCAGCACTGTGTACGATCTACAAGATGCACTACAGAAATTCACCAAAGCTCCTTAGCACCTTCCAAACCCATGACCATTTCCATTTGGAAGGGCAAGGGCAGCAGATACATGGGAACATCATCGCCTGCAAGTTCCCCACCAAGCCACTCACCATCCTGACTTATAAATTTACCACCATTCCCTTCACTGTGAGTGGGTCAAACTCCTGGATTTCCCTCCTGAACAGCATTGTGTGTAAACCCACAGCACATGGACTGCAGTGGTTCAAGCAGGCAGCTCACCCCACCTTCTCAAGGGTCAACTAGGCACAGGCCAAAAATACTGTCCCAAAAGTGACACCTATGTCCCATGAATAAATAAAAATGGTTTATTTGGATTTTGAGATCAATTTGACTCTCTTTTTGAGAGATGTGATTAGAAGTCAGATCCAAAACACTGACTTTCAGATTTTGTGTGTTGTAGACAAAGCAATACCTCTATGAAGGCCAATCCCTACATCGCCAAAACTTTGGGCTTGTGAGGAATTTGAAATGTGTGCACGTTGAGGCTAGATGCCTTACAGGAAACCCCTTAAATGATCAATTCCCCATTGTGTTGCTGGACAATGATCATCACTTTTCATTGTAATAGTGAAGAATAGTTTTGCAAAAGACCAAGATTGAATATTCCATACCGACCAGTGCTACATTTTGGTAAGCTAACATCACAAAGGACAGCAATATCTTGGGTTGCCCTGCATGGAAACATCATCTGGTTGCCATAAATATGATCAATGAGTCTCACAGCTCATTGCCATTAAGACATTTTCTGAGTTTTATGCTTATCTAATATTGCTATTCATAGGTCATTGACTCTAGGACTCACAAACAGCAATATTAGATAAGCATAAAACTCAGAGAATATCTTCATAGCAATGAGCTGTGAGACTCACTGATTGCATTTATGGAAACCAGATGACTTTTCCATGCAGGGAAACCCAAGATATTGCTGTTCTTTGTGATGTGAGTTTCCAACAAATGTAGCACTGGTCTGATGTCATCGTTGTACTGACACTACCAACTTGAGTTTCATATTCAAGCCAAGGGAGAAATGTCAGGACCTGGAATTTTAAGACCATAAGACCATAAGACATAGGAGCAGAAATTAGGCCATTCAGTCCATCGAGTCTGCTCTGCCATTCAATCATAGCTGATAAGTTTCTCAACCCCTTTCTCCCTGTTCATTGCACTGCCTCTGTATCCCTCAGTGAAATTAGCAGAAGGTGTTTTAATTCTGAATACTGATATCCCACACCCACTAACACAAGAACAACATCCAACACCATACTGGCTCAAGTGTTGTACCAGCTGAAAAAAACCATTTGGCACCTTGAATCTGCCAATATGCCTCCTAACACTCGCTTTACCATCCAAACTGGAAATTGACCTGTCTGTAAGATGGCCTAAACAGCTACATTACTTGTTCGCAAAAAAGCAAATTTTCAAAACTGATATTAATTGGAGTGTAGAGTGGGGAGGAAAATGACTAGCATATGACAGGATTAACTAATGAGACCAGAATGGATTAATCTGTTACAATTCTGCCAT